>NC_045429.1:204531746-205277996 GCF_902635505.1 Sarcophilus harrisii
TTAGAAGTGAAATGGTATTAATTGATTTCCAAGACTGTACCTGTAAGGTTCCATAAATCAGGGAACTACTTTTGTTATAACACAAGTAATGTTTATGAATTACTAATTGAACGCTCATCCTATCTATCATTTATAGAAATGTTGAACCATTTCAATGACTGACTACCTGCTTTACAGCAGCTCAGAATATAGCCTGAGATATTGCAACATCTTCCTAATTGGTTTCTGTCCCTCTGAAATCTATTCTCCATGCACCTGCCAAGTATTTCCATGTTACCTCCCAGATCAAATGAAAACTATCCTATTTGGCATTAAAAACCCAAGGCAGACCCAACATATCTTCTAGCCTTATTATAAATAATTCTCTTTCATGCACTCTATGGTCCAGCAAATTGGCCTTCTTGTTTTCTTCACATATGACAGTCCATCTCCCATCTCCATGCCTTGCAATGGCTGGCCCCTAATTTTCCTCCCTCCTCCCCACCAATTCTTAGTATCACTTGTTTTGCTATAAAACTCAATTAATAGAGGGCTATACTTTTTTGGATAAGCCTCCTCTGCAATTATGCTATGTATATAGAAATGTCTGTTTTATTTAGTGTTTGTTAAAACCATAATAAAAAAAATGGACAAAAAAGTCAGCTCAAATACAATGGTTTTTCTATATGAAGCAGTTTAAGATGCTGCCAGCTGCTAGTGTCTCACTTGGCCCTCCCCAAATTCTATTGTTGTTTTTTAATTTCCAGTTGTGTCCAACTCTCCACGACTCTGGAATTTTCTTGGCAAAGATACTGAAGTGGTTTGTCATTTCTTTCTCTAGCTCTTTTTATAGGTGAGGAAACTAAGGCAAACAAAATTAAATTACTTGCTCACGGTCACACAGCTGGTGTTTAAGGCCAGATTCAAACTCGGGTCTTCCTGATTCCAGACCTGATTTTCTTTCCATTGTATCACCTATTTGCCCATGTCCTCTCAAATACCTAATTAATTCTACACTTCCTGACACATAGGAGACACTAAATAAAGATTTGTATCTTTTAACAAAAATTTATTTTTTCATTTATTAAAAAAATGTATTATCTTCCCATTCTTACTCTTAACTGAGATTGTAAGAAAAAAATCTCAATCTTTTGGCCTCTGAGTCTTTCACTGGAGGTGAATAATGTGTCTCATCATCATTCCTTTAGAATGGTGATCAGAATTCTTAAAACTTTCAAAATTGTTTGTTGATAATGTTATTATATAAATTGTTAACTTTGTTCTGTTCACTTTATACCAGTTCAAACATGTTATCCCAGGATTCTCTGAACCTATCCCCTTTATCATTTCTCAGAGTACAATAATATTCTATCATCTTTATATAACATAACTTTTTCAGTCTTCCCTACTTGTTGGGCACCACCTCAAACTTCCATTCTTTGCTACCTTAAAATGAGCTAAAAATAATTTTATATGTCCTGAGAAATTTTTTTTGCTTATGTCTAATTCTGCCCTTTTAATTTATCCTTCTACTTTTCTATTTAGTGAAACATATTTATTTTTTACCCTAATGTGTGTGTGTGTGCACACGTGTACGTGTGTGTGTGTGTGTGTGTGTGTGTGTGTATTCTTTCTTTCTTTGACTAGTTCAGTTGAAGGGGAAGTTTGAGTGTTAGAAATTCCTGTACATGCCCTCCTTTTTTTGTATGAACTTCTACCTGTGCATTCTATTACATATAACTGTCCTTTCTCTTCATCCCATAGTATATTCCTCTTCCTCTCTTTTTTTATTCTTCTTTTAAGATGTTTTTAAAACTATCAAGACACAAAAACCACTTACAGCCAACCACTGAATTAGACTCCCTCTCTAACCCTTGATATTGATAGGGATGATAGGATTTAGATACATATCAAATCCCCATATTAGAATACAAACAATTTACTCTGCTTTGGTTTCTTATAATTCATTTGTGTTTATCTTTTTATGTTTTTTTTTTTAACTTTAGTGTTTGAACATTACATAGCTTTTGTCTTATTGTTGAGTGCATAAAAGCCTTCCATTTCATTAAAAAGTCCATTTCCGCAGTGGATGGAGTATCAGCCCTGAAATCAGGAGGACCTGAGTTCTGATGTGACCATGGACACTTAAAAACCTCCTAGTTGTGTGACCCTGGGCAAGTCACTTAAACCCAATTGCCTCAGTAAAAAAAAAAATCCATTTCCACTCCATTTCATCATACTAAGTTATTCTGGCTAAGTTACTCTTCTATCTTGGAATATATTCTTTGCTTTCTGGAACATCATAGTCCAAGTGCTCTCTTACTTTTGGTAATAATTGCTAATCCATATGTAATCCTGATTGTAGCTTCTCAGTACTTGAATTATTTTTGGCTCTTTGAAACATCTTTTCTTTGACGTGGTGCAGAGCAAAGTCTAGTTGCTAGTCTCTTGATCTGAGTTCTGCAAGTTCCTAACTTGAGTTTTGGTCTGCGAAATAGTAGACTGATGCTGAAGTTAACTATTATTAGCTAGCTGGGAAATTCTATTAAGTTCAGAATGAATTGAGAGTGACAGAATTTCAGGGTCTTTCAGGATCTGTAGACTTAGACTAAGTTAGAAGTTGGGAACTGATAAAAAGTTTTATACAAACAAAACCAATGCAGAGAAGATTAGAAGGGAAGCCTTTCTTTCTCCTCTTCCCTTTCTTTTCCTTCCCTCTTCTTTCTTTTTCTTTCTTTCTTTCTTTCTTTCTTTCTTTCTTTCTTTCTTTCTTTCTTTCTTTCTTTCTTTCTTTCGTTCTTTCTTTCAAAGAAAGGACCCCAAAACTCTAAAACTCCTTGAAGGAGAAAATCTTCAACTCTGGCTCAGTGAGGGACCCTGCCCAAGGGAAACAAGACAAACAGTTTCATTCTGTTATGTAGGTGGGGTTGGTTCAGTCCTGAGCAAAAGAATTCCAACCTTTTTGAATTAAAGAGACTCATTCAATTCTATTCAAATTTTAGCTCAAGCTGAAACCCAGCTTGTAGATGAGCCAACTTAGGTTGTCCCACCCCTCACTAAGACCCAATATAATAGTTTCCATCTTTTGTAGATGGACCTTGGTAGTGCCCTTTACTGCCAGGACTTTCTGTCCACTGAGAACTGCATTCTCTCAGTGCAAAACTCCATTTTCCATAGATTTGCCACTATAGAAGTCAGCCTCTTTGTAAACTTATTTCTATCTCACAATAAAGTTTCATTTTGCAACTAATAATTCGGGAATGAGTGAATTCTTTCACTCGTAAAACCTGTGGCTGATTTAAAGGGGATTCTTAACTCTCTTATAGCCACTAATCTAGACCACTCAAACAGCATCATTCTCTTCTCCTGTCCTCTCCAATCTCTCCCTCTCTCCCTTCATCCTTCTCTCTTTCTCTCTCCTTCCATCTCTCTCTCTGTGTCTCTGTCTCTGTCTTTCTGTCTCTGTCTGTCTGTCTGTCTTTTTCCCTCTCTGTGTGTCTCTCTCTCTATGTCTTTGTGTCTGTCTCTCCCTGTCTCTCTCTTTCTCCCCCCACCCTTTTTCTTGCTCTCTCTCTCTCTCTCTCTCTCTCTCCCCACACACACATGTTCTTTTATCTTTCCAAAGCAATAAAATAGTTTGCTCATCTCTTCCCAGGTAGATGACCTTTGATCCCCCTGGGGAAGACACTAAAGAGAGATATAATCAGCAAACTCCCATTCTGATGACTAATGGGTCTGTCTAGTCACCCCTCAGTGCACTCCAGATTTACTTACAGGTCTCTGGGGGCCATTCACCAAATGAATTCCCTGGCCTGACACTGCATCCATTCTTCTCTCTGGTAGCAAGGCAGACTGACTCTTCTGGCTTCCCTATGCCAACAAATCTGCATACAAAGTCAATAATATATTCAAATTTCCAAATGTTTTGACTATGCCACACAAATGCCTGGTTTCCCTGTTTTTGCCTTGTGAATCTTTTTTTAACAGTCTAATCATCAGGTACAGCTTCTTCTCATCATGCAATATATTTATCATTGTTAACCTGGCTTTTAACATTTGATATTTAGAAAAACTAAATATTACAAAACAAAATGGCTTCTGAGTTTGGAGACAGTCCAGATCTTTTCTCTGACACTAGCTGTGTGACCATGGACTGGCTGTCTGACTTTTTTTAATTTCAGAGAATTCCCTAAGACTTAAATAGCAAACTTTAGATGGATTAAGGTCTGCTAATGAAATTATAGATCCTTGATTTCTAAAAAAAGGGATAAGATCTCTTGTTGCCTGTGTAACCTTTATTTATATATTGAACATGAATTAGGACTTGGGGATTGAACCATTTTGATTTCAGAGCTAATCCACTCTATAATAATAGCTATATAGTGTTTATACACAGGCAATTGTGGAGAGAGAGCTGGTCTCCAAGTTAGTAATCCCTCAGTTCAAAACCTATTTCTGGCACTAATTTGCTGTGTGATTTTGGGCAAATCACTTAAACTCTAACTGTTTCATAGAGATATAGAGATAGATAGGTAGATAGAGAAATAGATAGATAGATATATCGATAGATAGATAGATAGATAGATGGATAGATGGATGGATGGATGGATAGATAGACAGATGTAATGAGTATGCTCTGGTGCCACTTTTTGAGGGTTAGGCATTCTATATCCTTTTCTCAAGGTACCAGAGACTATCTTGAAAGATTAGGTACTTCTTTTCTTTACCATCACTTTGATCCCCAATTAGCTATGTCCTCCTCTTCATTTTAGGAGCCTATGACTAGTGCTCCAGTTCCATATAATCACCTAATCACTTAGTATCAATTAACTCATTCAAAAGGATGCTTTCTTCAAAGACATATAAAAGTCAAATATACAAAAGTTCCCTCCATCAATATGCTCCCCTATATAACTTCAGTTTCTAGGGAAGTAGGCTACAACATATATACTACTGGTCCCATCAAAATTCATACCTAATACCTACAGTGCTGCTGGATGAGTCCAGCATAGATCCAGAAAGTCAATCCTGAAGATCTCTCTTACTGATGTGTTGGCTGCAAATTCTGGCCCCATATCCTACACAGTGTCAGGTTCATAGCAAATAATTAATCCATATTTATTAATTTATTATTGATTGATTGGATTCTGACTGCCACATTATTATTGCTCCCACTCCTCATGTTGGTAATTCTATTTCTTTTACCTGGAATAGGAAAAATGATATGGCCATTTCCTGAAGATGTCCTCAGAGAGGAGGAAGAGCCCTCATGCTCTTTCTGCTATTGCATCATCTCTCATAGAGAGAAAGAAGTAATCACTCACCTCCTCCAAACTTGAATGCAGCAAAGAGAAGGTCAGAGATGACTCAGGCCTTTTTGAAGAAGATTCCAACAGTTCTGGTTATGCAGCACTTGCAAAAGACTTTTCCCAATTATATTATATATACATGCTCCACATTTTTCCCAAGACACTTCCTAACAAGAATATCAAGGTTCTTTCCATAGTAGCATCCTCCATCAGGAGGTTTCTTACATTAGTTGAACAAACTGGTGGGAGCTCTATGTATTTCAGATCCCCTTACATATACATATGTGTAGTGCTTTAAAATTTACAAAGTTCTTTAAAAAGCACAACCCTTAAGGAGGACCATTTGAGGGAAGTAGTATAAGTTCTTTTTCTCCCATTTTCCAGATTAGGAAACTAAGGCTGCTAAATCTGTCATTCTCTCCAATATGTATTTATTTAAGTTTCGAGGCAATTGGGGTTAAGTGACTTGCCCAGGATCACACTACTAGTAAACATCCGAGGCCATATTTAAATTCAAGTCCTCCTCATGTCAAGTCTGATACTCTATCCACTTTCCCCCTTCTCCAATATATATCACCACATTATTATGCTCGATTATTTTCTGGCTATGGTTCCAGAGATAGTTTTAGGATGTGAGTGAGTAGAGAAGAGATAACATGATAAATGGCCACAAACATTCAGTTTCCTCCTTATCCCTGATGATATCAGAAATCCTGTGAAGTGTGCTCAAGGATCAGGTAAAACTGTTTGCTGCCATCACAAAGCCTTTTGAGGACCAAAACTTTTTATGTTTATTCTACCTGTTTTGTCATTATTCTACCTGAGAATTGCTCAAAATTTCTTTATACATCAAGTTGTATTAGGTAGAATGTTAAGCTTATTAGAATATCTTAGTATGGAGAAAAAGCTAACTGATCTTAAATCTGATGTAGTGACATATTTGAGAGTCTGGGGTAGTTTTTAAGCCATGGGGCCTGGGTTCAAATCCAGATTTTGTTATTTATTGGATATTTATTTCTCATTTTCCTTACTTGTTAAATAAGGGGTTAGGACCAAATGACTTTTAATTCCCCTTTCAACTCTTAATCTATGATCCTATAATTTCAGTTTACAATACAGGAGAATCAAAGAAACACTAGTCAAATGTCACCTGTAATCCCTCCAGACAGTCCAAGCTCTTGGTATGCACTTGTATTTTAATTTAACATTTACTGTTTCTCACCTTGTGTAAATAGGGGCATGTGAAACTGGAGTTTATTATAAATCAGGCCTGATAATACAGGGAGGGGAGCATTTCAGTGAAATTTTCTGGGGCCCCATGCCAGGTCCCTCTTTTGTTCCCCCAGTTCCCCTTTGCCCTAGGGTTTCATCCCCTATTCATTTCCTTAGCCTTGAAGCCCAGGAGCCCTTGTTGGTGGGGATTACAGAGTGGATATTATGTGAGCCTCCAGTGAATCACAGTTGACAGTGCTGCTATTTCTAAGCCAGAGAATCACTCTTTGAACAAAATGCACTCGCTGTGTCTTTTCAACCTGTGCTCCAACAGAGGGAAGCAGCAGGATTCCCGCACTATATAATAACTGTCAGAAACAATTTCTGCTCTGTAAGTGAGGTGAAGCAAAATGTCAAAATATTTGAATACATTTCATTGAGGATATCTTCTTTTAAATTAGTGAAGGCTAGAGAAAAAGAATTCCATTTTCTTGCATAATAAATATGCATAGAATGGTGGATCCACGTACATTTGGTTCTGGCTTGTTAATGCATTAGAGGTCCACAACAATAAAACACAATAATTACTAGTTAAAGAGATGCCAGGGCTGGCCTTTTACCAACACTCCTGGACATATAATTCATAATAAATTTGGTGAGGCTGAAGTCAGGCTGTTAATTAATCTATTTCCTACAATGGCTGAGATGGAGGAAGCAATCACATTATCCGACAAGGCATCCCACCCAAATGTAGATATCTCATTATTAGTCCCGTGAGCTATTTGGAACTCATTAGACCAGCCTCTGTCTCCTGGCTTGTGTTAATGGCTGCAGAGAAAGAGCAAGAAGCTTAACTTGTTTTATCACAATAATACTTCTGTGACAAACTTCTGCAACAAGAGGTTGAAAGATGGAGAATAGACTCTAGACTATATGGTACCAAGAACCATAATGGAAGTTTGTTCCAAGAAGATTTTCAAGTCAGATGATTCTGCAAAGAAGATATAGGTGACTCAGATTCATATCAATTTAGTTTAAGGATGGGGTTAGAATCATCCCACTTTTGTTAGCCCTGATAGAAGTATTAAAGATGTGATTGCTGTTCGGTTGTTTTTAGTCATTTCCAACTCTTTGTGACACCATTGGAGTTTTCTTGGCAAAGATACTGAAATGGTTTGCCATTTTCTTCTTCAGGTCATTTTATAGATGAATAAACTGAGACAAATAGGGTTAAGTGACTTGCACAGGATAATCAAATTAGTAAGTGTCTGAGGCTTGATTTGAACTCAAGTCTTCCTGACTCCATAACTGGAACTCTATCCACTGCACTACCTAGCTGTCCCATCATACAGGTAGCAGAGCCAAATGAGAGAATGCTTTTTTTTCAATGTACCATTTCATTAGGAAATAGCATGAAAATGCATGGAGACCTTGAAATAACACTCTTTGCAAGTGAGAAAAATTCACTATAAAATCTAGCTTTGATCCTTTCCAAGAAAATTTCATCAGTAGAGTATGCTAAGCAACTCACAGTTTGATTTTACATATCTATGCTACTCTCAAATAATCAGAGATTGTTTGATGTATAGAAGAGACCTTAGAGATTATTTTTGGATCTCTGCCAGTGGGATCCCTTATGTCCATCCACATATTAATCCACTCACACAAATACTTATTAAAACTCTACTACTATATGTAAAGTGCCATAATAGACACTGGAGACAAAAAAGCATAAGTGAATCAGTCAAAAATCTTCATAGGCAGTATTTCTATTTTCAGGTTAGATGACAAGTATGAATTTCAGTGGAATAGTGTAAAGCACATTGAATTTGAAATGAGAATTCTTGACTCTATAACCTACTAACTATTTAAACTTGGAGAAGTCCTTTAAGCTCTTTTGGGCTTCAGTTTTTACACCTGTAAAATGGAGACAATAATAAACTTCTTTCATATTTTATTTTTCTCAGTTACATGTAAAACAATTTTCTTAATATTTGTTTTTAAAACTTTGGGTTCCAGATCCTCTCCCTTTCTCTCTTTTTCTCCCTTCTTCACCTGCTTTGAGAAGGTACATGTGAAGTTATGCAAAACAAATAATAAACTTCTAGCATCACAAAATTTTTTTGAGTTTCAAATGAGATAATATATGTAATGAGCTATGCAAATCTTAAAGGCTTAAACAACTTCATAAACCATAAAGAATTATATAAATACAGAGCACTAAATGGAGGAAAGTTGATAATTATATATGGATGAAAAGCCTCAGTTTTTCTTTTCCAAAATAATGTGACTTTATTGCCTTTAATAATAAAGGATATCGACAGTTTTCTATGTAGTAATAGTATAGTAAACTGGTGTTGGTTTTCATGTCAGGAGACTTAAATCTTGGGTCTGATATTTACCAATCATAGAATTTTGGAACAATCATTTAACTTCTCTGAACTTCACTTTTCTCATTTATTAAGTGAGAATAATAACATTTGCAACATAAATTTCACAGGCTGCTGTTATTAAACTGTTTTTCAAACCTTAAAACTCTATGTATCTTAGTTTTTATTACATTACTCAAGTCAATAAATCCTTAATCAGTCAAAAATCCCTCCTTTTCCTCTCCTAAGTCTAGTCTTATATTTTCTTCTGCTTTAACTATATTACAAACCTCTCAAAGGAAAGTATTAAATTTACTTTACCTTGTGACCAGAGCTCATTATAAAATAATGCATTATATAAATGAGTTGTATTATTATTTTTAACTTTGTATTTTCTTTAGTGTTTATCATAGTTTACTGAATATTAAAGCTGCTAATAAAAGTTCATCTAATGAATAAATGAACTAAATATGAAAAATAGATTTAAAATGATGAAGGGTTTGAAATTAAGCCTATTCTTTATAGGTAAATTAAGGCATAAACTTTGGCCAACCCAACATTTAGGCAGGAAATTAACATGATATGATATATATTCATATATCCCATATATGACATATGTATATTATATATGTATACACACATATATACTCACATATACACGTGTGTGATTTCCTGTGAAAATTTATGATTCTTTCAATTTTGTCTTTGTCTTCCTAGCAGTTAGTATAACACCTTCCATATAGGGACTTAATAAATATTGACTGAATTCAATTGACTTGAAGAAGGTTCTTTCAAATTTAAAAAATGTGTGACTCTCAAATCTGAATGACTAGAGTTTGATGAACTCAACATTACCCTAATCACTATTGGAAATTTGTTGGAAAGCTACTGATTATAATTAGGCAGAAAGAATATTTCTTTCAGAAATTCTGAACTCCCCCAAAGAATGTTCTCTTGGGTCACAGTTGCTAATCCATATTCAATGGTTTTTTTCAGTCTATGCCCCCTAAAACCATCGCCAAGGATTCCCGACCAAAGGATTTACCCTTAATTGTCCAGGAGAGTTTATAATTGATACAAAGCAAAGAAGTTTGGTGAAATATCAGAGTAAGAAAAATAGCAACAAAATATTTCTCCCATAAACCTGATTCTCCCATAAACTCTCCTATGAAAACACACTGTCTTACTAGGAAGAGTAGACACTTAGAGAGAGCATACATGGAAACATCAGGTAAGGAACATGTATAGTCATGGCAGACACATTTAGAGAACATATATTGTAAGGGAATCTGCATAGAAGGATGCACATGTAGTGAACATGTGTGATTAAGATAAATGTGGAGGAGCAACACTTATTCTAACGTTCTGCTGATGAGAGGCAGCTAGGTGGTACGGTGGAAGGTGCCACCCAATCAGGAAAATATGAGTTCAAATGTGATTTCAGACACTTTTCCAGCTGTGGAAGTAAATCAGCCTCTGTCTGCTTCAGTTTCCTCAACTGTAAAATGTTTAGCCTGGAACATAGTAGTTGCTAATGCTTGTTTCCTTTCCCTCCTGATATCACTATGCTGTTTCTAGAAGATGCTCTCTAAAGATCTTTACTAAACTGATGTTATAGCCTTCACTGTACACTGCTCTGGAAGAGGAGGCAATATCACATCCTTTTACTGTAAAGCCTATAAACTTTCCCCAGGTTCTTTAGAAAAGGCCAAAAAAACTCTTTATTAATTGATTTATTGAACACAGAAAAGCTTCCTCTATCTTGCAATTGCCCTATAGGCTTAGCTACTATAGATGCTTTTTCTCAGCCAGAGATGTCAAACTCTTTAGAACAAAGAGCAGTATCTTTCCAGGTAGCTAATACTCCAGGCTCAGTTTTTTTCCCCTTTTCTTTTTCATTCAGGAACTTGGGTTATTCAATCAGATACCTCCTCCTAGTTTAGAGTAAACATTAAATTATTTTCCAATTTTCAATCTCCTACAGACAGTCTATAATCTAGTTAAAGGTTGTGTGATTAGTAACTTCTGAAATAGCCCTGAGATTCAGGGTTCCCAGCTTTCAAACCCAGGTGTCTTCCATTCTCCCACATATAAGAGTGAGTAGAGAAAAAGCAGAGACAATGCTGAGGTTAGAGAGCTAAGGCACTGTGTCCTCCTCTTACCCATATACATTCCTACATGATTAGACACATTCAATCAAAGTTATTAGAGATTATCTAGTTCCACCTTCTTATTTCATATGTCTTCCTCATTTGGAGTCATATGGTTAATAAGTGACAGAGACAGGACTCAAATTATCTCTCTGATATATCACAATGTCTCCCCATCCTACAAATAAGGAATTTAAGTAATTTAAATTTAAGTAAATTTAAAGTTTAATTTAAAGGAATTTAAGTAATAGCTATAAATGCATATTTCATATTTTGACACTTAATTCATTAAGGATTTAATTGAGTAACTAACTAGTCTACAGAGTTTTGTTATATTCTGGGGAAGCTATGCAGTTTACATAATCACTTTCTACATCCGTCTTTGAGTCAAATAGATACTCACATATCTGATCAGGGAGCCCTAAATAACATCTTACCTGTGGTATTGATTGGGTCAGAGAAATCTGTCATATCTCTTTTAGCATCTTTTACAACAATGTGCTCTTCCTAGAATATTCACATCTTCTTTATATCCATTATTTTCCTAAAATAAAACTGAAGAGAAAAGTGATATGTTTTACAAATGGAGAATCTAAGACTAATTGAGGTTAGGATTTGTCCAAAGTTTTATCTCTTCTGATAATCTGAATTCTAAAAGAGTACATATTGAAAATACATACAGTGCCTGAGTATCTTTCATAAACATCAATGTCTCAAGATTCAAGCAAACACAAGAACAATACAAGAAAGAGCTCATCAGATGACAAATAGGGAAAGGAAATTGAGGCGCCAACATCAGAAGCACTCCACATCATTAAGTGAAGCTGGAAAAAAAATTCCTGTCAAAGTAAAGAAGAATGAACCTGATATCTTGATCTAATGACACAAGAGAACATGTACAAAAGAGAGCTCAGTTGACTCTGAGCCCTGAAGTAAGTGTTCTTTCTATTGAACCGTGTTTTCCCTAATCCCAACCTCCACCTCATGTCAACAGTATAATATGTAATAATAATAGATAACCTTTATATAGCATTTAATATGTATCAGCTAGTGTGCTAAATGATTTACAACTATTATCTCATTTTATTCTCACAAAATCCTGGGAGGTATGTGCTTTTATTATTCCCATTTTACAGATGAGGAAGTTGAGGCATACAATAGTTAAGTGACGTGGACTGGGTCACATAATTAGCAAATATTTGAGGCTTTGGGTCTCATAACTTAGGTCCAGAGTAGTAATGAGATTTATACCACAATAATAGCTCACATTTCTCTTACGCTTTAAGATTCCAAATTTCCTGTAATGCTATTTGAGTAGTTGAGGAAAGTATTTACCCTAGATTCATAGATTTAGAAGAACCTTAGAGATCATCTAGTTTCACTCCATCATAAGGTTAATAAGTGAGATAGGATTCAAATTCTATACTCTCTCTGCTGTATCACAATATTCCCTCCTCTTCCAAATAAGGAAACTGAATCTCAGGTAATTTAAATAATAAGATATATACAAATTCACATATCTGACATTCAATTCAAGATTTAATCAGTAGCTAGTACACAGGGCTTTGTATGTTCTGGGGAAGCAAGGCAGTTCACATAAGACACAATTCTTGCTCCCATGGATCTTACAGCTTAGTAGGGGGATACTCTGGATTTTAAGAGATTACCCATAAAATAGTTTATTATATTTCATAAATACTGACATGTCAAGAACAAGAGAAGCACAAAAAAGTATCCATCAGATTATGAAAGGATACAGAATGTGAATAGAAAAAGATGCCTCATAAAATCATAAGAAAATATAAGAAAGTACTATGTGAGGTTTGATCATTACTGGCTGTGGGATCAGAAAAGGCCTTGTAGAGTGGGCAGTATTTAAATTGGTCTTTAATGGATGGAGAGGAATTAAATAGCCAGAGGAGGGGAAAAGACACAGGTCACTTCCTGTGTCTTGATCTGCTATTTTGAAATACTAAAATGTCAACTTCACATTCTATAATATTCCTTGTTGATTTCCTTTTCCTATTTTTACATGAAGCACTCTGCTGGACCGTTCCAAAGATATTCAAAGGCATTGTTTTTTGATTTGCAATTTTAACAAGTCTTTTAAAATCTTGTAAGTGTTCAGGACCAGGACCTAGGAACATATAAGTACTTGGCTCCTACTATCATATTACTGTTATGTACTAGACTTTCATTTAGAAGTATATATAAATCAATTTCTGGCTCAGGCCCACTTATTTGACCATGTGCCTTTTCCTCCTGTCTCTTCATGATGACTCATCCTTTCACTTTCACTCTTTGTCATAATTTAAGCCCACAGTTTAATTAGGTTAATAAATGCATACTAAAAGCAGAAGCATTAATCATTTGCAAACATAGACTGCACATTATATTCAATCTCCAGGTCTAGTTCCTCCCAAGGTAGAAACTACCTTTAGCCTAAAATCCATTTTTCCTCTCTTCAAGTCTCCTAGTCTCAGCTTCAGAACAAAACCGAAGATGACTGGAATTTCAGTGTCTAATAAAAGACCCTGTCTTTCTCCATGAAATGGGATGGGGATATACACAAAACTGAAAAAAAAATTAGAGACTGCTGTGGAAATTCCAATGATTCTCATAGTTGAAGACTCATGGGCAAACAAATCCAAACAAGATTGTTCTTTTCAGTGTCTTTCTAGTGTCCTTCTACTCCAGAGTTTAGCTTTTTTTCTGTCTATTCCAGCACGGAAGGAGATACTGATGAAATGTTCCAGAGATTAATGCCCAATGGTGCTATTTGACTTTCACAAGTCTAACGTCAACCCCCAGCCACCATTGTGTCTGTTTGAAGCTTTTTTTTTTTCTTCAAAACTCCAAATAAAGAAGTATGCATCCTCCATCACAATAAGCCTGCAAAGCTATCAATACAATCTAAGTCTGCAGTAAAACAGTGTAATCAAATACTTGTCCTACCTGTAAGTAGGATGTATAGACACAACTCTTCTGCACAACAGAAGTTTATTTCTCCCTGTTTCCCCTCCATCACTCAAGACATTTGAAATAGTTACCCCTGAATTATTTTCCTCAAGGCACAAGAGAAAGCTCTTTTTCTTTTCAGAAAAGTAAAAGAGAAACTCTAAACTACTGAACCATTCTGTTCATAGTTCATCAAAAATGAGCTTCCACTCATGTATGTCCACATAGAGAATGAAAGGAATTTTCTTATACCAAAGGCAGATATTTCTTATACCATTTCTTATACCAAAGGCAAATATGGAACAAAGCATCTGTGGGCCCTGGGCAAGGCTCAAAAATTATGTTCTTAAGTTTGAAAGTAATACTTTATTAATGTCTGCTTGAGCTTGTTCTGTAATATATGTGAATTGCTAGTTCAATTACATTAAAAACTTTTATGAAAAACCTCCTATTTGCAATGAACTGTCTTAACTACTGAAAAACAAGAAGTTTATGTTCTACAGAGGTTTTTGGATTAGGAGACAGATACAAAAATATTATTGCTGTTGTTCAGTTGGTTCAGTTGTTTAAGACTCTTCATGCCCCATTTGAGGTTTTCTTGTCAAGGATACTGGAATGGTTTGCCATTTCTTTCTCCAGCTCATTTTACAGATGAGAAAACCAAGGCAAACAAGGTTAAATGACCTACCTAGGGTCATACAAATAGTCAGTATTTAAGGCCAAATTTGAACTCAGGAGTCTTTTTTTTAGACTTCTCTCTTTTCTTTTCTCAATAGTATTTGATTTCTCCAATTACAGGTAAAATAGTTTAAAATATTCATTTTTGTAAGATTTTGAGTTCTAAATTTTTTTCCTCCCTCCATCTGCTCCCCCTCCCCAAGACAGCAAACAATCTGATATAGGTTATACATATACAATCATTTTAAACATATAGGAAGATGAGTCTTCCTGACTTCAGGCCCAGCACTTTATCTGCCCTAATTATATAAGTATTATTCAAAATATAATCCAGTGATTTTTCAGGAGGTAGTAGTATTAATGATTTGTAAGATCAGACAAGCTTTCTTATAGGAGG
Organism: Sarcophilus harrisii; assembly: GCF_902635505.1. Lineage (NCBI taxonomy): Eukaryota > Metazoa > Chordata > Mammalia > Dasyuromorphia > Dasyuridae > Sarcophilus > Sarcophilus harrisii. The sequence continues at coordinate 204,546,799 of NC_045429.1, forward strand.
CAACAGCAAGGAGGGAATTCATTCTAGTCATGCAGGACAGCCTGTGCCATAGCACAGAGTGAGGAGACGGAAGATAATGTATGGAGAGTATCTGGCAGGCCATGCTGGGTTGAGTGGGATTTTCTGGCATCAAAAATAGGCATTCTTATCAAAGAATATATTAAAGCATGTCCCTTGCTGTGGCTGTTCCCTGCCTCCCATAATAAAGGGTGAGCACTATGCAGCAGCCTACCTTGCCAACCCTAATCCTGGCTTTGATCCAAGGTATTATGCTACATAACCAAATGGAGATCATTGTGTATACATTGAAAATGCCCAAATGGCCAGTTCATCTTCTCTATTTTGCATCTAAAATGATGCTAGAAGAACAGCCTAATACAATAAGAAATAAACTGGACTATACAAGTAATGATCCAATCACATAGGCCTTTTATAGCTACTTGTTGTTAGAGGAAGAATACTATTACACATAACTATTAATGTTGATGGGCATTTGAATAAGAGATTCATTCTTCTTCGTGTCAGCATAATCTTCCACGTCACCCTCTTCTGAACTCTGAGAGGAGAGGATCTGCAGAGATCATCAGATTTTGCTAATGGTCATGTTAATTCATTATCCCAGTCTATTGATAGCTATAGATTAATATGTATGCATACAAGTTTGCCTATATAGGTATATACATATATGTGTATGTGTGTATATAAACATAGCCACACACATACTAAGATAATTTTTAAAAAGTAAAAGAAATTGTAAACCATGGCCACAAAAATAATATGGAGAATAGAAATTTCTCTCTGTGCATATCTAAACACACACGTCTTAGTCATAATACTATCTATCATAAAATCATTGGAAATGGATAATTGAATAGATAATGAAACCCATTCTCTTGCCTCATTTAGAAGCCTTGTTATATTGGGGGAGATCTTTGCTTAACCCACTTTTGAATACTCTTAATCATCTTATTGTTGTACTTTTAGGCACTATTACCCATGTGCTCATTATTTCAACACTGGCAGAAGCTCCTTGATAGTACAAATGATCCTCAATTCAGAGTCTCGCAAATAGCTGGATAATTTAATTCTAAACATTCTGTGACCTCTTGGTTAATTGGTTAGGATGCTTGTTCTGTCTTCCACTCACCTCTTTGTTAATTATCCTAAGTCTAAAAGCAGCACAAGTGATTTTTCAAGCTGCCTCGCTGGCTCCTCTTGAAAGGAACAATAAATATTTACCCTGGACATATGGTATTTTCCAGCAGATGCTGGAAGGGTGCTTTTACCTGTGGGCATTTTATTCATTACTGACATTCACCTTCTCCTGGGTCCTGTCCTGCTTCTTCCTGCATAAGAAAAACAAAACTATCCAATGCCCTTGTGATTTGTTCTTTAAGTCTGCTACCATGTCGCAGTGTAGTAGCTATGTCTGGACCACACTCTTGCATCAGGTCATGCAAATGTCACTGATATTTATTTACTAATCAATAGGAAATGTTGCAGACTAGTTCACATCCAGGCCAGCCAAAAAGCATCTGAATCATTGACAGCATGGAGGAGGAAATAAATAGGGGGAATTCATTCACAGGCAAGAGAGTTGGAGACAATTTGCCTTCTAGAATTAAAAACCAGGAAAACCCACTTATTGCTATTATTATTGGTCATTCCACAACATAAAAAGAGATGATTCTTTCCACAAAATTTTTCTTCTCACAATAAAGATAAACATTTGTGATTAAGTAGGTTGAATACTTCTGGGACATATGTAACAAAAGCTCTTCCATCTCCCTTGTTTGTAAAAGTGGGACTTTGAACATCACCCAGCTGAAGATGAAGAACCTGACCACAGGAGCTCCCAGCTTCTTGAATGATCTTTAAGCTGCTAAGATAGAATGTATAAGATACTTGTAGTATCTCTGACCCTGAAGGAGTCAGACAGGATCCACTTACAGTCTAATATCTCATTTTGGTTTTTTAAATAAGGCCAAAAGAAATGACTTCCAGAATCAGAGCTTGCCACACCTGCTGGTTTAAGACTTCTTCCTGTGGGTCAGTCTTTTGCCTCCCTGATTCTGAATTCTGCTTAGAGATAAAGAAAAGTCCAATATCTATTCCTGCCTACCTGAGTTGACCTCTATGAACTTGGTTTAGCCCTTCATCTAATTATACCTGTGGTATTTGCTAGATAATTCTGCTCAGCTGGATTCTTGTTTGTTGGCCCCTTGTTTCTGCACGTATGTGCAGACTATGTACACTACATAACAGACAACTTTAATGCAATCCAAAGCATGGCTGTTACATTTCCTTATAGTTGATTATTCTGATAGAGAGATATATCAGTTATTTTCTTAGATCTTAAGATGAAGATGAGATAGCCAAAATGTCAGGCAAGGTAGCATGTTATTACAAGGGTCCTGTACCTCTTTCTATTAGCAGATTAATAAATTGTCTATCAATTTATAGTGTCTGAAACTAAGATGGTAATAAGTTAAATGCCCACAGTCACACAGCCAGTAGCTATGTCTTCTTCACTCCCAGGCTAGCTCACTTTTCATTAATGGAAGTGAACTACTTAAGCTAAATAAGCATTAAACAGTGAAAGTAATATTTTGCTTTTACTCAATGCTATGTCTCTAAAATATGAAAATGTCTATAAAACTAGTTTTCTTATGCTCTCACAATGCTTTATGGAAGCAAATAAGTAGCAAATATTATAAGTTTTCATTTTGCATGATAAAGAATCAAATCAAAGAAGGACTGATCAACTTTTCTAAAATCACACGACTTATTTGGACAAGACACAGATAGAGCTACATACATTGATTTTCATGAGATTCATACTAGGTTTCATTTGAAAACAGAAGTGGGCAGGTGATCCTGTGAGTGGTAAAAGATGAGAATTTATGACAATATTCCATTCCATTGCACAGATGACAGGATCAGTTATGGAGTGGGTATTCATTCATTCATTTATTTATTCATTCATTTATCTATCTATCTATTAATTATGGCCTGTGTGCTATTATAGATTAACCCATATTATTCATTGAACATGATATATTATCATCACACATAGATGAATACATCAAACATCTCGATTGAAATAGAACAGGAAAGATAGAAAAACCTCCATTCATGTCCTGCCTCTGACTTGATTTGGCCATGTGACCCACAGCTTCACTCTTCAATCTCTCAGTGCCTCCAATCAATTCTCCAAGACTGTACATTATAGATGAATGAGTGATCTGAATTACTGGAGGAAGTTAACATAGTGGGAGTTATCCCAAACAAATGAAATCACCTGGGGAATTCTAGGCCTGGGGAAATTCTAGGAGTGATCTAAGAGACCATATTGTCAGAGCTGGTAAAAAATGTGGCAGGAGAAAAATATGTACTTTTAGCAGTGGGAAGTTTGAGGGAGAAGCTGGGTAATAGTTTTTATACTATCAGTCAGCCTGTATACTTAACATTGATTTCACTGTATCAAAGGATGTGATTGAATAGTTGAATTTATGACATATTCTACCCTTCTAAACTTTCAGTCAATTAACAAATGTGTTTTAAGTACCTATTATGTTCTAAGTATTGAGCTTCATTTGCCTTGGTAATTCCCATCTCATCTATACATGCAGTATCTTATGCCCCATGTTGTCAGAAGGTTGGTGGACAGAGGAAATGTTTCTTCTTAAATATGCCAACTAAAGAGGACCAACAATCATTTCACATCCTGTTCATGGCCAGTTCGTATTACTTGGATTGCTTTTTCTGCTTTTCAGACACCTTTTGTGTGTTGGTTTCCTCTATTAAATTATAAGCAAGCACCTTGAGGGAAAAGTCTTTCTTTTCTGCATTCATATTCCTAGAATTAAGCATTGTGCCTAGCACATAGTAATTGTTTACTAAATGTTACTTGATGAATAATTTGACTATTGACTATTTCATGAAGCTATAAATACAACCTTAAGTGATATCTTGCTTTCAAAAAAGATTGTATTCCAAAATTTCCTTATTATTGACCAATAGGTGGCTCAGTGGATGAAACATTGGACTCAGGAAGCCCTGAACTAAAATTCTACCTTAGACACTACTGTGTGATCTTTGGCATGTTGCTTACCCACAGTTTCCTCACCTGTGCCATGTAAATAATAATAGTGTCTATCTCACAAGATCATTATAAAACTCAAGGAGATAACAAATGTAAAACACTTTGTAAACCTTAAAGTGCTATATAAATGTTATCTGTTATTCTTATTGGTTCTTTAATTTCATGGTGTTAGTGAGAAAGCTAATTAATGGTCTGCTATATTACATGATCTCAAATACAACACTTGAAATCTCCCACTATATTTTTCTAAATTCAGGAGCAGTAAAAAGCAACAACACATTTTGAGAAAGTTTCCACATTATAAGGGTTTCAGTCTACCGAGAGAAATAATGGGAAAAAGGGGTCTTTTTCTAAGCTAACTAATTTATCTTCATTTCCTAGGAGAAGGTGAAAGAAAAGCTATAAGGGGAATTCTCTACTGGAATTACCTAGAATAAACCCAGGAGCCACTGACCTAAATAAATCTGTGTTTTGATATATGACTAAAGATTTTGGCAGCTGAACTTTTACTAAACAAACCACTTTTGGCCTTTCACAGTCTAGCTACTGCTGGGTGTACCTGTCTCATTTTCTTAGACTAGTAGAGTAGAGCTTAGATTTGAAATCAGATCTTCTGGATTCCAAGTTCAGTGCTTTTTCAATTCACACCATCTAGCTTTCAGCCACTGATAGTGCATTATCCATCCAGGGTAGTATTTCTCAAAAGATTTTTGCTATGAAAACAATTTTTTAAATAGTTCTCTTCTCTTCCAGAAGAGCATTCTGGTAAAGTTCTTTCAAGATAGCATAAACATAGGGGTGGGGGAGTGGGAGGTGATGGGGACAAGATGGCAGAGTAAAGCCAGGAAGCTGCTTTAGCTTTCCCAGTTTCCCTTGAAAATCACACAAAGCCAAGTCTCTGAACAGTTTGACGGAATGAAACAAATCTCCAGATCAAGATAGATTGGAAGGACTTCAAGTAAGATCATTTTCACTGGGGTGAAAGGGGTATTCAGCTCAAGTCAGATAGATTTTGAGAAAGCCAGTGAGAAGTTCTTAATCATAGATATCAGCAACTGAGACCCTTACTCCTGGCTCAGTAGTAGAACAGACCAGTGGGGCAGACTTCAGAAAGCAAATTTCCTGCTAGGGAAAAAAAGCACATGGTAACACTGGTTCAGCAGTTTCTCAGCCAATCATGATTTGTGTCTCCCTTCATAAATTCAGCAGAATACAGTATTATAGCACTGTTGTTCTGGAAAACTACCTCAGGCTTGGATAGGGAAGGTTTTGCATAATTTTTCTATTTACTTGCCTGTGTATATAGATTATATTTATATGTAGCCCTCCTTGATGGCAGGACTTTTGTTTTTTGTCTTTGTCCCTGGTGGGGATGGGGATGTGGATCTCAGGGTTTTGGGTACTTAATACCATACTTCTAATAATGAAACTCATTCCACTGCTGAAAATTAGGAATTAACCCATAAGTTACCATGAAGAATTTCTTGGATCACTGAAAACACAGGTCCTAGGTCTCCAAGGCAGGTATTGAATCTGACTGTCTCCCTATTCACTATGGCACAATACTTTTTGCCTTGTACATATAGGAATGCTTATTAAATGTTTGTTGAATGGAACTAAACAGAATTTCTTAAACTTTTACACTTTTCCTTATCTTCAAGTTTTCTTATTCCATCCCCATACCTAAAATTTTCTCTCAATATTCCTTCCCATCTTTCAGTCATCACATCTCCTGTAAAATCTTTCCTGGGACCCCTGAAATAAAAATTTTAATTCCTGAGAACTTATCACATTCAAGTTTATTTTTTTATGTTTATTCATATACACCTCTTAACTTCCCTAGTAGATAATAAGCTCCTTAAAGGTAAGAAATGTTTTTTTATTCATCAGAATTTTCCTTGCTCATAGCATTGTGTAGATACTGATTTCCAGTTATGTTTTTACATAATAAATGCTTATAAAAATTATTGAGTGCTTGTTCAGGTCTCTTATGGATTGTTCTCAGTAAGACCAAATAAAGTATTTGAAGAAAGTGGATGAAAAAAAAAAGGAAATGAGGTGATTCATGGATGATTTTTGTTGACACAATTTATCAATGATTGTATCCATTTTAGGCAAATCCATAAAATGGTACAACATTATTTTAGTTCTTCCTCAAAGGAAAGAGAATAACTTTTCACCTTCATTCTTTCTAGTTCAAGCACTGATCCTCAATAAAGATGTTTAATGATAAACTAAACTATAAAAATGTAGCACATTAGGTGATCCTTTTTACCATATAAGAATAAGTCCTTTGAATCAATTAGAGAGAATCTGGCCATTGGAAAAAAAAATTGGCCAAGCTCCTGTGAAATTTTAATTGATAAACCTGTTAGTAGTTCATAGTTTAAGAGTTTGAGGAATTTTATTCAGTCTACAGCAGCCAATGAAGAATACAACTCTTCACTTCTGGGAGGAAAGAGAAAAATTTCCTAGTCTCTTCCACATCTATTCCACAAGCCACAGCATCTCAAAATACTGCCATTTACCCAGAAGAAAACAAACCATTTAGTAGTTATAGAATTAGTTTGAGAGAGGTCAAGACAGTTGAGAAAACAGAGACATGTACACTTCAGATAGACATAGTTATGTAACCCAGGAAGTATCCTCAAGGAGTGTAACCCTTTGCAGCAGAAAAAAGCAGGCTTTGGACACAAGAGAAAGCTAGCCCAGGAAATCGAGAATTGTGTTTTGTCAAGCTTTTGTCAGGAGAAAAAGGACATCAAATTCCTACACTTTAAGAATTGTGAGTTTCCACATTTGTGTTTTTTATATGTGTACTTCTCCACTATTGTCCTTGGCTATTGCTGCTACTACCTCCTTTTGCCAAAGCAATTTTTGACAGCTTTTCCTACCATTCCTCACAGAACTGCATAATTTGATTTTGTCTATCTCTGAAACTTATTCACTTAAAACCAAAAAAAAAATTAAGCAAAGAAATAGAAGAACCATCAAGCCAAGTATGCACTTTTACTTGGTGGCCAGGAGAGAGATAAAATAGCCACCATATTAGCATGCTCCAAGAGTCACTAATACCACTTCTCCCCTCATCTGAAGATCCATACCTTACTTGAAAGCCAATGCAGAAGAGAGAGAAAAAAGTCTGTCCAAACTAAACCTGCTGTGTAAGCACATTTGGTTTCAACTCAGCAGCCAATTAAAAGGCCTTTTATCACCATGCATTAAACCAATAGGAAAGAGAATATATTGATGCTTGCTCTGGATCAGGGTCTTTCTATCATACATTTCCAGAACCAGGCTCATCAAAACTCTATGTGGATATTGTATATACTCTAAGGACTGAATCCTCTTTGGTCAGTTTCCTTTCTCCCATTGGAATAATTCAAAAGGGAGGGCATTAGCAGCTGGGAGGAGAGGAAGGCAATTCAGGCAATAATTCATGTAAAAAGAACTCAATTCTTAAGCTGCATCTGGAAGGAAGAAAGTGATTTTATAAAGTTAGGTGCAGAAGCATGGGGAAAGGCCAGTGCAAAAGGATAAAGATTACAGGAATGTTGTGTATAATAGAGAATCATAGAGTACAAGAGGGGAAGTAATGTATATCATGACTGGAAAGATAGATTGGAGGCAAGGTTAGGAAGGGCTTTAAGAAATAAAGAAAGAGGATCATATTTCATCCTCGAGGAAAATGAACCACTGGAGCTTATTGAGTAGGGAAATGACATGGTCAGGTATGCATTTAAGAACAACAAATGTGAAGAATGAACTGCAATAAGGAGAGACTTGGGACAGAAAGACCAATTAGGAGACCTACAAAAAATCTAAGCAAGAACTGATAAGGATAAGATGTGAAACATACTGTGAATATAGAAGTGGCAAATGCTGACAATTGATTGGTTATATGGGGTAAAGCAGAGAGAGATAAGTTGAGGATAATGCTGAAATTGTGAACTTGGGAGATTTGAAGAATATTGTTGCTTTTGATAAAAATTGGGAAGTTTAAAAGAGGGGTTGAATTTGGTAAGAAAGATGAGATCTATTGTAGGGCAGGTTTGAAATGTCTTTGGAACATTCTTTTTGACATGTCTACTAGGTATTTGATGATGTAGGAATGAAGTTAGGAAAGAGACAGATTGGATATACAGATTTACAAGCCTCAGGCATGGAGATTATAATTAAACTTATGGGAGCTGATGAGATCATTAAGAGATGTTATATATAAATATATATATGTGTATATACATATACATATACATACACACATATGGAGAATAAAGAGTAGAGGAAATAGGACTTTGCAAAATCTCCACAGAGGTGTGATCTTAATTAAGAACCTTAAAAGGAGACTTAGAAGGATATAGATAGGTAAGAGGGGAAAAAAAGTAGTGTTACAAAAGCCTAGAAAGAAGTTCAGGACAAAAAGGTGATCATAAGTGACAAATGAAGCAGAAAAGTAGAGAGGAATGAATCTTGAAAAGAGAACATTAATTTTGGCAATTAAGAAATCACCAATAACTTTGGAGAGAAACATTTCAGCGCGAGGAGTGAGGTCAGAAGCTAAATCACAAAAGGTTAAGAAGTAAATGAAAGGAAACAAAGGCAGTGAATGCAAATAGTTTATTTCTAGTAGATTGTGAGAAAAGGAGAACAAACATAGGATAATAACTTGAGGGCATAGTAGAATCTAGTCAATGTCATTTAATGATGGAAGCAATCTGGGATTGTTTGACGTCAATAGGGAAATAACTAGTAGAGAGAGGTTTGAAAAAGGACATGATGGAGGCAGTAGTCTACCAAGAAGATAGAAAGTGATGGAGGAGTTTCCTTTAAAAGAAGCTCAGATTAGGTGATTTTTTGATGTTCTTCCTAGCTCTAAATTTAGAATCCCATAACTTTTTAGGGAATTTTGTAAAATTTTGATATATGCTTATAATATATCTTTTTGAAGGAGAATTTTAAGTCACTATTTCAGAAATCAAATATATTTTTATAATTCACAAATAATAAATCATGTGGCATTTTGTATTCTCTATATCTTTCAGTTAGTTGTGTTGTTAAGTCAATAAAATTGTGGACTTTTGAGAAATATAATTAGCATAAATGTGCTTCTGTCTAAATACCCTCATCAATGTAACCTTCAAACTGAGTATATATTATTTTCCATTAAAAATTGCAATAATGGAAAATAAGCATATAGAAGCGACATGGATATGTCTGAAGTCAATAAGGAAAGAATCAGTGGATAGAGAGATATTGTAGAAGGGGAGCAATTGAACCAAATTTATGAAATTAAGAGGTATTCCCCAGTTGTTAAATGGTCAAAAATATTAAAAGGTAGTTTTCAGAGGAAAAAAATGCTCCAAATCACGATTGATCAGAGAAATGCAAATTAAATAACTCCCAGATACAACTTCACACCTAATAGATTGGTTAACATGAGTGAAAAGGAAAATAACATATGTTGGAGGGAATGTGGAAAAATTGGGATACTAATACACTGTTGGTGGAGTTGTGAACTAGTCCATTCATTCTGGATAACAATTTGGAACTAGACACAAAGGGCTATAAAATTGTACAAAAATACTCTTTGATTCATCAACACAACTTCTAGGTCTGTGTCCTGAAGAGATTAAATATAAGGGAATAGGACCTATATGTAGAAAAAATAGTTACAGCAGTTTTTTTTTTTTAATGGTGGCAAAGAACTGGAAATTGAGGGAATATATATATCAGCGGAAGAACGGCTGAATAAGTTGTGTTGTATGATTGTGATGAAATACTATTGTACCATAAAAAATGATGAGTAGGAAGGTTTCAGAAAAACCAGGAAATATTTATATGAATTGATGAGCCATGGAGAGCAGAACTAGGGGAACATTGTGTGCAGTAACAACATAGTAAGAATGATTAATTGTGGAAGGTTTAGCTACTTTGATTAAGACAATGATCTAAGACAATTCCAAATGAATCTTGATAAAAAATACTTCTCACCTCTGGAGAGAGAGAACTGATGAACTCTGAATGTAGATTGAAGCTTTAACTTTATTTTTCTTTTGTGCTTTGTATGATTTCACATATATAATCAATAACATATCACTTGCTTTCTCAATGGGTGTGTATAGTGTAAGTGAGAAGGAGAAGGAAAATTTGGACTCAAAGTCTTCAAAAATGAATGTTACAATCTACAAGCAAATGGGAAATATTTAATGAAATAAAATAATTTTAAAACATTTCTAAGAACTGAGCTGTAACAGTTGACACATTTTTTTTAAATCCATAAAGCAAAATAGATAGGATAAAAATCTTATTTCAAAGTAAAATTAAAAAAAAATTGCATCAATTTATATGTCTAATCATCTAGTGTTAAAATCACAATACTCTCCTGTTCAAAAACCTTTAATACTTTCCCATTGTTTAGGATATCAAGTCTAAATTTTTAACAAAGCATTTAAGGTAACACTACTTATATTTTGAATTCCAATTTATAATATTTTGCTATCATATTAAACTCTCCCTAGCACCAAGCATCTGTTCTAACAGAGTGATCTAATCACTATCTTCTTAACATTTTCAGCATTCTATCCCCCAGACAATCACTCTTATCATTGTTCTCACCATTAATAGATATCTCTTCCCTTCATTTATCCTCTTCTTCTCTTTAAGGACCAACTGAAATAATTTATTCTGTGTGAAAGCTTTCCCTTTGGCCTATAGTAATCTTTCTATCAAAGGATCAAAGGACCAAAGATTTATAGTTGAAATGTACTTGATAGGGCATTTAGATTAGGGCTTAAACTTTTTCCATTCATAACCCCTTTTCATCCGAGAAATTTTATGTGACTCCCAGTATATAGACATACAAAATAGATATTCAAACCAAACATTTACTGATCTCCACATTAACTTATGAGATTCCATATGGGGTCATGACCCACAGTTTAAAAAGCTGGGAATTAGAAAAAAAACCTCATAGTATAGAAAAAAAAATTGAGTCCTAGACATGTTAAGAGTCTTAACTAAGGACAAAACAGTATTATGTGAGAGATCTGGGAATTTTGAACTGATATGGGATTGCAGTTTTAATTTTAACAACAATTACTTAATTTTAAAACATGAAGAAAAAGATATTGTTATTTTCTTCTTCTTCTTCTTTTTTTTTTTTTTTGGATAGTGAATAGCTTTCTTTTCTTCCTTTAAAAAAAATCACCCACAATGAAAAATGCTCATGTTAAACATTTTAAATATATGCAGAAAGAAAAAAATAGTCACATTAAGAATTTAAAATTATATACAGTAGCAGTTTCCATTTTTATCAGTTACCACAAGAATATTTGTCTCTCTCTCCCCCTCACAAGTTGTCCTAATTTTTAAAGGTAATTTATGACAATATTTCTGGACCTAGAGTTAAAGTACAACTCAATACTCTATGATAAGTAAATTTTTTTAATACATCTATTTTATATAGAGGAAGATGTTAATATAAACCTTTCCTACTTAGAAGTTTAAACTAAAACTTAACTTTTCTCAACTTTACATAAATGCAATAATTGATTCTGATTTGATTTCAGTGAATGTCTTACAGGTTTCCAGAGGGAAGAACAAAAAGTGAGCAAATTCCCTTTACTGTCCACTCTTTTCTATTCTCTTTATGTAAAGTACTTAAAGAGACTTGTTTTATCATGATAGCAAAAATGTAGTGTGTGACTCTGTATGTCCGTATGCATGTGTGTGCATGTGTGCACGCAGAAGCACAAAGTAGAAAATGGATGGACAAATAATCTTTAATATCCCTTGGTTTCTACATCTCCAAAATGGGGATAAACATTACTTACCCTGCAGAGTTATTGTGAAGATCAAATGAAATAGCAATCAAAATGCTCTGCAAAACCTTAAAACATATAAATAGCATCAATTTCATGAAAAAGAAGAGTTTTGACAAAAAATTTATATATTCATCTCTCAAACAAATTGAACACTAAGAATTAGGGATTGAAGAAATCAACTTGTGATGTGCCATTACTTAATGTAGTACTAATAGTTAACATTTAAATAATGTTTTTAGGTTTACAAAGCACTTTAGAAATATCATTTCAGTTTATCCTCAGCAATCCTACGATATAGGTGCTATTATCTCCATTTTACAAATGAGGAAACTGAGGTTGACAGATTAAGTGACTTGCTCAGGGTCACATAGTTTACAGTATGTCTAAAGCTGGATTTGAATTCAGATCCACCTGAATCTAAATCCAACATTCATTTCACTGTACCTTATAAAAATGTATAGAAGCTGGTTAATGCCTAGGAACTCTGTCTTTAATTTAGGCAAATGATACTAAGTGTATGAAACTTTTCTTTAAATTGTGGCAAATGCAGGTTAACTGAATGACTTAGCTTTCTACAGGTATAATAGTTGAATTTCAGAATAGTTATGCCTCTGAAAATTTTTTTTCAATTCAGATGGAAATCAAAACTAAGAAATGAATTAAATATAAATTATTCACTAATATTTGCATAACAATTTAATTTTATAAGATATAGAGCAGTTAAAGAAATTAAAGAGTTTTTAAAAAATAAAATACTGAGGCCAAGTATCTTTTCTCTCTCTCTAGACAGAAATTGTTTCCAATAATTTCTTATCAATCATTGTTTAATCTAACCTTGAGTTTGCTTCCTAAGCTTAAGTAGATATTGTTCTGATTCCACTCAGAGAGTCAAAAGCCTTCTTGGCTTCTCTTCCTCTGCGTGTCTGAAGACACTTAAAAGCCCTTATCTTCTTACTTTTATCATAAAGAAGGCATTAATAGCTTTTGTAACTTGTTCATTTCTCTCTAATCGTGAAATCCACAAATAAGGATTCTCCTTCACAAAACAACATAGTAGCAATAGCTAGAACCAGTCTCCTTTCTTTCCCAAAAGCATCTGTATCATTTCCCAAAATAAATTATTTTTAAAAGATCTGTGATCATTGATGTGGGTGCCCCTTCCTAAAATGCTTTCTCTTCTTATGGAGTTCTCAGATTAATGGGGAATACAAATCAACACATATATATATACAAATAAGACATAGATAACTTGGAGATTATTTTACAAGGAAGGCATTGTGATTATGGAAGGCTGGGAAAGTCTTCTTAAATGAGACTTCAACTGAGATATGAAAGAGTCAAGGAAGCCAAAACATGTACTAGGGGCCTTCCTGTAGAACAAAATTGATAAACATTAAGAAAACTTTTATCTATCTATTTAGCCTAATTTTTTTTCTAATTCGTTTTTATCATGAAACTAAATTTCTACCTTTTCTAACTTTGGCCTCTTTTACATTTTTGCTGTTCTTCTGCTATCTGTCTTGAATCTCCTTCCATTGTTTCCCTAACCCCTTATAATCCATACAGTCCATGGATTCTAACCTAGATCATGATTTCTTGTAATATCATTATAATTACCAAAATTTAAACAGGACTTTGCCAGTTTCTAAAATAGAAAATTAGCTAAAATCTGTACAACTGAATCCACGATCACAGTATTGCTTGTTGACAGTTACAGAAATGAAAATAAATATAAATATATCTGAGAGCCCATTTTTAGAAATTCCTTCTAATGATGGGGATCCAAGCTGTATAACTTTTTTACATGTCTTCCCATAAACATACCACAGGGTGTCCAGCCAATATTCTGGGAAGGGCATATCTGTCAATTTTCTCTTATATACTGAGGGAAAATATACATATTTCCCTTATATACTGAGAGTATCAGTGTAACACTCTGGCTGCCCGTCTGTCAGTCCTACATTTGCTACATACCAATTCTTTCATGCCCACCTATTTGTAGCTGATGTTGTATATCAAGCCTCAGGATAAACCAGAGAAACACAAAAATCCCTTCCCCAAATGAACAAACTCCCAAACATTGGTAATAAGATTTAGACATTTTCATTCTTCCACAATATTAATTTTTTGTTTACATTGTGCTTTCATGGCATCCATTAAGACCAAATCCTGAGATACAGCACAGTTCATCATTGGATCTCAAAAAAGGTAAAAATCTAAAATAAATAGGTGAGATTCCTTTTGGTAATTCAAAGGCTTTAGTACCTATAGATTTTAGAACTAGAAGGAAATTAGAGGCCATTGAATCCAATCCTTTTTTTCTATAAATGGATAACTGAGGTTCAGAAAGTTTCAATGACTTGTTCAAGTCTATGTAACTAGTAAATGTCTGAAGACAGGATTTAATACTGGTCTTCTTAACTACAAATCTGGTGCTCTATCTATTACTGCACATTGCCTCTAATTTTGGACTATAACTATAGCTTTCCTTTCCACTCATAAAAACTGTTAGAGGGACATTGACAACCAACGGGAACCATTAGGGTGGTGAGGAGGCTGGTAGCTATATAAAATAAAGAACAAGAAAGATATATTCAATCTGAAGAAGAGAAAATTAAAGTTAGATGTACTTTTTGGTTTCAAATGCTTGAATGAATGTGGAAGAAGCCGCACATTCATATATCACATTGGAAGACAGAGAGTCAAGACCAGTGAATGGTACTAATAACAGGATGACAGACTTTAGTTGTATATAAGGAAGGACTATCTAATAATTAGAGATGTTCAAGTCTGAGACAAGCTGCTACATTAAATAATGAGTTCTCCATCACTGGAAACATCAACTGACCAGATTTCGACTTGTTTGGTAATTGACAGGGGAGATTATTGTTTTAGGTGGACTGAGGCTTGCATTAGTTGAATTTAAAACTTTCATTCAAAGATTCTTTGATTATTAAGTCAGTTTGCAATCTTAAAACACATACTGACTAACAGTAGAAAGAAGACCACTTTGAAACATTCTAGGTAACCAGGGAAAAGTCAGTTTGCAAATAAACTTTCTTTGGACAATATCCAAAGTAGATAATCAACATCCAGGTATATATTGCTAGGAAAGAAGAGCCCCACGCTGTTTCTCTACACCCTTTCAGCAAGCCTCAGAGTGATTGTGGTGATATATTTTTTTGTTTTCTCTTCCTGTTTCCCTCTGTTTGTCCCAACCCCCTCTGAGAAATATGGTACAAATGATGGTATATGAATAGAATATTTTAACTAAGCCTTATTTGTTTGTGCTTTGTTCCCATCTACCTCATTTAAAAAACATAACAGTGCACTTAGAAAAAACACTGGATAGGAATTGTCAACTAGAAACAGCTCCCGGAGGCACTACTGAAAGGAATCTTGGGAACTGAAATTGTAGATTAAAGAGAAGTTACAAGACACTGGTGCTTTGGGGGGTGGGAGGAATTCTGGAAGATGGACAAAAAGGATATTTTTGAACAAATAATATTCCCTCTAGAGAATTTATCAAAGTTTAGAAAGACTTCAGATTGTACTATTTACTCTCTCCTTGCAATCACACATTTGCATAAATGTGCTATTCTTCATTGATAATGCTGCTGACCTACCATCAGCAAGGCACATACTCTGAATTCTACTCCCAGCAGGGTTGATTGGTTTTGTCTGCCACCATATAGATTAAGAGCCTTCAAGACTGGGAAATACTAGTAGCAGATGGGAGCTGTCCATAGCTGAAATTTGTTCACATTAATAAGAGGATGGGGTTCGAAATGACTAAAATAGTCAAGCTGCCTAGGGAGTTTTAGTACCAGCTCAAACCTATTTGGACACCTGGTTTTTTAATCTGTTGCTCAGCTTGAATACTTCCTGTTTTCCCTCTTGGATTTTATTATCACCACATTCCTGATATGTTATGACATTTATTAAGCACCTACTGTGTGCCACCACTCTGATGCACTCAGTCATCTCAAGCCTGGACAATTGTTATAGCTTTCTAGTTGTTTGGTCTGCTACAAATCTACCTTTGCTCCATTTTATCCTTCAACCAGTTTTCAAAATGATTTTCCTAAAATGTAGGTTCAATCCAGTGGCTCCCTAACACCTCCAGGATCAAATACAAAAAAACCTCAACAATTTATATTCATCTGCATTTTGAGTCTTATACATGAAATACCCCTCATTCCATGTACTCTTCAATGTGTTGACAATGCTTCTTTGCCCTATCCCTTAGCTCTGGATATTTTCATTGACTAGTCTTTATACTTGGAATGCTCTTCTTCCTCATTTCTGACTCCTGGCTTCACTGGCTTCCTCAAGTGCCAACTAAAATCTCTCCTTTTACAGAAAGTTTCTTCCAAATCTCTTAATTCTAATGCTTTCCCTCTATTAATAATAATTACCTCATTATCATTATTATTATTATATCACATTATCCTGCATATATCCTGTCTTCTCTCAGAATTTAATAAATCTGGAATTTGATAAATCATAAAATAAACAAGAAAGAAGTTAAGGAAGTGAATTGAATTTTAGAAAAGTTAGATATGCTATACCTCTGAAGAAAATTGAATATGGATAGAAAAGACTATACCTTTTTCTTAATGACATGTGGTACACAAAAGTTGACCATATAATGGGGCATAAAAACCTCACACAGTGTCCAATGGATAATAGAAGCTTAATAAATGCTAAGCACAGAGGATACATGGGAAGACAAAAGACAGTCTTTGTCCTCACAGTCTAATGGGGCCATGTTTATGTTTTCTTATGATCTCTTCCATGTGCACAGCAGAACATAAGAGGATTCAAAATATTTCAAAACATTCTCATTCATTAAAGCCTAAGTAATAAATACTATCCTTCTTTCTTGTTAATTTCTCTAAAGTATAGGTTCAATTCAGGGACTCTCTATCACCTCCAGGATCAAATATTTACAAAAAAACCTCAACAATTTAAATCCATATATATTTTGGGTTTTCTTATACCTTAAACACTCCTCACCCCCATATACTATTCAATGTGGTGACAATCCTTCCTTGTTGTTCCACAAACAAGATCTTCCAACCTTTAGCTTTAGATATTCTCATTGGCTATCCTCCATACCTGGAATGTTCCTCCTCATTTCTGACTCCTGGCCTCATTGGCTTCCTTCAAATGACAATTAAAATCCCACCTTTTACAGGAAGTATCCAATTGAGTGCAGATACACACACAGAGATATATACATATTTATATGCAGAAATAAATATATACACACAAACATATATATACATATACATAGATATCTATATTCATGCAGTTACATACACATATACATTCATGCATTTATATAAGACCATTTGTTTGTTCTGTTTCTCTTAGGTGGATAACGTCTCTCTTCATAAGTCCAAGTCTTTCCATATTTTTTCTAAATCTACCAACTCATCATTTCCTATACCACAACAACATTCCAAACTTATATAGTCTAATTATTTTAAATAATCTAAAACAATATTGATTAATGGGCTGACATATAGTTTAGTTTCACTAATTTTCTCTTTTGATTAAATCTATTTAAGCTTTAATTTTGAGATCATAATTATTCTTCCTGCCTTTTTTTTAACATAATAAAATTTTGGTCCTGATCTTTATTATGTGTATCTCTTATTTCCTATCCCTTCTGACTCCTCAACTTTACTTCTACCTGTTACCTTGCCCTCCTATTACTCCTTTATTCCCTCCCTGCCTTTCCCCTTCCCCTATTGTTTCTATCTGAATTTAGAAAACTTTTATATAATTCCAAATATATTCATTGTTTCCTTTTTGTCCCATTCCCATTAATCTATACTCCTCCCATTTCTATTACTCCATAGAACCTTCCATATCCCATCCCTTATTTTATTTCCTAATCCTATTATTTATTAATTTACAAGACTTTTATTCCGTTTTAAGTATATGTTGTTCTCTCTTTAATCCAGATCTGATGTGAGTAGATTTCCCTCTGGAAATCACACTTTTCTTATCTTCTCCCCCACTTCCTATTGATGCAAACCATGTCCCCTTTAATTTTTTGAGGGGCCCTGATGTAAACTGTGCCCCCTTTAATCTTTGGGGGAAGGGTGCTGCTGATTCTCAAACCCTACTGGCTTCTGGGAGGGGTCTACCTGGGGTCACTTGGGACTCACTCATATATAAGGGAAACTCCCAGATAAATAATCTCATTTAATTGGAGAGCATGGCCTGGGGCATAATCACCACCCTCTATTGAATTAAAAAATTAGCCCTAATTTCCTCAACCTCCAATCTCAGAAGGCTAATAAAAGATGGTTCTAAACACTGAATCTTTGCTAATATCCTTCTGGATTTAGGGGATCTCTTAACCCTCAATTCTCATACCCCATCAAAACCACCCAATTACTAATGATAATCTTAGACATATGGTTTACATTTTCACGTATAAAAAAATTGTTTGTCCTTATTGAATCCCTTATAATTGATCTCTGATATTCACCTTATATTTCTCTTGCATCTTATAAATCAGATTTTGTTTAAAATTCAGGTCTTTGCAACAAAATCCTGAAAGTCTGGCAATTCATTGAATGTCCATTTTAATTTTCATACAAGATTATGCTTATCTTTGCTGTATATGATATTTTTGGTTGCAGTCCTAGTTCTTTTGCACTTTGATATATAGTATTTCAAAACCTGTGGTTACTATATCTTGTGTGATTCTAATTGTAGATCCTCTATATTTGAATTTTTTTTCTTGTTGCTCATTAGATTTTAACCTTGAGTTAAGGGTTTCGGAATTTGGCTGAAATGTTCCTCTGGGTTTTCTGCATAGGATTTCTTTCAGGTACTGATTGGCTAGAATGGGTTACCTCCAGTAAATGAACTGGTGAGGAAGAAGCTGCCAAATAGTAGCTTCCTATTTTAACTATTCTTATTAATTAGGTGCTAAGCTTTCTCATTTCTGCACTGCTTAAATTTTGCCATCACCATCTAGGTTTTAGGGTCCTGGGGCCAAACCCTGATTAGCCTGTACTAGTGTTGGCTCTGGATATTTATATCCTTTGGGGGAAGACTCACACTGATGAAAACATATTTTAACAAAACCAAATACTTGCAAGTCAATTCTATGGAATCAACAAACAACAAGCCCTGAAGGCAATTGTGGTTGGCATAATGGTGCTAACCAGATCCCTTCAGGGCTGGGCTGCTGCTGTAGGGGAGAAGAAGCTATAATTCATAGAGATATGGGACCCTGCTGGCTGGGAAGTTGAGTCCCTGTTTCAGTTCTAGGTTTCATTGTAAGGACTGCTGTGGGATTATGTGGCTGGGAGTCTTGGCCAGGGTAGGAGTAGAGACTGAGCCCCAGTTTGGACCTCAGCAAATAATTGTAAGAAGGACCTGAAACTTGGAACATCATTCCTCCTGTCTCTGGACTAGAACTTGATTATACTAATACCTTCTAAAAACAAAAGAAAACCAAAAGAAAAAAAAATACCATAGAGAAACAAAAGTCATAGATGGACAAAATCTAAGGGAAATTAGAACATGGCTTAGTGAGATAATTTTTTAGCAAGGCTTACTTTAAATTGCAATCCTTTATTCTTACTGACCCTTCAATCAAACCACATACATAGCACAAAGCTAATTTATGAAGGGGTAATTGGTGGACTATTGTAGAATTTTAATGAGTAAATAGTGTTACCATTTGTTATTTATTTTTATCCAAATGTTAATAAATAGCTTTTATGATAATTACTGATTATGGAAAAGTGGCATTTCATAAATTGTGATATCTCCATGTGCACTATATTTTTATGGATGAATACATTTTGATTATTGCTACTAGAGTTCTTATTTAAAATTTTAAAGTGGATGAATCTAGTAGGTTATGACTTGTATCTGTTACAATACTAGAGACAAATAAGCAAGTCCCTTTCTTTTTTTTTTTTTTTTTTGAGAATTTAACCTAAGATTCTGTCAATAGAATGAATATAATGGAAAAAATACTGAAAACTATCACATATATATATATGTATGATAGTTCATATGTATATGTATATATGATATAATATATATATATGATAGTTCACATGTATATGTATATATGACATAATATTATATATATGATAGCTCATATGTATATGAATATGATATAATATCATATATATAGGATAGTATATATATATATATATATATATATATATACACACACATACACACACATGTATATCATTGAGTAGCTTTTGGCACCCTTTTCTCCAGCATACTCCTTTCTTCCTTGATTTTCATTACTATATCTCTTATCAAGAGATTATTCATAAACATTTATTTTTAGAATTATGATTTGCTAAATTTAAACTCCTTCATTTCCCCCACTATTCATAAGTAATATTTCTTTCATCCTAAGCCTCTCCTTACAAAGAGTCTTAAGTCATAGTAAAAAAAAATCTAGCCAGGACTACTTCAGAGTTTAAAAAAAAAAAAACAAAAAAAAACTTACCTCACCCTGCTATTCCTTCAAGCCGCCGTTCTCTTCATTTCCTTTCCTTTTTCATAGGCAAACTCTTAGAAAGGTTCTCCTTACTTTCACTTCCTCATTTCTTTTCTCAATCTCTTCCTTTCTTAATTATTGGACTTAATCTTTTCACTTTAAGATTACCAATGAGCTCCTAACTGCTAAATCCCAGTAGCCTCTTTAGAGACTTCATCCTTTATATCACATCCTCCTCTCTTTTCTGGATTACATTACCACATAACCAATTGATTGCTGAACATTTCCTCCTAAATGTCCCCAAATCACCTTAAACTTATGTACAAAATAGAACACAAAATATTTTCTCCCAAAGGGACATACATACAACAAACTTCTCTATTTCTGTTGAGAATACCATTGTTCTTTTAGTCATTCAAGTTTGCAATACTGGAATCATCTTTAACCCCTTCCTCTCTCTCTCTGAATCTCAGTCTTTCTTTGTATTTGTCTGTCTGTCTTTTAAATCAGTTTCATAATCCTTCTGGCAGAGTCTATTAAGGACTATGTCTTACCCAGTACACATCCTCAATGTCTCACATCCATTACTTTCTGTCCATTAACATAACTTCTACTCTAGATCAGACCCTCATTAGCTCTCATTAGGACCACCATGATAGTGCCCTAATTTGTTTCTTTGCTTCTATTATCTTTCTTTTCTAAGCTATATAACTGCCAAATTGGCATTCCCAAAATACAGATCTGAACACATCATTCTCATACAATTCTCCACAATTGGTTATCTATCCTTCCCCTCTAGACTAAAATGTAAAATTCTCAAACTGCCATTTAAAACTCTGCACCCTAGGATTCTCATCTACCTTTTCAACCCTATTTATATTACTCCTTTTCACACACTTTCCTTTCTGGCCTGCTAGTGATTTTCTATATGCATTATCTTCAATCTCTCTATGAAAGATGTTCAGAAAAGAAATAAAATAATCATTTTTCTGGTTTGAAATGCATTCCTTCAGATCCCTTATTCCCTTCAAATCACAGCTGAGTTGCCATCTCCTGCATCAGTGCAGGTATATGCACACATATTATGGGGAGTTGGGGTGGGGAGAGGGAATATGGTCCATAAAGAATTCCCTCCAATACTTTTAAGTAGAGATAGACATTTTCACTAGCAGCAGAGAACAATCAGGGGAGGGGGGAAATAGGTAAAAGACTCAGTAAGAACAACTTTGAATAATAGGTTCTATTCTCAGAAACAAAACCTTCAATGGCTACAGTGGGACCCATGCTTTGGGGAGTAGTTTTGAGGTGGCAGCTGGAGAAGAAAAGGGGAAGAAGGCACAAGACAAATGGAAGAGGCAGGCTGCTTCTCCATGGAATAGCCATCCTTTCCAAGCTCCAATGACTGCTGACTTCAGGTATTTGTTCATGGCTGAGTATAGGAAGGGACGGGTGAGGAATTTCATATGATCAGACACTGCTTGCCACTTGCACTTAAGGTCCCTACAGACTCAAGGTGTTAAGGTCAAAGTTGAAACTGCTTTGGGAGATGGTCCATATGCAGAAGCTGCTGAATGATATGTAGAATCATCTCAAAATGGATCTTTTGTGTGTCCTAGTTGTCTGAAGCTATCTTTTTTTTTATTATTATTATTCAAAATGCTCACATATCTTGCTGTTCCTAATACTTCTCAAGTTGTTCTGGGGGCAAAGCTTCAATGACTTTGCAATCACTCTGGGATCTCTTTTAGTTATGGCTATAGTGCATCCTTAGATAGTACTATATAGGTAGTAGGTTCTGCAGGATACTCTTCATTATGGGGAGTATATTATCTTTTTCTTCTTCTTCTATGTCCAGTCCCATTATGGCCTTGGTCAACTCCTCTTTAGACTTTCCCACTTTCTGACAGTAAGTGTCATTCTTTGCTAGTACACTAAGTTTCTCCTTCAGAAAGGAAGCAAACTTTTCTTGGGATTTTGCATAACTGCCCACTCTTCCTGCTGCCTCTGAGAGCTTCTGGAATTGCTCTATTAGATAGAGTTCCTCCTCAGCCAGCTCCTTCATAACCTTCTCAAACTTGGCAGTGGCTTGGCATGCAAGCAAACTCTTAAACAGTTCTTGAAAGAACTCTTGTGAGGCAAAAAGGGCATTTTAACTGTGTCTGCAGGGAATTTCATGGGAACCTGAAGCATCAGGAGCTGTGGCAGAAGAAGGTATTTTTAGGAAGGATTTGGCTTTATCAAAATCATCAAGGGCACTTTCTATAAGCTCATCCATCTTCAAGTCAGTACCAGTTATGCTCTTCCCAAACTGTGGCCATCATGCTACCTTCAACTTGAGATAGAAGATTAGGATCACATCTTTCTATGATGTGTTTCCCTCCATCCTATTGCTCTCCCTTGGCTTAGCTCAACCAACGGAAGTAGGTCAGCTTTTAGTAAAATTTAATGATTTAACTCCATTCAGGGTTCAACAAATGTGGCTTATTAAAGTTTTAGTTCATTTTCAGGCCAAGCTCTCTGTATATAAGAAATGACTCAGATAGTACTGAAGGTGACTTAGTTAGTCTAGAAGTCTGGAATAGCTAAATTCATGAAAGTCTATGGCATTTTTTTGTCAGATTATATTTTACAACTTTGAATTGTTTGTGTGACATGACTCACCTTGTATCCTAATTTATTTCTTCCCCTCCCTCTCTTCATTTGTCCCTTCCTCCTTCTCTTCTCTCCTTTATTCCTTCTTTCCTTTTTTCCTTTCTCCCTCCCTCTTTCCCTTTCTTTCTTCCTTCTTTCCTCCCTCCCTCCCTCATTTCCTTCCTTCCTTCTGAAACCAATTTATCAAAGTCATTATTTCTTCCTGTGCTTTTACATCTGAGATATCAGGGCCTTTGATTTAACTGCTGGCATTGGCAAAACTTTAATCAGTCATGCTTCAGTGCCTGATCCTTACAGGGCCATTGCTGAAAGTGTCTTGCTATCTGCTGACTGATGAACCCTTTAATGATGTCTGTTTCACTAGGTATTACAGACATTAAAAATACTCAGACCTACCTGGAAGTGAGTATATAATTACTAGAAGGACCTTCTTTATATCTTCAATTCACAATAGCTTCCCTTGACTTTCTCATAGTTTGAAAGTGATCTCTTTCTTTGCTATAATGAGAAGCATATTAGTTTGATGGTAGCATCTTAATAGTATGCCTTATAATCTGTAGATCTATAATATAGTAGATAGAAAGCTAGACTTAAAGCTAACAAGATCTTAATTCAAATTCAGCCTCTAACACATAGACAATACAATGAACTTTTCTATTCCAATCAATACTGAGTTCATACTTAACTTTGTTCCCTTGAAGAGATATAACAAGGCTCTGTATTCCTTCCAAATGCATTTCTGCAGGAGTAGGTAACTATGGGTGTAGAAAACTACATATGTGGTGTTCAAGATTTTGGTTTGTTTTACTGAACTGTTTCCCACTCTTTTTATTATTTGCTTTAAAGAATGTCTCTGGAAATGAGAAAGAAAAGAATATAGTGGGAAATATAGGTAATATGAAAATAAAAGATGAATATTTTTAAATTAAAAAATAGAAACTTTGTAATGACCCTAGGAGAGTCTTTAAGACATACATGTTAAACATATTAAAGTACATATTTATATAGTTTTCTTGTTGCACAAGAAAAATTGGATTTAGAAAGGTAAAAATAACCTGGGAAGTAAAACAAAAATGCAGGCAAACATCAGAAAGAGTGCAAATGCTATGTTGTGGTCCACACTCCTTTACCAGTGTTCTTTTGATAGGTGTAGCTGGTTCTGTTCAAAAGTGGAGTGATTTTCACAAAGTCAAACAGGACCTAAATGTCAGTTAAGATTTTGAATCTTGATTGGATATCTAAATCCAGCTATTCCTACAGTACCACACTGTTTTCCTTGGGTCACATATTCAATGAGATAGAAAATCAGTCACCTGACTTTCAGATCATTGAATGGATGCAAATCATTTACTGGCATTGCTTAGACATATGTGAATTCTTGAAGTTACTGATGTAACATACTGCAATTTGCCCTGGACAGAAGTTTTGTTATCAAGCTAGACAGTCAGTCCCCTATAGAACAGAGTCTTTGAAGACTTGACAAGAGCAGCTGAAGAGGTGTGAATGTTGGTTAAGCATTCTTTCATCTGCTTGTAAACAATTTTTAAGAAAACACATTTCACACCTGTTCAACTGCTCTTATCCAGTTTTCAAAGGCTTGGGACTACTACTACTACTGACAGTCAGCAGCCTTTAGGGAATGGGAACAGTTATACAAAGCAAGAATTCACGGATGAAAGAAGAAAATTATAGAAAAAGGAAAATAATGCTAAATGGGGAAATAAGAGAAAATATTTTGAAATGTATTCAGGAAAAAAAACTAGTACATGGCAGATAAATTGATTTTATCAGATGAACTCAGGAGAATTATTTGAGAATGTTGCTGCCCTTAAATACTTCAGACTGATCCCTTGAGATAATACCTATTTTTAAAAGACTTCCAATGAAAGATTCCATATCTTCCTCAGAGACAAAATAATTTAAAAATTATTCATAAAAGAATGTTCTCTATTTTAACTGAAGCCACATTTCCCCTCTTCTCCTAATTAGACTTTTTCTTTTTCTTGATGGCCATAGAGAGCAAGGAGCTATTTTATCCTCATGTCCCCTTTTGGGACATTGAACTAACACTCTCTTCTTTCTCTTAGCTAATCAAAACTACTTAAAATAAACATCTTTGATGAGTCAAGAGAAGGAAGAAAAAAGTCTAATTATACCTATCCTATTTTCTTTGTAATGTAAAATTCAAAGTATGGTAGAACCAATATTTTCCAGAGTTCTTCCTGCCCCACCCCTCCATGAGTAGAAAAGCCAGGATTTGATTGGTGAGAGGGTGGAACAAAACTTAGGCTGCGCCTACCTACATATGATGTTCTGGTGACTTCTAACCATGTTGACTAATCTAGTTTTCTGGGCCACTCTGGGGCTGAGACTGATTTAAATTGGTGGATGTCTGAAGATTCATTCATCGTACTCTGTGCAGTTCACCAAATGTACTTCCATACGGAAATAAGGAATCATGTCTGTAAAAGTCAAGTATCACTGTAGTCTTATTTTTGCTATGTTAGTGTTCATCAAACCTTTTGTTAGTTGCTCAATGACTTACAAGTACCTCAGTTTGTCCCTACATCCAACCTAAACTTACTAAGGTATTGGCGTCAAGTTTGCCCTAACAAAGGAGTATGGTGGCACTGGGAATAGAACAACATACTTACAAGCCAGGAAGACTTGGGTTCAAGTTCTACCTCTGACAAATACTGGTTATTTAACCTAAAGTAAACTTTAAATGCTTTAGGTAATTATAAGTTGCAAAAGAGCTATGGATTTCTCATTGAGAGTTCCCTAACACCAAATCAATCAACCTTAACATCTTGAGTCTGTAGGGACCTTAAGTGCACTATATCCATAACTAAAAGAGATCCCAGAGTGATTGCAAAGTCATTGAAGCTTTGCCCCCAGAAAAACTTGAAAAGTATTAGATCCTTTTCCTTCCCTCCACTCAAATCCTGTGGTATTTAGTGAATTAAAATGAATATATGATCAATGTCTATCTCCTAATAGATAAATTGATATGAACAGACTTAAAGAAGCAAAGAAGTGATTAACAATTACATAAAAATGCCCCAAATTTCTAAGAAAAGAAATGCAAATTAAAATCACTTAGAGATTACCTCAGACAGCAAACAGAAATAGTTTTGGGGGGCTATGGGAAAATAGATATATTAATGTAGTTGTTTTATTCCTCTACTCTGACTCAACTTTTTTGGGAAAAGATTTGGAATTATATTTTAAATAAGTCACTGAAATGTTCATGCCCTTTGACTTAGTGGTACTAGGCATATACCCTCAGGGAAGTCCCAGTACTTTTAGTGGTAGAAAAAAACTGGAAACAAAATGGTTCCCACTGCTTGGGAGATGGCTAAAGCATTGTGAAAATGTGAAACAATGAGAATAACTTTACTGAAAGAGAAAAACAGTACTGAAAACATCAGAATTTAGATAAATGGAATGATCAATCTTTATATCAGGAGACTAATGACAAAAATATAATTTTCTTATTGATACGTAGGCTAAGCTAATATAATAAAAATGACAATTCTACCTAAATTGGTCTACTTGTTCAGTGCTATACCAATAAAATTGCTAAAAATTATTTTATAAAGCTAGGAAAAATAATTACAAAATTCATCTGGAAGAACAAAAGTGCAAGAATATTAAGGGAATTCATGAAAAAAAAAATACAAGGAATGGTGGCCTAGCAGTACCAGACCTAAAACTATATTATAAAGCAGTAGTCAACGAAACCATTTGGTAATGATTAACAAATACAGTGCTAGATCAGTGGAATAGGTTAGAGATACTTGACACAACAATCAATGACTATAGTAATTTAGTATCTGACAAACTCTGAAACTCCAGCTTCTGGGATAAGAACTCACTATTTCATAAAAATTGCTGGAAAAACTGGAAAATAATGTTAGGAATTTGGCATAGATCTACATTTCATACATTTCAAACCAAAATAATGTTAAGATGGGTATATGATTTGTGTGTAAAGGGTGATATCATAAGCAAATTAGGAGAGTAAGGGATCAGATCTTTGGAGAAGGGAGGAATTATGACCAAAGAAGAACTAGAGAACATTATTATGAAATGAAAAATAGACAACTTTGGTTAAATTAAATTTAAAAGATTTGCACAAACAGAATCAACAGAAGCAAGATTAAAAGAAGTACAAAAATGGGGAAAAAATTTACAGCCAGAGTTTCCAATAAAGGCCTCATTTCTAAAATATATAAAGAACTGTGTCAATTTTATAAGAATATAAGTCATTCCCCAATTGATAAATGATCAAAGGATATGAACAGACAATTTTCAGATGAAGAAATTAAAGCCATCTATAGTCATTAAAAATACTCTAAATCAATATTGATTAGGGAAATGCAAATTAAAACAACTTGAGTTACTACTTCACACCTTTCAGCTTGGCTAAGATCACAGGAAAAGATAATGATAAATGTTAGAGGGTATGTGGTTAAATTGAGACATCAATGAACTGTGGGTGGAGTTGTAAAATGATTCAACTTTCTGGAGAGCAATTTGGAACTATGCCCAAAGGTCCATAAAACTATGCATACCCTTTCTTTGATCCAGCAGTGCTGCTACTGGGTGTGTATCCCAAAGAAATCATAAAGGAGGGGAAAGGACCTACATGAGTAAAAATGTTTGTAGCAGTTCTTTTTGTGGTAGTGAAGAATTGGAAAATTAGTAGGTACTCATCAATTCGAAAATGACTGAATAAATTATGTATGTGAAAGTAATGGAATATTATTGTTCTATAAAAATGATGAACAAGCAGATTTTTAGAAAGATCTGGAAAGATTTACATGAATTGATGCTGAGCAAAACAAGTAGAACCAGGAATACATTGTACATAGTAATAGCAAGATTGTGTGATAATCAGCTATACAAGACTTGGTTCTTCTCAATGATTCAATGATTCAAAGCAGTTCCAATAATTTTGTATAGAAATTGCCATCTACATCCATAGAGAGAACTATGGAGAATGAATATAAATCAATACATGCTATGTTCACTTTTTTTCTTTTTCTTCTGTTTTGTTTCTCTCATTGTTTTTCCCTTTTCTGATTTTTCTCTCTTATATGTTCTCTTAAAGGTGTGAATCTTATAGAACTATAATAAATATTAAATACATGTATTGAACTAGAGAACTGTTAAGCACCATGATAAATTAGATAACTATTGTCTCTATCAATTCAATTGACTTAGCACCTTGTTCCAAATTCTGGCCCATAACGTCTATGGACATAAAATTTATTTTTTCTCTATGCAAATCTGATCAGCTTAGGCATGGTTTACAATCTTAATATTTGTTATTACTAATGTCATGATTTAACCACCTAAGATCTCTGACCTTGAATGTTATTGCCTTTGTTGTTGTTTTTTAATAATAGCTTTTATTTTTCAAAATATATGCAAAGAGAGTTTAAAACATTCACCTTTGCAAAACCTTGTGTTCCAAATTTTTCTTCCTCTTCCCTCCCCTAGACAACTAGTAATCCAATAGATTAATCACATGCAATTCTTCTAAACATATTTCTACATTTATCATGCTGCATAAGAAAAATAAGACCAAAAGGGGAAAAAAATGAAAAAGAAAAAAACAAGCAAACAACAACTAAAATGAAAATACTATGTTGTGATCCACATTCAGTCCCCATAGTCCTCTGTCTAGATGCAGATGGCTCTCTACATCACAAGTCTATTGAAATGGGCCTGAATCAACTCACTGATAAAAAGAGCCAACTGAGCTGTGACATTTAAAAAAAAATAAATAAACATAACTTTTTCTTTAAAGGAAAGACAAGAGGACAGTTAGGGAGCACAATGGATATATCACCACCCCTGAATTCAGGAAGAACTGAGTTCAAATCTGGTCTCAGACACTTAACATTTCCTAGTTGTGTGACCCTGGGCAAGTCACAATCCCAATTGCCTCAGCAAAAAGGAAAAAAAATACATTAGGTATTTGGGAAGTTATTAAAATAATTTCAAAATACATCTAAGTGATGAAAGTCTTATTAGAATGGTAACATGACAGAATAGAAAGAGTACTGGGTTTGGAGTCTGAAGATCTAGATTCAAGTCCTGTGATCTCTAACAATACACTTAACCCCTGGGGGCCTCAGTTTCTCATCTCTAAAATGAATCTATGAGCAAACTAAATATGTGTGATATTTCTCCTAATGGTATAGAGAACCTTAAACTTGTCACTTATTATAAAGGGAAGATGCTCAGAGTATCTATCAGTCACAGATATTATACTGCTAGGTTAAGTGTATAATAGGCAAGTTGAGTCTGGAAAAAGTTTAAAAAGAAATATCCAAAATTGATTTTGTGTATTCTCTCAAAAAAATAAGTAACTTATAGAAAGTATACAGTTATCTGATACCAACCATAAAATGTAATGCTTTTTGTTATTGAGGAAACATTTCAAAAATACTTCACTTCCCAAATTCCCAAGAAATCACACATCATGTGGTATTTGGAACACTACTGAAGATGTTTCCCATTGGTTTTCTCTTGGCCCAGTTTTTCTGTGGATAGAAATTGATCAACAGAAAGCAGAATGAGAGCAATACCCAATCTTAATATAGTGGTTTTCCTCTTGGTTTATTTCCATATACATAGTGTTTTCCTCTTTATTTCAAGAAAGGTAAGTACAAATGTACATGATGATGCGTTATAAAGGAGTTTTTCTATCAAGAAGAAAAAACATTTTTACTAATTAATTCTATCTACAACTGTGATTATGTAAGTAGGTAAGCTATATATACCATACAAAGGTTCTATTAAACTGAATAAGTACACCCATGTATTGTATAAAAATCCCAGAATCAAAAATATAATTAAAAGGGACCTTTGACCCATACAACTTGACCTGCACCCGAACAAAAATTCCCTTTACAATACACCAGCATGTCACCATTTAGCTTTTGCTTAAAGACTTCCAATAATGAATGTCTTAAAAGAAACCACACAACCTTCTGAAGTAGCCCATTCTTTTTATGGCTGTCTCTAATTGTTTCCATTCACTGTTCTAGTTCTTCCCTGTAAAGCCAAGGAAACCAAGACTATTCTCTCTTTCATGTGATAACCTTCCAAATATTTAGATAGCTGACATACTTCTCTTTTCCCTCCCCACAGTGTATTATCTTTTTCCTGGGATCGTGCTTTTTTTTTTTTTTTAGTCTGCCATTTTTTTTCCTATTGTGATGATACTACTAATGTTATTATTACTTTGTTCTCAAAATTGGACTGCCAGAGACCATGTCTGGTAGTCAGACCACTGGTTTGGCATTGCCTGGGACCTTTCATTCTCATTTTCACTTTGGCTATTTTTTACCCTTTCTTTGGAAGGTACTTGATCCTTATCCTTCATCCCTCATTTCTCTCTGTCTCTTTGTCTCTATCTCTGTCTCTCTGTCTCTCTCAGAACTGCAAACATCTCACCACTACCACTGCCTTTGTTAACAGATTGCTCTTTATTCTATTCATCAAACTCCCTTCCTTGATCATTATTTTTCTACATGCGTTGTTTCCACCATTTGAATATAAACTTTTTGAAGATTAGGGCTATCTTAGTTTTGTATTTATATCCTTAGAATTTAGCACAGTGTTTAATAAATACTTTTCATTACCCATAACAGAAGTCTTGGATCTGAATCCCATTTTTAGCACTTAACTATATCAGTGATGTTGAACAAGTCATTTAACCTCTTTTGGTCTCAGGGTCTTCATCTGTAAAATAATAAAGTTGGATTATATGATCTCTAAGGTCCTTTCCAGTTCTAAATTCTTAATACTCTAGATACAACTGGCTGCAATATCTGATTTTGGACATGACAGAAAGGCAATATTAGTTTTTTCTTGTATGGTAGGATTGAGAAATTTTTTCCTCAGAGGTTATAAGGGCTCAGAATATGTCTCTAAGCTTTAGTATGGAGATCATTATTTCTGCCTTTATTAATAACACCAAATTCAATTCAACTATGTTAGCAGTGATATCCTAACCCCTCTTCTCTTGCAAGTGAGGTTAATTTTTCCTTAAAAGGTATTGAAGGCATTTCTCAAAACTTGTTTGGTTCAGAGGACTCTAGGTTCATATTGTTGATTGTTTTCTCATCACTTGATGCTCTGATGGTGTAACTCAATTAAGAGTCCTTTACTCAGAATTAACTTGAAGTATCCTTAAGAAGGTTCAGATAATTGCAATGGAAATGACCTATCTGTGAAACCTATTTGTTCCCTACATTGTATTTACAGAAGTTTCTACATCACTCAGCTCTGAACCACATATTGCAAAGCATTTTCATGCTTGGGTTAGTTTTTTCTCTTTCATTTACAATTTTGTTATATGGTTGGTATTTAACATCTCCTTTTCTCTTACTTTCACAATTCCACCTCACCACCTTAGAAGTGTTTTTATTTTCCTTATTGCCATCTAACACTATGCCTTTGTGATTTTGATACTGGAATTCTGGAGAATCCTATGTTTCTATGATTGATTGTTGACTCAAGTGCTCTAGAAGAGCTAGGTCATGGCAAGGATACATCTGCTATTGGACTTGTAACACACAGTCATCACTTCTTAATCCTTCTTTACATATTGTGCCTTAATATTTCTAGCAACTTGCAGTACAGTACAGCCAGTGCATTCAACTATTACTAGGGACACATAGAATATAGAGTAACAGAAGTATGCTAGTCAGTGCAAATCCCCTTGGTAACCATACATCTCAACGCTGCACTGCTTTCCCTCATAGAGATCTTACCTTGTTGTCTCTTACTCATATTTTTTTTTGTGAGCACAGTCCCCTGTGCCATGTAAAGGCCAGTATGGAAACACTGGTCCAAGATATTAGGCTAATTCTGCCTTTATAAGATGGCTATGGGCATCCTCAGAGAAAGAGGAAAATTGGTGCCCATTTCTGGGTTATGAAATAAATAAATGAAAACATTTGCCATCTATAAACACTGTATTATATTCTGGAGGTTCAAATGCAAAAACAGAAACAGGTCCTGTCTTCAATAAGCTTTCAGTCTATTGTGATGAACAATAATGTAAGTAAGTGTTATTTAATGAAGAAGGAGAGGCACTTTCGTCCAGAAAATTATAGGGTGAGTGGAGATGTCAGGGAATAAATTGATTACTTCTCTCCCAGGAGCAATCAAGGTTCATGGTTCTAGACCTTGATAACAAAGAAGTGTGTGGAGAAAAAGGATATGAGGTTGATAACAAGTCAGTTGGTGAAGAGGTCATGAAGGAGGTAGCTAGAAAGGAGGAATTGAAGGGCATCATGTCTTCGGTTTTTCTGAAAGCATTCTAGGAGAGGCTGATCCTAATGAAAGACACAAGATGGAAAGTTCCTGTGACCATGGTTTCTGATATGGGTGGTGCAGCAGCTGGAAAGGAGACTATGAATTTAGAATTATGATCCACAAAACAATTTCTCTGGCTTCATGAATACTGTAACAAATTAACTGGTATTTTTCTTTTAATTAAGCTAGGGACTGTGTTTTTAAAAATATTTTCATCTGTAGTAACTAGTACACAATAGGCATTTCTCCTATCTGTACATTGAACCTTTCCTTTTGTGGGGAGAGGAGGGAAATAAAGTATAGCCCGATCTTTTCTCTTAAGTCATATATAATTAAAATTTTATATATCAAATAACACCTCATCATATTTACCTAGTTGTAAGATATTGTCCCTTTAAGGCAATGTGACCTTTCATTGAAAACATTTTGTTGCTGACCTAAATTTGCTTTGGCAGTTTACTTGTCTGGATCATATGTCTGCTCAGAGTCTTAAGAGAACCAGATACTCAGAATTCTGAGACAGCTGTTGCTCATTCTGAATACGACAAGCTGTAGCATATTGAACTTGCACGAGCACCAAACTATTCTATAATTATGGGACAAATGCAATTCTATCTCTGTGATTTTAGATAAAAGAGTAAATTTTGGGTACTAAACATTAGCTTAGGTGGGTGGGATCATTTGCAGAGAGGAACCAGATTCTGAAAGGAAAGAAGAGAAAAGATGTTCTTACTTTCAGCTAAGCTTGAAGTTACAAGTGATGGATACTCTAGTTGTTGTGGTGAATCAAATCCAGCTGAGTAGAGGAAGTTTTGAAAACTGAGAATGGGAGAAGTCATCTACTACTTTGGCTGAAATATAGATGTTCCAAAAATCCAAGTGCAGATTCAACCTTTAATTAGGGACACTGTATAATTTAAGGCCCAGTCAAATACTATAAGAATCAATTCAGTTCAACACCTTTTCAACATAGGAGCTAATTTCATCAAGCTTCTTTATGGATAGCTCTTGAGAAGAAGAGGACAATGACATTTGAAATGCTAGAGTTGTGGTCACTTAAGTGCATGGGTTTCCTTTTCTTATGTGCCAAATTAATAGATTCCTTCTCCCTCCTCCCCCCATATTGTAGAAATTGGTAAGAGTGTGACCCAGGCTTATGCATGGATTGTCATGTATTTATTTTCCCCAAATTTTTTCTTAATTCTAAAATGTTATTAATTATTTTAACCACATTTTAAAGAAGTAGTTATGTTTAAGCTATAAAAGTGTTATTATTGAGTGGCTTATTTCTCATCAGGCAGTACTCAAGACTCCTCTGTCCTGTCCCAAAGAACTTTTCATCTTATAATTAACTCAGTCCTAGAATTAGAATTATCTCTTAGAGGTATCTTTGGCCTCTCTCCTTCTCCCCCCTCTCTTTTTTTCTGTCTCTTGTCTTTGATTCTATCTCTCTCTTTCTTTCTATTTCTCCTTTCTCTGATTAAATGGCTCTTCTCAAGGTTTCCTTTTGTGGTGAAAAGTGCCTAGGCCAATTATTGCTTCATTTGCCATCAGACTACAATTTTTCTGACATCTCTACTTTTCATCTTCTTTTTATATGTTATCTTCTCCCATCTGAATGTAAGCTCTTTGGGGACAGGTGCTTTCTTCCCTTTTGATTGAATTTGTATTCTCCAACTTTTTCACAGTTTTTGGCACTTAGTAAACACTTTTTGATTGATGCCATTAGCTGATTTTGTTTAAATTAATTCCAACACACTGTTGGAAGTTAAGGGCTAACTTAGTGAGTAAATAAAAATATTCATCCATAAGTATAACTATATGATTTTAATCCTTCTGAGAACCTATACTTGCTAAATCAGAGCAGGTTGGAGTGAATGAGCCAACTCAAAGTGGACAGGTATCCAAATGGCCTACTTGGAATTGTAGGTGACTCCACCTTAAACCTATTAGATAAAGCTTTGCATCTGAGCCTCTAATATTGACTCAGTCTAAACCAGGCTGGGTAGTCCCTCTAAATACTGACTTTTGACTATATTTTAAAATGTAGATATTCCTAGACTTCATTTCACAGCATCTTAGAAGCCCTTATTTATTGGTAGGCATATTTTATGTTGTATACTCTAAGCATAAGAATTCACAATTTGTCTTCACTTGAGTGATTTTCTTTTCTATAAAGCTAAAGCAATTGTCCAGCACAAGACTGACCATAAAACATGGATAGTCCTTCTTTCTACCAATTTTTAAAAGTCTGCCTTGCTTCAATAAATGAGAAAATCTTTCATTGGGCAGTAGATCAGAGAGGTTAAGTTTCTTGAGGTCAGAGACCATGAATCCTATTTCTTCAGCACTCTCCCACACCTCCTCAAACAGAACCTTGAACACAGTGGGTATTCAGTACATACTGCTAATAGGTTGATTTCATATCCAGGGTGAGCATCTCACCCACTGCCATTTGCCTTTTCTGCCTTCATTTTCACACAATCCCCACTCTGTTTCTGTATTCATGTAAAACCCTTTGCCCTTTCACAGTAACCCTGAAGAGGGAGGCAACAGAATTTGAGGAAAGGTCAGAATGAAAAAAATTAGGTAAGGCAGAGGAGAACAATGTGGTCAAACAAAATAGATAAACAATAATAATGTATGATACTTAGTAAAATTGGATGCATTAGGCAGGAAAGAAAGCTCATAGATGAAACGGAGCTGGAAGGAGTCCATGTAGTCTAACTCATTCTTTAAATGAGGAAATTGAGGCTCAGAGGTTAAATGATATTCTCAAAGTCACAAATATAATAGATAAAAAAGCTGAAAAAGAGTCATATCTTATGATTTGCAAATTCAGCACTCTTTTATTCCTCTTTTTAAAGAAAAACTTTTCTTTCTTTAATCATTAATGTTAGCATTACCAGAAAACACCAATATCTTGATACACATAGAAGAATAAGAAGGGGGATTTTAAAAAATTGTAATTCTGTTACATATAAAGATATATTAAATGAAACAAGATAAGAATTTCACTGTTTTTAACCACTTCTGTATTTAATTTTATTCTCTTTTGCACAAGGAAATCCCAAAGTCTATAGTATTTTATGGTAGTCAAATAAGAAACTATTCCTATTTCTCTCGCATGTTTTGCCCTTCTCTCCCAACACCTCCCTCCCTCCCCCCCCATACAATGGGGCTTTCAGAAGATAAAAGTTCTAAGATACATTTTAAAATTTGAGAATATTTGCTTAGAACTAATGGAAAACCTTCAAAATACTTGTGCTATGGGAAGATAACACTGGATTTGGTTTCTGAAGATCTGAGTTCAAATTCTGACTTTGTCATTATTGTTTCTAGAATCTGTTTCACTGTTTCCTGAAGTCAGGGGACCCGAGTTCAGATTTGGCCTCAAATACTTAATACTTCTTATCCTTGTAAAACAATTAATCTTTTCCAACTGCAGGAGTGTCAACTTCATTAACATTATTGGAGCACAGGACTCAATTAGAAATCTGAAATTTGAAAAGAAAACAAAAATATTTTGGAGAGAAGTTTTGTAAATATCTGTTATATTTATTTTGAGAAATGGAAGCTAAAGGGTTAGATTTCTAAGACAGAGATTATTATTCCCATGTTTGCTCTGAAATAATATAGTATCCTTTCTGGCCACAGGGCTACTAAGTTTATTTTTGGCATAATGATTATGAGAAGTGAGAATCAAGATTTCTTTATGTGTCTCATTTATTTATGCCTTATTTATCCATCCCACAATATTGTTGAATTCACAGGAGGCATTTGAATGACTGCATGCAATGTGAGGCTAGTTTGGTCTGGTTTAGGATCAGATTCAATAAGCTAACTAAGTCTACACTCACTACACACTGGTTCATCCTTATAGCAGGCATTCTCTGTAAGCATGGACACTTTCCAGGGCTCAAAGGAGGATGACAATGTTCCCAGATTAACTGAATCAACATGTAGCATTCAAAGCTCAATCCAAGACCATTTTCAAAGATCCTGTGATTTATCTGTATTCGTTGTAATATTACCTTTCTCCCCTTCTGAACACTAAGAATATTAGTTCTTCTTGTTCTTCTTGCCCACATAGGCAAGACTCTACTGAGCTGCATCCTAATCTAGTTGAAAGAAGTCAGATGAGAGGGAATAAAAGAGGCCCTATTTAGAATTGGAGTTGCTATGCTGAGTATGTATTATTGCTGGACTTTAGTAAAAGTAGATGGTAACCCACACATGACAGGAGTGCTAGAGGTACACATTTTCATCTGTCCCATTGGGGGAGGCCATAAGAAACAAAGTCATATTTATCCTTTTCTCATAACAATTTTTTAAGATAGGTAGTGCAAGTGTAATAACTGAGATGGCAATCTGAGCCTTAAAGAAGTTAAGTGAAACAGATCCCAGAGCCTGTAACAGCAAAGCCAAAATTTGAACTCAGATCTACAGAAATTAAATCCAGTGTATCTATGTTGAAAAATTTCCATTGATTATAAACAAATAAATTCTCAAATTTTAAAATGTAGCTTAGAACTCTTATCTTTTGAAAGATGTGGGAAGAAGGGAGGGGCAAATATCTTATTTGACTTCCATAAGTACTACAGACTTTGGGATTTTTTTATGCAAAAGAGAGCAAAATTAAGTACACCGGAATAAGGCATATGATCTGTTTGAACCAGAGGTGGTGTGAGAATCATAGAGCTATTTCTAAATGAAGGAGGTTGGTTATCAGACAGATACTTTCTCAGAAAAGGTCGAGAGGCAAGAAGTGACTGGATGAACGTAGTCAACATTGTGCAACACAGACTACGAACAAGTTGAATTGAAAGTAAAATGCTAAATGAAGGATTAGCCAGAATTACATGCTGGAATAAGGTTAAAACCTGGGTGAAGACTTTATACAGTTTATAAATTTCAAGAGATAAAAAATCCTTAGTGATAGGTTACCTTCCAGTTCAACAGATAAAGAAAATTATGCTTGCAGAGGTTGAGTGATTTGCTTATATTAAGTGAATTGAATCTTCTGAAATTTTACATTGAGTTGTGAAATTCTAGTCCTATTTCCTACATCCAGAGAAACCTTAGCTGTTGAAAGCTCCTGTCTTTATAATCTCTGCTTTACCATTAGTTCTCTGGGATTGTATTAGATTAAAATATTGCTGAGAATAGCCAAGTCATTTACAGTTTTTTATCATACAATATTACTATTACTTTGCACAATATTCTCCTGATTCTGATCATTTCCTTTTGCATCAGTTCATGTAAGTTTTTGCAGGTTTTTCTGGAATCCATCTACTTGTTGTTTCTTATAGCACAATGACATTCCATCACAATCAGATACCACAGCTTATTTATCTATTCCCCAGTTGATAGGTATCCCTTCAATTTCTACTTTTTAGGCACCACAAAAAGAGCTTCTATAAATATTTTTTGTACAAATAATTCCTTTCTTCTTTTATGGTCAAAAAAGAGTATTTTTTTTCAAAGCTTCACTGAGCAAAAAAAGATGGTATAATGTTAAGTGACAACAGAAAAAGCAAAGCTGGTAGTTCTTAATTTCTACTTTTTATATCCGCAAAGAGAATTATGTTTAACTGGAAATGACATAATAGAAATGATGAAAAGGATATTGAAAACCAAATTAAGTAAGGAGATAGTATAGAGAAAGGATCACCAAGCTGTCCCTGTTGAATTCTAGTGATTTGGCTCAGATGAACTAAAAGGATCCAGATATTTTATACAATTTATAGAAGGGGTCCTAAAAGAATTAGCAGGTATGATTGCTGACCTACTGTTAGCAATATTTGAAATATCAAGGAGAACAGGGAAGGTACTATAAGACTGGAGATGTGCAAATTTAGTTCAGATATTTTAAAAGGGAAGAGAACAGAATCTGCAAAGTATGATCCAGTGAGCTTGACTTCAATTCCTGGAAAGATTCCAGAATTGATCATTAAAAAGCCGATTGTGTAATATATAAAAAATGAAGCAGTTATTGCAAAGGGCCAGCATGGATTAGCAAATATCCATCTTTCTAAATTAACCTCATGAAGAGAATGTTGTGGATATAAGTTAGATTTTAGAAAAGCTATTCTTTTGGTGAAGATGGAGAGATGTGAATTAAACAATAATATGATCATGTGGATTCAGAAATGCTTGTGATCAAAAATAAAAAGGGTGAATTCCTCACCAAATGAAGAAGAAATTAAAACAATTATTAGGAATGAGTTTGCCCAATTATATGACAACAAATATGACAATCTAAACAAAATTGATGAATATTTACAAAAATGTTACCAAAACAGAAGGGGAAACAGAATACTTTAATAGCCCCATCTTAAAAAAAGAAATTAAACAAACCACTGATGAAATCCTGAGAAAAAGTTTCTAGGTTTAATAAATTTCACAAGCAAATTATTCTAAATATTAAAAGAAAAATTAATTCAAATACAATATAAACTTTGTGGAAAAATAGATGAAAAAATTCTACCAAATTCCTCTTCGGACACAAATATGGTGCTGATACTTAAACCAGGAAGAGTTAAAACAAAGAAAACTATACTCAATTTCTCTAATGAAAATTGATGCAAAAATATAAATAAAATACTAGCAAGAAGATTACAGCAATATGCCACAAGGATCACTTTTCACACAAATAAGGATCTAAACTATTGGGTAAATATCATGAGTAGGCTGAACCAATGTAATAAAAATGACAATTCTATGTAAATTAATTTACTTATTCAATGATACACCAATCAAACCACCAAAAATTGCTTTATAGAAATAGAAAGAAATAATAACCAAACTCATCTGGAATAAGAAAAGAGAAAGAATGTCCAGAGTATTAAGGAAAAAATGTGAAAGAAGGAGGCTTAATCATAGCAGAACTCAAACTATATTATAAAAAAGGTAATCATCCAAACTCTCTGATCCTGGCTAGGAAATGGAATGGTAGATAAGTGGAATAGTTTAGATACATAAGACACAGTAATAAATGAGCATAGTAATCTATTGTTTGGTAAACCCAAAGACCCCAGCTTCTGTAGCAATAACTTAACTATTTAACAAAAACTGTTGAGAAAATTGGAAAACAGCATAGCATAAAGCAAGTGTAGACTAATATCTTACACCATAGACTAAAAATGAGGTAAAAATGAGTACATGATTTAGACATGAATGATATCCTAAACAAATTAGGAGAAAAGGGAATATTTACCTGTTATATCAATGTGATAAGGGAAGAATTTATGGCAAAAGAAGAGATAGGAAACATTATTAAATGTAAAATTGATAATTTTGGTTATATTAAACTAAAAAGACTTTACACACACACACACACACACACACACACACAAAACCAAGACAACCAAGATTGGAAGGAAAACAGAAATTTGGGAAACAAATTTTATATCAAAAGTTTCTGATAAGGGCCTCATTCCTTAAATATGTAGAGAACTGAATTATTTATTCAGAGAAACTGAAATCTATATAGAAACATAAGGCGTTCCCCAAATGATAAATGGTCAAAGGACAGTTTTTAGATAAAGTAATCAAAACTACCTATAGGCATTACTATTGATCAAAGAAATACAAATTAAAACAATTCTGATATTCTACCTCATACCTATCCGTTGACTTATGTGAAAAAAAAAAGGAAAATGATAAATGTTAGGGAGGATGTGGAAAAATTAGGAAATTAATGTACTATTAATGGGATTATGAATTGGTCTATCCATTGTGGAGAGCAATTTGGAATTATGCCCAAAGGTAAATCAAACTGTGTATGTCCTTTGATCCAACAATACCATCACTAGGTCTATATCATAAAGATTTAAAAAAGGAGAAAGAACTTTCTTGTAAAAAATATTTATAGCAGCTCTTTTTGTGGTGCCAAATAATTGGAAATTGAGGGGATAACCATAAATTGGGAAATGTCTGAACAAATTGTGGCATATGAATACAATATATAATGTGCTATAAGAAATGATCGGTAGGGGGGTTTCAGGAAAAAAAAAAAACTTGGAAAGACTTACATGAACTGATGCAAAGTGAAGTGAGAGAAACCAGTGTAATGTTATACATAGCAATGGCAATTTTATACAAGGATTAACTTGAATTACTTAGGTATTCCAGCAATATAATAATCCAAGACAATTTCAAAGGACTCATGATGAAAATTCACCTCCAGAGAAAGAACTGCTAAAGCCTGAATGCAGATTAAAATATTATTTTCACTTTATTTTGTTCATATTTTTTTTACAACATGATTAATAGAGAAATATATTTTACATGATTGCATGTATATCAAATTGCTTACTGTTTGAGGGAGAAGTTAAAGTTGGAGGGAAAAAATGTGGAACTCAAAATTTTAAAAATGAATATTAAAACTTGTATTTACATATAATGGAAAAAATAAAATGCTATTAAAAATGGTTAAATGGCTTAGGCTCAAAAAATAGTTTTTAATGGTTCAATTTCTATGTGGGAGGAAGTCTCTAGTGGAATATGCTAGGAATTTATGGTTGTGTTCCTGTATTATTTACAACACTTCTATCAATGATTCAGATCAATAGATATTAACCTGGGGTCTGGGAATTTGATTTTTAAAATACTTCAATCACTGTTTTTCAGTATTATTATTTCCTTTTGTATCCTATATATTTAATTTTGTATGATTTTTTGTGCAATGTAAAAGAAATTCTTTTGAGTGTGAATCCATAGACTGTACCAGACTGCCCAAGGGTTCCTTGATACAAAACAGGTTGCAAACTCTTGGTTTAGGTAAAAAGAAAAACAACATGGTCATCAAATTTGTAATTGACACAAAACTGGGAGGAATAGCTAGCATGGATGACAGGATAAGGATTTAAAAGAGCTAAAAAAATTATAGGAAATTAGAGCATGTGACTGAATCTTATATGATACAGTTTAATTGGGATAAATGAAAAAATGTGCACTTAGGCACCAAAAAGAAATAATCAACTTCACAATATAAGATGGGGGAGACATGGGTAGAGAGTAGTTATTATGAAAAAGATCTGGGGTTTTTATTGGATTGCAAGCTCAGTAAAAATCAACAGTGTAATGTGGGAGACTAAAGCGTCCAATACAATCTTGGACCACTTTAAGAGGCTAAAAGCTTCCAGGAATAATTATGTGAAGTCCTTTGGTATTCTGATGTTGTCAATCCTTATCTAGATTATGGCACTCAATTCTGACACTGCTATTTAAGAAAGATAAACATTGATAAACATAGAGTTTCAAGGAATGGACAATCAGAATGGTGAATGTCCTTGAATTCATGGCATATGAGATGTTTAAAGGAACTAGACATATTAAGTAAGTCAATCAGTTAATAAACATTTATTAAGTGCCTATTATGTGTCAGGCACTAACCTAGGAATATAAAAAGGGCAAAAGACAGTTCCTGCCCCTTAATAGGATAGATGAAAAGAAAACTTGGGAGGGGGTATATGATAATTGTCTTTAAGTATTTGAAGGATTAACATGTGGAAGAGAATTAGATAGAACTGGGAATAATAGGAAGAAGTTGTTCAGAGTCTCTCAGAATTTTTTAAGCAAAATTTAGACAGTCACTTGTTAGGAGGCTTAGTTTTCTTTCATGTATGCATTGGATGAAGAGGCCATTGCAGTCTTTTCCAAGTCTCAAATTCTGTATTTGCATAAAATAATTCTGAATTTTCATTTCTTACCATGCAATTTGGAAAAGGTGACAAAAAAGGGAAAGTAGATGCTGCAAGGACTATGGGAAGGTAGGAAAATTAATTCAAAACTGGTCAAGCTATAAAGTGGTCTATTCATTCTGGAGTTCAAATTGAAACTATGTAAGAAAAGTGATGTACTTTTTGACCCATCCTGCTATTGGCTACATGGCTATATTCAATATACTCTCCAGAAAGTCAAAAATGTAATAGAGGTTCTAAGTTTAGCAAAATATTCTTACCAGTACTCTTTCTGGTAGCAAGCAAACTGGGAAGAATGTAGATATTCATTGATAGAAAACTGGGAAAACCCTATGATATATAAATGTTATGCAATTTTATTTTGCAGTAAAAATGACAAATATGAAGAATTCAGAGAAACAGAAGAACCTCTGCATAAATTTATTCAAACTGAAACAAGCAGTTGCAAAATTGGTGATTTTGGGAAGTGACAACTTCTCTGGGTTTCAGTTCCCTCATCTATAAAATAAGAGAGTTGGAATAGAAGGCTTGTGAGGTCCTTTTCAGCTCTGTACTCAACAGCTACTGTTTAATAAACCATTAATATTATTGTCCCACTAAATAAAAATATAAAAAATGTAAGCAGAACAGTTTATTAATGTAGCAAATTTTGCTGAGGAACTGAAAGGCATGAAGTATATATAATAACCACAACAAAATAAAAGAACAAAAACATTAAAAAGAAATCAGATTCTGAGTAACAGAAAAATAAAAACACTCCTGAAGAATAGATAGTAAAATTTATTTCCTTGGGGTGTTATAAGAATAGCATATTATTTATTCTATTCTATTTATTTTATTCATTCCATTCTATTTGTGTAAGTGGTTTTTTAATTTATCACAAAATTGAATTCATTCTGGAGGAGGGAGGTTGAAATGATTGTAAAATGCTATGTCCTTCATTCTTGAATAGGATCCAAATGACCCTACAACATTGGAGTCAACATGCAGTGTATCCAGTTGTGACTGATCAGATTAATAAGAGCTCTATCACAGATAAAAAGTCTCTATCACAGCCTGAGCACAAATAGTCCAAACATTTGGAGTGGAAGTTATCTTTAAATTTGCTGCTCTAGGGTCAGATCTCTGTTGCCACATAAGCAGGAAAAAGTTGGTTGGAAACAGATAATTTTTAGAGTCATTTTTCTAGCCCCTTTCTCACACCAGAAAGTGAGCAGCAGAATCCTTAACAAAAACTCTGTTCTGACACTCAAGGGACTGTCAAATCCTATTGTTGCTTCAGTTCAGTGAGAAGATGATCTAGGACACAGCTGCTTGTATGTAGGGTTGTGCCTACAGCTCCTAGAGTATCCACGCTCGCTGCTTCACCACTTGCCTGTTGCCACAGGACTTTGAAGTAGGTAAAAACGACAAAATGATGTCTTTTGATTCTGGCACAAATTGGATTTAAAGGAAGCAGTGCTAAGTGAAGTCATCAGCTTCACTCTCTCTTCCAGGGTCATCCAAGTCCAGTGGCAAGACAAAGTCAAGACAACTAGTGATGGATTGGGATGCTGTGGATAATCTTGGGGTCTTCAATATCTGATCAAGCTCTACACCAGGGGTGGCAAACTTTTTTCTGCCAAGGGCTATTTGGATATTCCTAACATCATTCAAGCAGTGAGGGGTTGTTATACCTAGCTTTTAGCTCATCATTACCTGTAGTTGATTATGCAAATGATTTCACCAATCTTAGATGGCCCATGGTCTGACATTTCCTTACCCCTGGTCTAGTGGATAGTATCTGAGTTCTTAAGTGATTCAGAATAGGATCAATTAGATGATACCCATATAATGTAGTATTGCCCAGAGCACATAAATAGAACCTGTTATTTTCCCACAGCAACAATAAGAGATTGGGGTTGAAGTTTGATGAATCTCAAAGGAATCAACTGAAAGAAAGATTTAGCATGCCCAGCAACAATAGTTTTGGTGATCTGACAATTCTGACCCAAGTCCACTGACAGCCTTAGGTGATACTCCATATTCTGACAACTTATTGTACAATGCTTCATGGTTGTTTGTCACAGCTTTCTTGAAATCCAAAAAATATAGCAGTGGCAAAAATTGTCAGGAAATTGTTTTGAATAAATTCTAGAAAGACAGATGCTGAGTGGAGAGATCAAAAGCCAGAATAGATAGGTTGTTGCCATTGATATGAGGAAGGGTTGATTTTTGAACTGGGATCTTTTTTATAACCATGTACAAATCAGCTAGTGAAAAGGATGGCTTTAAAATATGTGATTAGGAAATCCCTTAGAGTTCATGAAACAGAGTATATTCCATGAGAAGGATGCTAAAAAAAGAATCAGCAGGGTTGACTGATTAATGAAGAGGTAATGACTAAGCTTTTAAGTCTCCATATGTTAGCTAATACTATGCCAGGATGTATAAACTGTGGGACAGATAGAAAAAAGCAGTTCTAAATTTTAAAAATGTCGTCATCATCATCATCATCATCATCATCATCATCATTATCCTCATCCTCATCGTCATCACCCTTATCTGAATTAGTACTGTTCTTGGAGTTGGAGGACTAATTCAAATGCTGCCTCTGAAACTTACTATTATGTGACCTTGGGCAAGTAACTTTGGCCAAGTTTCTTCATTTATAAAATAAGGGAGTTGAAATAGTGAAGTCCTTTTTCAGTTCTCTAGTCATCACTTACTGTTTCATTAAGCATTAATATTATTGTTTTACTGA
Source organism: Sarcophilus harrisii (assembly GCF_902635505.1). Classification (NCBI taxonomy): domain Eukaryota; kingdom Metazoa; phylum Chordata; class Mammalia; order Dasyuromorphia; family Dasyuridae; genus Sarcophilus; species Sarcophilus harrisii. The sequence continues at coordinate 204,591,671 of NC_045429.1, forward strand.
GTAGAAATCTATAAAAATGTAAGCAGAACAGATAATTATTATAGCAAGCCTTGCTGAGGAACTGAAAGGCATTAAGGATTTGAAGGATATCAAAGGAAGGCCCGTTATAATCAGAAGTAATTGGGGAGGAGTTCCACATATGCTAGTTAAACATTTTAAGAAAGTGAAGATTTGTTAAACACTGATCTTATCCCTTATAACATATTCAGCAATAAATTGGGAAAATGTGATCTTGACTACTTGTCATATTACTAGATAATTTTTCTCTTGGCAATAGGTTGTAATGTATCTCACTAATGTCTGTATTTTTACAATATATTAAAAAACAAATTAATTTTTAAAAAGTGGTCTTAAAGAAGTTCCACCCAGAGAGGTAGAGCTTTCCCTAGAAGTATAATGTGGGTTGGATTGATCAAGTGATTAAATTCCTAGTATGCCTTACTTTAAGCAAGCTTTTATAAACATTCAGATTTACTAGTGGGGGGGGGGGAAGGAAACCTATTAATTAAATTGTGATTTTTATTTTTTGCTATGCAAAAGTTTTCACTATAGCTCTTATTAAAAAACAAATTAATTTTTAAAAAGTGGTCTTAAAGAAGTTCCACCCAAAGAGGTAGAGCTTTCCCTAGAAGTATAATGTGGGTTGAATTGATCAGGTGATTAAATTCCTAGTATGCCTTACTTTAAGCAAGCTTTTATAAATATTCAGATTTACTAGTGGGGGGGGGGAAGGAAACCTATTAATTAAATTGTGATTTTTATTTTTTGCTATGCAAAAGTTTTCACTATAGCTCTTAAAGTATATTTAAAATGTAACTAAATTCATCAAAATTCACTTTAGAGACAACTTTTTGGCATTCATCTATTGCTCAGTCAATACATCCATAACCAACAAGATCAAATGTACATTATTATAGGAACAAGCAATGATGAGAGTTGTAAACTGCCTTCTAACCTTGTACTGCTTAGTTGAAGCATGCTAGATGACCTTGCTTCTGATTCTAATCCCAAGAACAGTTTGACACTATGCTACCAGCAGCACTATATATTTTAAATTTAGGCTAACTAAAAGGCTAATTTAAGTGCAGAACAACTAATTTAAAAAAAAAAGGATTTGCCAATACAGGGATATTACATGATAAGTCGAGGCTTAGATCCAAGGTTAGTTCCTACATGCTTCATGGTTCCTTGATCTTCCTGCAAATTATGATGCTAGTGGTTTGTAATGTTGGATCTAAGGGATTATGAGAGCCATCTGAGATTTTAGAGGAAGTCCCATCCAGTAAGGAGCTATTTTTCCATAAGGTAGGGAGTGACCCAGAAGGTAGTCTCTTTCTCTCTCTCTCTCTCTCTCTCTCTCTCTCTCTCTCTCTCTCTCTCTCTCTTTCTCTCTGTGTGTGTGTGATGCCTAGCATGCTACTGCCAAAAATACTGCTACTTTGTAATTAAACGTCATGTTAACTTTTTTAGAAAAGACTGATAAATTAAAGCCTATCCACAGGAGAACAAGAAATATGGTAAAGGGATTCGAAACCATGTCAGTAGAATTAGTTGAAAGAATTTGGAATGTTACCCTAGAAAAGAAAATCATGTATACTTGTATGTGTGTATACTTGGTCCGAGTAATTCTTTACTAAACTCCAGTTGATTCCTTTTAAACTGCATATTAGTTGTTCAAATGTCAATTTAGCAACTAAATGCTGTGTGTGTGTGTGTGTGTGTGTGTAAGTTTCATAAGGGGAAATGAATCCATAAAAGATTTTATGTGACTGAATTAAAATATCCCACTGTATATTGTAAGAAGAAAATCCCTAAATCTGCCTCTTCAATGAAGAAAACGATAAGAAACAATATTAAAGACAACATATCTAATTCACATATATATATAAAATCATATGGTTAATATTTGAGGTCAATCAAATCTTTTCTTCATCTGTGATTAGAAACCAACTTTGAACACTAAGATGTGTGATACATTATCAATTCTTAGAGAGGAAGACTGTAGCAGTACATGAATATCAATTGTAAAGTTGTGCCTTTCCTGTTGAAGGGGCTGGGGTTTCCTTAGAAATTAGGAGTAGCTTATTAGAGACATTTACAGAGATGCCGTCTACACATAGTCAATTAACACTCTTTCTTTCATAAGTTAACTTATTCAGACCACCTTACCGTGAATTACTAATGTCAGAACTACCAGTCCATCTAGTGTATGAGGTGTCTTTTGGTATGGCTCCTAACAACTAATATATAATACCATATGGTTATTTCTACATTTTAACTGATTTAGAGTCAAGTTGATAGTAATTTCTCACTGATTAGTTGCCACTAATCAAAAGTAACACAGAAACAGTCAATAGGCAGTTTGCCTTTACATTGTAAAGCTCTTAATACACAAACGTTTTCAAACTGTTTTTGTGACTGATCAGTCTGCAATTGACTTCTATGCTATCTGATTTCATCTGGTCTGGGGAAAATCCTTCCAAATATCTTCAATTCCAAGTTGCAGGATATCCTCTTGGATTCTGATATTTGGGATCTGAATTAGAACCAATAAAAAGGACACAGATATCAGTGACCTATAGAAACTCATGCCTGGCATGATTTAGGATGTAAAGCTTTGAATGTGCCATTTGTTTATCACTATATTATTTAAAGGAATATTGGAGGACATATTTCTTTTGGGAATATGATGAAAGATTTTATAGTACTAAGAAGATTTAAATGAACTTGTAAGATACAGAGTGAAGGATGCCAAAAAAGGAAAGTATTATACACAATAACTACACCAATGGGAACAAAGAACAAGGACAATAATAAAAAGAAGTCTGAAAACTGAATACTGTTTGTCCCTAAAGAAAAATATGAGGAAACTTATTTCCTTCCTTTATTTGCAAATATGAGGGACTATGGATATGGAACAGTACATGGAAGACTTCATTGGTATTTTAGTTATGTTGAAATCCTCTCCCTCCTTTTTAATCTTTTAAAAATTCTTTGGTGCAAGGCATAACTCACAGAGGATGAGAGGGGAAAGGATAAATTTGAGAGAAAGGGTTAAAAACAAAAGATAAATGAAATAATTTGTTACTCAGTTAAGTTTTCTTCTGTTTCTAATTTTAAAAATATTCATTTCTGCAAATCAAATGAATCAGCTGTGATTCTAGGAGTAAGAGACAAGTTATCATTTAGGATTAGTTCCTAATCATTAGAGATTTTTCTGAGCAGTGAGCAAATGCAAAGTCAACCTTGATTGTCCTTCCAGAGTTAGCTCCTTGAAGGCAAGGATTATTTTTCCATTTCTGGTGTTCCCAGTGTTTAGCAACGTGCTTGGCACATAGTGAGTGCTTACTGCCTATTGACTGACTGATTTACAAAGGAAAGTTAAATATATAAGGAGAAATTGATTTATAGAAAATAGAGACACCAAAAAAGAGGGATAGAAAGTGACATCATAACTTCTCAAAATATTTAGAGGTGATATCAGTTTGTAGGTGGTTTATTATAGTATCAACATATAGATGTCATTATGAGAAAGATAAAGCTTAATAAATTTTTTCAAAATTTCATAATTCCCCCACACAGACAAATTTAGATCCTAATAAAACATTGATTTCTTTCTCCTTAAATGAGCAGCATTGTAATATTATGGGTGGAATGTACCTTCAATTTGTCTTTGACAAATACTGATGCTGTGACTCTAAGAAAGTCACTTAACCTCTAAGTGTTCTACATAAGTCTCAAAGAATATGTTATGGAGAGGGAGCCAGTTTTCCATCAGTAGAGAAAGCTTCTTCTTCGAGAAATTCTAATACTAATGAAATCAGAGGTACAATCCCTGTCCTGCTGGATGAATGTTGATGATATTCAACTTGTGAATTAATATCTTTGATATAAATACCATTTTTGAATGGTGACAAGAAATCTGTAATCATTAGCTCAGAACTTCAAACACTGGCATCTACCTATCATTGTCTTTATTCTAGATCTCAACTGTTTTGTGGTGGGGATACATTTCTTTTTTTTTTTCTTTTCTTTTTTAATTAAAGCTTTTTAATTTTCAAAAGATATGCATGGATAACATCAATCCTTGTGAAACCTTGTGTTCCAATTTTCCCCCTTCTCCCCATCCCTTCCCCTAGGTAGCAAGTAATCCTGTATATGTTAAACATGGTAAAATATATGTTAAATATAATATATGCATATATATTTATACAATTATCTTGCTGCACAAGAAAAATAAAATCAAAAAGAAAAAAATGAGAAAGAAAATAAAATGTGAACAAAGAACAACAAAAAAAGTGAAAATGCTATGTTTTGATCCACTTAGTTCCCACTGTCCTCTCTTTGGGTGTAGATGTCTCTCTTCATCACAAGATCATTGGAACTGGTCTAAATCATCTCATTGTTGAAAAGAGCCATGTCCATCAGAATTGATCATTGTATAATCTTCTTGTTGCTGTGTACAGTGATCTCCTGGTTCTGCTCATTTCACTTAGCATCAGTTCATATAAGTCTCTCCAGGCCTCTCAGACATCATCCTGCTGGTTGTTTCTTATAGAACAATAATATTACATAACATTCATATACCATAACTTATTCAGTCATTCTCCAACTGATGGGCATCCACTCAGTTTCCAGTTTCTTGCCACTACAAAAAAGGGCTGCCATAAACATTTTTGCACATACAGATCCCTTTCCCTTCTTTAAGATCTCTTTGGGATATAAGCCCAGTAGAGACACTGCTGGATCGAAGGGCATGCACAGTTTGATGTCCCTTTGGGCATAGTTCCAAATTGCTCTTCAGAATGGTTGGATTACTTCACAACTCCACCAACAATGTATTAGTGTCCCAGTTTTCCCACATCTCCTCCAACATTCGTTATGGGACATATTTCTTTTACCTGAACAGCAAGAAAAGATTTAATGACTGGGATTTTCAGGCATCTTCAGAATACCAAATTATGGGGGTAAAACAAAACCTTCATTTTGTTTGGGAATATCATCTCTAAGTCATATACATTTTATGATTTGGTACACATGAACTAAACTTTTTTCAAAAACATTTAATATTTGAAAATACATGATCACATTCATTATCTAAATAGATATATTTAAACTTTTATTTTATCAAAGTTCTTGAATTAGAGTTTCAGAAAAGCAGTAGACTTATGGAATAGTATATTGTTAGGACATAAATTTGACTACAGAAATGAACTTGAAATGTGTGTAGGGGGAAAAGACCAGAACAATTATTTGTTAAGGAAAATAATATATGCTCAGCATTTTTTTCAGGATAGGGACCTCATTTAATTTACTTTCATATTCTCTAGGATGGTTCTGTGCATTCATTAGGGGACTAATACTTGTGGAATGAACATGGTAAAACTCTTAATTTTGCAATTTCAAGTATTGATCCTATTAGTATCTTTTTGACCTCACCATATATTTCAGAACACAAACTTTGTATCTGAGAGAACTTCAATATAATGTACATCACTAACAAGACAGAACAATAATTTTGGATTTTTTTTTGTTAGGCTCCATACAATAGGATTTTGTTAAAAATATAATTGCTAGCTATTTGATGACATTTGATGCTATTTTGCAGTGTGCTTGATTCTGTCATAGAGAGAAAAAACATAATGCTACACTTAATTATGCCTTTTACAAGGCCTACTTAATGTCCCTGATATGTAACATTCATTTTTAAAAAATGAAATTCCAAATGAAATTGAACTCTTAGGTGTTTAGATCATATTTTCATGTTACAAATCAGTTATGATAGAATTGTATATGAACAGCAGGACTCTCAACATTTTCTTGTTTACTAATAAGAGTAGCACCTTCATGCAATCAAGCTTTTGTATTCAGAGGTGAATATTATCTAGTGATTGCATTTGCATCTTGAAGTATTGATCCCGCTTGCATCTTTTCAAGCACACCTGTGGTGTGTCCTTCCGAAATAAAGCTTCACAATGTGAGAGGACTATATTCTAGAATAATTCATTAATATAGTTAGAAATTTTTTTAAAGGATCTGAGTCTCTCTTATTCCACTACGAATGCATAAGCATATAAGGGAAAACTTTTAAAGTTTTTATAGTGAAAGAGAGGGAGATGAAAATGAGTATGGGAAGAAAGTGAGGGAGGTCATACTATTCTAATTGTACAGGCAAGACTTCCCATGGTTTCTTTCTTTTCTTGTACCAACTCAGAGCATAAGTTTTTGCTTGGTAATATGTTTTGAGACTGGGGATCCCTATCTTTCATGAACTAGAAGTGTGATGGCCATAACATCTCTATCCCAGTGCTAACTGGTAATTAAGCTTTAACCTGATCCATTTTTCTGACATGAACTGTTGCCTCCTCCTTAGCCATCCAGGTGGCCTTCTACTCTGGAGGCTCACTACATTAAAATTCCAATTAGCATCTACTTAACTTTTGCCCAGCTGCATTTCAGAACTAATGACCTCAAGGAATCCACCACCTTAGCTTCCTCCAGTAGCAGGGATTACAGAGGTTTGTCACAATGCCAGGCTTTGTGGTTATTTGGGAGGTGGGCAGGGAAAGAAACTGAAATAAGAAACACCCTCTCTAAAATTTTTTGCAAAATGTTTGTGGCAGCCCTGTTTGTAGTGGCTAGAAGCTGGAAACTGAGTGGATGCCCATCAATTGGAGAATGGTTGGATAAATTGTGGTATATGAATGTTATGGAATATTATTGTTCTGTAAGAAATGACCAGCAAGATGAATACAGAGAAGCTTGGAGAGAATTACATGAACTGATGCTAAGTGAAATGAGCAGAACCAAGAGATCATTATATACGTCAACAACGATACTGTGTGAAGATGTAATCTGATGGAAGCGGATTTCTTTGACACAGAGACCTAATTCAGTTTCAATTGATCAATGATGGACAGAAGCAGCTACACCCAAAGAAAAAAAAAACACTGGGAAATGAATGTAAACTATTTGCATTTTTGTTTTTCTTCCCGGGTTATTTCTACCCTCTGAATCCAATTCTCCCTGTGCAACAAGAAAACTGTTTGGATCTGCACACATACATTGTATCTAGGATATACTAGGACATGTTCAACATATATAGGACTGCTTGCCATCTAGGGGAGGGGGTGGAGGGTGGGAGGGAAAAATCGGAACAGAAGTGAGTGCAAGGGATAATGTTGTAAAAAAAATCACCCTGGCATGGATTCTGTCAATAAAAAGTTACTATAATAATAATAAAAAAAAGTTCACTTAAGGATAAGAAAACATAAATTTCAGAATCCTATTGTAGAGCAAATGGAAACAAATGCTAGTCTTTATTCAAAAGCAGCAGGAAAGGTGGTAGTGATTTTTTTATTGCTATTTTCATTGATGAAACCACACTTATTTTTAGTTTTGAATCATTTAATAAAGCCGAGGATTTTGGCATCAAAAAAAATTTTTTGCATACTAAGATTATACAATATTAATGTGGCACATAGAATCTGGGCTCACTCTCTCAAACACCAGAGATTAACACAGTATCTAATACTTAGCTCAGTACTTGAGGCACATAGTCAGCATTTAATAAATATTACTTTCTGAAAAAACCACACTTGGACTAGCAAGTCAAGTGTCCAGAACTTTGTTAGTTATTTCTTCCTTCATTATTGTAGAGGTAACACTAAGTAGTTTGGGGGTACTAATTATGAGCTTCTTTGGGTATTGGTGTGGTATTCCCAATATCACTTAACTAGTTATCATCTCCTCAACATCAATTAGTCCATTAACATCAATTTGCTTTTGCAAATGCATATTTATTGAGATAACTCAGTGAGGACAGAAGTACTAAAGCCTCTTGTTCTCTCAAATCAGGATCTACTCCCCTATTTATGTATCCACTTCCACTTAGTCCTTAAAAAGAAGAGGCTTAAAGTCAATTAGTAAACCTGAGTTATTAAGAGCTTACTTACCCAATACTAATTGCTGAAGTGTTACAGGAAATTTTCCACTCACTTCTATCCACTTGTAGCCAAGAAGGATGGTACTTCCTTGATTTGGGAAATAATTTTCTTCATTTAAGGAGTGGCCGCAAAGTTCACTTGTTAGTGTGGTATAGCTAATAGACTTTCAGACATAGTGTCTCAGATATTGGGTCAATTCATTGCTAGGATGGATTAAATAGGTACTTCTTTAGGGCTGGCTCCTCACCAGACTCAATTGCTTTGGTCATTAGCAGATTTTTGCCACTATCTCAAATTGCTGGACTTCTAATGGACTTTCTTTCAAAATTTACAAAGTTATAATCTGATTCATTCCTTCTCTCATACTCATTCATTTAAGATCAGGAAAGAATAAACTCAACAGAGACAGGAGAAACAGAGTTCATGTGTGCAAAGCCATTTGGAAGCCAGGTAGAAAGATAAAAGATCAATTGCAGCATGCTGACACAATGGCTAGTCTTTCCCTTTTCTCCTTCTCCCCTCTTCTCCAAAATACACAGTATTTCTTCCTTATCACATGAAAGCTACCCTGAAAAAAAAGATAATCTGTTTACATGACTCTTTATCTGCATATTCAGATTTGACTCAGCAGTGAAATAAAAGGCTTTTCAACTATGCAGTGAACTGGCAGAAAATAGTGAGTTATAAATTGATAATTAATTTATAAAATTATGAAATGGGGGACAGTTATGTCTAGTTTGTTGAGCACTCAACAGGAAAGACCATAATTGGCAGTGGGAAACAGAGCAGCAATCACTCTTTTATAATCACAAATGGTGTTAGGACAAATGGCTCAGAAAATACAGAGACAAAGGACAAAAAGTGAGAAGAGATACGGAGACAAATGGTGTGGAGATGGGATGGACTGGTGGAAGTAGGCAGTTAGCGTGAGAAGAAGATAGAAGGGAAAAGAGCCAGAGAATATCACTCATGTAAGCATCGATTAGATTTGGGAGCACTTGGAGCACTTAGAGCACTAAGTCTGATGGACTTAGAAGAATGCTTAGGGCAAGATTTTGAGGACTCATTTTTATAGTGTGTTTTGTGAAAACAGACCAATTTATTTCCGTTTCACCTTGGTATTAGTTCATTAACCTATTGAAATCTTCTCAAAATGATGAGCAAAGCTTCAAAGTTAATATATCTACTTCACCTCAAAGTTATCAGCACTTTTTGATGTTCTGTGGCTCTGGAACTGGGAAAGCTGGAATTTATCTGGGATTTATAAATCATAGCTTCAGAATCCTGAGAGCAAGCAGCATGTAGATGGCTTTCCTTATGTTGTACATATTAACAGGATGTGAATTTTGGTTAATATATGGTAAAAGTTATAAATTAATGCTCCTTTGATCTTTGGAATGATTGATATGTGACTTCCAGGTTCCTCTTTGTAATCTTAATTTCCTGCTATTACTCTTCCATACCAGCTACTAGTAAACTTATTATACTGACTAGAAAGGATGGTAGTGGTCAGGGGGACAAGAACAAGAAAGATTTTTTTTAACATAATAGATATATGTGCTTACTATGAAGCTGGAAATGGTTCTTTCATCATGCCTCCACATAGGTTGGCAAAAAGGCAGAACATATCAGATTCTTATTGCCCGGTCCCAAATTATCACACATTCCATGATGCTAAGATTTGATAATACTTTTCCTAGGAAGTACTGTAGACTGAAATAACACCTTTTTTTTTTTTTTTTGCTCAGTAGAGAGGGAGGGCCCAAATTGGAGAGAATGAGATGATTCCAGATGATCTGTTTTTGTTTCTAGTAAACATAGCAAAAAGAGTTTGTGTACCATGAATCACTGTAAATAGAACAGAGAATTCTTATCATATGGTTCTTCCTGTCTATACCCCAACACAATAATTTGTGTGTAATATGAACTTGCAAAATGCCTTTATTGACTTCTTTATTGTCCCATCCTAATCTAGGTAATTTTTTCAATCCTGCTAACATTCACTGTAAAACCAAAACCAAAAACTGCCCCCTGGAATCCTGTTTCAACCTGGAAAGTATAACCACTGGTGATTTTTATTCCTATATAGTTTTCTCATCTATTATGACTATGATTCCATGTAGTTCAAGTGGAGTCAGTGAGTAGAGAGCTTTAAAATTTGAGAGTATGCAGTTGAGAAAGAAAAAAGAATGGTTCCTGCAAGGTGTATATGACTGATTACTTAGATGTTAGAGATTAGATGGTTGTTGGCTCTGTTGGAAAACTAACTATTCCTGTAATGTGAAAAGAATTGTACCCTTCAAAATTATGGATTGAAGAAATTGCATGCAACCTCTTAGCTAAGAATCTTATAGAATTAATTCATTAAAGTTGCACAATATCTTCCCAAAAGATATTAGATGTCTTTGTTTATAGGAAAAAAATTAGAAATCAAGTCCCAAGGTATTTAAGCAATCTGCCTAGTGTTACACAGAAGAAGCTAAAATCAAATCCAGATTGCTAATGCCTTTTTATCTAGCTTTTAAAATATGTACTGCTTTAGATTTTCTTTAAAAAGTCTTTTCTAATAACTTCTGTATTAACTCTAACAAGTGCATATATAATTCTTGAAAAAGAAGGTAAAATTTTCATTGCTTAAGGAGAGAACACACAGAGAATATATCTTGGATCATCTTAAGGGGGCTTCTTATTCCTAATAATATTAACAAAGATATCTCCTATTGCATGCATTTATAAATCAGACTTTATAGTTTGGTATTTTCTTAAGTGTAATAAAATTTTAGCATTGCAGAAATTCTAGATATAGCAATGAGAAAAGAAAAAAATGAGGGAATAAATATAGGCAAAACGAAGCAACTTATCATTTACAATTATGAATAGAGGAAGAGTTCATGACCATACAGAGATCAGAGAAGATTGTAAAAGAGAAAATGGACAATTTTGATAATATAAAATTTAAAAAGTTTTTGCACAAACAAAACCAAAATAGAAGGGAAACAGCTAACTATTACACCATATTTCTCTAGTAAAGATCTCATTTGCAAGAAATAAAAGGAAATGATTCAAGTTTATGAAAACAAGTACAAGTATCATTTACTAATAGATGAATGACCAAAAGATATGAACAGAAGATTTCAAAGAAAAAAATCCAAGATGGCAACAAGCCTATGAAAAATGTTCCAAATTACCAATAATTAGAGAAATCTAAATTAAAATAATTAAAATAATTCTGAGCTGCCCATTTATGTAAAATATGACAAAAAAGGAAAATTACAATTGTGGAAGTGCTGTAAGAAAACAGACTTGCTCATTAACATGTTGGGGGCAGTTAGGCAGATAGAATATTGGTTCAGAGGCAGGAAAACCTGTGTTCAAATCCAGTCTTAGACACTTGCTAGTTGTGTCATGGCTTCTTTTTCCCTCCCCAGGCAAGTCATTTAATATTGGGTGCCTCAGTTTCTTCATCTGAAAAGTGAGTTGGAGTAGAAAATGGTAAATCACTCCAGTATCTTTGCCAAGACAATTCCAAATAGGATCACAAATATCTGGCTACAATTGAAATGACTAAATGACAATATATTGTTAGTGAAACCTCAAATTGTTCCAGCCATTCTAGAAAGCATAAAAGAAAGTCCATAAAGTCATTAGCTGTGTAAACCCCTTTTGTTGGAATCTTTACAAACTGTTAAGTCATTAGAGGTGATAGAGATAATAATTATCTAATTTAGCATGGCTCAGTATGATTGATCTGATCTTACAAGATGTTACGGGCCAGAAGAAACAAGGTACTAAGTACAACTGATAGCAACAATGCTTGTATTCACACCTTTAGAGAGCTCATATAAGCAAGAAGCTCTTAGGGACAGAGAGCACTCTGGGAGGAAACCCACTCTCAGAAGTGGAGTGAGATTCATTACAATTTTCACCTTGGTGCTGGCTGGAGACATTCGGAGTTGAGCTAGAGGAGTCAGATCCATTCCATTTTCTACCTTTGTGCTGGCTGGAGGCTGAAGGACAAACCTTTGGATTTGGAGACATTCGGAGGGAGCCCTTGGAACCAAGCAGAAAGATCGGCCTCTAAGAAAAACTAATCGGAATATTTTGGAGGAAGCAATAAAAGATCTGAATTTTTATCACCTGGCTGCATTTTGAGGTGATTATTACTTTTAACTGAAACTAAGGCTTAGTCCAGAAAACCTCCCCAAGAAATCTGCTCCCAGAGAGAACCATTATATTGTATAAAAGAAAAAGAACACCACACCTTTGTTCAACAATATCATCCTAAAGTTTCTTCTCCAAAGATATCAAAGAAATAAGAAAAAAGTATTTATATACATATGTAACACAAACGAATATAGTACAATATAGGTATATTTTATATAAATACACACACTCACATACATATTGTTATTGTTTAGACTTTATTTCAGGCTGGCACTTCATGACCCCATTTTGGGTATTCTTAGCTGAAATACTGAAATGTTTTTGCCATTTTCTTGTCCAGCTCATTTTGCAGATGAGTAAACTTGCTGTGTCCTGCTTTCTAGAGCTCCCAAGTTGCAGTGACAAAATGTACCATGCTTTCTAGAGCCCCCGTGCCAGGGTGGTTAAAACGTACCATCTTAGTGAAGAAGTGATGAGGCAGGACTTCCAATGATGGTGAAGGGTGATCAGAATGTTTAGTATTTATTGTAATCAGCCTTTAGAATTAGATTCTTATTCTTATTAAAATGATAGTGAAAGACCATGGACAGTGGAATAGAAATTATGGCTTGATGAAACTGGGAAATCAGGTTATTCTTCAAAAGCTGTTTTGAATATGATGATAATATCCAGCTTCTCTGTAAATAATATGTGTACTTCATGCTGTACCCATTTTCACTCCTTCAAAAACCAATATGGTTCTTTTTGGTTTTAGATATTATCTAGTTCAACTTCTTCCATTGTAAGATTAGCCCAAAGAGTGTTAAGTAAATTGTTTATTGACAGAGTATCCTTTGTTCTTGAAAAGAACCAAAATGACATCACTATGTTAGAGTCAATTTATAATGTGTCTGACTGTGGTTGATCAGACTAATATGAGCTCATTGTTCTACTATAGGTCAGGTGAAAATTTGGGGTGGATTCTCCAAATCTGTGCATCTCATATATTTTTTAACTACTTCAATTATGCTTTGCTAACAGAGGACAGCACCTTTTTTGATGTGGGCATCCCATCCTAGGCAGTCCTGTGTCAGTGTCTCCCATGGAGATATTTCAAAGTTCTTCAGAGAGACCTTGAGAGTATCCTTGAATTGCTTCTTCTAGACACCATGTGAATGCCTTTCTCGTAAACTGTTTAAGACCATATATAATATTACAAGAACCAAAAATAACCAATATTCTTGAATTGACTGTTCAGAATGTGATTTGAGAGTATGGAATAGTTGAATAAAAACTGGATTTGAATTCAGAGTAATGTAAATTGTGTCCCTTTTAACCTTTTGGGGAGGCCTAAAACTGTGTCCCCTTTAATCTGTAAAAGAAGGGTGATTTGGGGTCTCAAGCTCTCCCCTGGGAAAAGCACATCTTTCCCAGACTACACCCTTTCCAAATTAATTGGTCTCATTCAACTGGAGATCTTGAGCAGGGACATAATCACTACCCTCTATTGAATTGCCTCAAACTGCATCCAGGGGCTCAAACTCCCAGTTAAGTGATTTCATTCAATTGGAGATCTCAGCCTGATAGTCCTCTATTGGGTGGCTCAAACTGCCGCCCCCCCCAGCCCCCAGCCCAAGGTGTACCCAATATAACCTAAGGTTGGTCAAACTTATCTTCACAAATGTGCTAAACAGGATTTTGCCCACTGGTGAAGATATCTTCTTCTCACTATAACCCACCTTTGCTTATTCCCTGTCCACTAAGAAGGCTGATTTCCTAGCAAGCTGTCTTCTTAGGGGAAATAAAATTCCTTTTGCCACAGATTTTGGGTTTGCAAATTCTTTTGCATAAGACCTGCAGCTCCAACTAGAGGGAATCTCACATGCCAATTCTTGCATCTCATCAAGAGAATATGGTTAAAATTATAACTCTGCTATCTATTACCTTGTAACCTTGGGCAAGCTATTTAACTTTACTAGAGTCCAATTTCCTCAAATAAAAAAAAAACAGATTAGACTAGATGACTTCAAAAGTCTTTTCCAATTCCAAATCCATGATCCTATGACTTCACCAATTTATTTAAAATGTTGTATTCTTCCAATGTTAGATATGCATATTCACAATTATAATTCAAAGTAAATTTTTCTTTTTTTAATTATAGATTTTTATTTACAAAAAATATACATAGGTAATTTTTCTGCATTGACCCTTGCAAAATCTTCTGTTCCAAATTTCCTCCTCCTTTTGACATAAACTGGAGGGAACCGGTTGTAAACTATATCCTCTTCAGGGAGCTCCCAGACCCTGGGAAAAGTCTGCAAAGTCCCAGTTAAGTGGTTTCATTCTATTGGAGATCTTGGTCAATCACCTTCCATTGAATTGCCACAAAACAACTCTCAGTGGCTCAAACTCCCAGTTAAGTAATATTCAACTTTAAATTGCATTGATAATCAGTCTCTCACGAGTTGCCCCCCACTGCTCTGGGCCAAAGATCAAAGCAAGCTCCAATATATCTAGGGCTACATGCCCAGATATTTTTGCAGAAGTCCTAAACAGAATTAGGCTTGCCAAGGAAGCTGTCTTAGCAAGCTGTCCTGCCAGGACTTTTTGCCCACTGGTGAAGATAATCTCTTCTCAGTGTTAATCTTTGCTATCTTCCTAACAGAGCCTTGCCTATTAAGAAGTCTGTCTTTCTAGCAAGCTGGCTTCTCAGTGCCAACAAATTCCTTTTGCCACACAAATTTGGAGTTTTCAAATTCTTTCACGTAGGAAGACTCGTACTTCTGAGTAGAGGGGATCTCCCACCCCAATTCTCATACCTTATTATTACTACAACTAACTGCATCATTTGCACCTCATCACTTTCCCTCACCACCTCCCCTAGATGGCAGGTAGTCTAATACATATTAAACATGTTAAAATATATGTTAAATCCAATATATGCATACATATTTATACATTTATCTTGCTGTACAAGATTGAATTTAGAAAGAAGAAAATCTGAGAAGGAAAACAAAAATGTAAGCAAACAATAACAGAAAGAGTGAAAATGATATGTTGTGGTCCACACTCAGTGTTCCTTACTGAACAATTGGAATTGGTTTGAATCATCTCATCGTCAAATCCATTTTTTAAATCAGTTTGGATTAATTGTTGCTTTGAACTATTTACCCTCTACTCATCTAGAGCAAGTAGGCTATCCATAGGTAGGCTATATTCCCAGATATTGACTTACTTTAGTACATATTTTAATTTGCCATAGATAATATGTTTCTTTCTGGGGTGGAAGTAGAGCTCACTTAAAATAACAGCCTAAGTCTTCCCTTTACAATGTTGAAAAATAATAAAATCATTAGAAGAAGATTAGGGAGAGGATTTTGGGAAGATGATGGAGTATGTCAGAAAATTCCAATCATGACAAAAAGTAAATAGTACCTCAGTGAATGTAGAATACTAAAAATAAACAAGAGTTGGGGAAGAACTGTAGTCTTTCAGAGACAACCTGAGAAGATTTAAAGAAAGATCCCAGGAAGTAGATTTGATCCTAGTGAAGTGTGAATACCTTTAGGCTAACTCTGCTGAAACTGCAATCTCCTAGCCTTGGAGGTGCCTGAGTTGGAAAATAGTTTGGGACTCAGTCTCCAGAATTTTCATCTCCCTGACAGTGTGAGGAGTCAGAATCTGAGTCAGGGAAGATTGAGGGAATCTCTGCTGATAAGGGATGCCAGACACCAGCTGTGCTACTGAGATTCAGCCCTGACAGAGAAAAAACCAGCATATACCAATAAATGCAGAAGTGACTAGGGGAGACCCGAAACTTTCTCTCTCTCTCTCTCTCTCTCTCTCTGACTTTGGGGGGAAAGCTTGAAAAACTCTCAGAGAAACTCTCCCTTGAGAGATCTGCCCCAGGGAATAAAGATAAAGTAGTTTCATTCTGTTATCTGGATTGAGTCCAGGACCATTCCTACTTACCCCAAGCTGGAGATCAAGATTTCTATCCAACTCTATTGAATTGGAGATTAGTCCAGGAATACTCATTCAATTTGAAAATTCTCTATTCTGATTTCAACTCAAACTGCTCCCAGACCCATATAACAAGCTTCCTTCAGCTTAATTCATTGCAGATGGCCAAATGCAGGAGTCATACCAAGGGACCTCTCTCTCTCCTTGGCATAGCTGTGACCCTCTGCCTGCTGAAAAGACATTCTCTTTTCAGCGTTACTCCTGTTTATCTCTCTCACCTATTTTCCTAACAGGACTTTATTTAACTCTCTATTGGGATTTCTTTGCTAGAAACTTTCTTTTTCTCTGCTAGAGGATTTCTCTGCTAGACCTTTACTTCTTTGTCGAGATCTAGCCACTAAAGAAGTCAGCCTGCAAAATCTGACTTCCCAGTGCAAATAAACTTCTTTTGCCAGTTTAACTTTTCTGGTTCATAAATTAATTTACGCAGGACCTGCACCAACCATAAGGGAGTTCCCACAACTCCCTGCCCTGCACCAAACCTCAGCAGAAGAAGTGGGGTGGGGACACTACAGACAAGTGGTCACATAGAAGAGTGCCAAGTTCTTGGTTTTGGTTTCAGAACAGAGAGAACTAAAATTTTTAGAAACGGTAGAATTGTTTGGTAGCAAAAACATTTCCAAGAAAATGTGTAAGGTAGGGGGTTGGGTGGAGGGGTGGGGAGTAGGGAAGAGGGAGCTCCCTACCTGTGGTTTGGAGGGGAAAAGGAATACAGAGGTTGTATTTAGGATGAAGCTCAAAAAAAAAATAACAATAAGAAGGACCTGAGGCTAGAGACACCATCTCCCACATCCCAAGACTAGAAGTGATTATTATAAAAGCTGCTGTGAATAAAACAAAAGAAAACAAAAATGAATAGGCAAAGAAGAAAGAACATACAATTACTTTGGAAATAGAGAAGATGACGATTCATCTTCAGAAGAGTACACTGAAGCAGAAAAAAGCCTCTCCTATCCCCAAATGTAAAAATCAAATGATCACCTATCCAAAAGGAATTTTTAGAAGAACTCAAAAAAGAGTCTAAAAATCAAATAAGAGAGATTGGGGGAAATTAAAAAAAAACCATAAGAACACAAGAAAAACAGTAATGTTATGAAAAGAAAGTCAATTAACTAGAAAAGGAAATCTAAAATCTTAAGAAAACAACTCCTCGAAAATTGGCATTGGTAAGGGGAAGCAGGCAAAGTTATGAGACCAAGAAATAATAAAACAAAATATAAAGAATTAAAAAGTGGAAGAGAATATACAACATTTTATAAGAAAAACAACTGATCTGGAGAAGAGATCAAGAAGAAAAAACATAAGAATAATCAGACCATCTGAAAGCTATGATCAAAAAAAGAATCTTGATAAAATAATAAAACAATTTAAAGAAACTGTCCTGTAGTATAAGGGGAGGGGAATAAAAAAATAGAAAAAAATCTACCAATTACCACCTAAAAGAGATCCATCCTATATGGAAAACCTAGAGGAATATCATAGCCAAATTCTGAAATTATCAGTTTAAGAAGAAAATATTATGAGTTAGAAGGGAAAAGATCAGAGTGAAACTACAATTAGAATTACATAAGATCTAGTATCAGCTAATCTAAAAAATTATAGGTCTTGAAAAACTATATATTGAAGAGCAAAAGAATTGGAGTTGTGGCTGAAAATATCATACCCAGCAAAATTTAGCATAATCCTAAATGGAAAAAAAAAGAATATTCGATGAATTGTCAGACTTTCAGAATTTTGTTACAAAAAGACCCAAACTTTATAGAAAAATTGACATATAAGATCCTAGAGAAATATTAGGTAAACATCAAAGACTAATTAAGGGGAATCAATAAGGACAAATTGTTTACTTTTTAAATGTGGAAATATAAGCCATATGCCTCAGATAGTCATTAGTAATTGGGTAGCACAAAAGAAGGATTGGGGTAGAGCTGAGTATGATGTGATTTTTAAAAAGCAAAACCATGTAGAAAAAGGTAAAAAGAAAAGAGCAATTATCTCATATAAATGAGTTATAAGAGGAAGAACTAATGCAAAGTAATTAAATGGGGGAGAACTTGTAGTTATTGAGTTCTATTCTCATCAGGAAAGGATTAAGGAGGGAAAAATGCACATACATCTAGTGTATAAAGGTCTTCAAAATTCAGAAACAAATGAGACTAAAGAGATGAGGGGGAATAAGGAAGGGATTTTTAGAGAGAAACCTATTTACATCAAATCTGGTTTAAGAGAGAACAACATACACCATTTGGAGGGGAATAAAAGTTTTCAAATTTATAAAGAAGAGGGTGAGGGAATAGGATAAGGGGGAGCTATAAAAGAATATGCAGATTAATGGGACTGGGATAAGGTGTATAGATTAATGGGAATGGGATAAAGAAGGAACAACATATATTTTTGGAAGGTTAAAAGTCTTCTAAATTCTACGAGAAACAAGAGAGGAAGGGGAAAGGGAGAGGGGAGAGGATAAGGAAGAGATCCTTGGAGGAGTGTAGGTAAAATAATAGGACACAGTAGCAGGGAGAAGTGAAGCAGAGGAGTCTGGAGGGATAGGAATAGAGTGAAAAGGATAGTGAGGAAAATAGGAAAGAGGAAAATAAACAAGTAATTATAAAAGAATGAGAATTATATAAGCCTACTCATAAAATGAAAACAGCAGATTCAAATTTTGAACATAACAATATGTTGCTTTGAGGAAATTTATAAAAACGAGAGATTCAAACGTAAAATAATGATCAGGAATAGAATTTATTATGTAAGAAAAGCAGAATAGTAAATGGGATCAACCTGAAGCCTTCTTAGAAAATTCCTGCCATAGTTTATGGCTACAATTCCAGAAAAAAACATCTTGCTTGTATCCTTGCTTAATCTTGCACAAAGAACTTTATAATCTATAGTCCCCCTGTTCTTGTTTACTGAAAGTGGACTGCGTTCCTGAGACAGACATCTGAGGCTCAAGATGGGGTAAAAATTGTTTTAGGGTACAAAAAACCATGTGCTATTGTCTATCCTTTGCCTCCCTTCAGTAGAGTATTCTGGTGAAGGTGGTGCCCCTTACCTGCAGGAACTGAATAAACTGCTTTCTGTTCTGGTTCTGAGAAATGCCTATTTGAATAATTTTGGGTTGGTGATTGCTGTTCCACACAGTTTTCTGGGGCTGGTCCGGGACTTCTGCTCTCTCACTGGTGACTCCGTCTTATTACTCTTAAAGGGAGGTGCCTATGGGGGAGCAGTCTTGTTAGTCTTTGGACTTGACAGGGAGATCCAACTGTGGAAAAGTAGGAGCCAGAAGACATGAACTTTCCAGAGCAGAAACCAAAAGAAACTCTGACATATTAAGAGAGGAAAAGCCCTGCGGGGTGAGAGGAACAGTCACCCAAGATATACTCGTATAACCTGCAGAAAAAAGCTAAAAGGGGGTCCTGGGAAAGGGACAGTGCCCAGTAAGCCAAGCTGAACAGGAGCCCTGGGATCATATAGTGATCTAGTGAAAAGGGTAGTGTCTAGCAAGCCCTTCTGGGTGATTGAGGGAAGAAGATAACCCCTCCATGACTGTAAGGAAGAAGTTCAGTAAATTCAGTAAAATGGACAAGGAGCAGTCTAAGCCTAATAAATTGGAATGTGAAGACTAAGGGAAAAATAAGAAGAAAGGAATTTAAAAGCAATTTGTGTTTGTGTGTTAGTGTGAGTCTATGTTTTGTTATCTATGTTTTTCTCAGTCAGCTGAGTTACAAAGTAAAAGAAATGATCATTTTGGAATTTAAAAGTTCTTGTTTTGTGTGTATTGATGCAAAGTAACCCAAATTTTTCTTAAGCTTTCAAGCTTCGCTTCCCTAGAAGAGACTGGGAATGACCAGGGCTGCTGCATGTGGTCCAGCCTCTCCAAAGAATGATGGACTCCCTCGAAACCCTATGTTTAGGTATCAGCCTGAGTTTCTCTCTAGATGAGTCCCTATGTTCCCCAACCCCCAGAGACCCAATTTCTTAGGGGACTCTGGATTCAGTAAAAAGGCCATATGGCTTAGGGACAGCAGTCCACACACAGAAGAATATAAAATTTAGGGGAGGAGATAGGAGTCATTACCATTTTGTCCCCAGGGACCTGTGTCTCTATCTCAGGTCACATAACTTATTTCAAATATTTTGGGCAGTCTAGAAGAATGAAATTTTTGAGAGGGAAGAGGAGTTTTCTCCCAAACATGTGATCTAAATTACTGTGTTTAAATTTAAATGGTATATGATAGAATTACTTTCAAGTGATACATTTGGGAATAAGATTTTAGAACTATGTGTGCATTAATATTATAGTATTGCAACTAAAAGTTTAAATCTGTATTTGATTTGATTTTAAGTTAAAAAATCATTATTAAAACAAAGTTATCTGGTAACTTCCCTAAAGAGGTTTTTATCTCCTAATTAGATGAAATATTTCTAAATTGTATATTGAGTAATTTGTAAAAAATTAAGAGCTATGCTTTAAAATTCAGTCAGCTCTGCTGGATAGATGTATGTTTTTTGAAAATTGGTCCAAAGTTATTTAGATATTACCTATGTTGTGAATCGTAAAAAAAAAAAAAAAGTGGTTTAAAAAAACAAGGAACAATAAAGATTGATTTGCAAAAGCAACTGATAATTTGAATGGATCATCCAGTTAAAATCTCGCAAACTAACACATTGACTTTTAAAATAATGTTTTTCAGAACTATGGGAAATGAGTGTGGACCACAACATAACATTTCTACTCTATTTGTTATTGTCCACTTGCATTTTTATTTTCCTTCTAAGATTATTTTTATTCTTTCTAAATCCGATTTTTCTTATGCAGCAATATAACTATAAATATCTATAATGGCTGAAGCTCAAGTTGATGCACTGAGGTCCCAAGCACATGAGGCTAAATAGTGATTGGACCATACTCTATTAATATATATGCTTGGAGAAAGAATGGCCCCTGCCCACTCTTTGTGCAAGTCCTGGATGTGTTGTATAGGAAATGACGATTTTGGTGGGTGGAGGCAGAGGGGTAGGAAGAGAGGCGGGGAGAGACTGCTGGCTGGTTTTCCTGTTGCAGCTGCACACATTGCGATTGTGATCCCCCCTTCACCTCTGATCCCCCTTCATCTCCGATCCTTCTTCACCTCTACTGAGAATAAAGATTGAAGATTTTCCCTTAACCTGAATTCCTGACTCTGGCTGATTTTAAAATACATGGTTATCACAAATATCTATTCATGTATTGTATTTAACACATACTTTAACATATTTTACATGTATTGGATTGCCTGCCATCTAGGGGAAGGGGTAGGGGAAAGGAGGAGAAAAGTTGGAACAGGGAAGGATCAATGATGAAAAATTACCCATGCATATGTTTTGTAAATAAAAAGCATTAAATTAAAAATTCAAAATAAAGTCATTAGCTTCCATCTGCAAAATAAATAAATAAACAAAACAAAATAAAATAAAATAATGTTTTTCAGTTGATGTGTAAGTTAAAATTGGGAACTTGATTGTAAATTACATGAGATTCCTATCCATTTTTGTGATATGCTATGTGATGTCTATTTGGATATCACTTATGAAAATTGTGGAATTGCTCATTAAATTGTTTGGGGTTATTTTCATAGTACTGAAACCTAAAACTGTTAATTTTGATTGATGTGATAGGTTGTTTGAGGGAGAAAGGAAGAAATAGTGACAGAGATAGAGTAATGAATTATTGAGTTAGTGATCCACCATTTGAGAGCTGAATTGGCTAAAGTAGAATTGTTACCATATGATTGGTTGTCAACTGTGCCCTCACTGAGGCCCTGAAAAATAAGTTTTGATGCTATTATAATCATGTCTCTGCTTTTTCCTCTTATAGCAAATTTCTATAATCAGAATACGTGGTTGATAGAAACCATAAGCACAGATCAAGTATGTAATATTTTTCTGTTTTTGATCTGAAAATATGTAGTCACTATATCTTATAATTAAGTACATGAATATTTGGTCCTGTCATCTATCTGTTGTTAGATGTATGGGTCTATATGAAATAAGGTCCTTTCAGAACATTGTGTAAATGTAAAAACAATTGATAAAATTGTCTGTGGGACCTGTTATTTTATTGATTATTGAAACCAAAGCTGAAATATCTTTTGTATAATTTACATAAGAAGATTTTAATGTATTCAAATTTTCTTAGAGGGATGTAACTCATGGAAAATTTTGTTACATCAGTGGGAATAATCATTTTTAACTATTTACAGACTCTTCAGAGAAGGTATAAGCACACCTCCCAAGAATGAAGTTTTGCTTTTTGTACTTGCTCTTGTTTTAGTTCTCTTAGGTTTGATTTTCTCTAGGCTTCAAGCAATTCACCTTCAAATGACCAGCACTAGACAGACATATTGACCTATTTCAGGTATCTGACTCAACCCACTGGATCTTCAATCAGCTCAAGGCCCTTCAAATGGAACCCTTGTAGGATAACCCAGTTCTATGTCCATTATCAGCAAGAAATAGTTTATAAAGATGAGATCATCACTCCATATCCATCCCAAAAGAATTTGGGCCCCATTTGTTTGGGAAGGAACTGAAATGGGTTAGTGAATGGATCCCAAACTACCCAGTCTTTGAGTGAGTTTCTTGTAAGGAGTCCATCAGTCCTGAGAAGGGGGGATATTATGTAACATTAATGCTATTGCCTTGCTGCAATAGTATTTGGGATTTAGAATAGGGACATTGGATTAAGATTTGGGTTAATACTACTGGGAAAGGATATTGCATAAACAAATCAGTTTGATGCTTGTCAAATTATAGAATTGTAGAGGCTTGACTAGTCTTGACAAATAGGTACAATTGTGTCCTAATAGATAAAGAGGTTTTTATGGAATTGCCTGTCCAAATTTGGAATAATGTTTGGTTTGCTACAAGGGCTAGGCATTTAGAAAATGCAGATCAAAGAGTAACTTGGTTATACATGTAATAGGTATAGATCTCTCAGGAAGATTTGGAATAAAATTAAGGATTTAAGGCAAGTTATAGACACCAATACCTGGATAGAATTGGTAAAAGAGTCTGAACAAGTAGCAGTTTTTATGTGTGTGCTACAGGTTCTCCCATGTTCAGATAGTACCATTCCTTTTGAGTATGGAAAAACACAAGAGTGAATTCCTCCTGTTCCCAAAATAACATTTTTTGGGGAGAGAATTGCAATGCTTTTACTAGCCCCTTGTTAAGGGGCAGGTGAATTTCCTGAGACCCTCCAGAGCTGTGGATCATAGCATCTGAAGTTGTTGCAAGGCAGCCTTTGCTGACACAGGTGTTGTGGATTGGGAATGAGATAAATACATATGGCACCTAAACGTGGGGTAGAAAATAAGAAGAATTACAACAAGAACCAGAGCTGTTCAAGAGAAGGATTCTTCCAGAATTAAGGAAGAAGAGCCCCAGTAAGACTTTTTTAGTCAGGATAATTAAATGAATCAATACAAAAAAGGGCCGAACCAGGAGACTGATGAGAGACTTAAATGCCTGTTCTGACTATAGTCCTCTTCTCCATTTGAGAGTTTGCCTCAATCAACACCTGCTACAACCATCCAGAAGTGATAGTGCTACTTGCTTTCCTCAGTGTGTGGATCATGTTGTGGGGGGATAATAACAGCAAAAAACAAAAAAAAATGGGGAATTGTTAAGGGACAGGTCAATTCTCCGAGAGTCTCCACAGCTATATAACATCTGAAGGAGCTGCAAGGCAGCCTTTGCTGACACAGGTGTTGTGGACTAGGAACTAGAAAAATTGGAGGCAGAGGGAAGAGGAGAGAGGTCAGACAACGCAAGGGCTTCTCAGTCAGAGGTCAGATTACAGCAACTGCCTCTCAGTCTCCTTGTATCATCCTCTCACAAGAGGAGATACATACTGGGTTGGACCTCCAGTAGCCACTGTCAGGTGGCTCCCATGTATTCCAGCAGCTCTGTCATGTATTCCAACAGTCTCTTACCTCTGGAGATCAATCAGCTTGCCTCTCATGGCAAGGTGAAAAATCTCAGGATTGTAATGGCATGTACTTTAGTCTGAAATATAATTGAGGATACCTCTGGCAATTTCTCGGGAGCACTCTCAAACCTGTTTTGCCTGGGAACTGAGTGGGCACCTGTGCACTGATCCAATGGATTCCTTTTGCCTTGGCATTCAATTAAGTAAGAAAGATTGAATCAAGAAGAATTAATTCAAGGATAATAACTGATGATTTCAATGCTAGAAATCTAGTTTTAAATTTGGGTCATTCCTACTCTGGTGAGTAAATATGATTGGATGAGTTACACCAGAGAAGCAGTGAAGGGAATAATAGAATAGTTAGATGTCACTAACAGAATGATATGGGAAGGTTAATGGCAGGAAGAGGATGAACATATGTTACAAATGGAAATTTCACTTCTAGTACAACCTATCAGAAAAATTAGTGGAGAATTCAGGGATTAATTATCCATCCTATATAAGGAAAACTGTGCAGGGTTTTTATGAAGACTTATGAAGTGGAATGTAAAAAAAAAAAGTCAAATGTGAGGTGTGGAGTTCTTTTTTTCTAAACTATGATGGTTCTCTGGGAGCAGGTTCCTTGGGGAGGTTTTCTGGAGGCAGCCTTAGCTTCAGTTCAAAGTAATAATCACCTCAAATGCAGGCAGCTGTTAAAGTAGTTCTTTATTGTCTCTTCCAAAATAGCCCAGTTAGCTGTCTTTGGTTCCGAGATCTCTCATTGCTAGTCTTTTGCCTCTGCCAGCTTCTGCCTCTAACTCAACTCTGACTCCTGGCTTCTTAATCCCCTCAACTGACTTCTCACTTCTCAATCTCTTCAAGTCTCTCAACTGAAGCTCTAAGAGCTTCTTATATATGATCTCTTAAAGGTGTGAACCCAAAGGTTGACTCCTGCTCTGAGAGAGTGGGATTGTGGGAGGTGTAAACTGAATCCTAAAATCTCCCAAACTTGTGAACTAATGTGTGAGCTAATGTGTGAACTCCTAAAGGTGTAAACATAAGCATTGTTTCTATCAATTCTAGGGACTTAACACCTTGTAAGGATTCTAACAGTGAGGGGTTAGAAAAGAATGTGGAAACCAAATTATTAAAAACAAATGGGATTGTGAGAAATGGATGGGCATCTGTTTTCCACAGTTATAAAAATTAAATTGGAAAAATAAAACAAGTTAGAAAACTGAAACTGTTTATTTTTTCCCAAAAGAATGTAAATTCCTTGGGAGCAGGGGTTGATTATATAATGAAAGGTGGAGTTTCATGTCCTATCACACATCCAATTAATGGGGAATCAGGGATGGGAGCCTTTAATTCAAAAAGATAGGAGAAGTCCCAAGAGCAAGGTAGATGTAGAGGTTGAAAAATTGTATTGGGATTGGTGTGAGAAGTCCTCAAATTGACACAAAAAAGAGGAAGGGTTAAGTGGAATATACTTGAGACCTCAGCAAATCGATCCTTGCTATAGTTTTGGGACACAGAGGGGAAACCCCTCTTTGCTTGTACCTTTGCTTAACCTCGCACAAACCACTTTGTAATCTATAGTCCCTGAGGATGAAGTGAGCCCTAATATTAAATCAGGGGTAGCTGGGGCCCAAGATGGGGTAAAAGTTGTTTCAGGGTATAAAAAAATCATGCTCTGTTGACTGTCCTTTGCTTCCCTTCATAATGATGAGGTTTAGCTTTGGGATACCAAAGGAAATTAGGGTTACTGGTGGTCAGGGAGTTAAATAAGGTCTAAATGAGGTCTAGTGGTGGTGCAAGAGTAGGGAGTTCTGAGGATTCCCTTTTGGTGGTGCAAAAGTCCCCTGTAAAGGAATTTACAGACCCCAAAACCTCAATTGATAAAAGAAGTTTATTATGGAGATTGGAAGTAAGGTTAAAGTCTAGTCTAGTTAAGGAAATAGGTGAGAGTAAAGAGAAGGGGCACTGGAAACTGTATCCCAGTGGACAGAGGCTCTTTGGGATGCCAAGCATGGCATAGCTGGCATATTTGGAACCTCTGCAAAGAGACGGTTTTAGTTTGGCTCTTTTATAATAGGGGGTTTTGGCTACAAGCTGAAGGGGGCTCGTGGGTAGAGTCCCAGGTTGGCTCCTCACTGGGATTCATCTAGTGTTAGAATTTGAATTAAATTCAATGGGTTTTGGGACTGAGCCGTCTCCACTCAGATAACCTGAGTGTTATCTATCTCCACCCAGATAAAAAAGATGAAACTGTTTGTGCTTGGGGTGGAGTCCCCTCACTGAGGCAGAGTTGAAGAAGGTTTCCCCTTTAAGCATTTTTCAGAGTTTTTGGGTTCCCTCATCAATTAGACTATAGTGATAAAGGATATGCCCCTTTCCTGAAGGAATTGAATAAACTGCTTTCTGCCCTGCTCTAAGAAATATCTATTTGTATTATTTTGGGTTAGTGGTCATTATCCCATACAGTCATAATCATAATCTCAAAGTTAAAACTAAAATAGATTTAATCAAAAGAGAGAAATACAGAAACAACAATGTATATCAACAATATTAATCAATACTGTTTTAGACTATTTAAAATAACAAAACAGTATAAGGTTGGAATATTGCAGTAGTATAGAAAATGATGAGTTGGTAAATTTAGAAAAATATGGAGACTTGGATTTATGAAGAAAAAGACTATGCACCTTCAGAGAAACATTTTGTATTGCTTTATATTCTGAATCCTCTCATGTTCTGTGGACATGACAATTTTTTTT
This sequence comes from Sarcophilus harrisii, assembly GCF_902635505.1. Taxonomy (NCBI): domain Eukaryota; kingdom Metazoa; phylum Chordata; class Mammalia; order Dasyuromorphia; family Dasyuridae; genus Sarcophilus; species Sarcophilus harrisii. The sequence goes on from NC_045429.1 coordinate 204,618,514, forward strand.
TCTGATTTTGTATTTAAGTTTAAGATAAATAAAAAGGGAATTGAAGAAATTGTGGCTTCTTTGTGGTTATTCAATTAAATATGAGAGGAGTTGGGCTTAATCTCTAAGTCCCCTTCCATGTCTGTGTTTATCTTCCAATAGGTACAAAGTTCTAGTCTAACTAGAACTGATTTTCCCTTTAAACTTGCCATCATTCAGATTTGGACCTCCTAGGAAGGTGAGGGAAGTAATTATGTGTTTTGGTTCTGCTAGACTGCCACTGAATTAAAAGCCTTGGATTGGGACCCCAGTTTTACAATTTATATTATAATCTTACACAAAACACTTTCAGCTTCCTTATCTGTAACATAAAGAATTCAAGAATGACTTCTAAGATCCCTTCCTTTTGACATTCTAATGAGGCAAAAATTTATATTTCAAAGACAAATATGCTAGAATAGTAATATTAATAAAAAGTTCAAAATGAGATTGACATAGATAAACCTTAATGGGATAAGCCTGTATGTGACTGAGATTTTAGTTACAATGATGAAAAGATACACTATCTCTCTAAATCTCTCCCCTGTGTATGTCTTCTTCCTCTAATTACCATTATTACTTTAGAGATTGTTAATGATGGTTGTAGATCTTCACAGCCCCATAATAGTTCATGGAATAGTCATGGAGAATTAGCATATTCTTATTTCATGGAATTAGGGTATCTAGGTGGTACAATGGATAGAACTCTGGGCCTGGAGTCAGGAAGACTAAATTCAATCTGACCTCAAACATTTTCTAACTATCTAGCACTTAACCCCAGGCAAGTCATTTCATGTTGTTTGCTTGTAAAAGGAGCTGGAGAAGGAAATGGCAAACCATTCTAGTATCTTTGCCAAGAAAACTCCAAATGGGGTTACAAAGAGTTGGATACAACTTAACAAAAACAATACAAACTTTAACATCAATATCACCACCACCACCACCACCAAAACCACCAGTAACAACAGTAACATTTTATGGTGAATTATGCCTTCCCATATCTCCATTCCAGGATCACAGATAAAATGCTAGAAAGTATCCCAGAACTCTTTTCTTCAACCTCTCTTATTTCCAGTTCTTTTCCCTGATAATTATCTTCTATTTATTCTGTGTTTAGTTTACTTTGTGTATATTTATTTATTTGTTGAATCCGTAATTAGACTGAGAATTCTTTGCTTTCTATTGCCTCTTTTTTGTACCCCTAGTACTTAGCACAGTGCTCTGCATGTAGTAGGAGTTTAATAATTGTGTGCTGATTGATTGATTAATTTTAGATGTGAAGAAAATGAGATCCAATCAGATTAAATGACTTGTTTGAAGTCACAAAGCTAGTCACTGTAAGTTGCAGGATCAAGAATGACATCTGGGAAATACAGTTTTGATTCTTATGGGAATCTGTCCAGAATCACTGACAGACCAGAAAGCCCTGCTTGCCAGAATTTTGAGATAATGTGGGATACTCTGGGCCTCACAGATGTCACCTAATTTTCTAACATGTCAGTGATCATTCTTTCCTTTACTATAGCTCTGCAGGATTTGTATATGCGCCAAACTTACTTCTGCAAAATTGTCCTATCCAAAGGGACAGACATTTCGCACTTATGATTCTACTATTCACTCTCAAAGGTAAAATCAGGCAGTCTGGGCCCCAGAGTTTTAGTCAGAATCCTAAAGACCATGGCTCTGAGTCTTAGAGAATTTCTATAGCAACCTTGAGATATCATCCTTATAATACTCTTGGGCTCTATATCCTAATTCTATCACAATGGAATTCTTGAAATTTATTTTATGTTTAACCACAAAAGGGAACATAGTTTATGGTCAGAGGTAATGTGCTGATCTAGCAGTTTTGAAAGTTTGGGGCTCCAAATGCTATTAGAGATTTGGGATTCATATCTTTCCCTTTAGGGAAAAGAGAAGCTCATAGTTCCTGCATTGGCTTGCCATGACCTACTCCTTTATGACTACCTAGGAAATGGTTCTTTCCTGTGTGTTGTATGAAAAGAGCAGAAGGAGGGGGACTGTGGGTAGGTGGCAGATAGAAAGTGATGTCAGGGAAAATATAGTGCCTTGGAAATGGAAAGATTTGTTTTATAGTATAACATATTCATAATAAAACTATGTTATTCAGGAGGAAAAGAACCCATTGAAATGGGGAAAAAGTTTTCAAAAGAAAGTAGTTTTCTATATAACACACATAGTCCCTGTACATGTGCCATGGAAGAGGTATCTTTTATGAATCAGCTGAAGAGATAACAAAGTCTAGAAGTCAGTAAACTACACAAGGCTTTAATGATACTAGTTCTTTTATCTTTTTTTTTTCTTGTGTCCAATAGTGGCATATTTGGGCCCTAATATTTAGGGAAAAAATTACTCCCTTCTTACTATTTTTGATAGCTTCTACCATGGCTAAATGAAGCCATTAGGCAGGCTATCATAATGGATCCAGATAGTGACTGACTTCCAGAATGGAAAATAAAACAAAATAAAACAACATTTTCTTATTCTGTCTTTCTTTCAGAAAGATTCTGTAAAAGCAGTGGGTAGGGGAATGGGAATCCATTAAAGATGGCAGAGCAAAAAGATATGGGGTGTTGCGAGTATCATATAATGGTAATATCTATCCTGGTCATTCAGTCAGTCAATAAGTATTCATTAAATGCCACACTGTGCTAAGCTTTAGGGATACAAAGAAAGGAAAACAAATAAATAAAAACAACTCAGGCCCTTAGGGGCCTGTTTAGGGAACTCATGGTCTAATGAGGAGAGAGAATAACATGTAAACATAAATACAGGATATGTTGGGGATAATGAACAGAGTGAAAGCATTAGCTTTAAAGGTTATCAGGAAAAGCTTTTTAAGAAAGGTGAGAGTTTAGCTGAGACTTGAAGGAACCTGGGACAGTCAAAATGTGGAGATGAAAGAGAGACAGCTTAGCATAGCATAGAGGGTATAGAGAATTGTTTTCAGAGCCAGGAAGCCAGGAGGCCTGGTTTCAAATCCTGATTTGACCCATATTATGTGTTATCATTTGAGGGAAAATGTTGGAATACATGGGAGAGCTGTTGGAATACATAGGAGCCACCTGACAGTGGCTACTGGAGATCCAACCCAGAATGCATTTCCTATTGTGAGAGGATGATACAAGGAGACTGAAAGGCAATTACTATTCTCTGACCTCACTGACTTAGAGGCTCTTGCATTGTCTGACCTCTTTCCTCTTCCCTCTGCCTCCAATTTATCTCATTCCCAGTCCACAACACCTGCGTCAGTAAAGGCTGCCCTGCATCTCCTTCAGATGCTATGATCCACAGCTGTGGAGCTCTCTGAGAATTGACCTGTCCCTCAATAAGTCCCCATTTTTTGTTTTTTGCTGTTATTTTCCCCTCACAACATGGCCCACCCATTGAGGAATACGAGTAGCACTATCACTTCTGGATGGTTGTAACAGGTGTTGATTGAGGCAAACTTTCAAATGGAGAAGAGGACTATAGTCAGAAAGGCATTTAAGTCAGTCTCCTGGTTCGGCCCTTTTTTGTGTTGGTTCATTTAATTATCCTGACTAAAAAAGTCTTACTGGGGCTCTTCTTCCTTAACTTTGGAAGGATCCTTCTCTTGAACAGCTCTGGTTCTTCTTGAAATTCTTATGCTTCTTATAACCCATGTTTGGGCACCATATGTTGGAATACATGGGAAAGCTGTTGGAATACATGGGAGCCACCTGACAGTGGCTGCTGGAGATCCAATCCAGAATGGATCTCCTCATGAGAAGATGATACAAGGAGACTGAGATGCAGTTGCTGTTCTCTGACCTCTCTGACTGAGAGGCCGTTGTGTTGTCTGACCTCTCTCCTCTTCCCTCAGCCTCCAATTTATCTCATTCTCAGTCTGCAAAGCCTGTCAGCAAAGGCTTCCCTGTAACTCCTTCAGATATTATGATCCACAGCTGTGGAGGTTCTTGGAGAATTGACCTGTCCCTTAACAGAAAAACACTTATATTCTCAATGCTCTGAGCAACTCTTGATAGAGGAGACTGATAGTTTGCTAAATAAATGAAATCACAGATTCAATCCTTATTCTGATAAAACACAACTGGCTAAAGTTCTTGGCCCTTCATAGAAAAGAGATGCAATAAAAGACAGAAAAAACCCCAGTACTTTTGTAGGAAAAACAATGACACGGACAAGCAGCAAACTTGACTATTTTAAAGAAGGAGAAAAATACTTGTCACCATGTAAGAACAAAATACCCGTGAGGCTGAGAGAAGAGTACATTATACCAGTGTATTCCCCAAGGGAGCTGCCAGATGCCCAGTCTCTGAACCTGAAAAAGTGTAGACAGCACCTGAGGGAATACAAAACTCACAGAATTGTCCTAGTTTATCGAGCCACTGACCCAGAGATACCAATAATGCAGATTGAGAAAATATGATTTGACTCTAATTCTGGATGAGCAGAAGTAAGAGGAAGCATTCCAAGTTTAGGTGAAACACTATGACACTTCCCTGGGCAGGGAGCATAACTAATTTTATATTCTAGATGTCACCTGATGCTCTGCTGGTATCCAGTGAAATTATGAAATAACATATTAGGCAAAAACACTATTTCTTCAAATGATCAACTGCAATCTCTAAAATAAAGTCAAGGCTCAGCAGGAAGGTTTGCCCCTAATTTCCTTACTTATCATTCAACAATGACATCAAGGAAAATCCTAGGAAATGCTGAAGGTCAGATGGGGATGTGGAATTCAGTTTTCACCCACTACCTTGATAGCTATATTCTGTTATCTGATGGAAGGTTCTAAGTGAATTCATAAATGACAACCAAAGAGTAGTGTGGCATTGTAGAAAGCCTACTGAAATGGGTATCATGTGACTTTGTTTCTAGTTCTAGCTATGATAATAGGTGATCAGAAATAAGGTGGTTCAGCAAAAAAAGTGACTGAAGCCTTTTCTAGCTCCAAAATTCTAAGATGCTTGACTTTAGCAAAGCTTATTAATTGTCATGCATAGGACTAGATTCTGAAAACACATATATTCTCTCCCTACATAGACACATACCCTGTTGCAAAAACAAAGTTCAAACCAAAAAAACAAATAATTCCTTCCCTCAAGGAGGTACCTTTTTTTGAATAATTGACTATTCTTAAAGAGTTAAGTTGATCTAGAAATTATTCACATAAATAGCATACTTGATCAGAAGTCCATTGCTTAAAGTTTATAGTTGAATACCCAACAAGTAACTTGAAGTAACAGAAAGTTTAGCTAGAAGGAATAGTGAGCAGAGTACTAGATTTGGAGTCAGGAAGGTATGAGTTCCATTCTTGCTCAGGCACTGCTAGCTATATACCTGTGGACAAGTTAATTAACTGCTCTCAGATATGGGATAGCAATAGAACCTACCAATAAGGTTGTATAGATGTATAGTTCCTCCAGTCATTGGAGGAACTAGATCTTTTTTGGAGCAAGATTGAAAAGATCTTAGCCTTTCTTTCTTTTGTCAAACTTTTAAATAGTGGACATAAATCCTCCCCTCCTTTTGACAAACATCTCTACTTTCTTCACCTTTCTATCCATTATGCCACACTACCTTTCATGTATGTGTGTCTGGACATGTACATAGACACATGTTTATATCCACTTATATGTATATTTTTCAGATAGAATTGAAATACAAAATTTTATATTTACACATTAAAAATGTATATTAAATTGTATTTATATTCATCTTTCCCATATTTCCTAAAACCAAGAAATTGGGGCACAAGAAGTTGAGTGACTCTTAAAGATAGAAAAGTAGTTATTTAGTCAGTTATAGAATCCAGCACTGGTGATATCAGCCCTGTGCAAACCCCACTGAACCATGATACTGTAGAGCCAGAGAATTGTGTCTGCTCTAATCTAATCTCCCCTTCCATTGATTAGTTTTAACTTTGCTTGAGGTATTTGTTATTCTGGTCAATCTTTGAAAACCAAGAGGTGAAAAAAAATCATCTGTTCCCAATTAAATGTATATTTCCTCTCTATGGTGTGAGAAATCAGCATTTTCTCTTTGTTCCAATTTTCTGGGAAGCTTTACAATAGAAGACAGCTTTAGGCCACTTTATGGCTCTCTTGGCACCTAATTGATTTCAATAGTCTTATATGTCATGCTCTGAAATACCTCCTTTCTAAGAAAATAGTTAATAAGGATACATCTTTTCTGCTCCAGATTTCCTAGAAGTAATTGAATAAAATGTAAAAGATTATAGAAAAATAACACAGTTGTTACCTACCATACATATGATGCCACATGTATAGCTCTTTTAATCCATAGGGGTCTCCAAATCCCTCCCATTTTAATCTGTTCTAGGATGGTTTGTCAATCTACCAACAAGAAATATTTTCATTTCTGTAGTCTTTTCCTTTTTTCTATTCAGTTGCATCATTTTCAATTGAAGCAACCAGAATTGTAGATGACTTTCAAAGTAAGATTGAACTATTCATTTCTTATTTTCCAGGTGATTTTCTGTCTCCAATTGAATAAGAAATGAATGTTTTCAAGTGAACAGAACTCCTTAAAGTTCCACATCATTACCATATTGCAAGTCTACTTTTAGTTATCAGAGTTTCAAATAGATTGGAAATTGGCTCTTTCTTTACCTGCGTGCTATTTTATATATCTTTCTCTCTTAAAAGTAACTAATCAATTAAGCAGACATTTATAAAGTATCTACTGTGTACAAAATATTGTGCCAGATACTGTGGATATACTTTTGCGACTCCAGATTTTCAAAGCAATTCAGTTCCAAAATAAGTACTTGAATAAAATGTAAGCAGATTTTAGAAAAAAAATAAAAACACAACATGATTTAATGGATAAAAAACTAGTATCAGGTTCAGAAAGACGTGGGTTCAAGTCTATCCTGTGATACATAGTGGTTATATTATCACTGAACACAATAGGCAACTCTCCATATTGATACAATTCATAAAAGTGCATCTTTAGAGAGTTTCTTTAATCAGTAATTTCCTATGGGGTCTTCTATGTTTTATTGGGGCTCCACCATTATTTACAGATGCAGGTAGTGATTATAGGCAAAGAAGAGAAACTATAAAGCACTTTGGGAATATTTGGAATACTAAAGAGGTACAAAGATAAGGAAAGGTTCAACAAAGGAGTTGGTACTTGTTTTAAGCTTTGAAGGAAGAAAGGAAACCTAAAAGATGCAGATGAGGAAAAAGTCAATTTTAAGTGAGGGACAGAGTACCTTCATCCTTATAAGATAATGGCAACATTGTTCTAATAAAGTATTCATCATTTCATCTTGTGCTCTAAGAGAAAAAGTCATTACATAAACTGGAAATATAAGAGATCTTATAAGTCATCTAGTCATCTTTTTCAATTTATAGGTGAGAAAAATGCTCTTAAAGGTTAAATGACTTATCCAAAGTCATATGGATAATAGCTAGCAGTGCCAATACTGGAATCTAGGTTTTTAAATTCCAAATCTAGTGCAAGAGAGAAAACAAAACTAGATTTTTATGTATGTGGTAACTAATAGAGTAGATTACAAGAATGATTCTGATGTCTGATTTTATATAATCAATTCAATTTTATTTAATAAACTTGTTAAATTTCCTGCTAAAGAAAGGCTATGGAAATACAAAGATGCAATATGATATGGCTCTCGTCTTTAAAAAGTACTAGTAGCCTAGTAGAAATAATAAAAATCTATGCCAGGCAAGATGCAAGATAGAATGTGATAGAGCAAAGGAGAATCCAGGAAAAAATAAAATCTTGGGACTCAAGCACAAGATCTCTGATTTGAATTAAAAGAAGGATTTTTATCAGTTTAACATGTACAAAGAATGTTTCCAGGTGTTAGAAATGGTCTGTGTGTATACATGGAAGTGGGGAAATGGAAGATAAAATTAAAGAACAGATAAGTAGCTGAATTTGAACTGGAGTGTGTGAGGGGCAATAGTATAAAGCAACACTATAAAGATAAGATGGAATCTTATTTTGAAGGGCCTTAAGTGAGTGACAGGCTGCAGAGTTTACGTTTTAGCCTATATTGCAATAGTGAACCTTTGAAGATTTAGAAATGAGAATAAGTTTATTGGTAAAGTGTAAAAGAGAAATCACACATGTTCAGTGTCCCTCCTGGCTCTCCCTCTTTTTCTTATCTCCTTTTATATATTGTCTTCATCCATTAGATTATAAGCTCCTTGAAAGTAAATACTAACTTTCATTTTATTAGTTATACCCCAGTGCTTAGCTTACAGTCAGGCATATAGAAAGTGGTTAATAAATGTTGATTGGAATAGATTGGTCTATAATACCATCTTCTGTTTTATCCTTTGCTTTTTTCTGGAAAGATGATCACAATCTTTCCAAAAGAGCTAGAGGTGAGGTCATTTGGTGATCTGAGATGGGTATAGAAGGAGATTTGTTGTTTGTGTTTGGTTCTTGAAGAGGACCATGACATCAGGGAGGGAAGTGATTCCATGACATGCAAGTGAATTGGATTGAAGTGAGGGAGGGTTGTGCAGTCACCAGACTCACTTTCTCCTCTAGAGTCATCTAGGTCTGACAAAAGATAGATCAGGTTAACTAGACATCTCTGAATTCAGTGGAAGACCTTGATCTGGATAGGGATAAGGTACAGGGAAATGTTATAGGGAAGAGTCAGACAATAGTTCTGAATGTGTAGGATTAAACTTCTAAGAGTTGGAAACTTACTAATAATAGCATAGGGAGAAAACCATATAGGCAAGATTTTTGTGGAATAAACACAAGATTTTGATTAGTATATGTATGATGGAGACTTATAGGTTTCTTCCCCCAAACAATTTCATGAATTTGAAGGAACACCAATTGGTAGGTGTAAAGACCAGGTGTTAGCACCCTGGATACCTTAGAATCAGCTAGAGTCAGGATAGGCAAAAGTCCTTGGTCTTTATTCTTGGTCTTTAAAGGTAGAAGTGAATTGGATGGACACAGAATCTCTACAACCCCCTTCTTCCTCATCTACTGTCAAAGTGACTCTGGCTAGTCTTACTCCACCCCTAATCATTCCCACAATTCTCTGTATACACCAATTATTGAGCCAGCACAGGATAGTGGGAAGGGCCATTTTCCAAGTATATGCTTATAGAGTATTGTCCAATTGGTAATTAGCCTTATGTGCTCGATTGTCTGACCTCAGTGCATTGACTCAAGAGTTTCAGCCCTTTTCAGGTAGGAGGAACTTGGTAATAGGAAACCTCCAAAGATATCCTATTCCAAGGCACAGAGTGAACCTATGATTTCACAGATATAAGGAATTTCTATGTGGGGAAAATAACCAATTTCTATCTGGTTTCTCCTATCTCCTTCTCTATGTTTTATAGTCAGTGGGTTGTGTAAAGGACTAAAAAATTAAGTGACTTTCCCATAATCACAAAATCAGTACATGTCAAGCAGGACTTAGGCTCAGGTCATCCTAGTTCCTGGGCAAGATTTCTGTCTATCAGACTATGTCCTACTTCTCCTCAGAATATCTTATAATTATGAATTTGGATCAAACTAATGCTTGGTTAAAGAGGCAAGAAAGGAACTTAAAACCTGTAAAGACTTTTGGAGATAAATTTGCAGACAAGGATTTAATCATCAACCTACTCTTGGTTTATGTGGATCCATGCCAACCTTTTATTCTCTTCCCAGATGTCAGCTCGAGGTTTGGGACCTATCCTATGCCAAGAGATTGATGGTCACAAAAGGCTAATTACATTTGTCAGCAAAGTTTTAACTAAGAGTGAGACTCATTACACTGTCTATAAGCTTGAGTTCTTGGCTTTGTGAAGTGAGCTATCACTATATAGAGAGAGCAAAACTCCAAATATGTAATGACTATATATATATATACATATATATGTATATATATATACATATATATATATATATATATATATATATATATCTCAGTGCCAATTTAGATGCTGCTTGCCAAAGATGGGCAGCTGAATCACTGGCCAATTATTATTTCAGCATACACTATAGGCTCTAAGAAAACTAACATGGATGCAGCTGCCTCAACCAGAATGTCATGTGACAATGAACTATAGTAATACCATAAGAAGGTGTGAGGATGATCTGTGATCCCCAGAAAGTATATCAGAGACCTTGGACCTTCCATCAAATAGTATGTCAAATACATATGTGAACTTTGCTTCAAAGAACCAATTTTCCTTGCCCCAATTGTTTTCAGATGACTGCCAGTGAGTATAGGTGGCTAATGAAAGACTAAAAATAATAATAAAAACCAAAAAGAAAAGAAGTGACCTAAAGAACTTAAATTCAGTTAGAAAAAGGCACTTTATTTTTTAAACAATGACAGAAGTCAGGGCAATTTAATGAAGCATTCCCTCAGTCTGTTATCGATTCTATGTACAGAATCAATTAATAGCTGTGCCATTCTAAACATATCCAATACTTATGAATACTTTACATGAACACTTTGGAGATATTGGTGAAGAAAAGGTCCTCAAGCTGGTAAGAAATAAATTTTTACCAGTTAAAGATGGCTACAGATAGATCCATGAATATTGAAACCTATGCTAGGTATGCACTAAGAAAAAATAAAACCAACTCATGCTGAATATTTGGTAATTATAAGTACCAGCAAGCCTTTTGAATGTGCTTGTAGGCTTTCTGGAAGGAGAATGGCCATTAATGATGACCATTTTACCAGCTATGCATGAACATATTAGAAAGCATATACTGTTATTAAATTGTCTATTAAACTCCAAAAGTCTTCATAGGTTTTAAGTTCTTTTCTTGTCTCTTTAAGTAGGCATTAGTTTGACTCAAATTCATAACTATAAGATATTCTGAGGAGCAATATGACATAGTTTGATAGATAGAGATCTTGCCCAGAGACTAGGACTACCTGGGCCTAAGTACTGCTTTAATGTGGGAAAAGTATTCTTTATTGCATGGCTTTTCTACAGGATCTACTCAGACCAAGATAGTGACCTTGAGAGCAAGCTAATCAAGAGAATGGCTTTTGTAGATAAGAAAAAGTCTAGAATTACTCTTTTTAACCATAGAGACTCACAAATAGAATGTTTCAACTAGAACACTGTTGAACATATTAAAAAAACCTGAATGTGTCATTTCTTGTCTATGTGTCTAATTCTAGCAGAAATGATGTTTCAGGCTTTATACCATGCTGAGATGTTGGAGGGAGAACCAGATCTACTTTTTGCCTTTTATTTTGAACCCTCAGTTGAAGGAGGTATAAAGCAACAAAGTATCTCTCAGTCAAAAGGGAAGATAAAGGAGTCTATCAACTATGCATAACATAGCTGTAGCTTAGAATATCTGTGATAGAAAAGAAGATAATATGATGCTAAAATACACTATTAAGACATTCAACAAGGAGACAGAATCTTTTTGAGAAATCTTAGCATTCAAGAGATTAACAAATTAGCTATCCAATGGAAAGCTAAACAAAACAGATATGAGAATCTCAGAAATTTGCTAATTTACAAAGAAGCCCAGAGAATGGAAGAGGCTCTATTAAAATTATTCATTATAACTATCTGATTCCTATTGAATAAAGATTCTTCAACTGTGGATCTGACCTCATGTATGATCATGTAACTGAATTTGAGGGTCTGAAAAATTCAGGTTTCTGAATGCAATGACCAAAAATTAATTCAAAATCAAATGTATAATGAATCTGAGGTGTTTCCAGTAGCATTTGCTCATGTTGCATCTTGCTCCTTTACTGCAACCTTAATTCTGAACACAAAACATGCATAGTTTGCATTGTGCCTGCACAAACGCATCTAGAAACACTTCAGCTCAGATTTAAAATGGGCTTTTATAAAAATTTCTTGGGCGAAAAGAAGTAGCAAGTGGAAAAACTTTAAGAAGCCCTGATACAGAAGAGTTGGTTGGATTCTTTTCCAAAGAGCAGGTAGAGAGAAAAAATGGATCCTCACCTTGTCTAATGATGTACAAAAGGGACTGTCCACAATTTCTACAAAAAACCATCTAGCCGAGATATGGGCAAAGAAAGAGTTATGTTCAGCAAAGGACACTGCATCTGCTTTTACAGGATAGGAGGATTGAACTAAGAGAGAACTCTTGTACCTACTAGTACTACTATTCTAGAGACTCTTGGGGCATAAATACAACCTTCCTTTGTATATAAAAATATACTGCTAGCCAACTTCTCCTTGTAGACAATGACCTTGATAATCAATTAAATAACAATTTTTTATCTCAGATTTATGAATAGAAAAACAAATCAATGACAAGAGAACTAGACTCATCAGACTGGTCATTAGATAAACTTATGATGCAAGAGGTAAATTTGAAGAGTAAAAAAATGTATTTAGGAAATAATACCATAAACCACTCATATAAAATGCATCTTGCATAATTGTATATGTTTATTGCTATATATGTCAATTTTTTGTGGTTGTTTTTTATTTTGATGGTATGTCCATTTGATTATGTTATATATTGTGTTCATGCTATAAAATATCTTAAATGTTTTGTCAGTATTTGCATGTATATTACTACTTAGTTATAATGTATTTTTAAACATAGTTTTATTAATATTATTAAAGCCAGTTATCTTTCATTCATTAGGTATCCTTTGATTTTTTGTTTATGAATATTGCTTGTAATATGAATGTACTCTGTCCAGTGATCTATCGTTTGATGGCATATCTATAGTATGTACTGTTAGATATGTGTATATATATACATTTATATTTATCTTCTATTTTAAATGATATTATAATTTGATTTCTAAGATGCTATAAATATTACCTTTCTTGTTTTAAAGTTCTGATGTTTGTGGTTATCCTATATAGTTACAGGTTTCAAGATTTTTCTTGCTGATTTTTGCAGAAAACTGCAAAAATTTCTATCCAAAGGAAAAATGTAATTTTATTCTTGCTCTAGGCAGGTTTGATGGTCCCCTGAAGGATGTCCTATAAATATATGTGCTGTGTCTATGGATGAAGATATGATTCCTGATAGACCTAGGAGCCCATGATGCTTAGTAAACCATATTTGAAGGAGAGACATTACTTTGGCCCACTAGTGCCTTTTATATACACTCTCATTTCCAGCTCCACAACCCATTAATCAATAGACTTTTTCTTCACCACACAGTAAGTGGATAAGAAATCTGTGGAGAATGCTTGTACATCCTTTCAAGTGGAGAATGGGATTCCTCCATTCAACACAAATTTCCAGAAGTAAGTGTTAACATCCATGTGTAGTCTCCTGAGTATGCTCTCAGGACTCTGCCTTTACTGGCTAGTCCTCTACTAAATTTCTAAAAGACAATATGGATCAGAACAATTAATACTTCTCAGACCTCAAGAAGTCATGTGACTATGGATGGCTACTGACTTGCCATTTGGATAGAAAACAGTATGGTTCTGGAATAATATATGTATACAGATTTTAGAGAGTGATCAATTGATCCTCTGGCTTGAGAGAGAACAAGAAACTCTCCAACTTTTAGTACATATTTATTTGTATTTTTTTGGCATTTACAAGTGTTTTTCATGATGATTTAGTACTTAGCATAGTTTTCCTTATTTTTTTTTTCATCACTACATTTTTAAAATTTCTTTTTTCAAAATAGCTTTTCATTTTTCAAAATACATGCAAAGATAGTTTTCAACATTCATTCTTGCAAAACCTTGTATTGTAAATTTTTCTCCCTCTCTCCTCCTATCTCCCCTAGATGACAAGTAATCCAATATGAGTTAAATATGTGCAATTCTTTTAAACATATTTCCACTTTATCATGCTGAACAAGAAAAATCAACTCCAAAGGGGAAAAATGAGAAAGGAAGAAAAAAAGCAAGCAAACAACAATAAAAAAGGTGACACTGCTTTGTTGTGATCCACATTAACTCCCCATAGTCCTCTCTTTGGATGCAGATAGCTCTCTCCATCACAAGTCTATTAGAACTGACTTGAATTACCTCATTGTTGAAAAGAGTCATGTCCATCAGAGTTGGTCATCACATAATCTTATTGCTATGTATGATGTTCTCTTTATTCTATTCACTTAGCATCAGTTCATGTTCATATGTTGTGATATGGGAGCCACCTGCCAGTGGCTGCTGGAGATCTAACTCAGACCTGTAGAATGAATCTCTTCATGTGAGTAGATGATGATGATACAAGGAGACTGAGAACAATTGCATTGTCTGACCTCTCCAGGCCTTTTTTAAATCATCCTGCTGATTGTTTCTTATAGAATAATAATATTCCATAATATTCATTTATTATAACTGATTCATCCATTCTCCAATGATGGGCATCCATTCAGTTTTCAGTTCCTTGCCATTATAAAAAGGGCTGCTGCAAACATTTTTGCAATGTGGGTCCTTTTCCTTTCTTTATGATCTCTTTGGATATGGAGCCATAGAGACACTGCTGGATCAAAGAATATGCACAGTTTAATAACTCCTTGGGCATAATTCCAAATTACTCTCTAAAATGGTTGATTTAGTTCATAACTCCCATTAGTGTCCCAGTTTACCTATATCTCCTCCAAAATTTATCATTATCTTTTCCTGTCATGTTAGACAATCTGAGAGGTGTGAAGTGGTACCTTAGACTTATCTTAATTTGCATTTCTCCAATCAGTAGCGATTTAGAACATTTTTTTCATATGACTAGAAGTGGATTTAATTTTTTCATCTGAAAATTGTTCATATCCATTGATCATTTATCAATTGAAAATTACTTGTATTCATATAAATTTAAGTCAATTCACCATATAATTTAGAAATGAGGCCTTTATCAGAAACCTTGGATGTAAAAATGTTTCCCCCATTTTCTGCTTTCCTCCTAATCTTGGCTGCATTGGTTTTGTTTGTACAAAATTATTTTAATTTAATCAAATCAAAATTATCCATTTTGCATTTCATAAAGTTCTCTAGTTTTTCTTTAACCATAAATTCCTTCCTTCTCCACAGGTCTGAGATGTAGACTATCCCTTGTTCTTCTAATTTGCTAATATCACCTTTATATCTAAATCACGAACTCATTTTGACCTTATTTTGGTAAAGGGTATTAGGTGTTGGTCAATGCCTAGTTTCGGCTGCACTATTTTCCAATTTCCCCAGCAATTTTTGTCAAATAGTGAGTTCTTATCTTAGAAACTGGAGTCCTTGAGCTTACCAAACACTAGATTGTTATAGTTATTGAATAGTGGATCACTGCATCTTCATCCCAACCTTGAATTTGCTATTTTGCAAGTGACAAGAAAAAGTCACTGAATTTTCCACAGGGATATGGTTCAGAAATAGCACCAAACTTGGAATCATAGGAAGGAAAGAAGAAAAGGAGGGAAGTAGAAAGGAAGGAAGGAAGGAAAGAAAGAAATAAGCATTAATTCAACATCTATTATATTCCAGGACTGTGCCAAGTGCTTTACAATTACCTCATTTGATCCTGACAACAAATCTGGAAGATGCTATTATTATCCCCATGTTACTGGGATAGTGACTTTCCCAGGATTATATAGCTAGTAAGTATCTGAGGCTGAATTTGAACTCAAGTATTCCTAATTTCAGGCCCAGTGGAAAATATTGGTCATGTCATTTAGTATCTTTATTAGTTTGGGCAAGTGATGGAATCTCTTGGAAGTTTTTTACTTGCCTGGAAAAAAGAGAACTAGATTACAGAAAATAAATTCAATAGTACTTCCTAGCTCAAATATATGATCCTGTGATTAAGCCTATGTTCCCATGAATTGTCTACCATTATGGAATGTTGATTTATTTCTCCCACTATACATTGTCAGGAATTAAATTGTTTGGTGAATATGTCTTTACAGTACTTTAAAATGAAATATTTTAGTTTTGAGTATATCAATAACTTGATGATAAAGGAGACTTTGGGGGAATTATCATAGCTGCTAATCTATCATCTCAATTTTTCTCATCTCCTTTGATGGAAGAGAGTACTTTGTGGGCAATGAAGTATTTATCTAAAGAGATAGGAGACTATATTCTCATGTGAAAGACAAGGGGAAAATCTCATTTTATATTAAATTTATGTAAACAAAAAATTCCTGGTAATTTCTAATTATTCATTTTATTAGAAAACATGCCAGAACTATTTTTGACTTCAGAAACATGTAAACCTGCATATTGAGGAATACTAAACTAAATTTCTAGCTACAGGAGTAATTTAAGTTCAACAATCTTATTGAACAGATAAGGAAACTGGGGATTAGAGAGGTTAAGTCTGGCAGTAGATGGATGGGGTAAAATCTGACCTACTTCCTCTGACTTCAAACCCACTACTCTTTCTGTTACCCTATGACAAGGCATAAGCATATTGTCCAAATAGCTCCAGTAGTACATGAAAAAATAACTGTGAAAAAGAGAAAAGAGGTCAAGGGGACTATATGTAAACTTAGTTTAGTGTCATGTTCCTGGAAAGGGTGTGGCAAGCCCTCACATCAAAGGTGTTAGCTCTTCCTGAACACTCCATCTTTGATATCCAGCTGTCATCTAATTCTTACCTGGGACTCCAAGAAACTGCAGCATGTACAATGGCTAAACTTTTGTAAAACAATTTAGCAGACAGGCTAAAACATGAGAGTAAGCAACGGGCTTCAAAGCTATTGATGAACTAGGAGGATTTCTGCCCCAACTATGCAAAGACTTCTCCTAATTGAACGGGAAGATGAGAACAATTTGTTCCAATAACCATGAAGGCAGCCGAAAGAGGCACTGTGAAACCCTTGGAGCTTGGTCAAATATCAAGAATAACAAAGTTATCCACTGCATCCTAGGTCATTGCCAGTCATCCTGACTTTTGTCCTACCACTGGCTCTAGTGACTCTGGAAGAGGGTAAAACTAATGACTTTGTTCAACTTTGCCTCACTTAAATCAAATTAATTCACAAATTAAGATGTTACTTGTGATGTTATTGGTTTCTAAAAACAAAAGACAAATATCAGTAACAAAAAAAAACAATAATTATCATAGTTTATGGTCAGAAATAACTTACAGTAGAATGACACAAGTTGGCTATTATTACAAATCAGAAGGCTCAAAATTCACCATAATGAGGGTATGTTTTGGTATAGTGGCTATTAAGAAAGATACATGCACATTTCCCACCTGGCTGAATTTAGTTTGAACTTCTTTGAATTTAGTATGGAGACTTCTCAACTATCTCCATAGTTAGATTATCCCTGGGAAATATTATCACCTTGCAAGATCCAACCAGCCTTGGTATTGACACTTGATCAGTACCCTTTGTCCCTCTCATTGGAGGGTGGTGCCATCAACTCTTCATCTTCCATTTAAGGAGAATAGGAAGAATAGGACACACATCTCTTCTCACTAGGCTGCACTCATTTTGAACCTGATTTTTCTCACTATGCCTTCAAGCTGGCTACCTGCCTCCTCCACTTTTTAGCTTTTTTGTGTGTTTATTTTGTGTATATTATTTGTGTGTAATCTTTCCCCAGTAGACTTTAAGTTCCTTGAGGTCATGAGCTATTTTTCTTTTCCTTATTTCCCCCCCAGCACTTAGCAAAGTATCTTAATAAATGTTTATTGACTATCATATACCTCTGGACCAAACATAGCATGAAATGATTGACTACTAGAACCAAGATCAGCTTTGTGCTGACTCTGTGTTCTGATTCCAGGTATTTTCACTTGTTCTCCATGCCTGGAACTCTTCATTCTCATCTTTGACCCCTAGTTTCCCTGATTTCCTTCAAGTTTGAACTAAAGAATCACTTTACATAAGAAGTCTTTCTTGGTCTTCCCTTAGTCCTAGTGCCTTTCTTTTGTGAATTACCTCCCATTTATCCTGTACATACCTTCTTTGCACAGAATGGTATACATTTTGTCTCCCTCATTATACTTAATAAAATGCCTAACATATAGTAAATACTTAATAAATGATTCTCAACTTTTGAGCTGCTTTCTCGTTAACCCAAAAACATTTCTATTGAGTCAGATATCATAGAGAGTAGTGAGTATATTGTGGAAATAAGAATATTAAAAGAGAACCATAAATTTATCAGAAATAGTAGCCAAGAAGATTAAACAGAGCAATAACACCATTGGCCTCAGATACCTATGCACAAATGCAAAATGCATGAGTAGTACATTAGGAAAGTTAGAAATTCTGTTGTAATGAGAAAAATTGAATTTCATAGTAATCACTAAGACTTTGGGAATAATGCTTCAAATTGATCTGGGGCTATGGAATTTTTTGCCTTATTCAAAAGGATTTAGATTAAATGGGTAGCAAAATATTATTGTATGTTAAGGAGATAAACTTATGAGGAAATTCAGGAACTTCAAGGATGAAAACATGATGGAGGATTTTTGATTAAGTATAAATGGAGAACATACTGCTACAGAGTACATGGATAAAAAAGGGAAGTAGGCTAGTATGTATAAATCTGACATACAGCTATGACAGCAGTGATGGGACTTCTGTGATTCAGACATCTGCTGCAGCTCTCTCTGTGCAAAAGCATAACAATTGATAAATGTTTTATTTTTCTTAATGATAATTTAAAAAGGTGAATTAAGCAACAAAGCAAAAAGACAGAAAGCAAAAAAAAATTAGACTTGATTCTCCAACAAGGAACATCTGATTGCTGATGGACAAATAATGTTAATCTCTAGGGGCACCAACCACTACATTTTTTGACTCAATCACAAAAAGCGTGGGAAAGTTACTTGATACATACCCTAGATTTGGGGAAATATTTCAAATGAGAAGCATCAGACTATATCATTTCTGCTGATTCATTCAGCTTTATAACCAAAACCTCACAATCCTAGGAAAGAGTTGAGAGAAAAATTATGTAAGAATCTATGGTTTGAAATTGTACAGGGAAATGCATGAATGAATGAAGAAGCATTTCTTAAGTATTTTCACTTAAATTTCAGCAAATAATTTTATACAATTTGGCTATTCTTGTTGGCAATTAAATAGGTTGGGAATTGCTTGAATAATTGGATTCAAAGAATAAATTAATAGATAAAGGACAATTAGGAGAGAATTCTCTCTCTCTCTCTCTCTTTCTCTCTCTCTCTCTCTCTCTCTCTCTCTCTCTCTCTCTCTCTCTCTCTCTCATATCTCTATCTTTGTATCTGTCTGTCTAGTAGTCTCTCTCTTTGTGCGTGTGTGTGTGTGTGTGTGTGTGTGTGTGCAGAAATGCCCTGGAATTTGTCCTTGGTCCTTATATGTTCAATATTTAAAAAATCAATGATGTGGATGAAACCATAGATATGATTGATGTTTGTCAAATTTTCATATGATATGCAGCTAGGAGTAATAGCTCCCATGCTATAACACCACACTATGTTGCCAACACTAGAATCCATGCTCTGATGATTTAACCCTTTCATCCATGAAACTCCTGCTCTAAAGTGTCACCATACTGATTAATGGTTCCCTGAGTTAGCCACTACATTTAGCTTCAGCCATAGATACAGTCCACTTCACTAACAAGCCACCATGCCAAAAGACAAAAACAACCTACCCCTTCTTTCCTGTTCTGGAGCATAATCAAGTCAACTCTACTATTGCTCTTTGCAAGTGTGAATAGAGTACCCTGATGGCTCTGCTCACCAATTCTTTAACTCTTACCTCTTCAAAGTAAATATTCTTCCATGGTCACCACTCCCCTAAATATATTTGAGCCTCAAATCAGAATGTGAGCTTCTTTAAGGTATTTTTAGCTTGTATTACTAGCACTTATAATGGTTGACGTTCAGTAAACTTTTGAATGCTAATTCATTCAGTAAGTTCTTAACATATTACAATGAGAAGACAAATAGAATTAAATAAATTTTATAGTGAAAAATATAAAACCCTACTTTGGAATTAAATCATGCAAAAGTAAATATGGGGAAAAAGTGGGTGAAGAATATTGCTTATAGAAAAAAAAGATCTGAGATTTTGTACTGCAACTCAATAAGCATCAAAAGCAACACAATGGCCAAGAAAAATAAGGAGATAAAAATATCATTATTAAAAGCATAGCATCCCAGGGTGACCTTTTATTTTCTTACTATACCCTGGTCATATAACAACTGGAGTATTGTATTCAGCTCTGTATCCTACATTTTAGGGAGGATGTTGACAAGCTAACATTCTTCTTCTGATACTCTACAATCTTTGAACAATTTAAAAGGAGAGACCAATGTTAAAGCATATATTAGGTGTGTTTAGGTTGCAACACAATTGAAGAACTAATTTTGAAGAACAGAATTAAAACAGGATTATTAAAAGATATCATCAAATAATTGATAAGAATAGAGGATGGGCTCATCAGATGATAAGAGATCAGAAGCAGATAGAATGCTCAAAGAATGTTGAGGAAGGCATCTAATATATTGGGTGAACACTATATAGCAAACTTAGGGGAGGGCATGTGGAAGGGTCTCAAAAGACATGAAAGCATGGATGGATTGAGAGCTGCACCAATGACAGGAATTCCTAAGTCACTGTGATTACAGATACATTTTAGTAGTTGAGTATTTGAGAGTTGCCTAACTAGAGCTTGACAAAAGGGACTAGTATGTTACCTAGATAAGAAGTTTAGGATATTTAGGCATGTTTGATCAGGACAAGAGAAGACTTACTGCGAACATTAGAGATGCCTTCAAGTATTTGAAGAACTATAATGAAAGAAGAGGCATTAGCCTGCTGCTGCTTGTTACAGAGAGAGCATATCTAAGAGTAAGGGCTAGAACTTTAGGTTCAAGAAAAAACTTTCTAACAATTAGAGCTACTTAGGAAAGGATTACTATGGGAGATTATGGACTCAATAAAGTCTTAAGCAATGTCTGGCCTACTTATCAGGGATGTCAAAAAAATTCCTATCCAGGTCTATGATGGAGTATAAAATTTCTGCACCTTGTTCAAAATCTAAAATTCTGTGATTTGATGATATCAGTTCTATCAGGGGGGGCTCTTAGGCTGTGTGGGATGTGGATTGCAATTGACAATACAGAGTCATCAAATTCTAGCCCTGATATCTCAGCAACAACCACTGTTACCCCCATATTCTCTCATTCTGAGACAGGATAGGGAACAGATCAAGGAAACAACAACAAAAAGCTAAGTTGGAATGAAGGATAAAAAAAAAACTGTAGGAAATGGATTTCTAATATTCTCATAGGTAAACCTGTGCCCCAGGTTATATACTTATAATGTCACTATTTAGACAAATATATAGATGATGATTTTTGGATATGGTGTAATTATTTAAATGAGGAATGATTGAAATTATCATCTGTGATTGG
This sequence comes from Sarcophilus harrisii, assembly GCF_902635505.1. NCBI lineage: Eukaryota > Metazoa > Chordata > Mammalia > Dasyuromorphia > Dasyuridae > Sarcophilus > Sarcophilus harrisii. The sequence goes on from NC_045429.1 coordinate 204,639,844, forward strand.
TTATGGCTTCTGAGATGCTAGCATAACAATTTTGAAGAAAACATAAAATCTTTCAGTATAGAAGGCAAATAATTGCAATGAGTTTTCTCTCAGTTTGACATAATACACTGTTACTGAAACTTGATGGTATAATTGTGGCTTTGGGGCTCTTTGGTTCTATGAGTTGGTGAAATTCAAATCCAGGGAAAAAATAGAATATCTAAGAGAAACATTTTTAGTATCACTAATAAGTTGTGATTTGTTTGGCAATTTCACCTAATGACTTAAAAATTGCATTCAACATTTTTTTTCTTTTTCAAAAGTCAAGTTGTCTATGATCTGTAGCCAGGCTCCCTGTAACATTCCTTAGGCCTTAATTAAATAAGAGCAGGATAGGACATCAGGATTTGGGTTCATGATAAACATCCCCAGTTTGAACAGGAAGATGTTGCTTTAATGATCTGGAATCTGTCCAGGAAACACACACTGGCTAGCAGGCATATTTGACAGCTACTGGATCTCCCTGGCAAGAACATTCCAACCAATTAAAAGCTAGGCTGGAAATAATGGTTTGTCACTGAATTGTGTAACAGAAACCAATTGGTCCAGATTAACCAAAGGATTAACTTTTCTAACTGAATTTAAAGGTCACAAGGAACTGACTTTAAAGAGAAAAGCATTCAATTAGAAGAGGCAAATGATTTTTAGGTGTTGGACGTGCAGATGAAAATTAGATTCACAGGTTGTGCAAAATCATTTATGGTGGATTCAGGAAAAAGCTTCCTCTTTTTACAACAAAAAATCCTAAGTAATGGTATATATTACATATATATATATATATGTACATAAATACACATATACACATATGTACTAAAATATGTATGTGTATATAATATATATGTGTGTGTGTGTGTATGGATGTATAATAAAATGACTAAATGTTTCCAAGTATTTCCCTTTTTTAAAAAAGCATATGTCCAATGTATAATAGTATATCCTTTAAAAGATTTCCTGCTAAGTAAATTTGAACTCTTGATTATGGAAGTCATAACTCTCTAGTGAAAACAGAAGTAAATAAGTTTATTTACTTGGTTTACTGTGGTTCTTGAGAAGGGTAGGACTTATATCTCTGTATTTGTTCCCCAATGATACTTAAATCAATGGGCATCCAAAGTGGCTCCCCTAAAAGATTTGTAGTTATTTACCTGCCACTTAGATCACTTTCTCTCTCCCTTGCCAGATAATCCAAAATTTTTTTCTTCAAAGGTCATGTCCCTGATGTTCATGAACTTTCTTCTTTACCTTTTCCTGTCTATTCTTCCCTCAAAGGGGGCACAGCTAAATAGCAGTACAATCAGCTCTTAAAAATTAAATACAGCATCCTGCAAACCACATACATGTTAGGTTATTATAGGATCCTGGACTCCTGTTACTCAATTCGGTTCACAACCATTTCATTTGGAGCCTTCTTGCTTAGGGTAAGTTTCGAAGGCTGACTATAAGGTTCACATTCTCCAACAGCACTACTTAGATATGAAAAGTTATTATTTTATGTATTATATTTGTATAATCAGTCCCAAGCACAGTACCTTGCACATAGTAGAGACCTAACAGGTATTTGTTTATTGATCAATTTATAGGTATTTCTAGGAGTTTTCCAGGATTGGAATTTAGCCAGTGATGAGCAGTTATGGAATCATTGCTCATATCAATCTTACAGGAACACAGGAAAATTCTCTTCATGCTGTCCAATTTGATAACAGCACAATCACTTCTGGGGTAATCAACTAGACTCAGAGTATAGAGGGTTTCCTAGAAGTAATTTACAAGTGTCTATGCATCTACAGACACAGTCTTGCCCTCTGGAGCAATATCCTCAAAACAGATTCTAAAGAGATAGTTTTCAATGGTTCTTTCTTCATTTGGGGTATCCAATCTATGTTAAGCTATAATGTTCTTATAAGGCACATGGAATATAATTGGTAATCCTCTAGTTTTCTGAAAAGCAGTAACCATTCTGGTATCTTATATATTTGCCTAGATAAAAATATTTCCTTCAAAAATTATTGCTTAACCTCTACTATGTTTGTTTATGAACTAACAGATTAATTTTTATTACTTCTATTGGATGGTAGAACTAAAAATATTTCAGTAAGTTGGTCTATATAGCTCAAAGAAGGACTATACTTTACCCACAGAAAGCCTGATCAGGAGAGTTAAGTGATCAACTCAATGAGCTTATATGGGTCCCTTTTGGGGGGAAGGGTAATTTTGTATGTCCCTAGGAAGGTATGGATTCTTATTGGCACCCCATTAATGCTTTGCTATGGAAGAATGATTGAGTCAAGTGACTGGGGGTGAAATGAATGGTTCAGACTGTTATGAATTAGAGTCACCACTTTGTATTTTGTCTATAAAAGGACATGGCAGAATCCCTCTTCTTGCAGTAATTTTCTGAGACAACTGAATTTAGAACAGAGACCAAAGACATGAGAATATATTTTAGTTCTTGATGGACACCAATACTTTAGCAGAGTTCCCCAGAGATTACTTTCCACCTTACCTCCAATCTCAACCCCAGAAATGGAAGCCTTTCATTTCTAGAGATAGCTTCAATCCAGACAGTTAGATGTAGTGATATTTCCTAGAGTTCCTGGACTCTGAGTGACTGGATCATGCATTATTTATTTGTGCATGTTTCAACCACATGATCCTGTGAGAAGGTAACCATATGGCAAAATATTCATGGATACTCTTGAATCCCAACCATCTAGAGAAAGAATAGGTGATCTTGGGAATATATTTCTTTTCTTAGAGAGAAGACAATGGGGTTCAGCTTTCAGGAAAAGAAAGAAGTTACGTAGAGTACCAGCTTCATCATTGCTTCTCTAGGAATCCTGTTTGTAAGTTATAAAATGTTTTCTAGCTTCTTAAAGTGTGGTTTGTGACCCCATATAGGGTCTCATAACTGAATGTAAAGGTTGAAAAATTATGATTTATTATCAGCAAATGTTTGAAGTGGAAAAAGTTTGAGAAGCCTTGTTCTAGAGGGAGAAGGAGGAAATGTTGGAAAACATCAATTTCTTTGGAAGAGACAAATGGATACATGATTCCCACATACATAAGAGCTTCTAGAAAATGAAGTATGACACAGAGGGCCCAAATACTTGGATTTTGATTTTTACCACTATTTTTAGTATTTTGGAAGGTATGGATTTTATGGAAAGCATCTTACCTTTCTAGCAGTTCCATTTTTTTTCCTTCTTCTGGTAGTAAGGAGAGTCCAGACTTTTAGGTCAGTGCTATGGATTCCTGGGATTTAGAATAGTTTGCTGAGATGGCAAAAGTGGGGCTATCTACCAATTTTAAATTGATTTCTCTTTCAAGAATTCAAACCACATAGGGAGTGGAGAACTATAAATCCTAGGGAATTATGTAGGATCCTAGAGGAAAGATGGGATTCAATGGAAAGAGATTTGTATGAATTGCTTATAAGCCACTTTGAGTTCTTTATGTATTGTCTGCATTTTTTATGGGGCAAAAACAAGGCTATTCTATACCTGGTATGCATCTTCAATGTCTGTATAGGAATTGAGGACCCTTTAATCTGTGTAGAAACCTAAATGTAATTTCATTCAAGAAATGTTCTGAAATATTCCAGTGGAAATCCTGGATGAGGAAAAATAATATTTGGGGGAGTTATACAAAATTATATCTAGTTTATGCAAACCCATAGCCTATAGTGCAAGGCCATAGGTAATATATAGTTATCTTATTGTTTTAATTATGAAGATAGTAAAAATACATGTTATGGTTTTGAACGCATACATTTTAATAATTTAATTGGATATTGCAAAAAGTTGAACCATTTTACCAGTGAAAAATGCACAGAAGAATCTGTGTGAGGGAAGTCATATGAAAATGTATGACCAGAAAAGAAGCTTGGCTAATTATCTGTGTAGTGTATGTGTGTGTGCATGTGCACCTGCATGCAATGATCAATAGACAACTCAAGTGGTCCACTGGTATCATTGCAATGTCAAGAGACATAGAAGACAGCACCCAAAGTGTCCTGAGTTTTACTCAGGACAAATTACAATTGTAATTACTCATATATATTTTGATTATTCATATATATTAAAAACGTAACACTTTTCCATTTTTGGACTGAATAAATCTCATGCTATTCATCAACATCTCTTAGTCTTTTTAGCTGAAGTTTTTTTCTCTTAGTTTTTATATTATTCTCTTTTATGGAAATAAGAATTAAAAAACCAAATATTTGATTATGATATGGGTTCTATATTTATAATTTTGAATGAATCTGAGGAAAAGTGTCAATAGAGATTATGATGAAGCCAATCAGGTAGTTTTTCTCTGTAGTGTCTGACATGATTAAGGCTTGGGTGATGAGCCTATTGAGAAGTTTCCATGTGAAAAGGGTTTAACCAAAGATTGTGACACCAACAGTTCACGTGTAGTATTTTACCATCTGAAAAACACTATTTGTGTTTTCTCATTTGGTTGTCATATTAATTATAAACATAATTCTGCTAGATAATTTTGATAAATATTGTCTAGCTCTTCTTTAAAGGATTTTTAAAAAAAGTCTTCCAATTTTCTCAATTCCATTTGAGCCTTTAACTTGGAAATAAAAACCAAGAAATATCACATAAAAGAGACTTCCTTCTTAGGTTTCTGGTTTAGTTTGAAGGAATTGTGGAAAATTCACAACAAACACATTTGCTCTTTAATTCTAATTCCATGTTCTTTACATGGAGTCTTCTGATAGTTTGTGCATGTAAATATTCTGGTGCATATGAAAACTGATACTCTTGCATCATTAGTTTTGTTCAATTGTGAAGTACATGGAAATAAAATAATTTTGCATTTTTACAATTCCCTATTATTACTTTTGAAAAAATGCAAAATAAAAAGAAAAAAAAAACAAATCATGGTAAGTTAAAACATAGGCTCTTATGCAAAGAGGCAACATCAGATACACATACCTCACACAATGTATGTTTTTCCTCCCACTTCCATCTAGAATTATTCTCCCGTTCCCAGACAAACTGCATATTGGAAGGCAGAGGGGAATTACACTTGAGACCATGCTGTCGAAAGTAGATGGAGTTTTTGGAATTGTGCATGGCTCACCAAACCAACTTCTTTTTTGTGGAACCCCAAATAAGGAAAATAAAACCCAATCAAACTTTGAGAAATCCACTAGAGAAGAATAAAACACTAAGAGAACAACCATAGCAGCAGCAGCAGCAACAACAACAAGCCAACTCCATAACTTATATCAAGTTGACCTGACTAGTTAGTGCACAGGCTATGTAGGGAGTGGGTAAAAAGGGGAGAGTAGGAGTTCTCCCCTCCCTTCCCCTTTCTCTTTTCACTTCTGTTTCCTCTACTGCCTTGGGAAACTCATTAAGGCAAAGCTAGCCACATCATTACATCCATTTAAGGAAGAGCCCAGCAAGCCAGCTTATGCCATTGACAGTAATAACCACCACTTCTCAATTTTTGCTCTTATTGGCATCATGGTTTGGACTAGGATTTTTTTTTTTATTTGTCTTACTTTGAAATTTACATGTCTTCAGAACAACTAAAATTCGCAAGAACAAACTAATTAATGGATTCCATTTTTGACAGCTACAAGAAGACGGATGAGAAAGTAACATGCTTCTGGCAGCGTGTTATCAATTGGGAGGCAACAGTGCATTCCCTCTATGTGGAACAGTGAGCTGGAACAGACACTGACAGATGACACGGCCCTTTGACAGTGAAGCCTGTACAAGCTGACAGCTCCACTTGCAGTCAGTCAAGTCCACATTTTGCACTGGAATTTCAACCAACTTGATTTGCAGAATGTACTTTTCCCTACTTCCAGCATGTAGAAGAAATGAATAAGAATTTCAAGGCATTTACATTAACTAGTGGATTCTAGGATCCATTACACAACTTTCCTTTCTCCCTCAAAGGGGCTAATAATGATAAAGGGGGAAGTATAGATCCTCCAATGAACTGGAGAGTATCCATCTCAGAATGGGATACTATTTTTCTTTACACTAAGGTTTTTCTATAATACTGATTTGAGTCATATGTAAGTCAAAACCTTTCAGGAAAGGTAGATTGTAAAATTTCTTCTAAAAGTCCTTAGAGTTGTAAAATAATTTTTCAAAAAATGGAGAGAGAGCCTCCATAAAATGGTTGTACTTTGCTGTACAGTGCCTGGAACATAACCACTATTTAAATGTTAGTAGTCATTATTAATTTAATCATCAGTTATTGTGCCCTTTGCATAAAGAAACTCTAGCAAAATCCCAACTGTCTTATTTCTCACTAGTCCAAGTCTTAGACAATTGTTCTTATTCTATTATTTTTCAAGTTATTTTTCTCCACTTAAAACTAGATTTTTATAGGAAACTGGTTTTCTTTGTGATTTTTGGAGATTTATTTAACTTCTCTGTCCTTTAGTTCCATCATGTACAAAAAATGTATATCTTTGTATAACTGTTGGCACTGTATTATTTCTTTCAATAGAGCACTTCATAGAAGTAGTAATAAAAGGAAAGATGCCATAGGTAAAAGCTTTTTCATTTTATATTTGTGTAAACAACTCTAGAATCCTTGATATAAAAGTAAGCCTTATCTGTGGATGAAATAAGATTCTTCAGTAATTTTATACTCTTCATTTTTTTCAATATCTGAACTTGAATATCTTCCAGTTGTCAACAGAAAAGCACATCCAATTCAATTAAACAAGCATTTATTAATCACCTACTATGTCTTAGATACAAAATAAATGTAAAAATAAAAAGCAATCCCTACTTTTATCGAGCTAAGAAGAGAGTTGCTGAGAAAAGACACATTCCAGAAGCAAATACAAAGAAATGTAAAATAGCAAATAATTCTAGAAACATTACTTCTGTTAATTTAGGACCTTTATTAAATAATAATAATTTACCTTCATATGATTCTTCACAATTTACAAATTTACTTTTTTTTTTTTACAGTTGTTACTATGAAGTAAATAACACAAGTATCATCATGATTATTTTATCAGATGAAGAAACTAAGACTTACAGACACTAAGTAGCTACCCAAGGGCACACTAGCTAATAAGTGACAGATGAGATTCCCAATCTGATCTTTTGTCATTAAGTTTCTCATGATCCCTCCTTTTTTTGCTTCTTGAAGCCCCTTGAAATAAAGACTCATTTTTCATGTTCAAAGTACTTGATAGACATTTAAGTAACCATTCAGAAAAACACAAAATGATCATAAAGCTGAATATTTTTCATTTTAATTTACATGGAATTTTCAGATAACATGATACCTAAGTTGATAAGCATCATTATTCTTGCTTTAAAAATATAAAACAAATGAAGGAAATCACACAGCAGAAGGCTGCTGGTGAGTAGTTTAAGTGACACAGGAATATTTAGCATTTCTGACCGGAGATGAAACTATAGTAAGATAATTGGAGCTTAGTCATGAGGCTCTAAAATTTAGAGGGTGCTTGCATTGTTTCAAAAGTTTAAAAATATGGTTATGCAAGTAGCTAATATCTGGGCAGTACTCTTCCCTGTATGATCCTGCAGTTCACAAGTCTTGCAATTTGTCTTCCATTGGTTCTTGTAACAGTTTCCCTGGCATGACAACTCCTGCTCCAACACACAGACCATTACAACCACTACCTATAGTTCCATCGCTTTCCTATCCCTGGCCTGAAGCTCAATGGCCCACTTGACCAATAAGTCACAATTTGCCACTAGCATTCTTTCACTGAACACCAGCATTTCCCTTGAGAACTTCTGACTTGTCTGGCACATGGTAGTAATATTCATTTTGTTCATTTTTTCTGAAAGGTCTAAGGTTAACTATTCACTATACCAGAAAATTTTAAAAAACGATAAAGTTTAGATACAAAGAGAAGGAGGAAAAAATAAAGAGGCATAGAACAATCTCATCGAGACTGACAAGTTGTCAGGCTGCTTTGATCAAGTTCAGGACTTTCTTTTTGTCATTTTTCAGTTCTACTGACCCTCTTTTTAGACTTGAAATTCTATTTCTCTGATTCCGTAGGTCCCTCTGATTTCTTATTTCTGACCATGGTTCCACAGTGTACCAATGTGCCTTTTTTTCCTTTGGCTCTTACTATGCTCTATATCTGTCAGCTTGATTCTTGATCTCCTCTACTCTGTGATACACTGCTTATTTTTCACTGTTCTTGAGTTCAGTGTATAATCTCCACTGGTCTCAATGGAAACTCTGTCCTCTGCCTCCCTCTCTACTTCTGTCACAGCTTTCTGGTCCTGGTCCCAAGTCAGTATGATAGAGTAGAAAGAATATTGACTCAGGAATAAGAAATCCTGGTTCTGTTACTTACTACTGAGCAACTTTAGTATTAAAATTAAGGGATATTGGCCAAATTTTTTTGCTTGAAGTAGTTGAGGCTTTAATGTAACCAAGGAAATTAGGTAGTAGAGATGGGGAAGATCATTTCAAGCATGAAGAACATCCCATGACAATACCCAGAACTGGAAGATGGAGTGTTATGTACAAGATCTGTGCCACTGGATCAGAGAGTACATATAGAAATTGGAAAGGTAGAAAGGGACCAAGTCATGATAGGTTTTGAAATCTAAATAGCATTTTGTATTTGATTCTGGAAGTAAAAGGAATTTATTGAATAGGAGGTCAATATGGTCAGACCTGCATTGTAGGAAGACCAATTTGACAGCTGAATAAAAGACAGATTAGAGTAGGGAGAGAATTTTTGCGAGGAGCCTAAGCAGTAGGCCATTGCAATTATTCAGACGTAAAGTGATAAATGAGTCTAAGAGAATTATTGAGAAAGTAGAAATGATGAGATTGGACCACTTACTAGATACAGGATTTGAGAGAGATTGGAGAGTCAAGAATGTCATTTAGATTGTGAGCCTGACTAATGAGGAGAATGGTGATACCCTTGACAGTTATAGGAGAATAAAAAAGGTGGTGAAGAAAAGAAAATAAATTAAGTTTTGCACATGTTGAATGCAAGGGCTATTCATGGCCCATTTCAATACTGTATAGATCAGAAGCTTTGATTTGCTCCATTTCTGACCTGAGCAGATTTACCCTTTCCTTGTCTACTTATTTTCTCCTTCCTTCCATAGGTGAAATTTCTGTTGGTTTCATAATTTTGAGCACACAATATTTTTTGTTAGGCTCATGTTACAAGGAAGGTAACTTTCTTATATTATTCCTCATGCAATTTGTTTTATTGAATAAGAAGAGAATGAAACAAGACATCTTTCACAACTAGAGATAGAGGAAAAGTTCTTTATAAAAAATGAGTGGTAGATGAAATCATATAGGATAAATAGATAATTTTGATTGCATAAATTTAATTTTTTTCCATGAGCAAAATTAAAACACTCAATGTTAAAAATGAAAATATTTTCAAATGCAAAAAAATGCAAATTTTATTTGCATTAAATATTTCTCATAGGGGTTTGATGGCTAACATATATAGTTAACAAATATAAGCAAAAAACAGAGCTATTTCCAAATAAATAATTGATCAAAGAATAGCAACAAATAATTTTCAAATGAAAATTTGCAAATTATTAACTACTATATGAAATACTACTTCAAATCACTAATAAAGGAAATATAAATCATAAAAGCTTTAAAATTTCAGCTAGCATTTAGCAAATTGTTAAAAAAGAAAAGAATAAAATTGGAACTTTAATTATGTACCAAAGTAACTTAAATGTCCATTCTCTTTGACAGAGATCCCATTGTTAAGCATAACCTATAAGAATGTCAAAGATAGAAAAAAAGTCCTATAAATGCTAAAATATTTATATAAGTATTTCTGGTGTTACCAAAGAAGTAGAAATGAAGTAAATATATATTATATAATTAAAAATATTAAGAGCTTGTATTTATATAATGCTTTAAGGTTTGCAAAGTACTTTACAAATATTATTTATCTTTATTTTATCTTCACAACAATTCTGAGAGGTGTGGTTTTATTCAGTCATTTTCCAGTCATGTCCAATTTTCCATGACCCCATTTGGGGTTTTCTTATCATCTATGGCATCTTTATTGAAGTCTTTTGATAATTTCCTTCCCCTGTTCATTTTACCAGTGAGGAACAGAGACCAGGGTTAAGTGACTTGCCCAAGATCTCACAGCTAGCAAATGTCTGAGGCCAGATTTGAGTCGAGGAAGAGGAGCCTTCCTGTCTCCAGGCACAGCACTGTATCTGTATGTCATTTAGGTGCCCCATTCTAGGAAGTAGATGCTATTATTATCTCTATTTCACAGATGAGGGAACTGAGATAAACAGAGGTCAAGTGACTTGCCCAAAGTCATGCGAGGTTTTGATGAACTATGCTTTTTCTTCTTTCTTACAAAGAATGACAAAAATAAGGCAAAGTCAAAACAAGATTGTACATACAGCACAAAAGTGACTTTAGAATCTATCTAAACTAATCTTTTCATTTTATAGATGAGGAAAGTAGTGCTTAAAGTGACTTATTCAAGGTAATTAGTAGAATCATGATTTTAACTCAGGTGCTTTGACTCAGGGGCAATTAGATGACAGTGGATGGAGAATCAGGAGAACTTCAGCTCAAATCTGACACTTAATAGCTGTATGACCCTGGGCAAGTCACTTAACCCTGTTGGCTTCAGTTTTTCATTTGTAAAATGATCTGAAGAAAGAAATAACAAAATCTTCTTATATCTTTGGCAGGAAAATCTCTAAAAAGGTCACAAAGAGTCAGACTCAAATGAAATGACTGAACAACTTCTGACTTGGAATTCAGCTCTTCCTTACCAAAATGTGTTCCCTAATTTTTTTCTAAAAAAAAAGAAAGAAAGAAAAATGTGTGTATGTGTGTTGTGTGAAAACCACCTGATTTAAGTTTCTTCATCTTGTAGAGGATTTTTATACATAATGATCAGTAAATTTTACACATTTTTCACTCCCTTATCACCCAACCCAACTCTGTAAATCACCTAAAGCTACTAAAGAAAAAAAAAAGGTAAAAGATTTGGACATTGCAAGGTTTTGTAGGAGTGAATGTGAAAAATTAGCCATGTATATATTTTGAAAATAAAAAGCTTTAATTAAAAAAAAGATTTGGACATTACTATTGATGAAAACTTAGGATGGAGGAAACAACCTTTAAAACACTCAAAAGGAAAGAAGTAAGAAACAAAATGCAATGAGAGGAGACAAGTATCTCTCTCTTCTCAGACCATCAGCTCTTAGCTTAATCACTTTAAAAAGCATCTTAATTGGTCTCCCTGTCTCTGGGGTTTTCATTGTCCAATTCATGCTGTGTTTAGCTGACAAATTGATGTTTCTATAGCTTAAGTCTGAATTACGTCATACTTGCTCAAGAATTCAGTGGTTCCTTCTTGCTTTTAGTATAAAATACAAACTTCTTCGTTTCACTTTTATAACCCTTCCCAATCTGTTTTTTTTAGTATTGTTTATTATTCTCCTTTACATTAATATGTACCAGCCAAACTGGACTATTTGTTATTCCCTCTGCAAAACATTTCATCTTCTATATTTGTGCCTTTATACAGACTTTCTTCCATATCTGTAATGTTTTTCCTCCTTACTTTCATATATGAAATCCCTAGCTTCCTTCAAAGTTCATTCCAACTCGTATAGGAAGCCCATCTTGAATCTCCCCAAGTACTATTGTTCTTCATTCAGAAATTATTTGCATATATTGTGTATTTACTTCTTCAAGTATCTATTGTTCCCTACTCACTGCAGAATGTAAGCTTCTTGAGGGCAGGATTGTCTCATTTTTGTCTTTGTATCACAATGCCTAAAATAGCACATGGCACTTTAAATAAGTGTTTCTGGAATGAATGATTGGATAAATAAATTCATAGAAGAAAGAGAATGTATGTAAAGATGTACCTTTACTATATAGAGAGGATAAGAAACACTCTAGCATACTATATGCATGATGTTCTTATAGGTTATTCAAAATTATTTTTTGTTGAACTAGACGAATTTTAACATCATGTAAGAATTTCCAAAACTTTTTCTTCTATATTTCCTCACCTTGGCCATACTGTAAGCCTTTGTATGACTGAGAAAATCTGTTCTAAAATAGAGATGTGCCTGCATTTATTAAATGCTTCCTAAGTTCAGTGCACAAAAATTAAATGGCTCCAGCCCACAAGGAGCTTACATTTTCCTGGTAGAATACAAATTTATATAGCTTTGAAGCAAATAAAAGGTAAATATTAAGTAATTTGGGAGAGATGTGCACACTAAAATTAAAAACATTAGAAAAGACCTTGTGAAAAAAGTGGTAACTGTACTGACTTTAAAGGGTGAGTTTTCAGAGCTACATACAGCTCTAAAGATAAAGGCCACTCTAGGCATGAGAAACAACTCGTGCAAAAGAATTGAAATGATATATATATATATATATATATATATATATTTAAAAACATCATATATGCAAAGTATATGAGAGAAAGTTACATGAAATAGGATTGGAGAAGACTAGATGGAGATAGATTTTGAAAGACTTTAAATGCCAAAATGAGGAGTTGATATTTTATCCTACAGTAGGGGTCCTTTATCTGGGATGCATGAATTAAAAAAAATTGATTACTATCATTCAGAATTATTGATTACCTTAATAACACTATACATTTTCTATCATATGTTTAAAAACATCGTTCTGGGCAAGGTTTGGCTTCATCACTCTTACAAAACAGTTCATAATGCAAAAAATGTAAGAACCCCATATCCTAGAAGTAGTAGGAAAGCAGTTAAGATACTTGAATAGGATAGTGCCATATCAGACTGGGATTTAAGGAATTTTGCTTTTGCCGCTATATGGTTGGCAAATTAGACAATGATGAAATTAGAAGCAAAGACACCAATTAAAATTTTGAAGTATTTCAGGCAAGAAGTGATGAAGATCTCAACTAAAGTGGGATATAGGTAAGTGAAAAGGAAGAGATATTTATGAGAGCCATTGAGAAAATAGAATCAACCTGGAAATTAATTGGATATGAAGAAAATGGAGTGGTGTATGAGAATGAAGAATCAAGGCAGATTCAGGGTATGTGAGAGAATCTGTTTCATAGTGGTAGTGTAGATATAGTAGTTGTTTTAAAATCTCAGTTGGACAACCACTGGATCTTATTCTTACTTATTAGAGACCAAACAATTCCTTATCTTTCAATTAAATGAAAAACAATCATTTATTTAGCATTTAGTAATACTATATATTTAATTATTTGAGATCAATGATGTAGTATGTCTAGATAATATTTTTTCACATATTCAGTCAATAAATTACAGAAGTAACCATTGATAAGGAAGTTCTTGTTAGGCTATTGAATTTTTCCTTTGGACTAACCAGCACTTATCCTATTGTGTATTATAGCTTGTGTGTGTGTCTGTAAGTAGGTATTATTTGAATGTAGTACTATCTCCAGCCTTTTTTGTATTTAGATTTTTAAAAAAAAACTCAATGATGCTTTTATACAAATCTTTGCATGTTCCTCATACTTATTTCTCATTTTGATAGAGTAATAGTCTATCATACAAATGATATTCAATTATTGTTGAGCACCCACTTTATTACTTGGTATTTTGCTTTTAGTGCAACAAATTTACTGGTGTATATGTGAATTTGCAAAACCCCTAGATGAAGTTTTATATAATACTTTACGCCCTGTCAAGCAGTTGGATCTGGAAGATACAAAGTTAAATCCTGTTTTAGCAACGAAATCCTGGCTTAGTAAATACTGATCTTAGTAAATCTTAGTTGAGTGAGCTGGGCACAGTTTCCTCATTTATAAAATGAGGGGGTTGTGCTGATTATATGATACTGTGATCCAGGATCCTACAATAAGCTCTTGATACCCCTTCATACCCCCAGTTGTCTGTAGCCTGGAAATTAAAATCATTGGTCTATATGATGTTAAATATCCAAATATAGATTAAAAATTCAGATATCCAGATTGCTGCATTTTTACTGGGTAGACTAAATGTTTTCCTTAAAGTTTGACTTTGATGAATAGTTTGAAAGGGTCTACTCATTTCACATTGTGGTTGGTGTTCTGGTTTTTTTTGTTTGTTTGTTTGTTTGTTTGTTTTTTTGATGTGTAAAATATATTTTATTAGAAAATGATGTGTCAAGAAACAAAAAGTGAACATTAGTCTGTAACATATATACAATGGTGTATAATGGAAAAACAAACTTTAAAAGGCAGGTGTCATGAAATAATCCTCTCATTGAATTAAGTATTAGCCAGACTTTCATTACTAGACAATAGCTTCTAGTTAAGGACTCTATAACTATATATTAGCAAAGAATGTCAGAAGGTAGAGCCAAGAGGTTGGAATAGCGAAGAAATACAGCAAGCTCTCACCTCTTCATTCTTCCAAACAGATTTAGGAAATATACCAGATCAAACCTTCACCAGGAAATCTAAGGGAAAAGAAACATAGTGAGTCATTTTTCTAATCTAGATCACCATGGGGAGGCAGAAAGAGGTCTGCAGACACTGAAAATGAGATTGGGTCAGGAGCTCAGCCTCAAAAAGCACTTTGGCATTGGAACAGATTATTTTTGGACAGTCCAATGCAGAAATTTATTTTGCTTCATCATACAAATTTGTAAGAAGTATTATTTTTCTTTCTCAATTTGAGGAGGAGAAAAAAGAGGCAGATTTTTAACTAGTTTTGTTTTTCTTTTCCCATTGGGGGGGAATAAGGGGCATAATAGGCAGATTTTTCTGCCAAGGGAGGAAAAAAAACGTATGGATAGATAGCTAGATAGATAAACAAAGATATAGATAATTTCTAAGGAATGGATAACAGAATCCAAAGAGTCTCCAAAGGCTTGAAGGAGCAAATACAGAAGACTATTCTGTGGAAGTATTTTTGTGGGGGAAGAAGTGAAGGGAGTCCCTCCAATTAAATAATTTAAAGCATTCCAACATAATTCCTTTTCTCTGATCGAATTTAGAGTCCACATGATTTGAAAGAAAATCCCCATTTTCATTGCTCCATCCAGACTAGAATACAGACATTCCTCCCACCCCCAACTTTGGTCTTTTCCTCTTCAAGGGAACTACTACAGTTTTGTATATGATGAAACAGAAGAGAATTAGTTCTTAATCCATAATCTTAAAACCATTCTATTCTTTCATTGTTATAAGGAACTCTAGCATGACAAGAACCTCTTCCCCTACTATAAAAAGAGGTGATTGAACTAGATGCTTTTGATTTTTGAATATATGAATTTTTTCCTATTAGGGTACAGCCTAGATATAAAAAATAATGGAAGCTTTCACTGACTTAATGGTGTTTGTTTTCTAATTAGCCCTTCTTCTCTTCCATGCTTTCTTTTGCTCCCTTCCTTCCTTCCTTCCTTCCTTCCTTCCTTCCTTCCTTCCTTCCTTCCTTCCTTCCTTCCTTCCTTCCTTCTTTCTTCTCTACCTTTTTGTACCTATGGAAAATTCCCATTACCAATCAAAATAATATTTTAGTTTTCATTATAAAATTTAACAAGATTAAAATGAAATTTTCCCCCCTGTTAAATATTTTTTATTTTTTTCCTTTCAAATACTTTTGAATAGATTCTATGCTGAAATTCAACATTGTCCAAACAAAACCCCTTCTCATTTCTCAGTTTTCTTCTTTTCCCCTTACTCTTTTTTCTACCATTAGGAAAATTGTTTATTTTCTCTCACAAGCACATTGTTGGAATCATATTTAAATTCTTGAACTTTCATATTTTACCAGATTACCAGTGGAAACCACTGAAATTTCTGGTTATGTCTACGATTCAAAACCTCATTTAAAAGATGGCATTTCTGTTTGGAACTATTATAATCTTTTCTTTCTCTTTATTATTTTATCTTGTGATCTCAATATGCTATGACTAAAAAAAATCTTCTTATTGAAAACATTCCAACAGTCTCTAATCTCTTTAAACCTGGATCTCACTTCTTTTCAAAACAAGTGTAAAGTCTTATTCTCATTTTCAGACTCTACAGGTTTCTGATTGTTTTAATGTCCTTGATTATATCTATGGAGATCTTTCCTGAACTCATGTTCTCCCTTATTAGCTCCCTAGGTTCTGAACAAATACACCTGCTATTTGCCATCTTTATCTTTCTTTCATTTGACCACTAATGTTCCACTCCACTTGCCTTGAATAACCTTACTTAAATTTCTGGCACTTAATCTTACTAGTTTCCTTTAGCCCTCTCCTTAAGACTCATTAATTTTGGCAAACCTTCCCTGGAATATATTCCAACTATTGATTTCTGCATTTCGCTGAAGCTCCATAAATATTAATATTCCACAAAGTACATCATTGAGATGTGGACTGAATAACGGGGAAGAGGAAATCTTCTATTATGGTTGTGTCCACACAATGCCAAAACCACCAGTTCATTTAGTCAAATAAATCAGTTAAAGTTGGAGACAGTATGTGGTAAAGACCTCTGGATTTGATTGCTGGCTACAGTACTTACTGGCAGTGTGACCATAAGTATGCACATTATTTCTGAACTTTAATTTCATTAATTGTAGCATAGGGATAATAATATTTATATGTATATATGTAGGTATATAAATACCTACATACACACATACATACATGTAGGTGTGTGTGTACAACTGAATTGCCAGACACCAGTAATTGGTTAATAAATTGTCAATGTAAGATTTTACAATGGAAATGCTTTATGAAATATTAAGTTCAATAGAAATGTGAGTTTTCATTGTGCTGGAAGTCCTGTAATCAAAATAGTTGATTGAATCTTTTGCTTTTTCAGTGACATATTTACATCATATAACAGAGGATATGAAATCTTATTTTTGAGATCACTTAAGTTTTGAGTGATTTTCTTCACATTTATTTAGGAGACCATTTATCAGTTGTACTAATGGACAGTAATATAAACTGAGATGTTCATTAAATCAGCTCCTAACTCCCTAACAGAGCAATGGCGAAATTAGGCTCTTTGCTTTTGAAATGCATGATGATCATGTGGTGCCATGTCAAGTTCTTTTACCTTTGACATCACTATCTGAATATCAGATGGTTATTGGACTCAGAATGATAGGATTCTTCAGCATCATTTATATCCTTCTCAGAGCAAATTACCAACAGCAGGATTTCTAGATTGTCTTATTCAGGAAAATAAATGCTCCCATGCAGGTAAGAAGATAAATGAAGATACCAACTAGATACTGGAGACAATTAGAGTTAGTTTAACGATCAAAGGAGATATTTTACTGAATTATGCTAGTCTAAATTTATCCATTTAATAACTTCTATTTTCTATCATCTTTGCACAAACTCCCTCTCCATGCCCAGAAAGTATTTCCTCTATCACCTCTAAATCTTAGAATTTCTGGTTTCTTTCAGATCTTGGCTCAAAGACCATCTTTTACTTAAAGATTGTCCCTGATCACTCTAGATGTTAGTACCCTGAAAATTAACTTAAATTTATTTTATAATAAACTTTAAAAATACACATATATATCAATTGATATTATTTTTTGTTCATTAACAAGCTTTCAAATGCTCTTTTAATCTACTTTTCTCTCCATTGGAAAAAAAAG
The DNA here is from genome assembly GCF_902635505.1 of Sarcophilus harrisii. Classification (NCBI taxonomy): domain Eukaryota; kingdom Metazoa; phylum Chordata; class Mammalia; order Dasyuromorphia; family Dasyuridae; genus Sarcophilus; species Sarcophilus harrisii. The sequence goes on from NC_045429.1 coordinate 204,657,468, forward strand.
GAAAAGAAAAAGAAAACTCTGAACAAATCTGCATAGTTAAGAAAAACAAACTCTCATACTTTCCACTTCCAAAATTGTATGTATCATCACCTCTCTGTTAGGAGATAGATGATATGTTTGGTCTTTGTATTTGTGGAACTGTGATTGGTCACTGGATAAATCAGAGTCTTTACTTCAAGAAAAGCAAAATAGGTTTTTGCTCAACTCTGTATTAAAATGCTGTATGAATCTTTATGTTTTAGGTGTATCTCTTGTAAACAATGTATTTTTTAAAATGCTTTCATTTTATGACCTCCCATTCACATTCATGGTTATGATGAATAATTGTGTATTTTCCCCCATCCAGTACTTATACTTTTCCTTCTCTTTATTTTCTACATCTTACTTGTGAAGAAGAGGGTGGAGAGAGAGAAAGAGTGTGCTCAGCACTAGAACTTTAGATTTGGTGCAATTTGTTTCCGGTTTCTGGTTCCTATTCTTTTTTTTTTTTCTCACCTAAAATCCACAAGAGGACTTTACCTGTTTTGTGCCATACAATACATTGTATTTCTAATTGTTTCTTCCATAGTTCTAATTTCTTTTGCTATGTTCTGTACTCATCCTGAAATGTCACCCCTGGGCTCAGACTATCTCTGAGTCAATGTTGGATTTATGACATGGAACTGTAAGTAACACAACTTCTAGTTGGCACCTATTCTTACAACCTGCACAGATTTAGGCTCCTCTGTTTTGGATCTGCACAAATTTAGCCCCATCCCCTTGTTAGATTCAGAATCTCTCTTGATGAACAATATTAATTCTAGCACTGGAATGCTCTGCCCAAATGTTCTTGGTTAAATTCTGTCCCCACTGTCCGCTGAGTTCTATGTCTCCCTATACTGACATGGGCTGGAGAAAACCTGCTATGACTTTATCTTGAACTTCCCAATCAATAATTGGTTTGGTATAATTCTCAAATCATTGTGAAGGAGTTAGGGAGGATAACTGGACTAATTTCCTGGTATTCTGCTATCTTGGCTTCTTTCTCTTATATATACTTATATGTAATGTCTATAATATATATGTATGCATGCATGCATGCATATACACATAGAATGATATTGCTCAACAGAAATTAAGTTTCTTGAGGGTAAGAACTGTTTTCATTTTTTCCTTTGTATCATCCATATTTAACACATATGGATTACTTAAAAAGTACTTATTGATTGAGTCCAGAAGGTCTCTGGTCTAAGATACTTCTTTATGTTTTCTCAGAGGCCAATATTCTATTACTAGTGTGAATCTGCTTCCATTACTAGTCCAAATTGAACTATATTCCCTTGGCTCCCTGCTAAATGAATTTCTTCTGGCCCTTAGCTTCTACTAAATTAAAAACCTTTTCTCTTTTTCTAACTGCCTTCTGCCTCTTGTCCTGGACAGTTTAGATTTGCCATTTTCACACTCTGGGACTAAATACATTAAGTCACTTCTAAAGGAGCTCTGTTTATTCATTAGAAACAGACACTTCACAACAAAGTTACAGGCCTTATATACAAACATCAGCATGATAAGTCTCACAGGCAGGCACTAGCAATGTAGGCAATTCTCTACTGAATTATTCCATAGGACACAGAGCCAAACCCTGCTACACAGCCTTCAATAGCATTGTTACTATTGTAGACAAGGACTTCAATTTCCATGTCATCTGATGATCCATGAACTCCTTCTACGATAGATAAATAAAGAAGTGATCTGTTTCAAAAAGCTTTGCAACATTAGCTTGTCTTTGAAACCTTATTTATTGTGCACTATAATACGTCAATTTAGAGCTCATGTTTGGTCAACTCTTTTGAAAAATGTTAGAACTGCAATCTGTACTTTCTTTGTTGGTTTGAATTTTTCATAAAAGAATTTTTCCAATAATAAAAAATAACCAAAAGGGCTTTCATTCATGAAAATATGTGAAGCATTTGAAAGCCTAGTACATGTAGGAGTAATATCTTTTTGTACAGCTCTTTTTGAAGAAAACTTCTTTTAACTCTTTTCTAACTCTCAAAATGGCTTTAACCTATTGGGAATGCCCTGATCACAAATAGCAATACCTTCTTAAAAATAGATGTTGTCATTGGGAGTGGAAAGAGAATACATCAAGGTTAGGCTCAGTTAGAAAAAAAGAGGGAACAGGGGAAGAAATGAGCAATGAATTTCTCATGGCTAAACTCTGCAAGTATTCTGCCGCTATTTCTGTTTAAACAAAGGAACAAAAGAAGTTTAAATGTCATTAGTCATTCCCTCTTAACCTGACTTGTAGAAGAAGTTCTTTCCCAGAATTTCCTTTCCCTTTATTTTCTTATTTCCTAAATCTAAACAGCACCAAGGTGCATTGAGAGAGTCAGAAAAGCAGTTCTTTGAACTTTTAACGAATTAACACTTTCCAGGAAAAATGCTTCTTATGGGATTTGGGGGAAGAAAGGATAATTTTTTTTTTTTTGTGACAGAGAATTAAAGGAATAGGCCAAATTCTGGGAGGATTGGTGAAAAGGGGTAAGGAGAGTGGGAATATCAGATAAAAGTTACCCAGAGTATAATCAGATGTCATATGATTTTTTAAATTTATAAGTCTCCTACAAAGCCAGCTACTATATAATCTTGATAGAGCTTTTCTAAAAGGTATGTATATATAATTAAAACTTTAGATAGTTGAGGAGAAAAACAAATAAGTTCCATTCAGCTCAGAGACACTTTCATTGTTATTTACCATAAAACTTGACAATTGCTCCGTTTTTTGCAGTCCCTATTTTAAGAATTCCTAAAATTTTTTCAAGCTAGCTATTCCCATATAAGTAATTTAGATACAATTCCGAAGCTTCTCAAGAATTCTTTTCTAAATTTCTGCCTCTGGAAAATGATAAGAAATGGGTCCCAGGCCAAACCTTACTTGGTCATTGTTCAGGTCCTGATTGGCTTAAAGTGAAGGTAAATATAAATTTTTTTCTGTTGTAGTCAGAATCCTTGAAGGTCTTCCCCTCCCAGATTGTGTTTTTCTATTTTGACGAGGTAAAAGAGGTCATTCTCTGCTTCATTTCTTTTTTTTTTCTTTTTAATATACATTGCCTTATGAATCATGTTGGAGAGAACAATCAGAACAAAAAGAAAAAAACATAGGAGAGAAAAAAACAGAAAAAAGAAGTGAACATAGCATGTGTTCATTTACATTCAATTTATAGCTTTTTTTTCTGAATGTAGATGGCATTTTCTGTCAAAATCTGTCAAAATTGGGATTGCTTTGAATCATTGAAACACTTAGAAGAACCAACTCTTTCATAGTTGATCATCACACATTCTTGCTGTTATTATGTATAATGTATTCTGGATTCTGCTTGTTTTACTCAGCATCAGTTCATGCAAATCTTTTCAGGCTTTTCTAAAATCAGCTTGTTCATCATTTTTTATGGAACAATAATATTCCATTATCTTCATATACCACAACTTGTTCAGCCATTCCCCAACTGATGAGCATCTACTCATTTTCCAATTGTCTGCTACCACAAAAAGAGCTGCTACAAACTTTTTTTTTGCACATGTGAGTTCTTTCCCCTTCTTTATGTTTTTCTTGGGATACAGATCCAGCAGAAGCACTGCTAGATCAAAGAGTATGCAGTTTTATAGCTCTTTAGGCATAGTTCCAAATTGCTCTCCAGAATGGTTGGATTATTTCACTACCCCATTAACAATGCATTAGTGTCCCAGTTTTCCCCACATCCCCTCAACATTTATTATCTTTTTCTGTCATCTTAGCCAATATGGAAGGTATGAGGCAGTGCCTCAGAGTTGTTTTAATTTACATTTCTCTAATCAATAGTGATTTAGAACATTTTTACATATGACTATAGATCGCTTTAATTTCATCATCTGAAAATTGTCTGTTCATATCCTTTGACCATTTACGAACTGAGGAATGATTTGTATTCTTATAAATTTGAGTTTTTTTATATATTTTAGAAATGATCTTTATCAGAAACACTGGCTATAGAGATTTTTTTCCCAGTTTGTACTTCCTTTTTAATCTTATTTCTGTTGATTTTGTTTATGCAAAAAAATTAATTTGATATAATTAAAGATGTACATTTTGCCTTTCATAATATTCTCAAGTTCTGTAGTCATAAGTTCTCCAAAGATATGATAGGTAAATTATCCCTTGCTCTCCTAATTTGTTTATACTATCATCCTTTATGGCCAAATTATGTACCCTTTTAAACATTATTTTGATATGGGGTGTGTGATATAGGCCTATGCTAAGTTTCTGATATATTATTTTCCAGTTTTCCCAGTAGTGAATTCTTATTCAGAAACTGGAATTTGGGGGATTATAAAATACTAAATTACTAGAGGACTTGATTATTATGTCATGCGTATCTAATCTATTCTCTGATCCACTACTCTATTTCTTAGTCAGTACCAAATGCTTTTGATGACTGATGCTTTATATTATAGTTTCAGGTTTGGTACTGCTATGCTACCATCCTATTTTTTTCTTTAATTCCTTTGATATTCTTGACCTTTTGTTCTTTCAGATGAATTTGTTATTATTTTTTCTAGTTCTATAAAATAATTTTTGGCAGTTTGATTGGTATGGCACTGAACAAGTAGACCAATTTAGACAGAATTGCCATTTTTATTATATTAGCTCAGACTATCCATTAGCGATTGATATTTTTTCAGTTGTTTAGATCTGACTTTATTTGTATAAGTATCTGACTCATTTTTTACCTATCCTTAATCACTGATTGGGCCTTGCGCCTATAAAAACCTCTCTGTACATCCTTTTCGTTGCTCAAAATTCCTTATGGATTTAGTTCACGTTAACAGCATAGTAAAATCCTTGTCTCTTGATTTGGAGATGGTCTAAGCCTACAAATTCTTTTGAGACATCTCAAGACACCAGTCCATAACCCCAATAAAATTTTGGGGCTCAACACTCCCATATGCCAACATTTGGTGGCAAATGCCATCACTACCACAGGAAATTTTCAATGTAGAAAGTAGAGTAAATAAAATGTCCATACTCTTTGATCCAAAGAATCTATTGCTGAACATATGTGCTGAAGAGTTTAAAAATGAGAATGATTTTATTTACTCCAAAATATTCATAGCAGAACTTTTTATAATAAAAAATAATTGGAAACATAAAAACCCATTCATTTGGGGAATAGTTACACAAATAATAGTACTTTTTAAAAAAATTTAATAGCCTTTAATTTACAGGTTATACAAATAACAGTACTTAAATGTAATGCAATACAAGATAAAACTTGTAAGAATAATGAATATTAAAAATTCAGAAAAACATTAGAAGCCTTATATGAACTCATAAAGAATTAGGTACTTGAATTAATAGAAGCAATGTTTATAATGCCTACAACAATGAAATGTAAGGAACAACTAAAAAGACGCTTAATTCTGTGTAATTATGATGTCTGACTTTGACCCTAGAGAAGAAATGAGAAAAATTTCTCTCCCTTTTTTGTGTATGTATGCAACTGTGGAACATTGTGTTGGCCTCCTTTGATATGTTCATGTAGAGGATGATGGTCAAAGAAAACACCTGATTAATCTTAGTAAGATTACAGGTTGTAGATTTTTGTTTAAAAAAAATCCTTTCCAAGGAACTGGACATGTGCTTTGGTCTTCTTTTGTGCCCTTCTAGAAGCATCAATCAATTCTTAATTGGTAAAGCTATGAAGACTTAGAGAGTCTATGGTATATCCAAAGTCATTTAATTTCTTAGAATGTAGAAATCTATTTCTAGACTGCCCCTCTTGTTCTCTTTCCACTAAACTCACAGCATATTGGAAAATATACTGTACCAAGAAAGAGTCCTGGGTTCTACTCCTGCCTCCATCTGAATCTCAGGTTCTCTACCTATAACATGAAGGTATTAGATTAGGTGGTCTTTTTGCAGCTCTAACAGTCTTTACCATGCTGATTTATTGTGCTGATACTTACTTGCCAAACATTCTCTTTGTAGAAACCACAATGCTGAGCCATGCTGAGACTCTTTGATACTTTCAGATAGTTGTAAAAAGGAAAATCATTTAACAGTGTCTCATGTGAGGGGAGATGCCAGGTCTAGGTGAAATATTTTTTTTCTAAAAAGGTCTTGAGAACTCATCTAATTCAGATGTGAAAGATCTAACTGTTCACATTCCAAAATAAAGGTGCAGCATTACAACTGGAGTGTCATGAAAAGTTCATTCCTGGGCTTGAGATGTCCCTGGCATTCATTTTTCCTATGTAGTGCTGAACATTTGGCTTCAAATCCATTCAAGAAGCTATCCTCAGGAAGTTGAAAATTGAGAATATTATACTGATTGGGTGGCACTGGACTTGATTCATTTTCAGTCTTTAAAATGACAGAACTTTCACCACTGCCTTAAACAAAAAATTGATTTCAGATCCTAAGACATGATTGTTACAAATGGGCAGTCATCCTAATGGCATTCTGATAGAATGACAAGAATGTTCATTAAATACTGGTGTTTTTTTTAAACATACTTTCAAATAAGGCAGTTTAGGGATAGTTTACAACTCTATTTTTAATGTACTGATTTCACTACAGATAGTATAACTGCAAGAAAAACACATTTACAAAAAGCTGTTGCCTTTAGAATTTTAAATCTGGTGAGGTTTTTAGCAGTAAAACCTTGGCTAAATAAAAAAGTTGCATCTTTTTATGTATCAGGGTGTTAATTGGGCTTTTCTTGCTGTCATGAAGAGTAACAGCAGATGTTGATTTAAAGTAATTTCTTATCAAAGTACAGTGGTTGGTCCTTAGAGATGGCATTTTCTCTGGGGTCTTCATTGACCATGCTTATTTTCATGTTACAATTTTACATGCTGTACTAATTACAGAAGCCAATGGTGAGTGATTCAGAAAATATCCTAATATAATGGGGGAACTTCCTTAAGGAAATTTATATATACATTTTCCCCCAATGGATTGTAGCCATGTCAAGGTGAGAATAACTAATCTCTTCACCTTGATGCGCTAAATTAAGTAGTGTGAAAAAATCAAAAGACAATGGTGAATAAAATGAGCTGCTGAGTAACATGTTATTTCCTTGCATATATAAAATTTGTGTGATGATTAAAGCTTAGTAGTTCTACTATGGTTGAGAGGAGGGGAAGGACTCAGTTATTTTACATACCCAAAGAATGTATCTTTTTAATATAGGAAATGACCTTTTCTGTTCTGTTGATTATTATTTACAATAAAAATATTAAATATTAAATGCCATATTTACCATGGCATTTCAAAGCCAGGCCAAGAATCAGAAGCCATTTTACTTTTTGCATTTAAACAGCTTGTATTCAAATCCTGTTTTTGTCAGGATGAAAAATATGCATCATATGGTTATTCAGGAGAACTTTAAGGACAGCTTCACTTGGTGGTTTGTAACAGATATTGAACAGATAACCTTAGAGTAATAGCTCTGTCTTATAATGGGACCATAAGAGTTGGAAGAGAACATAGAAGTCTTCCATTTCAACCCTCTTGTACTTAAGTGACCTGGCCAAGTTTACATGGATAGCAAAAACAAAACTTGTATTTAGACTTAGATCTTCTGATTATGAATCTTTCCACAGAAAAGTTTCTGGATATCTATAATGAAGTGATCTTTGAGTCACCTAGATTTGCTAAATTATCAGAACAGTAAAAATTGCCCATTTTGGAAGTAATTATGGAAGATTTTATAGGATCAACTTCAAATAGAAGTCAAAAGGATTTCTCTTTGTTTTCTGTAGTGGAATCTAGAGATCTGAAAACAACATTCTATCTTTTGAGTTCAATAATAACTATCACCAATTTAGTACTTCAAAGTACTTTGTATATACATTATTTCATTTGAAACTCACAAGATCTTTATTACATTAGTATTATATAGAATCTTAAGATCACAGATTTTGAGGGGGAAAATGCCTTAGAAGTCATCTTTTCTAATCTTTTATTTTATAGAGAACAAGCTAAGACCTAAAGAGTGTAAGTGACTTATCCAATGTCACACAATAAATGATAGAAAAATATTTATCTAGGACTTTTAACTCCAAATTCATTGCTCTTTCTACTGAATCAAGAAGTATCTCATGTGTGTTATTATTATTATTATTATAATAAAGATAATAATAATGGTTATGATAATAATGATGAGGAGGAGGAAGATAAAGCCTGGAACTATGATTTCAATTATGGTCAGTAAGAAGTATCAAACACACCACTGGTGAATGGAATAGAGATAATATTAATAAGGGTTTGGTTTTTTTTTTTTTTAAGTTGGTGGCCTATGGGGATCCTTATGTATGGTTTAGTGACCCTATTTCTATTTGAGTTTGATATTCTTGGTGTAACTCCCAGTGAATTATCTCTACCAGTATACATAGGCAGCTATCCACTATGCCATCCTGCCTCCAAGGTGAGATAGATGTCAATGGTTTAAAAAAAAAAAGACCCATGATTAAAATTTGATTAAAACTACCAATGGCCACCATATAATTTCTTAGGTTTCACTAAATGTTCAGTAGAAAACAGCTAGTAAGAGGTAGAAAGCATCTGGAACACTTATTTTATTAAGAAGTTACCTTTAAATAAACCCATCGCAGCAGATATTTACTTTATTTGCATGTCATTAAGCAATCTACCTTTTGGCTAGTTCACCAGACCTTAGAGTAAAATGTTCACATTCTTGACCATGTGATTCATTACATCACTACTAAAAAGGCCTCAATCATAAATCCGATTGACAGAAAGTAATATCCTCCAGCAACAATATTCATGAATACAAAGGGAAGCATTCATACAGACAGCATGTAGATATATACATTAAGAATAGGAAGGAAGATTCTTGATCAAGGGTGCTGTGTGTCTGGTCTCATAGTAAATTGTACCACATCTATAAGAGATCACAGCAAAGGAGTTGTCAATGCTCACTTTTTTTTTGTTAACATGTCATACCATAAATAATGAACTATTATCAGAAATTTGTCCTTCTGTGTCCTCAGAAAAAGATCTAAGTCCAGGATAGCAACTATTAATGGTAGGAGTCCTGCTATGTTTTTTAGGCCTCTGGGCACAAAATAGTGCCCATGGAAAACTTGGAAAGCTCTTGCCTGTGTGATTTATGGCTAAAGCCAGTTCTTTATTCCTTCACTTTTATAACCACCAAATTCGCTTAGAAAACTTGAAAAAAAAGCTGCCAATCCCAGGCTATTTTAAGGTTTCTTCATCTTCTCTTGACCTTTGGTTTGACAAGCCAAAGAACAAAGTGAAAAATGGACTATTCAGTCTTGACCATGATTACAAACTATTGTAGGCTGGATGAGAAGGGGAGGGGGAGAAAACATCATTTAGTATTTAGGTGGTTGAATACTCTTAGTTAATAGCAATGGGGAAGCTTTAGATCCTGAGAACAAGAAAGGTTTCATATTTTCATCTACCTTTATGAGGAAGAATTTGAAAATCTGAGTTTAGGTGTCTTTTTTAAGGGTCTCCTATAGCAAGAAAGTCTTGGGAAGTAATTTGTATGTGCTTGTATTTTTATGCCTGCCTGCCTGGTTTAAGTTTTAATGTAATTCCTTTAAGACCCCTCTACACTGTTATTGATCCCCTTGAGAAAATCAGCAAATTTAGCATTTTTAAAAGTGTATTTGTCAATAACCACTTTGCCCCTATTACCATACTGAGATCTTGTATGAACATCAAGGCATTTCAATATTTTTGACAGTTTTCCATTCTTGCCCTATATAACATTGCTAAATTTGAAAGTGAAAGCAAGATAATGAAATTTCGAAAGTGCCGATATATATTTCTCTCTTTCCCTTCCTGAACTTTTCCTTCTAGGTAAGGAAGGAAGTAAAGGTGCAATTTAATCTATTCAAATGAAACCCTAGCTTTGGAAATTTGAAAGAATTTTTTTTTCATATATATACATGCATAAACAATAGTACTATGAAAGGTAAACTTAGCCCTACCATCCACATAAATCTCTAGAACATGTGCATATATTAAACTAGTTCAAAATTAATAAAACTCTCTAAATTATGCATGGCACAGGGGGTGAAAAAAAGTTGATAACAGGAACTGCTGCCTGCCTGGTGCTATGAATTTGGTAATTCACTGACATCAACCCTATGGCTATGCACTAGAGAAGATCATAATAAGGTATAATTGTTGCTTGCTCATTTGTTTGAACTCCAAAACTATATCAAATAACACTTAATTATACACATAGAATATGATTACAGGAGGGAACTCACATTTGAATAGCTCAGTAGAAGCAAAGACATTTAAGATTATGCTGCTATTGTAAGTGCAAACAGAGACAAAGTTGTGGCTGGTAATTTATGTGGAGTTCGGAGTTTTCCTTTCTTGTAAATATCAAAAGTAAGTTTAAAGAAAATTTCTTGGCGTTTGAATCCATAAAGTTGTAGAGGCTCCCATCTGGTATCTGCCCTCCGATTACCCAGGATGTTGGCTGACTGTTTGAGGGACACATTTGCGAGCTGGCCAAGTTTAAAGGTCTTCTGGAGGTAAAACAATGCCCACTCTTTTACAAGAGCACTATTGTTCCTTTACAATGAAGCGCTCTGGCTGATTTGAATGTCAACAATTCAGAAAAGTTGATGTTTGGAGCCATCAAATAAAATGTTTTTGTGAAACAGTTTATTATTTCAGTGGTAATTATTTGAATCATTCATGGTAAAGGATGTTTGCTAATGAGAGCTTGGCGGCTAGAAATTCCAGAGAGACTGAATGCTCTTTGTGCTGACAAAAAGGCCCAAATCACTGGAGAGCAACTGACTGGACAAATCATTCATCTATGCAAATGCCAGCTGAAATGGTCAGATGCATTTATTACCCTCCTCATTATAGTAAACAAGGCAGGAATCGTGACTGGCAGTTATCAACTTACCCTGAAGTGTGATTTGTTCTCCTACCACTATTTAAATGAGAGGAAAAAAGGCATGTCACTAGGGACTTGGTTGGTTTATAAAAGAGTAAATGTCACCTAGCCCAGTGCTTAAAGCCTGGTGATTGACAAATGTTTTATTTGACATATCAAACAATGATGGTTTTCATATCAAATAGTGCGTTTTTGTTAGCAAAAAACTTAACCCTTTAAAGATTGTATATGGTCACCAGTTTTTGTCTTCAAGAGCTGGGAAACTAGAACACAGATGGCAAATTACATTAAAGGTAGTACCAGATACCTCTGCACATAATGTGCAAAGTCCTAAAAATACCCTGCATTGGGTGACAGAAACGGCATAATGTTTTATCACAACACATATACTGTAAAATGTTCTTCTGAACCGATAATGCAAATTAAATGGATGTTGACCTACTTGCACTTACTAAGTATTTTTTCTGCTGCTTAGTGCAAGATAAGCAAAACATTAAAGGATTTATACAGTATATGTCACAGCAAAACCTGAATTGTCTGATGTAACTATGTTTAAATGTCACCACTGTGGCACTAAATGCTTGAGGTTGTAGCATTCCCAGAGAAACTCGCAGTTCCCTTATAACCTCTTGTCTCCTTGTGTTCAAAACTTTTTCTTTCTTTTTTCCTCCCCTTAAAATTAAACTTTTCAAACATGGTTTCAGTCCAGATGTTTATATACAAGTGTGCTTTATGCCACACAGACAGGAAATAGCAGAACTTGGATTTATAAACTAAGGGCATGATTTGCTGTACACAACAGAGGACCATTGACTTTATGAGCTTTTATGAACACATGTTTTGGCAACTGGATTTCTCTCTCCATTCCTCAAGCCTGCATTGTAATCTGTTGCCTCTGCTCGGTTTTTGAGTCACCATTTTCTCCTTCATGCTCTCTATCAAGCTGCTCTTTTAAAAAATCCAGTGGCTTTCACAAAATCTTAGGAAAGGCTTTAAATAATCAAAGATAGATGAATACTATCTTGATGGAATGTATGAGGGAGAGGGCATGCTAGTAGTAACTGATATTATTGAACTATCATTGTAAAGTTTCTTTTAGGTTCTTAAGTGAATGTGTTAAAATATACCTAATAAATCGGATACACAGCAGTGCTATGATTAAAAAAGCATTGGCTTTGAGGTAAAGACTTGAGTTCAAATTCTGATTCTGCTACTTACCATACTTTGAAAACTTGTCCAAGTCTTTTTAGAGGAAGACTTATTCTCAAGGTCTCAGTTTCTTCATCTGTAAAATGGGAAGAGGGGCCAAACTATCTATGATAAATGATCCTATGGACTTCAGATTGTTTTTTTGTTCTTTTTTTTTTTTTTGTATCTTACTTTCGATATTTTGGACCTGAATTTTCATTATGTAGAAATGCTCAATAAGAAAACTCTCTCTCTCTCTCTCCAAATGCAAAAAGATGTACATTTGCTCTGCAACTCAATATCCAGGCACTGAGATTACTCAGGATCATACTTATATGTCAGGATCAAAACTTGAACTTGAATCTCAGTCTTCCCAATTCTTGACTTTCTACCTACTATATGAATGGTATCAAACTAAAACAGTAATAGGAGTCACCAACCATACATAAGAATCCCTGTGACTGCATATTGATTTAGAAAACGAGTCATTATCATTGTATTTTTATTTCTTTTGTGATTTTTCCCAATTATATTTTAATCTAGTTTAGGCTACACTAGGAAGTATTTCAGTTTTTGAAAAGTTTAAATGGATTTAGTCATATGTGGTACTTTTAAAGGGAAAAAGTAGACGTTCTTTTATAAGTAATATATATTGATACTACAAGATAGTAGAAAGAGCACTAGTTTGGAGTCAAAGGATTTGAGTACAATTCCCAGATCAGTCAGAGTTTGGATAAGTTACTTAATATATTTAGATCTCAGTTCGCTTCTTTATAAAATGAGAAGGTTGAAGTAGAGCTATAAGGTCCCTACTTTATAGGATCTATGAGTGCATATCGGTTTATGTGAAGTAAAATGATAGATCTGGAGATTATATTATGTCAATTCATGTTTAATTAGAAACCCAATGTATAAACAAAAGTTCTTCCTTCGTGGGTAAAAAAGAAAAATCTTCAGTTTGTGGCTGTAGCTGTTAAAGAAATTATCATCATTGCCATTTCCTGGCTATGTATGATATCTGAGTTCAAAAAGCCACTCCTTTTTATCTAAGTGCTAAATTGCTCTGTCTGATGCCATTGCTTGAATAAAATTTGGGACTTTACTGCACATATTCAATTCTCCAATCCAACTGGTCTATTTGCTCTTCCTGGAACATGACCTATACTTTTTCTGTCTCTATTCTCTTGTTCATAATCTGAAGATGAAGACATAGGGAGACTATGAGTTCTCACAACTCTCTATATAGGAGAAGCCTTGATAAAATATTAAAGGAATTTTTAAAAGAGAAACCAGCCAGCAAAAGAGTTTTTGGACTTGGCCACCTGGACACAAAAAGGAGTTCTATTAGAATTCATAATTCAAGACTTCTCTAGGGAAGGACTTAAATTTTTTCCACTCATGACTCCTTTTCATCTGACAAATTTTTACATGATCATGAATATATAGTTATACAAATCAAATATTTACTGATAATAAATCATTAAGAAATTTATTTTAAAATAATTTTTGGTGTACATATAATTTTACCATTTTTTAAAGATGAAATCAAATTTGCATACTAATGAGATAAATGTGTTTATTTTTACATAAATAATTAAATTTTGGTGGAATCTTGATATCTTTTACTGTTGCCAAATTTTTTGTGCCAAATTGGGTCTTGACCCACAGTTTAAAAAGCTTTGCTCTAGAAAAGGGGAGCCACCACCAGGTGGCCCCTGAGCTGAAGGCATGGCAAAGAACAGAATTACAATTTAGAGAAGGATATCTGAAGTCTGAAATCCACTCTCCACTTTAGCCATGATTTAATCACTTATTCTTAGACTTGTTCACATCTTCCCCAAAAAGTTATCTTCTGAGTCAGGACAAGATCTCCACCATTAACTTCTGTGTATATGTGAGTAATCTCTTTGTATATATATAAGTATACATATGTTTATATTCACATATGATTATACATACATATACATGTAGGTATCTATAAATTTTATATCTTGTATCAACAAAATAGTTCATCATTTAATTTATATATCATTAGTAAGAAAAGGCTTATCTTAGATGATTCTCATTCAGGTTCAGAACAGAATTAGACTGCTGGATTAAAATACAGTTCTATAGAGATTCATGGAGGCAAGTGGAAATTTTAGGTAGACATGACAAAAAAGAAAGGTACATGGTTTTAATTAGAATTTTTATATACTTCCATCTATCAATTGCTTGCATTTGTATATGTCTGATATTTAGTGATTTGGTTTAAGTGTTGGCTTTTCCAACATACATAGATTATATTTCATATATAGGAAATGTATATGTGTAATGTATATATATGTATGTATGTCAGAGATGCGTGTGTGTGTGTATTTGTGTGTGTGTGTGTGTGTGTGTGTGTGTGTAAGGCAAATCTAAAGGCTGCGCTCAGGACAAAACTAGAAGATAGTGATTAAAAAAGTTATCCAGTTTTAACTTGAAAAGACAAAGTTTGAATGCTGGAATGATAGAAGTGTAACACATCATGGATTTGTTCCATGAAGGTGGAATTATTCATTATAAAAGAAAGGATACATTTTGAAATTTTAGAATAGACATAACTTTAGGATAAGTAAAATAAATTGCTGTCTTGTATTGTAGGTACTAGATATTTAGAGCCTGACAACCTGAAGAAGTGGGAAAAGCAGAATATCTAAATAAGAATGAAGAAGGCTTCTGATAAATCCATGAAAGGTATATCCATGGCTGGTCACGAAGCAGAGTTGGGGTATTTGGAGCTATATCCCTGTTTGAAATTGACATCTCAAAAGTCAAACTTTGGTCTTTCAGTGTCTCATTGTACAATTCCCAGAAATAAAACCATAACATAAATGGATACTGTTCTGACCCAGTATGATAACTTTTATTTCTTTGTAATCTTATGTTTTCTTAATTTGCTTTTACAAGAAAATGATAACTCACTGGGTTTTCTTACCTTTGTTACTAACACTTGATTATCTAACACTTTGGATAGTTTGCCTTTAGTCTGCACTAAAGCTAACTAGAGAGGACTCTTTAGCAATGGTGGTAATCTGATCCTAATATCCATGTAGATTTCTTCTAATTTAAAGTCACATGAAAGAAAAATGGAAAGTCAAGCAACTAAATATAGTTGTATTTTTAATGCCTTTCCAAACAGTACTAAGTTTATGATCCCTTTAGAGGCTGTAAGGATGTAGAATGCACAAGATGGTGTGGAAAATATTAGCAACAGTGACCTCTGCAAAAGGGTATAAATATCTATCTATTTATTTATCAGTAATTATTTCTGAGTATTTGATATATGCTGAGCATGACTCTAGGTGCTAAAGAGAATGATGAGATATAAGACTTGGTTCCTGTCCTGAAGGAGCTTATAAACTAGTTGGACAGACAAGGCTAAGACACCATGAAACAATTAGAAGACAATACAGGTTAGAACACAATTAGAAAAAAATTGAACCAAGCAACAAGAATGTTTGAATAGCTTTTATGGGCTGTGTCCTCCTCTAATGCCTCACTATAATATAAAGATAAACTTGGATCTTGGATAGTAGAGGATTAACTCTGACAGATCTTACTAAATTAGAAACACTTTGAATGTGTATTATATTGTTTTGTCCTGTGTCTGTCTTCTAAGAGCTCTTAGCTACCTAAGTAAGTCTTTTGACTAGAGACAGCTAGGTGACAGTGGATAAAATATTGACCTTGACTGAAGAGAATCTTAGTTCAAATCTAACTTCAGATGCTAGTAGCCATGTCACTCTGAACAAATCATTTGACCATTGACTCAGATTCCTGTACTGTAAAATGGGGATCATAGTAACCACCTCCCAGGGTTATTGTGAAGATCATATGAAACAGTACCTGTAAAATACTTAGCACAGTACCTGGCACATAGTAGGTACTTTTCAATATTTGTTCCTTTGTCATTAGCAGAAGAAATTTTTTTGACCATAACAATCCAAAAGAGAATAGGATGGGTATAAATTTTATCTAGGTCAAATAGAGTATACAATCTGATGAAATTACAGATCATTCAGTGTATCAAAGTATTATGTAAGTAAAGTTACTTAAAGTTTGATGGCCACATAGACATTATAAAGGCAGGAATTTTTTAACAAAGGACAAAGGTAGAAGTCAATGCCTCTATTTCAATCCACTTAAGGTTGTTTTTCCCCCCTTTAATTTCCTGATTCTTTAGTTTGTATAGAAGGCTGAAATAATCTTATGATTTAGAAAACCAAAAGTCCTTAAACTCAAAAAAACCTGGGGAAATTTGTAGAAATTGATGCAGTGCAAAAAGCAGAACCAGGAGAAGAATTTCATTTATAAAGGTAATCAACCTGAAAAATATAATAATTGATCAATACAATGATCAAACAAAATTCCAATGTCTAATCATAACTCTGTGCATTCTTTTCAGGCATGCTTAATCTTCTCACTGACGCATATTTGTGGGAGAGGTTTGTGAGAAGAATCTTCTATTGCTGCTTTTCTCATCATACTATTTCACTAAATGTCTTTGCTTTGAACAAATCTTATACTCTCACTGTCTAGAAAAATAAAGATATTAATGGAAGCTCATGAACTCTGGTTTAGAGTGAATAAAAACTAGCTTTTGGGGAATTCTCCTCCCGAGAGGGTCAGGTGCATGTAAGTACCCTTATGATAAGCAATTTTCATCTTATACAAAAAGCAAAATTATCTTCTTAGTTTTCTTGAGTAAGAATAAACTAAATCTAAGATTCACAAATGATGTCAATGCTAGCATTAATACATTTTTAGCTTTTGTGCCTAAGATACTGATCATTCTAACAATAAGCAAACATTCCTAAAGCCTATTCTGTTTTAGAGATTTTTTTTATTCCAATTTTTTTTGCATTTCATTGGTAACAAAGCCAAAATAGAGAAAAGAGGATGGTGAACCAATAATTTTATCCTGATATTTGCCAAAGCACAGACTTTACTCAATATTGTTAGTTTTGAAGAAGCTTTTGATGTAAATTAAAAGAAACTTTTCATGTTTTCATATACCTAAAATTGTCAAAAACATTAGAAGCTTGAATTTGATATAACAAAAGTTTTGAGATGTTTTCAAATATTTAAATCTATGTAAGAATAGAAACATTTTGAACAGAAGTTAAAACTGAAACTTTAAAAATCAATATATAAATCAGCTACAACAGCTTATGTATCTAATTGGCCATCAGGAAACTTTCTGAGAAGCTCTATGCACTTAAATCTCATTGACAAAAATACTAATTTGTCAGTTAACTTTTATCCATAGGACATTTTAGATTCCAATGAGGATAATGATACTCAAGTCATAATCTCTAGATACATATGAAAACCTTGAGCTGAGTGGGGAAAGAAACCATGTATAACTTATCTAGAATAAAAGTCAACTAGACTTCAAATTGTCATAGTTTGTTAAAATGGGAAATGCCATTTTATAAAATTTTAAGGTAAGGGGCCTTAAAGGCCATCTAGTCCAATTGTTTCATTTGCGAATTATTAAAGAGCCTCAGAGAGACTGGGTGAATTGTCCAAGGTCATAGAACCAGTTAGTTATTAGGCTGGAATTAAAATCCAGGTCTCCTGATTCCTAAATGATATATTTTCTTTACGCTATTCTTACGCCATGGCCTTGCAAATGATGGTTTTATAATGGCTTAATAAGAAAAAGTATCATATATGTATCCTTCTGGATTCATATCCAAGTCCTGTTGAATCTCCTTTGAGATATCTTTCCTATCTGTCCATTCTTTCCTATTCTTAACATTCTAGTAGATTATTTTGCTTCTATTCTCTTCTTCCAATTCCTGCTTAAGATTGTTTTCCAAAACAATCTTTCTAAAACACCACATTCATGACATCATCACTCTGCTCAGAATTTTTTTAATGTATTTTAATTGACTACAGGGAAAAGCTCAATTTTTACAAGGTTTCCCACTATCCTTCACAAAATTTCCTTCCCATTTTTATCTCCTACTATTTTTCATTATAAATTTTGTGATCTAGGCAAGACAGATTTCTCATCCTCCCCACTCCCTACCCTCAACATCCCATGCTTATTCTTGCTTATGTGCCTTGTACCATTCGGTTCTGTCAGGATACTATTAGGAAACACTCTGTTTTCCAAAACTAAGGCACAGAAAGCAGGCTGTGCCCTGAACTTCATATAACAACAATCCTCTGAGCTTACCTTCTAGATGAACACTGCTACAACTAAATCACAGAACTGATAGACCCTGAGCTCAGGCCAGCATCAATAGGTCCACACATGAAGACCTGCTATGAATGGACATTTTGTCATTAGATAATCTTGGCTCATTATTGATGCTATGCCTCCTTGCTGTTGTTACACTACACTATTTGACTTGTTGACTAGCAACAAGTATATAAATTAAGGTTTGGCCACACTAAAGTGGATAGAGGTAGAACTAGAGGTATTTTTATGTGGTAGAAAGGGAAGGAGAAGCTGTCACACATGTTTAGATTCATCTTTACTTGAAAGACATTTCTCTCACTTTGAAATTAAACTTCTGTTTGACTCATGACTCTTCTGTCTCTAGTCTGTTCTGTTCAGCTCCAGCCATCCATAGGTTAGAGGACAGTTTGGTACAACTGACAGTTTGAATATATGGAAAGAGCTCTACCTATTTATATTCTTTCCTTTTAGAATTCTTCTTAGGTTCCATATCTACTATGAAGTCTTCCCTTATCTCTGTGGCCCACACTAACTTCTCCAATTCCTATAGCATTTATTATCTGTACTACTCATTTTAGCAGTTAATCAGACTCTTTGTATTTAACTATCACAGGCATATATCTTGTCTCCTAAAATAAATTGTAACCTCCTCAAAAGCAAAGAATATATCTTTTACTTTTTTAATTCATAGAAATTTAGAATTAGAAGAGACCTTAGAGACTATCTAATCCAAACCCAATTTTACAGATGAGTAAACTGAGGCAGTCATTTAATATTTCATGTTATGTTATGTCATGTTATGTTAAAATATTTAGTAACTTTGGTCAACACAATGGGGAGGACCAGTCACTAGTCTAGAGGACCCATAATAAAACATGCTATCTATCTCTTCATAGATGATGGACTCATAATATGTGTATGTGTGTGTGTATGTACATGTACATATATGTGTGTGTATCACAATCAATGTTATTATTTGTTTTGCTTGGCTATACATATTTGTAACAAGTTCAGTTTTTCTTGCTTTCTCAAAGGGAATGGAAGAGTAGAGAAAAATACTTCTAAAAATGAAAAAAATCAATAAAAAATTAATGTTAAAGTGATTCATTTAAGGTTATATAAGTTGTAAATGACAGAGTCTGAATTCAATTTTTGGTAGTTTTGGATATTCTGGAATATCCAATATTTTCCCTGTATTTTCCCTTTCTCACATACTAAGAATATAGCGGTGGCTCAAAACAATAACAACCACAACAACCCATTTAATGGAATTGGATTTTTAAAAGATAGTTAAAATATTTTTACATCTTAATTTGTGAGGCTTTTTAGGTTCTAGGTTTAACACCATTACTGTGTAAATATGTTATGAGAATGGATCTAGTTTTGTATCTGAGATTGATATTCCTGTCATCTTTGGGAATTGGAATGAAGAGAAAGAATAGAGAACCCAAAATTGCTGACAACATGCAGCATCCACTTGGATGACTAGTTGATTGATCCTTATACCATATAGTTTCAGAGATTTTATGCTGTTTGCTCTTCAGAAGATGCAATTAAACTTATTTCTCAAATCTAAATTTCTAGTCCTTAGCATTCTTCATAGATTCTAGATCTTTCTTACCAGTTATCTGGTTGGAAATCTTCCCCTAGATATTCCATAAGTAGCACTAATTCAACATATCTCAAACAAAAGATAATTATTTTTCTCCCCTCTCCTACTCAACTCTCTTCCAAATTTTCTTATTTCTGTTCAGGGCATCTACAGTTGCCCAGGTTCACCTCACATGAGGTTCAATCTCATAGTCACCCATAACTTATTCTTCTTTCTTATCTCCCAAATTTATTCAGTTATCAAGTTTTGTCAATACATTCACAAAGCATTTACATTTATGTATCTCCTGTTCTTCATTCGCACAGCTACTATACTAATGTAGACCCTAATTTCTTACCTAGGCTATTGAGATAACTTCCCAATTAATTTCCCTACCTCAAATCACATCAGTCTTTAATCCATCCTCCAAAATGCTGACGATTCCCAAGACACAGATCTAACCACATTACTGTGCTACTCATACACATTCAGTGATGCCCGATGCTTCTCAGATAAAGCATGAATTTCTCAATCTGGTATTTAAAGGCCTCCAAAGTCTGGGTCCCATTTACCTTTTCAGGCTTATTTTATATTACTCTTCTTTGTGCACTGTTTTGTTCAAATTGGCCTATTCAGTATTCCTCAAATTCAGTGTTTTATCTTTCACTTTGTATATTTTCACCTCAGTCCCTTTGACTCTCAATCTTTTTATACCTCCATCCCTTTGTCTAAGTTCAGTTCAGGGGCCATATCAGATTCCTTTTCTGATCATCCCTCTTCCCCTGGCTGTCACTGTTCTTGCCTTTCTCACATTTTTCTTATAATTTACTTGTTGGTGTAGTTACTGTATCTCACTCTAAAGTCCTTGCTTTGCAGTAGAATGCAAGAGTCTTGCAAAAGAATATCTGATTTATTCAACATCTGGCTCCTAACACCCAACATGGTATTTTTTATATACTAGCTGCTGCTTTTTAAAAATCAGTCAATGAATGAACATTTATTAAGTGCCTGATATTTACCCAGGAACATCCTGTGCTAAGCACTGGGGATACCAAAAGAGGAAAAAGATAATTCTTTCCATCAAGTAGCTCACAATCTAATGTCTGCTAAATTGAATTGAAATGGATCTTTAACTAGGGACTAAGTGTCAGTAGGATTTGATCAGACAAAAAGAAAGAGGAGAGCATATTTTTTGAAAAAAAAACTCTATCTACAAAGGTACAAAGACAGAATTGAGCTTGACATGTTGGGGAGATCCTGACATCACCCCTGGGGGAGTTGAAGGTTCTTGTTGAGAAACAGTGGTAATTAAGTTTGAATAGAAGTCAGATCATACTGTCTTGAACCCCTAATAAGAGAAGCCTAGATTTAATACCATAGGAAATATAGAGTTACTGAAGATCTTTTAGTGTGTTCTGAAGAATTCCTTTTGGGAATAGAGGGAGTGGAGTGTGTATCTTTAAAGAAGTTTTTCTGATATTAGTAAACAGGACATATTGAAAAAGGTGACATGACTAGCAAAAAATGGATTTACAAAACTTCTTTTAATATGAAAGGCAAAATCACAACCATAGAGAGAACTATGGAGACTGAATATGGATAAAAGTATTTGGTCTGATTTTTCTCACATAACGTGACAAATATGGAAATATGTTCAAAAGCATAGCACATATTTAATCTATCTCGGTTTGCTTGCTGTCTTGGGGAGGGAGTGTAAAGGAGAGAAGGAGAAAAATTTGGAACGCAAAGTTATACAAAAATGAATCTTGAAAAATATTTTATGTGTATTTGGAAAAACAAAATATTATTGAGAAAAAATATGAAAGGCAAATTATTGTTGAAAAACCCATAACCTGAAGAGTTAACAAATATATTAGTTATTTTTCAAAAAGCTGTGGTGCACTGAAGGGAGTGCTTAACATAAATGGGTTGAACTGGGAGATAGGAGATCTGAGTTTGAATTCTGAGTTTACTATTTACTGACTAGGTGATACTGGGCAAGTCATTTAACTTCTTTGAGCCTTAGTTTTATCATCTATAAAAGGAGGAATCCTCTGAGCTTCCTTCTAGTTTTAACCCTATGATCCTTTGATGCAGGGATTTCTTTCAACAATTTCTGACTTTGATTTTGTACAAATTAGTAATGATTTTACTACAGAATGATGCCTCAGTTAAACATATACTCTAGGAACAGAGCTCCTTTATGATGATGCGAGTCATATTAACAAAAGAAAACAATTCATAAATCTAGTGAAGCAATATTGGAAGGGGATATGACTCAATACTAATTTTCTTGCCAAAGTGTAGAAAGCAGGATCTGGATAGTTTATATTGCTATTTACTTGTTGTCTGTGTGAAGTTGCAGTTGGAACTCTTCCCTGTCTGATTAAAAGTTGTCTTTTTCTATTCTGATGTCTAATACAACTGGCACTGAGGTAAAGGAAAACCAAGGACTCTTTGGACTCATAGCCTGGAACCCTTCATTTATGGCCCACTCCTATATAAAATTCCACTTCTTGAACAATCTTCCCTTTCAAGTCTTCTAAGAAATCCACCATTAGTTTGTCCTTCAAATTTCCTTTGTAGATCTAGCTCACTGTATTCACCACTGCTTTTATATCTTCATTTAGACATTCCACCTCTTTTTTTCTGTCTTTGCACTTGCTACTTCCCATACTTGGAAGGAATGTACTTCTTCACTTGAATCACTGGTTTTCTTCATGACTCAGCTCAAGCGTCACCTTTCTTCTACATGTAGTCTTCCCTGATTCCCCCAATTAGTTCTTTCCCTCTTAAAATTGCATTGTATTTGTTTTGTCAATATTATATATGAACACACACACACACATACAAATATATGCATAATACACACATACAAACACACGTACATATATGTATATGTTGATTTACTTCTGTCCATGTTGCCTCTACCATTGAAATTGAAGGTTCTCAAGCAGAGGGACTGTTTCATGTTTGTCTTTGTAATCCCTATGCTTAAATAATGTTATTTTGTTGTTCAGTCATGTCCTATTCTTTGTGACCTCCTTTTGGGTTTTCTTAGCAGAGATATTGTATGCCATTTCCTTTTCCAGAACAAAAAACTGGGATAAATAAGATTAAGTAACTTGTCCAGGGCCATAGAACTTGTAAGTATCTGAGGTTAGATTTGAACTCTGGTCTTTCTCATTCTATGTTCTACATTCTATTGACTGTGCCACCCAGCTTCCCATTTAAAGTTATATCTGGGCATCTAATAAATGCCTAATTGAATTAACCTAAATAGCTAGGCCCTTTACTATTAATTTCCATATGTGACTTTACACAGGCTAAAAAAACTATCTTCTTGCATAACTTTAATTTAATGGGCATTGTTAAACATAAGACTAATTCCAGACAAAACTATGGAGGCAATGAACCAAAAACAGTTCCAGCTTCAGTTTTCATTTTCTATTGTCTTCTGTTCCTCATCCTCTTCCCCAAGTTCATTGATGATACCCAACCCACTCTCCCAGGTACCATAATAAACACAGGAAAATATATTGCCTTGAACTTTTCCTGAGCATCATTAATTTCTCCAGAAAGAATAACTTCAACTGCCTTGGTTTCAGTTTCATCATCTGTAAACTCTTTTAGCTCTTAGTCTGTGATTCTATTATTCTTTGTTAGCTTTCTATGTCCCTGTAAACACAAGTGGCTTCATAACTTTAGTTGCTTCCTCTACTCCAAGACTCTCAGAAGTTTCTTTGGTTTCTAGAAAATTTGACATTTTCTTAACATTTAGTGATGTTTTCATTTCCAAACTGCATCCTCTTTTGATGTCTTGGACGGCACTGTTATTGTTCCTCTTCTACTTGTTATATCTTATCTAAAACTTCTGAAAACAAAGTTCAGTTGTCATACTTTGAAAGTATTCTTGTTATTAATAGAAATATAACTGCAGAGTACAATTTTAATGTCAGTGTTGACATAAGGGAAAGACAGTATGATAAAACTGGACAGAATATTAGATTTGTATTTAGGAATAAATGGGTTCAAACTGTTACCTACTTTGTACTGTTACTATCCTCACAACTCAACAAACTTTAGTGACTATTACTTCAAGTATTAAGTATAATATCCCTTCTTTGGCTTTTAAAACCGTTCACAACCTGATCTTCTTCCTGTCTTTCCATTCCTTTTATACCTTATTCTTTTTAGTGTCATTTAAAATCCAGTAACACTGGCTTATGTTCCTTGCACAAGACATTTTACTTTATTTTTTCTTTTTCACTGGTGGTACTACATGCTTTAAGTGCTTACCCTCATTGTCTTTGCTACCTGTATTCCCTAGCTTTCTTCAAGTCTCAGCAAAAATCTAACTCTTGGATTGTTTCCCCCTTTAATCTGTATATACTTGGTTGGTTGATTTTTGTTTATATGGTGTCTCTCCTATTTTAATAAAAGCTTCTAGTGCATGACGATTGTTTTTACCTTTCTTTATATCCTCAGCAGTTGTCAGAATGCCAGGCACCCTGTAAGTCTTTATCATCTACCTTTCTTTAATTAAACTAGTTGGTTATTTTTTCCTATTTTTGTTTTCCAAATGTTCTACATTCCAAAATACACTCCAAAATACTGTGTATTTAAGTAAACAACTGAACTATATTAGGTAATAGTCTATGGCCAGGTCTATATTGTCATTTTAAAAAATGAATTAGGTATGTAATCTAGACAATTTTATTGAGGTAAGGAATATTTTGTTTTGCCAAACAGGTTTGTATAATTTCAAGGTCTAACTTTCAAGGTCTCATCTTTTCCATCTTAGAGCTCTGTTCTGTCTGTATTTAAATTTTATTTATATATTATAATGTTTATATTTAGCCTCAGCATTAAATGGAATCATTATAATGTAATCAGTCTGGTTTTCTACAAACCTATGGATCATATCTAGGGCTGCATAAAACTTACAGAAGAAAACACTTCAAAAAATAAACATGAAAGTGACAATGAGAAATTCCCAGTGGGTCTGGGTCTCATTTTCCCTACTTTTGAAAGGACAAAAGAAATATTTCTTTTCAATTATTTTAGATGTATAAGACTACTTCTTGAGCCATATGAACAGTTAAAGTCATAAGAAGATTCAGAAGTACAGAGATCACTTAGTTCAGTCCTTTACCCAAAGCATAAATCTTGATCACAATATTTCCTATCAGTGGCTACCAGTGTCTAATAGATAAAAGTCTCCAGTTGTCCCGTTTGTCTAAATGAGATTAAAATGTAGTTGGGAAATATTTAACAAAATAAATAAAAATTGAGAGGTTTCTGTTTCTGGAAAGATGGCAGAGTAGGTGAGAAAATTCCCAGCTCTCCGGATTTCTCCTGAAAACAAGACAAAATAGCACTTCAGGGTCAATATGGAATGGTAAAAACAAAAACAAAAAAGTTCTTGGTAAAAGAGTCATCTTCCTGGGACAATCAGAGAAGATCTGAGGGAAGATACCAGAACTGAAACTTGACCCCAGTGAAGTGTAAAAATATACAGGCTAGTCCCTCCAAAGCAACAAGCAGCAAGCTAAGACTAGCTGTGTTGGGATGTAACTTTAGCTATAGCAATTTTCACCTCCCACACAAGCTGGGGAGTCAGATACCTGAAGCAGGAAAGATTGAAAGAACCTCTGCTAATAAGGCACAGCAGGCCCAATTGTGCAGCTGGTAGATGGCCCTGTTGGGAAAGCAACCAGCACAGGCCAGAAGCAATGAGACAGGAATCCTGTTGGCTGTAGGCATCTACAGGAAAGCAGAGTTCCTGATTTTGACTCCAGGCCAGAAGGGAGAACTGAAGGAGAACCAGATCACCATTTCCCATACTCCAACACTAGAGGTGATTATACTAACCAACTGCAAACAAATAAATAACAAGCAGGCGAAGGAAACCCAATCATAGAAAATTACTATGAGAATAGAGAAGAGAGAAGTTTATCTTCAGAGAAGGATACTGAAGTGAAAAAAAGGGCCTTTCCTACCCCAAAGAGTAATATCAAATGGTCACCTACCCAAAAGAATTTATAGAAGAACTCGAAAAAGACTTTAAAAATCAAGTGAGATTGATGAAAATTAATATACTGGGAGAAAAGGAAAGGGAGAAGTAGAATGCTGCAAATTATCTGTCATAAAAAAGAGGCAAGAAAAAGCTTTAACAGTGGAGGGGAAAAAAGGGAAGGAAAGGGCAAATGAGCAAACCTTACTCTCATTAGAACTGGTTCAAATGGGAAATAACATACCTACTAAATAGGGGTATAGAAATCTATCTTAATCCTGCAGGAAATAGGAGGGGAATGAAATATGGGGAAGGGGGGAGGGTGATAAAAGAGAAGTCCTACTGGAGGAGGGAGTGGACATTTCAAAACAATTTTGAGGAGGGATAGGTTGAAAGGAGAGAGAGAATAAATGGGGAAAAATAAATTAGCAATAATAATTGTAAAACATTTTTGAAGCAAGTTTCTCTGATGGAATATTATTGTTCTCTGGGAAATGAGGAGCAGGATATTCCCAGGGAAAAAACAACAATGCTGGAAGCTCCTCCATGAACAAAGTGATATATAATGTACAAAGCAATAGCAATGTTCTGAGAGGACCAGCTGTATATGACTTTGTTGTTCTCAGTAATACAATCATCCACAACTACTCCGAAGGACTTATGATGAAAAATCCTATCTATACTCAAAAGTCTGAATCTGAATGATTTGAATACAGATTGAAATATTCTCTATTTCTTTCTATTTTTAACTTAATTTTTCTTGAGATTTAATTTTCTTTAGGGTGGGAGATCTAAGTTTTCTTTTACAACTTGACTTTTATGGAAATGTTTTGCATAACTTCACATGTGATTTCTTAATTGTGGGTAGGAATAAGGGGGAGAATCTAAAACTCAAAAATCTTAAAAATAAATGTAAAAAAAGTGTTTTGAATGTAACTGGGGAAAATATTAAATAAAAAAATAACTTTTAAAAAAATCTTTATAAATGGTAACAACCATCATCATCATCATTTTCGTTTTAGCATAATTGGTTATGTTATTAAGCACAAGTCAGTGAACTATGACTATTATCTTTCATATTTTCTGCAATTATAAAAAGAAAACATTAATGAAGAAAATTATTTAATTCATGAATTTTTTCCTTCCTTTAGTTGAACTTAGGAGATGTCTTAGTCTTTTAAAAATTTTTTAAAATTTTTAAAAAATTTATTTTTAATTAAAAATTATTTTGAGTTTAAATACAGAAATAAAATCCATGTACATAGCACAACAGAAAAAGAGGATTCAATACAAAATAATGAATCTCTGTTTCATACTTATTAAAAAACACTAGATAAATATTATGCATAATTTTCAAAGCTATAAAAATGAGTATTAATCTTATATGAATGAATTACAAGAGAAGGAACTGATAGAGGAATTAGATGGGAATGAATGGTTGGTAGTTCAGAAATGGATTAAAAAAAGGAACAATATAAATATCTGGAAAAGTATAAAAATGTTCTAAATTTAGAAAAAATTAGAGGATAAGGGTATGGGGAAGACAGAGAAATAAGTAAGGGATTTTTAGAGGGAACCCTATTCACATCAAATCAGGATTAAAATATACATTTAGAGAGGAATAAAAATTCTAAATTATAAAGAAATAAAAGGATAAGAAAATAGAATGGGGGAGTTATAGAAGGATGTGTGGATTAACAGGAATGAGATAAGTGTATAGATCAATGGGAATAGGATAAAGAGGGAGGAAAAGGATGAAGGGGAGAAGATAAAGGAGGGATCCTTGAAGGGGAGGTAGGAAAACAAGATAGTAGACAGAAAAAAACCAGAGGAGTCAGGAGGGGTAGGAAATAGATGCACACAAACACAATAATACAATTCAGGAGTAGATTTTATTAGGTAAAAAAGCAAGAGTAGTAATCATTGATCTCAGACAAAGTTAAAACTAAAATCAATGTAATCAAAAGAGAAAAAATATACTATTTGTCAGCCAAATTACTGGATATGGTTTTAGATTATTTAAAATAACTAAACAATATAAGGTTGTGGTGTAGGAAATGATGAATTGGTTGATTTAGAAAAACATGGAAAGTCTTGGACTTATGAAGGAAGGTGTTATCCATCTTCAGAGAAACAGAACAAACTAGGTAGTACATAAGTCTTACCTAGCTGTATATGGATGTATATGTATGTGTATATATAAAATATCTGGGGGGGAGGAAGAAAGGGGAAAAAGAATAGTTTAAAAAGTACACAGTAGAGAATAAAAGAAAACCTACAAGAGAGCAAAGAAAAGATGGACAATTCAGAACACAATGTGTAGTGTTTGTTATATATGTCTTTTTGAGATGGAAATTTATTGTTTTATATTTTGAATCCTCTCATGCTCTGCTGTTCACATGATAATGCTTACCCCCCCTCTTTTGTATTTAAATTTTAAATTAAATAACTAATTAAAAATGACTAAAAATGCAATAGAACATGATGTTAAAAAGTTGTTTTCTAAGTAAAAGTGTGGGCTTATGCAATACTTATGTACAGCTTAGTGGTCCCTGTTTCTATTTGAGTTTGACACTCAAATGTTCTAGATGACCACCAGTGTTCTCAGAAAATAAACATTCATTTGAAATCTATCTTTCTGAAATTTTTGCTTTTTGTTCCTTACTGCCCTCTAGAAATCTAATTTGAACATGCTTAGCTTCTCTTAACTCTTCAAATATTTGAACAAAGTCATCATGTGCCTTTCTACTTTCACAATTCTTCTCTTCTCCAGAACGAGCATTCCAGATTACTCAGCTGATGCTCATATGGAATATTCTCTAGTTCCTTTGCCATCTTAGTCAAGCCTCTTCTGGATTTACCTTGGCTTGTCGATGTTCCTCAAAAATGGGATTCCTAGACCTTGTCATAATACTTTAGATGTAGCTAGACCAAGACAGAGTAAAAGGGGATGATCATCTCACTCTAGACACTCCAATACTAATATTGCAATCTTAAATACATTTAGCATGTACAAATGTTACTCATCATATTGTTAGCTCATATAGAGTTTATAGTTTAATAAGAACCTTAAGGCTTTTTCTTTCCATAAGCCTTTTTTATATATACTTCCTATGTTTGTACAGTTGAATTTTTTAAACCAGGTATGGAGCTTCATATTTAGTTCTATTAAATTTCAATGTATTTTCTTCAATTTACCATTTCCTCTCTTTTGAAAAAATTTTCAATACCAATTCTGTCATCAAATATATTGTTAATTCGTCTAAATTGGTGTCATCCACAACTTATAATAAGCATGCCATCTATGCTTTCATTCAAATGATGATTAAAAAAGTCAAACAAAATTGCTCAGGAATCCTTATGGCATTCCTCTAAAGCCTACTCTCTGCTAAGAAACATTATTTTGGACTAATTAGTTAATTAGTTTCAAGTCTACTTAGTTGTATATTAATCAATGTATTTGTAGACTCTTCATTGTGTCTACAAGGACAAATTACAATAGATTATAAGTTCCTGGGGTAAGGGATTGTTTTATTTTTTACTTTCTGCCCAAAGTACTTAGTATAATAATTTGTAGATAGGAGGCACTTAATAAATACTTACTGAATTGAACTTGTAGAATGTGTGAGATACCTTGTCAAACGTCAGTTAAAATCCAAATATATTGTTTCTAAGGTAGGGGATCTTCACCTTTTTTGGGGGTCCAGGTGATCTGGTGAAGCCTATAGATTCCTTCTTAAAATAATCTTTTTTAATTGTATAAAATACAATACATAGAATTATAATGTGAACCAGTTATATTGAAATATCTATAAATGTATCTCTCTTTGTGTGTACACACACATACATATATATGTACATACATACACATTCATGCACCTGAGTTTAAGAATCCCTGCTCTAAGGTACTCCCTTAATAAAGGAGTTTAGTACTGCTGTCAGAGTAAATGCTATTAGAATGGCATGATTTTTTTCTTAATGAACCCATTCTGGTTCATTCTGATCACCTCTTCATTTAATTTGTGCTGACAACCCAACTCTTTAATAATTTGATCTAGAGTTTTAGTAGGAGTAAAAATCAAGTTAATTAAAGCAACTAAAGTTAATAAGCATTAAGCTTGACAAGCCTAAAGTTTAAAGTATATACCTTCTTCCTTCTTTTTAAAATTAAGATTACTTTGGTTTATGTCTTTCAGCATCTGGTTATACTCATTAGTGAGCTATGGAGTTTGAATAGACTTAAAAGACAAATAGTTCTCATGAAATCCTGAGCAAAAAGTCTCTTAGCTTCTTAAAAGCTCCCCAGAAACCTATCCCTACCTTGTTGAATTTCCCTTGTCCCCAAATGATTCTCATTTGGCTAATTAGCAGATAGACTTATTCTGTTCCTTTATCAAAATTTTTCACATGGCACCCTTCCCATATTATTAGAAACTGATTTCTTAACAAAAGATAATGAATAGAAACTGTTTTACACCTTTAACTTTCTTTCTCTTCCTCAGCATTTTTGTATTGATCTTCTTTCATTCCTGCTTAATTTCTAGCAAAAGACCATGATTGGAATTCACAATGGCCTACTTTGTCTACTAGCCAGTAACAGAGACTTTACCCTTTCCAGAATGGCCAGTCTCCAGTCCAACTGCGCTGCTTCTTTTTCTCACAATTCCTCAAAAATCGCTGACAGAGGTCCTGTGGTTGAAACAGCCAACTCTTTCATTATCTTTGGATATAGTTAATTTATCCAACCAATGCATAAACATTTATTAAGTGACTATTATGGGGTATTGGATTGTGCTAGGTGCTGGACAGGTACTGGACAGACGGCTTACAGTTTTATGGGGGGAAGACACTAACATGAAAAATTATGATATATAATACTGTATGCTTAGTGTATTAAAAAGATATAAAACAAAATGGTTCATTCATTTTGAAGAAGCAGCTCCTTTAAAATGAATAGATTAGAAAAAGTAGCAAGAAGGTAATGTTTGATTTTTAAAAGATGGATGGGATGCATAGCTCTAGAGTTATAAAGAACCTAAGAGGTCATATAGTACAATTTACGCATTTTACATATAGAGAGATATCTATATGGTTGTGATTTACCCAAGTACTGGAGATAGTAAGCATCAAAGGGAAGATATGAACCCAGAGTGACTCCAAAGCTAAAGCTTCTTCTTTCCAGGACAGCATACTATTAATTTAGTAAACAGAGGCACAGAGGGTGAATTCCAAGAAAACATTTGAGCAAAGATAGAGACTTGGAATCCTAGTATATATTGAATGAAAGGCAAGTGAAGACACAGAGTAGTTCGGGTTGGCTGAAGCCTAAATATGGAGGAAAGAACACATAGCTGGAAAGATTGACAGGTACCAGATCACAGAGGGCGTCAAAAACCAAAAAAGGAAGTTTAAATTTATTTTTGTGGTCCAGAACTATGATTTCCATCTCAGAACTCTTCCTGAAACCCCTCTAACAACACTGAGCACCTACAGAATTGCTAATCTATCTTTCAAATCAATGCAAATTAGCAATCCCTATTAGGTGACTTGCTAATGGTCAACCAAACAGACACTATCTTATTCTAAGGCTGGCTTTCTATCCACTAAGTTGGTGTCAACCTTTCCTCAATAATAACCATGGATCATTGACTTTGTGTGTTTTAAAGTTCACTAAACACTGTGGTATACCCTAGGGATCAATTACAGATTTTTTTTTAGTAGAGGAAGGATGTAATCAGATTCATGCCATAAAAAATTATCCTGGTAGTAATATAAAGAAAGAATTGGGAAAAAGAGAATATGGAAGCCACTAGACTTTTTGGGAAGCTATTAAAACAGTTCAAGTAATATGGTGCTGTTCAAGGATTATAGTAATGAACAGATAAGAGGGACAGGGTCTGTTATTTGATTAAACATAAGACATGAAAAAGAAGGAAGAGTCAAAGATTACTAATATAGGGGAAAGGGCATATGATGATGGCACACTAGAAATAGTGGTCAGAAAGAGGGAGAGGGTTATGGAAAAATAAAATAAACTTGCTTTAGGATAGATTAGGGGCATCTAGGTGGCACAGCAGATACAGTACAGATACAGTCTGGAATCAGGAAGACTCATGTTTAGTAGTTTGAATCTGTCCTCAGACACTTAATAGCTGTGTGACTCTGGGCAAGTCACTTAGCCCTGTTTGCCTCGGTTTTTACTGGAATGATTCACCATTTCCTTCTCCAGCTCATTTTACAGATGATGAAACCGAGGCAAACAGGGCTAAGTGACTTGCCCAGAGTCACACAGCCAGGAAAATCCCAAATGGGGTACAAAGAGTTGGACATAATTGAACAACAAACCCTTCAGTTCTATGATCCTATACATCTTGAGAGCTGTGGTTATAGAAGGAAAGGGGTTGGGGGAAGGAAAAAAAGTGGGGGAAGGGGAGAGGGAAGGAAGGAGTGAAGAAGAGGTAGAGGAAAAGGAAAAAGAGGAGGAGGGAAAGAGAGGGGCAAAGGCATGGAAGTGTAGTTTGTAGTTATTTTAATAGAAGTAAAAATTAAAAATATGGGAGTAAATAGGATTGAGAAAAGACACAGTATCAATAGAGGACAGAAAGAAGATAAGAACAGATAAGTTCATTTAGATCAGTTACATGCTCCTCTTGTGAAAGGCAGTGAAAAGAGTGGTAGTCTCAAAATCTGGAAAAACTTAGTTCAAGTTACATATATTCACTGTGTGACTAAGCAAGTTAGTTACCTCTCAATATCCCCAGGCAGCCAACACTAGAATTTTTCACAAATCTACTTTGCTAAATGGAGTTTCTCCCCTGAAATTTCCCTACATTCTTGTTTAGTTATATCCAACTTTTCCTGACCCTTTTTTGGGGTTTTCTTGGCAAAGATACTGGAGTGACCTGCCATTTCCTTTTTCAGCTCATTTTACAGATGAGGAAACTGAGGCCAATAGGGTTAAGTGATTTATTTGAGTATTTGAGGCCAGACTTGAATTCAGGAATATGAATCTTTCTGACTCCAGGTCGGTACTCTGCCCATTGTGCCACTGTGCTGTCTGTTCTCTACAGTAATAACTCTTGAATTTAAATCTAAGCCCAGTGCTCTTTCTACTATGCCATGTAGCTGTATTCTCACTGATGGGCAGAACAGAAGGAAAATAGAAGTTTGGCACTACTTTGTCTCCATCATCTTTTATCTTCATCCTATAGGTGGTCCCTAAACCATTATTGATAAGGATAAAAACAACAAAAAGCTTTTTTTCCATTGTCCTTATTTTTTCACTGGATTCTCAGGACATTGGAAGCATTAGCACTCTCTGATATTACAATACGGTGCCACTAGTTTACCTGTATCCTCAATGACATAACCTATTTTAAAATCTAAGCTTATCAATAAGTTCTGTGGCCATCCATATTAGTCTCTTTAGATACCTCTGTCTTTTCTTCTTTCATAAAACCACCCCCTTCATTTCTCCCTTCCCCATTATTTCTTATAGCACAGTATAGCATTCATCACATTTATATTTCATAAATTGCTTAGCAATTCCCCAACTGAAAAGCACAATCAATTTGCTACCACAAAATGAGCCATTATAAATATTTTTGTACATTCTTGGAATTTTTTTTTGTTTAAGACTAATTCATTCCTTGATCTGCCCTTTTCTTTATTCCCTTCTCCCCTTTCCCCACCTGCCTCCCATTTCCTTGTTGAATAAAATGCATTTCTGTGCATGTATGTGTATGTATGTGTGTGTGTGTGTGTGTGTGTGTATATATATATACATATATATATACATATATACATAAATATCAGTATCTTAATATCTTGTATTTTTATAGAGCTTTTGCTGTGAGAAGCTCCAAGTACTTTTGCATATTTCTTCTGATTAATCATCCAAATATTTCATAAGTTAGGTAGAGAATGGATGCCATTTCCCCACATTTTACATAGAAGAAAACAGTCTCTTATATATTATATATATATATATATATACATATATATATATATGTATATATATATATATTCTTTCCTTTGACTAAGTCAGATGAGAGTGAAGTTCATTTCCCACCCCTAAATCCTTTCTCCTGGTTTGCATAGACTTTCCCAGCTCCTTTTCTCTTCATTAATCCCTTCCTTTTCCCCCTCCCTCCACCACTGGGCCATTTCTCTTCCTTTCTCTTCCCATTCTTCTTTTAAGATTATAAAGATATAATAGAACAACTCCTATCTTTTATTTAGACTCTTTTTACTGATATAAAAAAGGAAAAAACTAAAATTTATTTTAAAAATGAGATGATAGTTCTTGAGATTAAGTCTACAAATTTAAGCATATAAAATAATATTGTATATCTTAGGCAGATATTGAAAGAGAGAGAAAACCCTTTTCAAAATAGCTCTAAATTTTAAGAAAGAGAACGTTGTAGCATGATGTATACAGAATTGAATAAAAATACAGGAAATAAATATTCCTTGACTCTGCCTCTGACTTTAAAGTGAACTCACTTTCAGTCATGGCAAGTGATGAATTATAGTTTTACCTGATAGAAAGTATGAGAAGCTAGTGAACTAGATAGCAAACATGTCAGGTTTTCTATGACAAAATCTTTGTTGGCATGTTAAGCTACTTCTAATAGAAAAAAAGAGTTGTACTAAATAAAAGAATCTCTGGAAATAAAAGGTATATATGAATGAATTATTTCTTTCATAATAACATGATATACATCTTCCATTCAAAGATATTAATATCAATCCTTTTATTATGCAAGGCTTTTTCCAGCTTCCGCACTCTAATTAACATAACCATCTATTTCCATATGAACAGGGATCCATGCTAATTGTACATTAATTCCTAAGATGAATAATTGATATATTGGATGCAACACCTCAAAAAGCTAAATCGTGTTTGGTGCTTGAAGTAACAAGTCCTGAGCCATGAGTTAATCAAGAAAACTATACATAGGTCTTCATTAACATACCAAGAATCAGCCCACCAATAACAAAATCACTGAACATGCACATTTAATGGTGCAAAATTCAATCATACTTAACTTAGCCTGAAAATATCAGTATCTTAATATCTTGTATTTTTATAGAGCTTTTGCTGTGAGAAGCTCCAAGTACTTTTGCATATTTCTTCTGATTAATCATCCAAATATTTCATAAGTTAGGTAGAGAATGGATGCCATTTCCCCACATTTTACATAGAAGAAAACAGTCTCTTAGAAAATAGCTTGCAAACTACCAGAAGTATGTTGCACAATCTTTTCCATTTTTTTTTAGCATTCCAGGCTCTTTGTGACAACCACCACGGCCTCTATCAGTGGCAAAAGGGTGGGAGAAAAGTATGGGATGTGATGGTGATACATATCAGTAGGTGGTTTTCAATCCAAACAAAAACAACTAAAATTTTCAAAGTTCATTATATACATTTTTTTTGGATCATAACAATCCTATGAGGCTGCTACTATGGGTGTCATTAACCTCATTTTAGAGATGAAGAAACTTGGACCAATAGCATTTAGGTAATTTGTCCTTAGGTTTATATGTAATAAATGTCAGAGGCAAGATTTGAACCTAGGTTTTTTGCCCTCCAGATCCAGCGTTCTATTACTATACTTCACTGACTTCTCTAGCTTCTAAAAAGAGCCCAGATTGACATAAAACTGCTCAGAAGGGCACAAATGGTTTATAAATTACCACTTAACTGTAACAAGTTTGTAGTGTTAGTAGTTAAATGAAATAGCTTTAGAAAGATATAATGTGAATTGAAAGCAAGAGGATAATAAATTTTATTTATAAAATATTCTTCTCCTTTTCCTGCCCTCTCCTGGGCACCACTTATAAATGTGGTTCTTGAACCACTTAATAGTTAAAATCTTGCTGCATTTAAAAATAGATGCTTCAAGTCATGAGTAAAATATTACAAGGTCAACCCACAGGCATCCACTAGAAGGACCATATGCGCTCTATATAGATTTGTAAACAGCAAAACTCATTGAGAACATGAAATGACTGATTCAACATGTTTCCAGAAGAAGATTAAGGTATATTAGAGGCATGAGGTAAACAAGAATGGGAAAACTTTGCCATAAATCAGCAATTACTGGTAGGTAGTCAATATCACAAGTGTGATGCAGTGCTGAAGCTGACTAATAGTATGAGAACATTAAGTCTTGGGTCTCAAAGTCACAGTAAGCCCTTGTTCAGATTTACTTTGTAGCTGTCTCAGCTTAGAGCTGTTGCTATGAATTACAAATTGAATGTCTTCCTTGTGCCAACATTCAGATGGCACTCTGCTGTGCTTTCAGTGGCTAAAAGCAGAGACAAGCAGGATCTGAATAGCAGATACAGCTATGGCACACTTACATTTAAAAATCTGACATTTTGAAGGTTAATCCATAGTATAGCCCCTGAGTTGCTGGCATTATACCAGAATTGCAGCTGGAAAGTTCTTATAACATTGATATCCTTACTGTTCATTTACAAGCCAGGCCATTCATAATAACTATTCTAAGGTTTGTGGGAATATCTCATTTATACTGTCACTACATAGGTTTCTATTCTACACCAGCCTTTTCAGTAAAACAAAAATGCTATATAGATTTCTATCCCAACCTCCACATTTCAAGGGAATTCTAAAATTCTCTGCAGTGTCAACACAAATACTTAACAAGATTCTCTTCATCTGCCACAGATTGCTTTGTAACATCCGTACTCTGTTCATGTTAAGTCTTCATCTTTCAGAAACAAGATTCTGCAAGTGAAATGGCCTAAAGGATTTTTAATGTTTTCTCTGAAAATGGTATTTGTCAGTCCTTCTCCCTGTAAGAACCTGTCTGCTTAGATTCATAAAGTATCTAGAGTTTAAAGTAAGCACAGGGTAAAAAAAGGAATAGGGATCATACATCAAAGTACAATTTGTAGAGAGCATGCCAAACTTTGTGTAAGTGGACTTAAATTCCCATTATTACCAGTAAAAAACAAAACAAAACAAAATAACAAAATAACACAGTGACATTGTGCTTACTTTTCAAAAAAAAAAAAAAAAGATCCACTCCCCCAAAAAGAATAGGAGTTTTCAGAAAAATTTCCTCAGGTACCATTATAAATTAAAGTAACTTTTTGATTCCACAGCAAAACCATCACACTGGCAAAGATGACAAATGTTAGAGCAATTGTGAGAAAACAGGCACAATTGTTGATTGTTAATAGGGCTATCAATTTATCCATCTACTCTGAGAAACAATCTGGAACTATATGAAAATTATGATATCCTTTGACATAATGCTATCATTACTGTACCTATATACCAAAAAGAACAAAAAAAGAAGAAAAATGCATAATCAAAAATATTTACAGAACGTCCTTTGGTGGTTGCCAAAAATTGGAAACTAAGAGTGTATCCAGGAATGAGTAAACAAGTCATGGTATATAAAGTATAAAATGAAATATTATTTTGCAATAAGAAATGATGAAATAGACAATCTGGAAGGAAATAGGGGAGACTTCTATGAACGGATTCTCAATGAAGTGAGAAGAACTAAGAGAACAATTTATAGAATGACAAGCACATTATCCAGGAAAATAATTTTCAAAGACTGTAGAACTTTGATTAATGGAATGATAATCTATTAGTCCAGAAAACTGTAAATAAAGTATGCCAATTATCTCTTTTAGAGGTGATAAAATTCAGAGAGAAACATAAGATTTTGGGAGATGGTCAATGTGATCATTTATTTTATTAAGTTATGCATAATTATAGTGAGGATTTTCTTTATTGCTTGTTATTTGGTGGGGGAGGGTCAGAAAATCAAAATTTAAATAAATGCAAAAACAGAAAATTTATTTGCTAATTTAAAAATTAAAAAAAAATAAAAATCAATTTAGAAAATTTAAGCCTTCATGCCTTCCAATGAGGACAAATTAATTTGAGAAGAAGGAAATAAAGGTCTGAAATTATTCAGGTCCATTGTTGACATTGATTTAATCAGTCAAGCTGTTTTTCATTTTTCTGTGTGTAAAAAATAATATAATCTATGCCTTTAGGGAATTTATGGAGAACTTCATTTTAAAAATATTGCTCTTATTCTTTCAGTAAAGAGAATGGGTATCTGCTTAATTCACATACTCTGAAACGCACTAGAAAATAATAATACTAAAAGCTGTTATTTATATGAATTTATTATGTGCATGCTAATGTTTTACAAACAATTTCTCATTTGTTCCTCATAATAATCTTGGGAAGAAGAAATATACTATTATTATCCTTCTTTTACTGATGAGGAAATTGGGGCAAATAGAGGTTGTGACTTACCCAGGATCACATTATGGATTTATAGGGGCATTATATCTTTTAGATCTTAAGCATATTAGTTAGTTACACTGGGTTTAATTACATTGTTATATATCTTATTTGAAATGGCTAGAGCTTCAGGAAGCCATTTCAGGAAATACTCCATTTAGGTCATCCTTTTACAAATTACGGGTGATCATTCCCTTATGATTTTGGGGGGGAAATGTGATTTAATTCAATAAGATGTTTCAATTCTTGTTTTTCTAAAGCACTTTGTGATATTCAACAGAACCATTTAAAATCATTGATTCAACCTATAAAATATAGGAATCATATCAATGCATTTTTATATATTAAAAAGTCCAAAAAGAATTCAATTGATTTATTGACTCTAGAACATATATTCATCTTATTAAGCTTCTATTAACCAAAAGAGACACAAGAACTATATGAACAAAACATAAAATACTTTTTGTACAAATCAAGTTAGATTGAAATAATTGAATTAATATTTGTAGTTCATTGGTAGGTAAAGCCAATATAATTAAAAATGACAATTTTACTTAATTAATCTATGTAATCCCATCCCAATTCAACTGCTAAAAATTATTTTACTGGGTTAGAAAAAATAATAATAAAGTTCATTTAGAAGACCAAAAGGTAAGAAACATCAAAGAACCCAAGGGGAAAAATGTAAAGGAATCATCTTCAGTGGTATTAGACCTTAAACCACATTATAAGATGAAAACATTGTTGAAGTATAAAATGCATAATGTTGATTTTTTTAAATTACCATTTTCTTGTATAAATAATTAAAAAAAAATAAGAACAGAAGAAATGCAGAAAACTGGGGGAAAACTTTCATTGACAGACACTGTTAGGGGTTTACAAATAGTATTTCATTTGAGATCTTACCTGAAACAACCCTGTGAAGCAAGTGCCACTTTACAGTTGTAAGGAAACTGAGATAGATAGAAGTTTAGTGAATTTCTTAGGGTCATATATCCAGTAGAGTATTGAAGAATACATTTTGAACTCAGGTCTTCCTGATTCTAGGCCCAGCACTTTATATACTATACCACTTCATCTTATAAATAAATATTGCTTAGAAATTAAGAAGAGAAAACAATTGATATAGTTACAATGTTTTTAACTCTCCGTGCTGTCATGGTAAAAGAAACACTTAAGACTCTCATACAATGACCTGTTGCTATACATTAGACTGCTGGTGGTGGGGTAGAGAGACTTAGCTTGGTTCTACTCTTTCATTGATGTAAGGAAATCCCAATTTGAAAATTATTTCCACTGATTCAAACAGAAATTCATCTGTATATCACAGTGTTAGCAAGTTGTCTGGGTACACTTCAAAGTTTCCCATTGTCATAGATCTAGAATATGTTAGAACTTGAACCTTGATCTTCCTTACTCCAAAGTTTTTCACTATTTAAGGAAAGTGCCTCTTGTTATTCACATGTATAGCTTCAAATCTGTATAATTACTTAGCATACTGTTTGAGATCACTCAAACAAAAAATTGGGTTGTGATTTTAGGGTGGTATAACTGGGGTTGATAAATTGACATTGATAACTTGTTTTTAGAATTAGGGATAAAGGACTATATTCTGACCTGTTTCTTTCCCCTTCTCCCCCCCCCGCCCCCCTTTTTAGTAGAACATTGTAATTTTTGAAGCTAATATAGAATGTGGAACAACTAGCTTGCTGAGTTTGTAGCTTTATATACAATCAAGCCTTGTTAGAGTCCTCTTCATTTGTAATATCACTGTTACAGTGTAGGATGATATTCAGTTCCAAACAACATTCCACTTGATGACTAGGGATTAGCTTGCCCATTATATCTGTGGTATTACTAACTGATAAGCATCACCACTTTCCTTTTCCTTTCTACTCTGCAAACTGGGGCCTTCTATTCAGCTTACAAAGCATGAGTATGAAGTGATTCTTAAAATGAGAAAGTTGGAGGAAGGGAAGTTTGAACAACAATCATTGTCATATAGCTTAGTCAGCAAAACTATTTTCTAAAAACCTTCTCTCTTGTTAAATGCAAACATACTTTTCAAATAGTGTACAAAGTATTATTTATATACTATTTTAACCTTGATAAGGAAATTGATCTATGTTAGAATTTGAGTGCTTTTCTACTAAGGCTTTCCTTAAATAAAATAAACATAAGTGAGAATGCCTCCAACCTTTACAAGGGTCCCCCAGACAAAGCTATTTAGGTTAAAGGTACTACATAGGTCCACATCTATTCAAAACCATAGCTCATAAATCCTCAATAGTTTTTTCTCCTCCGATCATTCTTAGTTGGCCCAAAAACTTGTTCAAAGGAATAATTTAATGAAATAGTTAAGTAAAAAATATAGCAATATCCCCCATAAACTATAAACTTATTTTCTATAAATGTAAATACCATCAGAAGAAAGAAAGGACACATGTAGGAAACATATATGGAGAGGCATGAATAGGGACTACAAGTGACTACAGCACATGTAAGAATGAGCATACATGTAGGTAACATGTGTAGCCATGGCATATTGTGAAAGTGACAACTTATACATTCTATACTGTAGAGCCATTCAAAGTCTTCTGGTGATTTGATCAGCCTGCCCCTTTCAAGGCTATTCCATTCAGGTATTATAAATCTTATTACTATTGCCATACATGTACTCTCTGCTAGATGCACACTCTACCCTACCTCATGCAGCTGCTCTTCAGTTTGGGTCCACTGGTGCTGCTAGTCACTGCTGGTTGTTGCCAGCTGGGTCGACTGAGCATGAGGTTGTAAAACATTTTGTTTCTGATGGCAGCAGTTGTTATTAAAATGTTTTCTTTTTCTTAGGACAATGAGTGGACACTGTCATGCTCTTTTAGTTTAAAACCCTAGTGCTTTCTCTGCTACAGCTTTTTTCACATATTTATCAGGTTGAGGAGACAGTGTGATTCAAAAAAAAAATGGTGTTTTTGTATTTCCTATAAAAATTTTTCCTGCAAAAGAAGTAGATTAGAGTACTCTTTAATCAAATAGAGGAATTCTAAAAAAATCTCATAAAAGAATATAAAGGAGTTTGCTTTATAACGACAACAACAACAAAAACCTGGTTGTATTAGAAGGTATTCACCATTGAATGAAGGAAATTGATGAAATACAGAGTAAATATAGTGAGTGATCTGCTGAGGATCTGGTCAGGCCCCAAGGGGCCCTTAAAAAAACAAGTTAATACAACTGAGTCACTCAGCTCTTATACACCAGCTTTGAAAGAAGGATACAGTTCTTGAGTGTTCTCAACTCTTAAGAACACAAATGATCCTTATAGTGAGAGCAGCAAGGAGGGGAAGGGTTCTGCTCTTTTTTCTTCCTCCTCATTAACAGTGACATACTGCATCAGAAGTATATGGCCATCAATAGCATGTACTTGGATACAGTATAAGAGGGATATATAAATGTATGTTTTTTTTTTATAGAAAACAACAATAACAACAAAACAAAAAATGAAAACAAAAGGAATGATAGAGGGAGTCATAGATAAGGAAGGACAATTTTGAAAGTTTACTATATACTTAAAAAGAAAAGTAAAATTGACACAAAAGACTCATGTACAATCTTCTCCCATTCTGCAATATATACAGAAATATTCATTTTACTTGGTATTTAAGATTAGAATAAAAATATTCTTTAAAGCACTTTCCCCTTTCTATAGAAACATCACATTTTTGGCATTTCCTATCTTCTTAAGATTACTCTTGATAACAAATTTCATTTTGTAGAGAACTATCTGAAAGAGTCCTATAATTTCTTTCTGAATGACAAATTTTGCTTATGTTTTGAAGTTTTTAAACTTTGATTTTTTTCATCATCATTACATAGCAAGCCTATTAAGTCATGGTTAAAATATTTCTACAATTCTAGTGAGATGTAAATAGTATAATACATGCACAGATTTTTTTTGTCTACTTTTACTCAACCATGTGAGATCTTTAGGGGTTGACAACACTAAGGAGTTTTCAATGGAAGCTGACAAAGAATTCCCTAATTTTCTTCTGAGTTGGAGGTGCTATTAAGCCAGCTGATGTGCAAAAGGGACCAATTCACCCCTCCCTTGTTCTCTTCTTTCGTGGGCTTAAAAGTATGCCAATTGGTTTAAGCCATGTCCGAGAGCCAAGTAGGAAAAGAAGCAAATTGCATACATCCCACCCAGCCTACCATTTGCATTCGAGCACTTGGCTACCTCTCTCACTTTTTCTTTCCTAAACTTAGGTACCATTCCTGGGATGCAGGTTTGAGTAATGCATGGGAGAATGGGGAATCCTGATCCACTAAGTAGAAATCAGGCTTTGAATAAGGTTTGAATAAGGTTCCCAAACTTCAGTTCCTACATACAGACCAGGGAAGGGAAGAGTGCTCCAATTCATGTATCTTTCCTTGTTAAAGTAGCATAGTATTTGTAATATTCATCATTTTTCAGATACTACCAAATTCTGTTAATACAAGACTGGGGCTGGGTTGATGGCAACAATGTGGTAAAATGTAGTTCAGCTTTATAGTGTATTAAGTAGCACATATTCTTTCTGTGTATATGTTTGGGAACAGAGAAAATAATGCTTTATACCTATATAATCTTACAAAGAGCACTGGATTTGAATACAGAAGGTTTGAATTTGAGTTTTTTCCCTGTGACTGGGTGTGTTACAAAGTCATTTAACATCTCTTAGTCTGTCTCCTCATCTGTAAAATAGGTATACTTGTGCAACCTATTTTGCAAAGTTGATAATATCAAATGAGATGATATTTTGTAACTATAAAGTGCTACATAAATCTAAGTTCTTCTTAGTGCTGTTATTATTGTCCTCATATTCTTACAAGAGCATACCTTACCCTTTGAAGTGGAAAGTACAATTGTTATGCCTCTTCTACAGATATGAAACTAGAATATTTGAAATTAACTGATGTACCTTACAAAGATATTTGACAAGCCTAAAAGATTCAAAAGGAACTATCATTATCATTATCACTTTATCATTTGTTACTGTGAGGAAAAGAGTTGAGTTTAAAAGGCCTAGATTTGAATTTTGATTATTTATAACTTTTGGCAAATTATTTGATTTTTTTAAAGTTCAGCTTTCTTCTTTTAAAAATCAAGTCAATAAGCATCTTTT
This sequence comes from Sarcophilus harrisii, assembly GCF_902635505.1. Taxonomy (NCBI): domain Eukaryota; kingdom Metazoa; phylum Chordata; class Mammalia; order Dasyuromorphia; family Dasyuridae; genus Sarcophilus; species Sarcophilus harrisii. The sequence continues at coordinate 204,700,886 of NC_045429.1, forward strand.
AAAGCATCACCTATGCCAGGTAATGTGCTAAGCAGTGAAGATAAAAAGAAAGGCAAAAGCACAGACAACATTGTCCCCTTTTCAGTTACAGGAGGAAGGCACATTTTTGGATCTCTGAGACCAGGCTTGGTTGCTTTAATTATTCAGTTTCCTTTTATTCATCTTTATACATTATATGATATATGATAAAATGTATTTTTCTTAAAAGAAAAAAAAAAGGCAAAAAGACAGTCCTTAACTCTCCCACAATTTAATGCTGGGGACAAGAAGAAAGCAACAAAGTAAAACAAGATAATAAATTGATAATAATAATAGAAGAAAGGTAGCACCACCAAAGGGGAATGAGAAAGGTTTTCTGGATAAGGTGGGACATGAACTGAGACTTGAAGATACCCAGGACACAAAGATAAAGGGAGAGAGAGTTCCAGACTTGGGGGACAGCCAGTGAAAATGCATTTAGGAAATGGAGTGTTTTCTGTGAATAACAAGGAGGCAGGGCAAGAAGGATAGTGAGGAAAAATAGGAAGGAGGAAAACCACAACAAATAATTGTAGCTTAGAATGTGAATGGGATAGATTTATCCATAAAACAAAAATGGATAGCAGATTAAAAATCTGAATTCAACAATGTGTTGTTTTTAGGAAACATAAAAATGAGAGATATACATAAAGATAAAATAAAAAGAAGGAATAGAACTTTCATATTTAAAAATGCAAGGTATAGTTTCAGACAAAGTTAAAATTAAAATACCTTTAATCAAAAGAGAAAATAGAGAAACTATACTATGTATCAATAATATTATTCAATATTGTTTTAGATAATTTAAAATAACTAGACAGTATAAAATATATGAGCGTATATCTGCCAAAACAGATACAGGAACTATATGAACATAAACATAAAATACTTTTATAACAATAAAGTCACATCTAAATAACTTCAATAATATTTATTGTTCTTGTGTAGGTAAAGTGGATATAACTTTTAAAATAATAATTTTACCTAATTAATCCATTGTTATAATGCCATTCTAATTAAATTACTAAAACATTATCTGACTGAGTGAGAAAAAAAACAATAACAAAGCTTACTTGAAAGAACAAAAGTTCAGGAACTTCAAAAAAACTGGTGGAAAAAAAGTAAAGGTAGATTCAGCAGTATCAGATCTTAAATTATTTAATAAGGTAAGAACATTGCTGCAGTATAAAATGGATAATGTCAATAATTTTAAATTGAAATTTTCTTATATAAATAAAGCCTATGTAGCCAAGAAAAGAAGGAATGCAGAACATTAGAGGAAAAAAAATTTCATAGACAATCTCTCAAATAGAATGTGATTGACTTGGAATGCTGCTGTGGTAAAGGAAATAATGAGCTGGTTGATTTAGAAGAACATGGAAAGACTTGGACTTATTAAGGAAAAGGCTATCTACCTTCAGAGAAACATGACAAGTGGAAATGAGCATAGTATAATCTTTTATATATATATATATGTTTACATATATTTATGTAAATGTACATCTATCTACATATATCTATCTATGATTAATTGTAGCCTTCTTTAGGGTGGGGGAGGAAGAGAAGGGACCAAAAATAAGGAAAAAAAGTGCACAGAAAGAACAAAATAAGACCTACAAGGAAACACGTTTATTATATAGGTTGTTTGAAATGGAAATTTATTGTTTTGTATTAAATATGGCTTTTTTTCCTTTTCTCATTTTGTTTAAAACATACACACATCAAGGAGACCAATGACCAATCTATGAGCTATGAGGATCTCATAGTCCAGAAATATTGGTCAGTCAAGTAGCAAAATGTTGAAGAGGAATGTGACTTTGGACTGGAACTTTGTGGGATTAATGCTATGCCATCCTCCTGACTTCCTAGACTTTCTCTACTATCCATACTATAAAAACCTGTTCAACCTGAAAATCCTCTCACATTCAAAGTATCCTCTGTCTTTCTTTGATTGACTTGTTCTTCCTAGACCTGGATTTTAAGGAAGAGACTCAGGTCAACTATGTCTTTATTTATAACCAATTCTCACTACTGATTTTTTCTAACATGAATGACATCTACCTTTTCCACTTCTCCCCATTTCAGCTTCCCTTTATCTTCCCCATTAAAATGTCAGCTCCTTGAGGGGAACTTTCTGCCCTCAAGTCCCCTTGAAGGATTGTCTTTTTTTTCTGCTTATACTTTCCCAATGTTTCACATAATCTCTGAAAAATAACAATTAATAAATATTTGTTGATTTGTTACTGGTTCAAGGAGTACCTAGGAAGGGACCATATTATGAACACTAAACACAAAATTTTATATTTGATCATGGAAGTGATTGAATAGGGATTTGACACATTCAGATCTGTATTTTAGGAAAATTAATTTGAAATGTGATAAAAAAAGATGGAGTTGGAAGACTTGAGTCCAATTAACAGGCTATTGCAATACTCCAAGAAGGAAGTGATAAAGGAAAGTACTGAGATAGTTGGTATTAGTATCAGAAGACACAAGGGGACATAAAGAAGTGTTACAAGGGTAAACTTGACAGAACTTAGCAACATATAACACTTGTCTTGCCTTCTTCTCAGGGGTGTCATAAGGAAAACACAAAATTATTATTATTATTGTTATTAAAAATTTGGCTGCTGATTTAAAAAATTTTAGTAGGAAAGGAGGTTATCAATAGTTAGGGGCTTAGGGTATTGCGCTATTAGGGGGTTAGTAGGAGGAGTGCTTAGAAGAAAAAAGCTACTGAAAGAATGTGGTAAAGACATCATAATATTATACTGTTTATGGTCAGGTCATCTTTATTAAATAAATGTAGCATATTACTGGGAAAAGGGACCTTATAAATCACCTAGGATGACCACAACATTTTACATGAAAGAATTGACATCCATGGAGTTTGGATGAGTGACAGAAGCTAATGAAAAGATGCTTATATTTACTTTTAATTTACATATAACTGTACAAAAATATTTTTGTCATTTGTATTAAAGTCATTGGCTTCAGATTAAAGGGCCAGGAAAGAAACTGTTGAATGTTGATTTCAAATAGTGGTGAGCCAATTTACCAACTTATTATGATGCATTTTCCTTGAGAGACCTAATAGGAGTGGGGCACCATTGGGCCAGCAGGCTCTAGTAATCATTTGCTAAGGCAACCACAGGAAATAATGAAAGCTACGTACAATCTCGCACTGCTTGAATTCTATAAATTGATAATTTTGCATTGCCCTGGAATGATATTATATCCAAATGGCCCCTGGCAGAAAAGAGTTCTCCACTTCTGCCTAGAATATAGTCTGGATCTTGTCTGCTTCTGAAGCTACCACCTGTGGGCCAGTAATATCCCCAGTTCACAGTAAGTCAGTTGGAGGAAAGGGCAAGTTTAAAGCCCAATCAATTGAGTAGTTTGATTTGGCACATGTTGCAATCTCGGTGGTATAATATTAGTTTATTGCAAGAATTCTTAACTTTTTTTTTTCTTTTCTTTCTTTTTTTTGGGGGGAGGGGGGAGAATAGATCCCTTTGGCGTTCGTATTGGAAGTCGTCACCAATTTATCCTGTATATATTTTGTTTTATAATGTTGTCTCCTTCAGTATTTTGTGGGTCATTCAAAAGCAAAGGTCGTATTTGAGTTTTCTTTACATCCCTAGGTTTTATCCCACTATCCACACATAATGGACACTTTAATGTTTACTGACTGGATGCCTTCTAAGGATAAGGTTGCAAAGGCATGAAATACAGAGGATTACAAGAAAAACTGGTTTTATTGAAAGTTCAAGAACTCAAGATTTACTAGAACTAAAGCCCCAGAAAAGGTAGAGCCATCTAAGGTAAGGCGGCCAGGGAGGACTCTTTAATGTAAACTATAAGAGAGATGCTGCCTACTGATTCCGCGTCCCGCTCAGTCACTTGCCCTGGGGGGGAGGGGAAAAAAAAAAAAAGCGACGCACTGCGTCACGCCACGCCTACCCCTCCTCCCGGGCACTTCGTACGTCCGTGCGCGCTCTTCTCCCCAAATCTCTCTCCGGCTCCCTAGGCTCCTCTCCTCCCTCATCCCGCGCGTGTCCTGTGCGCGCGCGCGCTCTCCTACCGCCCCGCCCCCATGCCCTTCTCTCCCCTCCCCCGCAGCTGTCTTCCCGCAGGGGCTAAGTTCGTGGCCCCGGCCTCTTCTTTCCGGGTTGGAGCTGCTCTTCCTCCTGCCCCTCCTTAGGTGCAGTCACCCTCAAGGCTCGGGGGCCTGCTCACCCCTTGCGCCACCCCACCTTTCCCTCCCGACTCCTCCCTGCACCGCTGGGCCGGGCTACGTCGCCGGAGAGGGAGCCGAGCCGCTTTCTGGAACTGCCCAGCCCGGTACTGTCCTTTATTTACTTTTCCCTCTACCAGTTCCTGCCCCCAGGACCCCTCCTTCGGCTAGGCGAGGCGGGGCCAGGGCGGAGCTCCGTGTCCGTGCGGCGCTGCCCGCCCGCCCGCCTGCAGAGGCAGTCCCTTGTTGGATAGCCTCCTCCTTACCGCGTGTAGCAGTGCGCGAACTCAGAGATCCGCCCTCCTTCGCCTACGCCGCCCCCTCCCCCTCCCCCTCCCCCTTTTCTCCCCCTCCCCCTATCCCTTTCCTTCTCTCTTCATCCGGCTCCTTGACATCTTCCCCAGCGCGACGTTTCTTTTTACCTTCCCTGCTTCGCGTTCCCCTGCACTTTTTAGGGGGAGAGAGGGGGTCTTGTGAAGCTGGCATGCGATTGGCTGAAGTCCGCGTTCTTCTTCACAAACTCTGGGTAATGGCTCTGATGGTGTGTCCCGTATTAAAAACATTCTTTTAGCAGGAAGTAGAACCAAGGCTAGAGACGTGGTTGGGCCGAAGGCGCCACATGGGGGGCGCTACTAAACACTGAGCTACATGTTCTCATGCTTCTGAGTTGGGTGGCTTTTTGCTGGTAGTCTCAGTAGTCCAAAAGTTCATAGTATGCGTGAACTTTCAAATCCATCATTGTATATATATATATATGGACACATGCATATGTGTGATTATATATATTTAAATAAATAGCTTTATTTTATCTGTGAACTTCATATGTTAAAATGCATATAGACACATATTTGATTATTTATATACATTTAAATACCTATAACTCCCGTACCCCATATCTGTGTGTATATGCGTATGTCAGTAAATAGTTAATAAGAATAAATAAACATTAAGTAATTCAATTCAAATTTTGCAAGCCATCAGGAGAAAAATTGAAATAAAAAGGAAAAAAAAAGTCGAATAATTCAAGACTATTTTGTACCCACTGGAAAAGAAGAGGAAATGGAATAATGTATTCCAAAGAGCAATGAAACTTAGAATGTACCCCAGGGTAATCTGCCCTGCAAATCAGAGCTTAACCATAAGTGGGAAAAAAAATAGAAATTCAATAATAAAGTGGAGTTTGAAATATTTCTAGAAAGAAAATTAGAATGGAAGAGATTATTTTCAATTTTTTTTTTTCCATTAGTTTGAGGCCTCTCATTTAGGGTCACTCATTTAATAAGCCGTATTTGAACTCAGGTCCTCTAGACTCCAGGGGTAGGGCTGTATCCTTCACACATCTAGGTACTGCATTTTTTTCTTCTTTTTTTAAGCAAAAAAAATACTAACTTCATTAATATCTGCTAATTTTGTAAAGCAACTATTTGTTTTGATTTTACAAAGAAAGGCAAAGAAAAACTGTCCTCAAGGAGCTCACAATCAAATTGTGAAGACAAAATGTAAACAACTATGTGCAGCTATAATATGTAAAGAATAACTTGGTGATAATTTCAGAAGAAACTGAAGAGAGTTGGGGGTTGTTACAGAAGGAAGAATTTTAGTGGAGAGTTGAAAGATGTCAGGGAAGCTAAAAGGAAAAAGAATTGGGAGTTTTTTTATTTGATATTTTTTCTGTTTTTATTTTCTCTATTTTAGTTGTATGTTCAGTTATTTCTCTTATTTTTCCAAGACTATTCATGTTCTTGATTTCCTTTTTGTTTAACTTTTATTTTAGATTTGGCTATCTCTGAGAGGAGGTACCTTGAAATTCTCAACTATTCCACTTTATCTGTTCCTTCTTGGAAGGGAAATGACTTTTCATTTTAAATATTTAGATACAATATGACAAGCATTGACTATTAATTCTTGATTATGGCATCTTTCAGCATAATTTTATCTTTCCTTTTATCTCTTTTTTAAACAAGCCTGTTTTTGTTGTTGCTTTGTCCTAGATCATGATTGCTATCATGATTTTTTTTAAGTTTAACTGAGCTAAATAAATTTTCTTCTAGTACTTCATTTTAACTGACTTTATTTTCACATGTTTCTTATATACAGCTTTCTGATTTTTGCCTAATCTGCTTTGTTTTCCTCTTTTTTATGGGTGAATTCATCCCTTTCATATTCATAGCTATATATATATATATATATATATATTTTTTTTTTTTTTTTGGCTAAGGCAATTGGGGTTAAGTGACTTGCCCAGGGTCACACAATTAGGATATGTTAAAGTGTCTGAACTCACGTTTGAACTCAGGTCCTCCTGACTTCAGGGTTGGTGCTCTATCCTAGCTGCACCCATAGTTATAATTTGTTTTATATTTCCTTCCATCCTATCCCTTCATACTTTTCCCTAGTTTTTCTCTTTTTATCCTCCTTAAAATCAAGAAGAAAGTGTTGAGAGGGGAGGAATATGCTCAGTAGTAGGGATCTGCATTTTTGTTGTTTTCTTCCACACTTTCTTTTCTCTTCTTCCCTGGTCACAAGTATTTACCTTTTAAAATCCATAATTTCATTTTTATCTGTCCTCTAATTCCACTTTCCAAAGATTGTTCACTTTGCTTACTAATCTTTCCAAGAATCTAATACCTTCTTAAATTTTTATTTGCTTTGTTCTAAACTTAACATAACATAACATAGTAGAACAGACAAAAAGATAATTGTGTGCGAAACTGCAAAGCTATTATACAACTTGCTGTTCCTTTTAAATGTATAATTAAGTTATCATATAACTTCCCCCCCCCCTCCTGTGGCTAACATTAGATACAAATATGTATAGCTGTGTGTGAACATATATGTGGGTATGTCTGTGTATGTTCACACACATATTTAGATATATAAAACCATTTTACATATACTTTTATTTATCAGTTCTTTGGATACAGATAATGTCTTCCTTCATATGTTCTTTGTAGTCATTTTGGATATTTCTAAATAGACTTAGTTACTTTAAGTTGTTTTTAAAGCAGCATTGTTGTTGCTGTATACAACATTCTATTGGCTCTGCTTATTTCCTTAAATTCTTAAATTTCTTAAATTATCATTTTTCTTATTCTGATTTTTCTCTTTTCTCCTCTCCCTAGCATTACCTGATTTTGTATTTAACATAATATATTTCTACACCAAAGTGTGTGTGTGTGTGTGTGTGTGTGTGTGTGTGTGTTCAGTCCTCTTTTGTTTGGTATAGAAGAAAGTGAGGTTCATGTTTAAACTGCTTCTCCTACCTCTTTCTCTACATTTGCATGTTTTTTTCATGTACCCTGGTCACATGAGAAAATTTTGCCCCTTTCTTTTGTATTTTATTTTTTTCTCTTAAGATCATTAAAATATAATAAAATTTTCCTTTATTATTATATTATTTCCTTATTATGTTATATTATTCCTATAATAGTATATATTATTTCCTTTCTTATATTCCTTTAAATTTTTTTTCTTATGATAAATACAGTGTAACAGAATTTTCTTATGACTTCTGCTTTATTTATTCCCTCTGTAACTCTTGAATTAGGTTCTGATCTCAGCTGTAGAGGGTAGATTATTCTGGTATGTAATCCTTTTGCCTTATGGAATATCCTATTTTATAACTGAAGTTTCTTTTAGAGTTATAGCTACCAGGTTGTATATAATTCTGACTTACTATATTGGTGCTTAAACTCTTTCTGGCTCCTTGCAATATTACTCCTTTGATGTAGAAGCTGTAACTTATCACCTATCACATCCTAAGAAGTTTTCATTTTTAATGAGTTGACTAGGTTTTAATAGGTCTGAGCCATTTTATTTCATGATTTCTTGAAACATAGTATTCAGGCTCTTTTGCTAGTTTCTTCTTCATGTTTTCCAGGTAAATTGGTTTTGATATAAAGATATGCTTGATATATGGTCTATTCTAATTGTCAAGGAATCTTGACAATTTCTTTTGTTAACCTGTTAGTTCTCCTTTTATGTCTTTTTTCTATAACCCTTATTTCTTTTTTTGACTTTTTCCACTAGAATTCTCATTGCATTTACAATATAATCTGAACTTTTTTTCCTCCAACTCTTGCTTTATTTTAATTCTAGTTGACTTTATGGCTAAACTATGTTTTTTTTCCCCTTTCTTTTGTTTCTTTTTTTAGCATTTGAAATGAACTTTATTTTTTAATCAATCAATTTATTAATTAATTTTAATAATAGCTTTTTATTTTCAAAATACATGCAAAAATAGTATACAACATTCATCCCTGCAAAACTGTGTTGCAATTTTTTCTCCCTTCCTTTCTCCCACCCTCTGCCCTGGACAGCAAGCAATCCAATATATGCCAAAAATGTATGATACTTCTATACGTATTTCTATAATTATCATGCTGCACAAGAAAAATCAAGTCAAAAAAGAAAAAAAAAAGATAACAAAAACAAAAAGCAAGCAAACAGCAAAAAAAAGTGAAAATACTATGTTGTGATACATATTTAGACCTCACAGTTCTCATTCTAGATGCAGTTGGCTCTCTTCATCACCAGTCTACTGGAATTGGCCTGAATTATCTCTCTCTCTTTTTTTTTTTTTTTTTTTTTTTTACATGACCAAAACGTTATTTTGCTGTACAAAAAGAATCAGACTCTGAAATATTGTACAATTAGCTTGTGAAGGAAATCAAAAATGCAGGTGGGCATAAATATAGGGATTGGGAATTCAATGTAATGGTTTTTAGTCATCTCCCAGAGTTCTTTCTCTGGGCGTAGCTAGTTCAGTTCATTATTGCTCCATTGGAAATGATTTGGTTGATCTCGTTGCTGAGGATGGCCTGGTCCATCAGAACTGGTCATCATTGTTGTTGAAGTATATAATGATCTCCTGGTCCTGCTCATTTCACTCAGCATCAGTTCGTGTAAGTCTCTCCAGGCCTTTCTTTAATCATCCTGTTGGTCATTTCTTACAGAACAGTAATATTCCATAATATTCATATACCACAATTTATTCAGCCATTCTCCAACTGATGGACATCCATTCAGTTTCCAGTTTCTAGCCACTACAAAAGGGGCTGCCACAAACATTCGTGCTCATACAGGTCCCTTTCCCTTCTTTATAATCTCTTTGGGATATAAGCCCAGTAGTAACACTGCTAGATCAAAGGGTATGCACAGCTTGATAACTTTTTGAGCATAGTTCCAAACTACTCTCCAAAATGGTTGGATTCGTTCACAACTCCACCAACAATGCATCAGTGTCCCAGTTTTCCCACATCCCCTCCAACAATCATCATTATTTTTTCCTGTCATCTTAGCCAATCTGACAGGTGTGTAGTGGTATCTTAGAGTTGTCTTAATTTGCATTTCTCTAATAATGACTTGGAGCATCTTTTCATGTGACTAGAAATAGTTTCAATTTCTTCATCTGAGAATTGTCTGTTCATATCCTTTGACCATTTTTCAATTGGAGAATGGCTTGATTTTTTATAAATTAGAGTTAATTCTCTATATATTTTGGAAATGATGGCCTGAATTATCTCAGAAGAGCCATGTACATCAGAATCAATCATCTCATATTCTTGTTGTTGCTGAATATTCTCTTGGTTCTATTCATTTCACACATGTCTCTCCAGACCTTTCTGAAATCATCCTGTTGATTGTTTTTAATAGAACAATAATATTCCATAACATTCACATAACATAACTTATTCAGCCATTCTCCATCTGAGAGGCATCCACTCAGTTTCCAGTTTCTTCCCGCTACAAAAAGGGCTGCTACAAACATTTTTGCACATGAGGTCCATTTTCCTTTTTTATGATCTCTCTGGGATATAGGCACTGCTCGATAAGGATATGCACAATTTGATAGCCCTTTCAGCATAGTTCTGTATTGTTCTCCAGAATGATTGGATCAGTTCATAACTCCACCAGTATTGTATTAGTGTCTCAGTTTTCCCAACATTTATCATTGTCTTTTCCTGGCATTTTAGCCAATTTGAGAGGTATATAGTGTTAATTCAGAGTTGTCTTAATTTGCATTTCTCTGATCAATAGTGATTTAGAACATTTTTTTCATAGACTAGAAATAGTTTTAATTTCTTCGTTTGGAAATTGTCTTCATATCCTTTCACCATTTATCACTTGGAGAATGGCTTGTATTCTTATAAATTTGAGTCAGTTCTCTATATATTTTAAAAATGAGGCCTTTATGAGAACCCTTGAATGTAACCCTCCCCACCCAGTTTTCTGTTTCTTTTCTAACCTTGTATGCATTAGTTTTGTTTTTGCAAAACCTTTTTAATTTAATATATTTGAAATTATCCATCTTGCATTTCATCATGTACTTTAGTTCTTTGATTATAAATTCCTTCCTTCTCCAGAGATCTGAGAAGTAAATTATCCTTTCTTCTTCTAATTTGCTTATGTCTAATTTTTATGTCTAAATCATGAAGCCATTTCAACCTTATCTGGTATAGGGTGTTAATATGGCAGAAACTAGGCATTGATCAACACCTGTTTTCAAATTTTCTCAACAATTTTTGTCAAATAGTGAGTTCTTATCCCAGAAACTGGATTTTTTGAATTTATCAAACACTAGATTACTATTGTCATTGACTATTGTGTCTTGTGAACCTAACCTATTTTACTGATCAAGTACTCAGTTTCTTAGCCAATATCAAATAGTTTTGATGACCAATGCTTTATAATATAGTTTTAGGTCTGGTACAGGTAGGCCACTTTCATTTGCATTTTTTTTTTCATTAATTCCCTTGAAATTCTTGACCTTTTGTTCTTTCAGATGAACTTTGTTATTCTTTCTAGCTCTGTAATTTCTTGGCAGTTTGATAGGAATGAACAAGTAGAATTGTCAATTTTATTATATAAGGTTGGCCTACCTACAAGCACTTGATATTCTTTCAGTTGTTTAGATCTTACTTTATTTGGTGAAAAGTGTTTTGTAATTGTGTTCATATAATTCATGACTTTGTCTTGGCAAGTAGACTCCCAAATATTTAATCTTATTTACAGTTATTTTAAATGGAATTTCTTTTCTTTTCTTTTTTTTTTTTTTCTTTTTGTTACTGAACTCTATTGGTAACTTATAGAAATGCTGATGATTATGTGGATTTATTTTATATCCTGCAACTTCCCTAAAGTTGCTAATTGTTTCTCAGAGTTTTTAAATTGACCTTCTAGGTCAGTTCTCTAAGTATATCATCGTATTATCTGCAAAGAGTGATAATTTGGATCCTCGTTATCTTCTCTAATTCTTTTAATTTATTTTTCTTCTATTATTGCTAATACTAACATTTTTTAATACAATATTCAGTAATGGTGATAGTGGTCAACCTTGTTTCATCCCTGATCTTATTGGGAATGCTCCTAGTTTATCCCCATTACATAGCATACTTGCTGATGATTTTAAAAAGATTCTACTCATCATTTTTAAAGAAAACTCCATTTATTCCTATTCTTTCAAGAGTGTTTTAACAGGAATGGATGTTGGATTTTGCCAAATTCTTTTTTCTGTATATATTGAGATAATCATATGATTTCTGTTAATTTCATTATTGCTAATATAATAATAATAGCTAATAGCTAATATTGCTATTCATTATTGCTCTACTCAATTATGCAGATATTTTTCCTAATATTGGACCAACCCTGTATTCCTGGTATAAATCCTAATTGGTTATGGTATGTTATCCTGGTGATAACTTAATGTAATCTCTTTATTATTATTATAGTAATAATTACATTATTACTATATTATATTATTAGTAAAGTTTTCCATTAATATTTATTAGGGAAATTGATCTGTAATTTTCTTTCCCTGTTTTGACCTTATCTGGATTAGGAATGAGCACTATATCTGTGTATCTCTGTCTTAAAAGGAATTTGATAGGATTCCTTTCCCTAGTTTCCTGAGTAGTTTGCATGGTATTGAAATTAATTGTTCTTTTTTTTCCCCTCTCCTTTTTTTTTTTGTTTTTTTTTTCATTTTTATTTGATTTTTCCATAATTATAACTTTTTATTGACAGAACCCATGCCTGGGTAATTTTTTACAACATTATGCCTTGCATTCACTTCTATTCCGACTTTTCCTCTCCCTCCCTTCCTCCCTCCACCCCCTCCCCCAGATGGCAAGCAGTCTTATACATATTAAATATGTTCAGTATATCCTAGATACAATATATGTGTGCAAAACCGAACAGTTCTCTTGTTGCACAGGAAGAATTGGATTCAGAAGGTAAAAATAACCCAGGAAGAAAAATCAAAATGCAAACAGTTTACATTCCTTTCCCAGTGTTCTTTCTTTGGGTGTAGATGCTTCTGTCCATCCTTGATCAATTGAAACTGAGTTAGATCTCTTTGTCAAAGGAATCCACTTCCATCAGAATACATCCTCATACAGTATTGTTGTTGAAGTGTATAATGATCTCCTGGTTCTGCTCATTTCACTTAGCATCAATTCATATAAGTCTCTCCAAGTCTCTCTATATTCATCTTGCTGGTCATTTCTTACAGAACAATAATATCCATAACATTCATATACCACAATTTACCCAACCATTCTCCAATTAATGGGCATCCATTCATTTTCCAGTTTCTAGCCACTACAAACAGGGCTGCCACAAACATTTTGGCACATACAAGTCCTTTCCCTTCTTTAGTATCTCTTTGGGGCATAAGCACAGTAGTAGCACTGCTGGATCAAAGGTATGCACAGTTTTTTTTTTTAATTAATTTTAATTTTTTTTTTAATTGACAGAGCCCATGCCTGGGTAATTTTTTTACAACATTATCTCTTGCACTCACTTCTGTTCCGACTTTTCCCCTCTCTTCCTTTACCCTCTCCCCCAGATGGCAAGCAGTCCTCTATACAAGTTAAATATGTCACAGTGTATCCTAGATACAATATATGTGTGCAGAATCGAACAGTTCTCTTGTTGCATAGGAAGAATTGGATTCAGAAGGTAAAAATAACCTGGGAAGAAAAACAAAAATGCAAACAGTTTACATTCATTTCCCAGTGTTTTTTTCTTTGGGTGTAAGGTATGCACAGTTTGATAACTTTTTGAGTATAGTTCCAAATTGCTCTCCAGAATGGCTGGTTGTATTCACAGTTCCACCAACAGTGTATTAATCGTTCTTTAAATGTTTGGTAGAATCCATCTTGCCCTGGAGTTTTTTCTTAGGGAGTTGATTAATAGCTTATTCAATTTCTTTTTCTAAAATGGGATTATTTGAGTATTTTATTTCCTCCTTTGTTAATTTGGGAAATCTATATTTTTGTAAGTATTCAGCCATTTCACTTAGATTATCAGATTTATTGGTATACAGTTGGGCAAAATAACTCCTAATTATTGTTCTAATTTCCCCTTCATTGGTGGAATGTGTATCCTTTTCATTTTTGATATTAGCAATTTAATTTTCGTTTTTTCCTTTTTCTAATCAAATTAACTAATAGGTTATCTATTTTGTGGGTTTTTTCATAAAACCAACTCTTAGTTCTGTTTATTAGTTCAATAGTCTTCTTACTTTCAGTTTTATTGATCTCTTCTTATTTTTAGAATTTCAAATTTGTTATTTAATTGGGGAGTTTAATTTTTTTTTTCTAGCTTTTTTAGTTGCATGCCTAATTAATTCACTGATCTTCTCTTTATTTCTGGAGATAAACAATTTCCCTTAAGAACTGCTTTGGCTACAATCCCATAAATTTTGGTATATTGTTTCATTATTGTTATTCTCTTGGATGAAGTTATCATTGGCGTCTGTGATTTGTTGTTTTACCCACTTTTTCTTTAGGATTAGATTATTTAGTTTCTAATTAATTTTTCATCTGTTTTTCCCTAGCCCTTTATTACATGTAATTTTTATTGCATCATGACCTGAAAAAGATGCATTTACTATTTCTGCCTTTCTGCATTTGATTTTGAGGTTTTTTGCCCTATACATCTTCAGTTTTTGCGTAGGTTCCATGTACAGGTGAGAAAAAATTGTATTCCTTTCTGTCCCTATTCAATTTTCTCCAAAAATCTATCATACCTATTTTTCTAAAATTCTATTTGCCTCCTTAGTTTCATTCTTATTTATTTTGTGGTTTAATTTATCTAATTCTGATAGAGCAAGGTTAAGATTCCCCACTAGTATAGTTTTACTTTCTATTTCTTCTTACAGCTCTCCTAACTTCTCCACTAGATATTTTGATGCTATATCACTTGGTGTATATATGTTTAATACTGGTACTACTTCATTATCTATGGTCTCCTTTAGCAAAATGTAGTTTCTTTCCTTATGTCTTTTAATTGTATCTATTTTTGCTTTTGCTTGATCTGAGATCAGGATTCTTACCCCTGCCTTTTTTTTTTTTTTTTTTTTTTTTTTTTTTAACCTCAGATGAACATAATAGATTCTGCTCTGCTTTAAATGTGTTTCTTGTAAACAACATATTGTAGATTCTGGCTGCTATCTGCTATCTGCTTCTGTTTTATGGGAGAGTTCATCCTATTCACATTCATAGTTAAAATTACCAACTCAATATTTCAAGACATCTTATTTTCCCCAAGTTATACTTTTCTCTTTCTTTTCCCCCTTTCCCTCTTCTCCAGTGTTTGGCTTCTGATCATCCCCTTCCTCAACCTGCCCTCCCCTTTTGCTGCCCCTTCCCTCTTTCTTATCCCTTTCTCCTTCTATTTTTTTTTATCCTCCCCCGTTTTCCTCTCCTACTTCCCTATAGGCGTAAGGCAAGTTTCTCTATTAAACTAAATATGTCTGATATTCTTTCTTTGAGTCAAATCTGATGGAATTTTGATTCACATAATGTTCATCCCTCTCCCTTCTTTCCCTCAATTGTAAAAGTTCTTTTTTGCTGTAATTTACCTCATTTTACCTCCCCTTTTCTCTTCTTCCAGTATAATCCCTTTTTTCACCTTAGTTCCTTATATCATCACAATAAAGTCAAAATATACTTATAACCTTTAAGTATATCCCTAACAAAAACACAATTCTCAAGAGCTAAACATGCTCTCTTCTCATAGGGATGTAAACATTTTAACCTTTAAAAAAACTTCTTTCCTCCCCCCCCCCCACCCCACTCTCGGCTTTTTACCTTTTTATGCTTCTCTGTAATGGGCCAGAATTCTGGAGAGGTATATTTAAGGCTCAGTATGATTGATTTAGTCCTACAACAAGGTGTTAATTCAGTGGAATTGATAAGACAGTGGTTATCTAGTTTAGCATGGTGATTAATGCTAGTTCTCTAGTTCAGTATGATTTGCATTAATCTTACAACAAATAATGGTTCCCTAGTGATATAATGATTAGCTTATACTCAGTATGATGAATGGATTTAATTGTAATAGAGTATTTAAGAGGCCAGAGTCAGACCTTTGGAGACTGGAGACAGACTCAGAGAAGATAGAGGACTGGAGGTGGGAGCTCAGGCTCTCGGAGCCAAGGAGAGACATTCATTCCATCTCCCACCACTGTGGTGGCTAGCCTCTCCTCCTTCATTTCTCCACTGAAACGAAGGCCCATCTGAAGACCATGAGAAAGCTAGCAGTGCCCCAGTCAAGGAGACAGACTGTGAAGGAGACAATAAAGAATTTAGACTTTATCTCTGGCTATTCTCCTGGTGATTTCTCAGCTGAAACAAAGGCTGGTCCAAAGACCTCCAGAAAGCTAACCAGAACATTACACTTCTCTTGAGTTCTGTATTTGAAGATCATATTTTCTGTTCATCAAGAATAAATTAAAATCCCCTATTTCATTGACTGCCAAACTTTTCCCCTGAAAGATAATGCTTAATTTTGCTGGATAGTTATTTCTTGGCTGCAGTCCAAGCTCTTTTGCCCTCCAGAATATCATATTCTAAGCCCTTTGATCCTTTAAAGTGGAAGCTACTAAGTTCTAGGTAATCCTTATTGTGGCTCCTTGATATTTAAATTGTTTCTTTCTGGCTGCTTACAGTATTTTCTCCTTGATCTGATAATTCTGGAATTTAGTTACAGTATTCCTTGGAAACTCTTTCAGAAGGTGATCAGTGGATTCTTTCAATGGCTATTTTACCTTTACCCTCTGGTTCTAGGACATCAAGGCATAAACTGTTTTTCTTTGAGACTGCTTGCATATATCTTGTAACTATTTTTTTCTTCTAGATTTGTGCTTTGGGTGCCTCTTTTCCCATAATAACTCCTTATTATTGGTATCTTTTATTGTTGTCTTTTTATCCTTCAAGTCTTACTTCAAGAATTGAGACTTTATGTTGGGTCAGGCTTTGTAAAATGTTGTAGGCCACAATGTAGCCTGCTGATCTTCCTCTGCTGACGAGCTGAAAAAAGAAATGGTTCACTGTGATTTCTCTTTGGATCTCCTATAATCTGCTCTGGTGCTGTGTTTAGATCTTTATTGGAGTAGTTGTTTGGGAAAGAGCTACTGCTTCCTCTTATTCTGATTTCTTTGCCAGTATCACTAATTATTTTAAAACTATAATTATACAATTGTACTTTTCCTTCCCTTGTTGCTCAGTACATTATTCTTATATCCCTTATCATCCTAACAAAGGTCAAATCTCCTCTCCTGAGTGCCTTTCTCTCCCCTTGTCCCCAAGTTATTAAGCTTTGCTTCTTTCCCTTTTGTTCTTACTAAGGATCTAGAATATAAAGATGTGTTCTTCCAATTCCTTCACCATTTTTTTTTTCCCTAGAGGGAGGTCAACTTATATTTTAGAAACATCAAAGTCACTGCAGAATTTTGTCTAAATACTTCACAGTGGTTAATATTTTCAGCATTCTTTCTTGAAACTGCTTATAGGTATGTGCCTGAACATAAGCATCTAGTTAAAACTTTTTTGTAGATAATTATCACCTCATAATAACTTGATAATACAGTTCAAATTCCTTTCCTTTTTCTCTGTTTTTACAACTTCTTAAAATCCCACTTACTTCCCCTTAGTTTTTATGTGTCATGTCTGTTTCATCAATTTTCCATTCTTCAATTTGCTTAGCCCTATAATTGTTTCACTGTATTATCTAACTCAGCTTGCATTCTCTTGTCAACTACTTAATCATTATCCTTATTAAGCCTATCTCTTTATATCCTCCTTTATTGTCCTTGATACTGTTTTATTTGTATCTTTGAGGTAGAATTTGGACCAGGATCTGGAACTATTTCATATTTTACTTATATGAAATATAAGTATTTCATATTTACTTATGTAAAATATGAACTCCTTCATATTTTACTTATTTTTTTCATTCCCAAGTTTAACTTCTGACCTGTTTCACTATTCAAAATCCACCCAAGTCATCTAGGAGATTTTTTTTCTTGTCCTTCTCTTTTGCTCCTTCTCCCACAAACTTTTCCTATGGAAGTACGATAATTTTTTAATTCAATAAATATTTATTAATTACTGTGCTTGTACTTAGAAAGTTTATATTGTACTTGGTGAATATCATGATTGCATATAGGCATAGTACAAGAAAATTTGAGGAGTGAGAGAGCAGCACTGATTGGGGTGATTTCAAAAAGTTTCTAGTTGAGCCTTGAAAGAAAATAATGGTACTAAAAAAGTATAACGCAGAGTAAGATAGGGAGAAGCTTGTGCAAATGCATAGGTGTCAGGGATAGATTAGAGAGTTCAGGGAACTGTTCTTAATCCAAATTTACTAAAATATAGAGTAAAGTAGAGTTTTGCAAAATCAATTCATATAGGTTTATGGGAACTAGATTATAGGGTGTCTTAAATGTTAAGTTAAGGGGTAATAAGGAATCACAGAAGGGTTTAGAGCAATATAGTGGCATAATCAGAAACTATGTGGTAGATAGATTGGAGAGAGGAGAGACTTAAAATTGGAAGACCAATAGTAAATTATTATAGCAGTACAAATGTGAATTGATGAACATTTGAAATAAGGGAGTTGCCCTGTGATTGAAGAGGAGAGCATTTTAAGAGGTATTAAGTACTATCAAGAATATTTGCCATCTAATTAGAATGGGGAATGGGGGAGGGGAAAGAAGAATGACCTTGAGAATGGTGATGTCCTTACCTAAAAATAATAAAGTTAGTAAGTAGAATGGGTTGTGGGGTGATATTGATAATTAGATAAATAGTGAATTCTGTTTCAGATATGTTGAGTGTGAGATGTTAATAAGATATTCAGAAAATATTTAGTAGGAAGTCAATGCTGGGTGATTAGATGTTTAATACTAAAGTACAATTTTGGCTTGTCCCTGTTTGTGTTGTCTTCTCCATTAATCAGTTCTTTTCCCTTTAACATTTTTTTTTCTAATTGTCTATGTCAGTAATGGAATCCTTACAAAGACTTGTATTTTAAAATTTTGAATATATTTTTTAAAAAATCAGTATTCTAGGAAATAGCTTCCTTTTATGTGTCCAATCACCTTTTTCATGAATCCTCCTTTAATTTCCATCAGAGTTTCTTTGTGGCAATAGTACAGAAAAATCTTTTATATATTCACGCCTCCTTTTGTACTAATAGAAGTATTTCTTTTTCTCTCATTTTCCTTGATCCAGTGAATTTTCAATGTTTCATTCCACCCTCCTTCTGGATATCTTTATAGCTATTCATACGTCTGATTCTTGCTCATTGTGTTTCAGTTTTTTATTAGAGCCCCCATCCCCCTACTTCCTTTATGCCAATTTATGGAATCCTTCAAATTTTTGAAGAAATTTTTTTTCCCCATGATTTTATGGGGTGCCTTTTCTTGGTCAGTTTTCTACTTTTATTCCTTAATGTTATTTAAATATACCTTTTTAAAACTAAAGCAAGTTTTATCGTGTTCTTTCCCCCCCACCCCCTTTCTCTCTCGGTCTTTCTCTCTCCCTTCCTTCTTCTCCAGCGTCCCTTCCTTACTGTTCTCTCAAATGATTCCCTTTCTTGAAATGAAGCTCAAGTAAATAATATTTAGCAAAACAGATCAAAACATTGGCATATCTGAATGTGTGTTTCTCATTCTAGTCAACGAGACTGTCTGCTGAAAGTCAGAAGGCATGCTTGCCATCAGTTTATTTGAGGTCATAATTCTTTACTGAATTTATCAGTGTTCTGAAGTCTTTTGCTATTGTTTTCTGTTGCACTATTATTATTATTAGTGTGTAAACTGTTTTCCTTATTAAACTAATTTTATCATGTACCACCTCATATAAGCCTCCCCAAATTTCTCTGAGTTCTTTATAGTCATCAATTCTTTCAGCTCAATTATAACCCTTTACATTTATATACCAGTTTTTTTCTGCCTTTCTCCAATTGATACATACTCATTTTGTTTTCAGTTCTTAATCATTACAAAAAAGTATTCATAAACATTTTTATAGAGAGAGGATATTCCCTTCTGTTTTTTACCTACCTCTTTGAGGATAAATAGCTATTAGTGGCATCACTGAGTCAAAGGATATACACAATTTTAGTGTAATTCCTAATTTAAACTTACACTTAAAATAACTTTTTCTCAAATTGTCTCATTTTATATTTATATTTAATTATATAATAATTTGGTTTTTAACTTAATAATTAATTAAATCAATAATAAAGCTTAATAATCAATTAAATAAATAATAAAATGTAATGATTTAATTAATAATGAAATAATAATGAAATGAATATATTTATTTTTTGGGGGGGGGAGTGGATCAACAGGCACACCTAATTTTAACTCCTTTCTTGAGTCATTTTTCTATTTTCTTTTCTTTTTTCTTGTATTGTTTTTGACTGAGCTAGAAATATCTTCTCAATGTGATATGATTCTGAATACTTTGGCAATATTCACAACTCTAAAGTTTTCTTTTATTGACATATTATGACTATAATATAATGTATATGTATGTGTATGATATGTATGTATATATGTAAGATGCTGTTGAAAATTTTTTTACTTTCAGATTTTTTAGTATGCTGTTGACATACCCCTTTATGTTTTCATTTCTTTATTACTTTGTTGTCATGTGGACTTTTTTTTCTCATGGACCATTTCAGAGATAGTATTGCTAATGGCCTTCAAAATATTCGGGTGCTTTATTTTCTGTTCTACTCTTCCCCCCTTTATTCTCTTATACCAGTAAGAATTTCTTTCCACATTTAAAGAATCAATTCCATATTGTTTAAACCCAATCTTTCCCTTACCCTGACTTCAGTTCATTTTTCAATCCTTCCTTTTACTTATCTAGTATAAACTCCTTTTCCTTCAAACTGGTTACTGCTGTTACAGGCAGAACTCCTCTGCCATCCTGCTTCTCTCCGCCTCATCGACTTTCCATCTCACTTCAAATCTCAGTAGAAAACATATGTTCTCCCTTGTCTATACCTCTTAATTTCTCTTTTCCACTGCTATTACTTTCTCTGTAATTGTATTATTTAACTTTGTAAAGCATTTTAGAATATGAACGATGCAGTTGAAAATAAAGTTGTATTATAATAGAATCATGTGGTATAGAACAAATTGCTTTCCAAGGAGAGTAGAAATCTCATGGTGCAAGTTAAAATGATTTTGTTTTTGTACTCATTGGCTGCTAGTTTAAAATTTCAATTTATTTTAGAGAATTGGTCATTTTTTTAAACAATGTTGGAAGAAGATGATGGGTACAATTTTTTAAACAGGTGATATAACAAAGACCATCTGAGTTTTATTTA
Source organism: Sarcophilus harrisii (assembly GCF_902635505.1). Lineage (NCBI taxonomy): Eukaryota > Metazoa > Chordata > Mammalia > Dasyuromorphia > Dasyuridae > Sarcophilus > Sarcophilus harrisii. Next base: position 204,721,779 of record NC_045429.1, read on the forward strand.
TTTATGACCAGGCAAAATAAATATCTCCGTTCTCTTTCTCAAGTGGATATAAAAATAATAGTAGCCTTGACTATATATTGTGAATTTAGATTACATTAGTACCTGTACAAAATCATATTATTATAATAAAAGTATTGTTGTTTTTATACCCTCTCAGTTGTCCTTTATTCCTTTTTTAAGAACCTCAAGAAAGTGGTCTAGAAAGTGTCAGAATGATATTTTGCAATCACTCTTTTCACAAAATCAGGGTACAAATTACTACTTGCCTTACTTGCCTGCATGCCCATAGATAAATGAGTAATTTTGTCAGTGGATGTTCTCCTAATTCCCACATTCCTCTTTTGCAAATGAAATTTTACCAGTGTGTATAAACTAGCTATCACAAAATATTCCCCTGCCTAAGGAAAAGCTCAGAAATATATGAACAGTTTTGAAGCATATGTCAGTAATATGGTTCAATTCAGTACTTATTACATGCAGGGTAGTATGGTAGGTTTTAGGGATATAAAGACACAAATATAACAATTTTTGCCTTCAGTCAGCAAATATTTATTAGTCACTGACTACGTATGGTAGGGACTATGGTGGACTCTTTGGATACAAAAACAAAAGTGAAACAGGCCTTTATTTAAGGACTTTATAGTATAGCTATGAGAGATAACATAGATAGATAGATAGATAGATAGATAGATAGATAGATAGATAGATTCAAGATAGATACAAGATGGTTTTAGGGGAAAGGCTCTGATAGCTGGGGTGTGGTAGCTCAGGAAAGGTGTGTTAAAATTGGTATTTAAGAAGAAATTAAAGCCATTTCCAGTCATATAAAAATGATCTAAATCATTGTTGATTAGAGAAATGCAAATTAAGACAACTCTGAGGTATTACTACTCACCTCTCAGATTGGTGAAGATGACAGGGAAAGATTACGGTAAGTGTTGAATAGGATATGGGAAAACTGGGACATTGATTGTTGGTAGAGTTATGAATTGATTTAACCATTCCAGAGAGCAATTTGGAACTAGGCCCAAAGGGCTACCAAACTTTGATCCAGCAATGTTTCTACTGGGTCTGTATGCCATCATAAAAAAGGAAAAAGACCCAAATGTGCAAAATGTTTGTACCAGCTCTTTTTGTACAGCTAATAGTTGAGTTAGACTAGACTTTAGTTACTATGAAGAAAAATAATGTAAAAGTCTAGAAAGGTAAATTGAAACTAGATTTTAAAGATTCCTGACTACTAAGTTAATGACTTTTATATTTTATCTTATAGGTGGTAAGACCTGGATTGGTAACTCTAGAACATGGAATTCAGAAGGTACAGACCCAAAGCAGGGAAACTAATTAAAGAAGTTGTGATAATAGTCTAGGTAAGAAATGAGGTCATGAACCAATATGGTGGCTATGAGAATGGAGAGAAGCAGAGAGATAATGAGAGATGTTATAGAAATAAAATTCTATTCATCTGTTCTTCCACGGCTATGTTCTATCCCTAGTGGCTATTTTATTTCCTCTTTTTTGTGCCTTTTCATCCAAATTTTCTTTCTCCATAATTTTTGTCTTAATTTTACCAAGTTGCCTTGCTTTAAAAGTGAGCCTCACCTACCTTATTTGTAAAATACCACAAAACTCATACTATTTCATAGAGTATTATTTCATGGAAGTTTATTTTGCTACTATTAACTTTATAGAATGACTAGAATCAATGAAGGATGTTTGAAACAGTTTGAATATTATATTTATTTATTGGGATGACTTGTTTAATTTACAAATAGGTCTAAGCTAATTTCTGTTATGATCTTATTCAGCATCATGGAAAATACACTTCAGTGAAAGGTTTTCAAAATAATCAGTATAAGAATGCTTCTTAAATGGGATGTATGGGGACATGTTGTGAAGTTATGATTTATTATCGGTAAATGTTTGATTTGTACATACCTACTTTATATGCCTATATCCTGGAGGTCATGTAAAAATTCCTTGGGTGAAAAGGAGTCATGAGTAAAAAAAAATGTTTAAGAAGCCTTTTTGTAAGATAACCTTTAGCTTGAACCCAGATCTTTTTAGTAATTTAGTGATTTAGTAATCAGAAGAGCAGCACTGGAGAAATTTCTTATAAATATAATGGACATGTACACTTGTCTCTTATTTTACATTAGAGAGTTTCTATTGGAAAGAAATCTTATTAATGTAATTGGAATGAATAGCTCTTCAGATGGAGAAGAGATCTTGATAGACATCAGAGTATTCATACTGGCAAGAAGCCTGGGCCCCTGGTTGGATAGTATTGGTCCTAGAGTCAGGAAGATCTTGTTCAAGTTTGCCTTCTGACACTTAATAGTTTTGTAGCCCTAAGCAAATCTACTTAAACTGTTTGCCTCAGTTTCTTCCTTTATAAAATGAGGATAATAATAGTATCTACTTCCCAAGTTTTTTGTGAAGATCAAATGAAAATAATAATTTAAAAATACTTAGCACAATGCTTAAGCACATATATTAAATGCTATATAAATCTGAGCTATCATCACCATCATTATTATTACAGCTAGAATATCTTGTTGCTTTATCAATAGAACAATTTTTTACTATCCTATCTTCCTTCAGATTGTTCCCTCAATTATCTTACATACTTTTGACCTCACATTATATGGAGTTTTATATTTCATTTCTACTAAACATCCATCTAGCTACCTCTTACCTTCAGTATTCATCTTTGAATCTCTAAGTTGATTCATAAGCTCCCTAAGCATTTGCATTGACCTTTTTTAGACAGCTTCCTTTTTTCTTCTTCCCTTAATTGTATTTTTTGTCTCTTTGTGTCTTTAGAATTTCATCCTTGAGTGTAAAAAAGTAAAAAATAAATCAAAACAAAAGAAAGAAACCCTACCAACTACTGTATTATTTCCTGATATATTTCCAGTTCTCCTGCTCCAATAGAATTTTAGGCCATGGAATCTTATCTATTTTTATCTTTCCATCTAGAAGGATTATAGTATACTCAGGTGGCAGCATTACTTTTGTTTTTGCTTCTATTGCTCTTCATCTAAATATTCTCCATTATGTGTTTCTTCTCCAGTTTCTAGATTTCTTTATGTGGGCATGTCTAGATTTTTTTAATATTCAAAGTTACTCTGCCTTCATTTTACCAGTGTTGGTTTTTTTTTTAACCTATCTACCCTCATTTTATCCATTTTGTTGTTTTTTTTTTTTTTGATAACATGTACTGTTTTTATATAAAATATGGAATACCTTATAATCCACTCGATGGACCTCATCAAACCTCATTGATATCTAAGAAGTCAAATTAGATGGCACAATGGATAGCATGGGGATTAGAGGAAGGAAGATTTAAGTTCAAATGTGGTTTTAGATACTAACTTTGTGACGTTAGGTAAATCACTTAATCTCTGATGCCTCAGTTTCTTCAGATCTGCCTCATGGGGTTGTTGTGAGCATCAGATGAGATAATACTTGTAAAGCACTTAGCACAATACTTTGTACATAGTAGGCACAATATAAATGCTATTGGTCTTACTATTACTATTATTATTATTGTTATTATAAATTTATCTTCTTATGTTAGGATTTCTAAATTGTTATGCTTGTCAAGCCATACTTTCTGCATTTATGCACAGACAGCTGAACCCATGGGTTTATTCATTACTGACTCTATTCATGCATTTTATCTGCTGTGAACCTCTAAGTGTTTCAGGTGTTATACTTTCTGCATTGTAGTTAATTTTCTATTGTAGTCCCTCCTTGGTGGATATACATTGGCATATATTTCTCTGCTCCTTCCTTTTCAGTTTAAAGCTGTCTTAATTAGATTTCCAATAGTCCAGACAGTTCTCACTAGCCCTTGTTAGATATGCTTTATCCCTAGCCGGGGGCTTTTCATTCCTATATTGAAGCAATGGTTTATATTCTGAGACAAATATCCTATTAACTATTCTCTCACTTCCCAAATCTGTTTTTCCATATCCCTTGCCTTTGATGCATAATTAAGATATGACTTGTACCTCTAAGGTGTTGAGTTTTCTGCCAGAAATATTATAATCTTTGGCGGTGCTTTCTTGGTTTCTTCTGGCTATATAATTTGTACCTATGTGGATTACCAGAAGTGTATAGTACACAAATCTTGAGAGGCCTTCTGTTCTATCTTGGTTATATGCTCTGAGAAGATAGCAAACCTCTCTGTTATCAGCTGAATAAATAGCTGTCTTAGTATCCTTCTACAGAAAAATCACCAACTACTATTCTTTTCTTTTTCCTTTGACCCTTTTTGGATTATCTTTCATCTGATGGCACCTGGGAATGTAATTTTTCATTCCTTGAAGGGCATTCATTTCATTCTTTCTCATTAAATGTGACTTTCTTTTCTTCTGGAAAAGACTTAAATTTATTTCTGAGTTCCAAGTGTTCAGTGTTCTTTCTGATATCACTTTCTACTTATAGTATTCTCCTATTCTCCAGCCTCCTAACAACATAGGTGTGGATTGCCTTTTGCTTCTTCAGATTTTTTTCTCTTTTCTTTTTTCTGTTTTGCTTTATTTTATTTGTTTAGCAATATTTTGTTATCCCTGTCATCTTGGAGTGTGGAGAAGTATTTGTCAAAATTCCCTCTTCCAGGAGAGTGACGGGCTTGGCACTTTGTTTTTCAAAATAAATTGTATCAATATTTTTTGTTTTAGATTGATAAAATCTCTCCTGCAGCAAATCAAGCATACTTTGAGCTTGGATAACAATTACTTAGCCAAATTGGAAACACCAGCATCACACATTAAAGTGATAAATTCTTTTGTCTTTTAACTTAAGTTGATAGTAATCTCACAAGATTTTACTTGTGAGAAGCAGGTCAATTTAATTTTATTGATCTTTAAATATTATCTTTTAACTATATACAATCATTTTTTAAAAATATGTTTTTCTATGTTAATAGTAAGGTATACATTTAGTGAAGAATTTACATAATCTGTGACTAAGATTATATAGTTAATAGTAATGAAATAAGGACTTTTAAAGTTCATTTACCAATCTGTAATAATTCTTAGGTGTTTTACTTTATAGGTTAGAAATAGAAAACAACTATTATTTATTATTAACAAATCCCCAACTTTTGTCTTACAGATGAAAATTATCATTTTAGCTTCTATATATGAAATCTGCATAGAACCTAAAATATCTCTGTATTCTGGACCTATGGATGAGTGCCAACTTCTGAGTTTCTTTTGGATATCCTGTGATTTTCATAAGTGGGGTGAGTGATTTGTAGGCAAACTGGTGGCCAACATAAAATACTTTAACAAATCATACTAAGAATTATAACTTTAAACTTTCTGGTGATCTGTAATTTGGAAGGTAAATTTATTAGGTCTGGGTGAATTATCAACTTCAAAAAACTATATTCCTTTAATGTAAAATCTGTGTTTTATGTGTTTGGAAGAGAACAGTTGGGAGTGATAGAGGATGTTAAGATTTGAAATTGTTTCAATATCAGGGAAAACTTTTTAGATCAAATATTTATGTAGTTTATACTATTATACTTTTAACTAAGTAGTAAATTAAAAGTGTCTCATGAAATATGCTTATAGATCTACATGTAAAGCAAAAATATTTCTTATTGTTATCATACTTCTATCTACTTATATTATTTACATATTTCCAAGATATCTATGAAGACTTTAAAAAAAAGATTAAAACTTGAATTAGTACTAATAGATTGTTTAATTGACTTTTAAAAAAAGATGAAATTAAAACTCGAATTAGTACTAATAGATTGTTTAATCTATTTGTGTTATCAAATATCACATGTATATTATTCTGTACATATCATTCAACAATTTTGGAAGTTTCTGACAAATAAGAGTCAAGAAGAGCTTATTTGTTTGGATTTTGAACATGGTTTTCTGACTTGATTATTTAAATCATTCTATCTTACTTAGCACTTCTTTTTTTCAGAAGATCCTTCAAAGAGTTAAAGTACCTTACTGAGGACACCTGACCTTTAGAAGCATCATAATTCATATCTAGATGTCACCAGTGTTTCCCATGTTAACAGTTCTGACTATGTTTTATTATATATGCCTTCGGCGCAGAGCCAGGACAGCTACAAGAGGAGAAATGATGAACAGCCGTAGAACTATTGAATCCAACAGCCGAACTTTACCTATTAATTCAGAAGTAGTCCAGTATGCCAAAGAAGTATTGGATTTCAGTTCCCATTATGGCAGTGAAAACAGTATGTCATATACCATGTGGAATTTGGCAGGCATACCAAATGTGTACCCAAGTTCCGGGGACTTTACTCAGGCTGCTGTGTTTCGGACTTATGGAACATGGTGGAATCAGTGTCCCAGTGCTTCCTTGCCATTCAGGAGAACTCCACAAAACTTTCAAAGCCAGGACTATGTAGAACTTGCTTTTGAAGAACCAGTATATCCTACAGCTGTTCATGTTCTGGAAACTTATCATCCTGGGGCAGTCATTAGAATTCTGGCTTGTTCTGCAAATCCTTATTCCCCAAATCCACCACCTGAAGTAAGGTAAAACTTAATTCAACAATATAAGTAAAATGACCAATATAAATTTGGTTGTAAATTTACTTTCAGATTAAAAATATATATTTTATAGAAATATACCATGTTATGCTTAAATGAATTTGTTTTAGGTTTCCTTTAATTTTATGGCAATATTATGGAAGAAATGACCATTCACATAAATTACTAACCTTGAGATTTAATGATTTATTCATAGTAGGCATTTACTGATGCCATTTCTCTCTTGATTTAAAACATAAAACTGCTTTCTTATCAAGAATCTGATAGGAAAATGACCATGACCTAACTAGGACAAAGCATTTGTCATTATATTGGTAAATCAGAGCTCTCTGTGTTGAACTCCTATAATGACCACACCTGCTATTTAGAACACAAATTTTTCAAGACATTTATTTAATTATTTTGTGTTAATTGTTGATTTGTGATTCTAGAATCATAGTGTCTGACAATAATGATGAAATCTAATGGTGTTTCTGTGGAAAGGAAGATGATGTCAGTTTTCAATATGTTGTATTTCATTCATTCAGCAAACATCTATTAGGTGCTTATATTGTCTAAGGCATTGCCTAGATATTAGATAAGAAACAAATAAATGCAAAAAAAATCCTTATTTGTAAAATAAAATTGGAAGAAAATGTAGTCATTAAGTCTCACCCACCCCTTTTATAGATGAGGAAACTAAAAGGTTAAGCCTAGAGAGTTTAAATGACTTACCCTGCATCATACAAGTAGCAAGTGTCTGAAATGGCATTTGAATCCTTATCTTCCTGAGTCAAGTCTGTTGCCATATCCAATATAAAATGCTGCTTCTCAGGCTAAATTGATTTTAAAGCAGAGGCTCTTAACCTGAGCTCCTATGGAGGGATCTATGGATAGATTTTAGGGAGTCTTTGAACTTGGATTGGAAAAAAAAATCATCTTTACTTTTATTAATGTCTAACTGAAATTTAACATTTCCTTCATTAAGTCTTATTTATTTTTGCTGAGGCCATTGGGGTTAAGTAACTTGCCCAAGGTCACACAGTTAAAAAGTGTTAAGTGTCTGAGGCCAAATTTGAACTCAGGTCTTCCTGACTTCAGAGCTGGTCTTCTGTCCACTGTTCCACCTAACTGCCCCTCCTTCAATTAAGTTAGAAAATATTCTGAGAGGTGATCATCTATAGATTTTACCAGATAACCAAAAGGGTCCATAATATGAAAAGATTAAGAATATTTTGAGCTGTATGTTCTTTCATTTTTTCCATCCTATTCTCAGCTTTGAATAGCATCATATACCTAGTATATCTAAACCATACTGTTTTTTTTTTCTGGTCCCAAATGTTCTTAATAGTGGTTTTTATATTATTTCTTATATGCAATCTTCCTTGGTAGTATTCCAAAACTTTTTTACACTAAACATGCACCTTTCTGTTGCCCTTTGGGTCACTTACAGTTTTGATTCTTCTGATAGTCATTTTCATATCACCAGTCAATCAGTGTCAACATTTATTAAGTACTTATTATTTCCTAGGCACAGTGCAGAAAGAATATATATATATATATATATATATATATATATATATATATATATTCAAGAGATGGATTTCTGAAGCATCAAATAACTTAAAATCACTGAAAGTATTATAGTTTTCTAAATATAACATAGCCTGCTCAATTTGTTATGTCCAGTTCATTGTTTATCTTCATCACTTAGTAAGATATGCATATTAATTGAATGAGCTTAGTGGATTGAACTAATTTGGAAAATCAAAGTCTAGGAAATTTGCATTTTTCTTCTCCTCCCATCTCCCTCCGGTATTGAAATCTAAACTGATGTTTTTCTAATAGAGTTTTCTTTGAGTCTTAGCAGTGTTCCAGGGTTTGGTGAAATTAGCACCGTATTATTTTCAAATAGGTTTTGCAGATAATACTCTCATGATTATTAGGAAATTATTTTTGTCTTTGGATTTGGAGCAAGACATTTTCTGTAATACTGTTGAATACCCCATATAATCCAATGAGCAGTTTGATCACTATGACCAACATCCCTACATGTCTAGGCAAGGAATCATAGATTTTTTTCCCCTTTTACAAGTCAACCAACTGTTGCCTCAGTGCCATTTCTCACTTTCAGCTAGATGCTGACACTGTCTTCTCTTTTCACCTCTACACTCATCCCTGTTTCTGTCAAAGATATCTTAGAGTCCAACTATACTTTAAACTTCCTCTTAGTTAGAGACCATATGCCCTGCTATTACTTCCCAAGTTTCTTGGGGCCTTGACTTCTTTCCATTCCTTGACAGAACCTGAGTACATCCTGGCCTTTCCATTCATCATGAATTGAACCTTTCTTTATATGTTGTCTCCCCCAATCATAGTATGAGCTTCTTGAAAACAGTCAGTCTCACATTTTCATTTGTATTCCCAGCTCTTAGCATAGTGCTTGACATGTAGTAAGTGCTTAATAAATGTTTTTTCATTGTAGTTTGTGTGTGTATTCTTACACACACACACACACACACACACACATATTTATCCATTCCTATTGTTGCTTTCATTTGATGTTAATTCTCAGCAGATTGTTGAACAAAATTATTTCTTCTCATAGAGTTATCTAATATTTTGGCAAATGTAGGAAAGATTTATTGTACAAAAAGAATCTTTTAAAATGTATCTTGTTCTATTGGTATACACATATCCCTGTAATATATGTGTGTATGTGCATATGCATACATATATTTTGTGTGTTTTTTCCCCAAAATAAAGTGGTAGAACAAGTTTCTTTTCATTCTTTATGTCTGTTAGTTTTGAGACTAACTTAGATGTGGTGTGCTATAAAAATCATCACAAAACTTTGTATATTTCTTTCTCATCTATTCATCAAGGATATTCTTGATGCATGCATAGTATCATATCACAAAAATTTTATGGAGATGAGAAGGCAATATAAATAAGCCAGCATTTGCTGATATTTTTTTAATAACCACGAGTGTAGCTCAGAAACAGAGTGTGTTTTTTACCTTACATTATATTTGCTTTTGAAGGTAGTATAGTTGGAAAGAGCATAAATATATTTAGAGTCATAGGACCTGATCTTTTAGTTATTTCCTTTGTAACATTTGGACATAGCATTTGACATTCTCTGGTCCTCAGCTTTTTTCAGCTATAAAAGATATTTTGGTAAAAGGTATTATCAATTAGTTAGTAAATACTTATTGAGTACTTCTGTATTAGGCATTGTGCTGAGCACTGTGGATACAAAGAAAGATAAAACTAGCCCTTAACTTCAATGAGCTTATTTGTTAATAGGGAAACAACATGCAAACAATTATGTAAAATCAAGACATATCCGGTAAAGTGGAGGTAATCTCAGAGGAAGTCACTAGTATTCAGAGGGACTGGGAAAAGCTTCTTGCACAAAGTGAGATTTTAGTTGATTTGATGAATCCAGGAAGTTGGGAAGCAGACTGAGGAGGGAGAACATTCTAGACGTGTGGGATAGCTGATGAAAAGGCATGAAATCAGGAGATGAAATGGCCACATTCACTTGATTGTAGAATACTGGAAGGGAATAAAGTTATGGAAAGTTAGGAAGGATATAGATTATGAGGGAATATAAAAGCCAAAGAGAGAATTTTTATAACTAATGCAAAAGTAAAGGGGAGTTATTCAGATTTATTGTGTTGACATGTTCATTGAAGAGGCAGATGACAAAACACTTTTTTTTTTTTTTTTTAATATACCGGAGGGGGGTGGGAATGGCATATGCATACTTGCCTTTTTCTTTTTCCAAACTTCTAGATTGTATATGTGTCTCTTTGGTAGTGATTTTGGGAGTTTAGAAAAGTCTTTCTGATAAGCGTGTTTAGAATTTATGTAGTTAGGATCAGTGAACAAGAGTTCAAATAAAAGTTCTTTAGAGCTTAGCCTTCCTGAATTTAAATTTTAGTAATGAATCAATGTAGAATTTAGAGAACTTTGCAAATCATATATAATTGAGAACATTGTTTTACAGTATGACTTAAATTTACAAGAGACTAAAAAGAGTACTTATTCTGATTGTTCATTTGTTATAACTAGCTTAATAAAATGCTGTTATTCTGGCCATCTTCAGAGAAATGTGAATAACTTTAACAAGAAAGTTTACCTTTAATACAGACAGCTGTCTCTTATGCCAGTTTACCAGCCATTAAGTTCTTGGCACAAAATGAGCACTTAATAAATGCTTTTATATTCCTTCATTCACAGTGGTTTCCTCAGTCCCTCATTCAGATTGTTATGGGAACTTTCTTTCTTCTCCCCTATTGCCTAAAATTTCCCTCCACTTTGCTCTTTATTTTCCCCATGGAATGATTTTCCTCATTGTTATCTCTCATCTTCACTACTCTGCTCTTGATATTCCAGGCATCTGTAACCCTTAGAAGAAAAGTCTACTTTGTTAGTAGAAATACTGAGTAGAAAAGGGAAAGGATGAATAAAAATAAATGGTATATTGCTGTTTCCCTCTACTCCAAAATACAAATCCTGAAGAGTGGGGAGACCTATCCATTGCTATTTTTCACTGTCTCTATCCAACTCCTCAGGCTTCATCCATTCCTCAGCTGTTCTAACAACTCTGGCTCCAGAAACAATGCTTCTGACCCCTCCACCAGACTAAGGGAGTCACTACCAAAGCTCTATTTCTGTTGATTTACATTGCCAGGACTATTGTAGGGAATATATAATCCTGGTATTCCAAATCTATTTTCCCTTAGAAACATTATTACAAATGATAGATTGGGGTACTGCATTTTAGAGTTAAATGAACCTTTATGGACTAGAGTTGGAATGTAGGTATCATTTATATTTTTTTTGTGGGAAAAAAGTCTTGAAATTCCCAGAAACCAATTTTATAATGAACTTTTGGAGGTAGCCTGTTGAAGAATTCTGTATAATTCATTAATTCATTCATTACTTTCAAAACACCTTGCTAATTTAATAGGAACTGCTTTTACTATTTATGAATTAATAAGAAAAAATTGAATATGGAATTTTTGTTTGGGAATTGGAAAGTAAGCTGTTTCATATCCTTTGTGTATTTGTTACTTAGAATCATAGAATATTAGCATTGGAAAGGACTTTAAAGATCATCCTCACAGTACCCTTGTGAGTGTTTTTTTTTTTACCTGCTTGCCATGAAGTAGCCTGTTTTATTTGAAAACTTGAAGAATATGTAATAGTATCTTTCCAGTAATCACTTAACCTCCAAAAGTTGATGGCTGCATAACTGATTTTGAGTATAAATCATGCTCTTAGGTTTCTAGCTGAGAGTTGCAGTGTTTGATTGTGATTCAAGTTAATATTAATTTATTTACTAATTTATTCTCAGAATTTGCTTACCAATTTTTAAACTTTATTCCTCACATCATCTTGTTAAAATTCTTTTAAGTAAAAACATCAGTGATCAGTATGCATATTTCAAAGTCATAATAGAATTGTACCAAAGGTCTTGCCCAATTCTTTAATCACAGCATATGACTTTGTGCTCATTTCAGCAGCTCAATGCAAATAGCATTTATAGTGGGTCAGGATAAACAAGGAAGTTGGTGGTGGGAGCTACATGTAATGAACCCAAACCTTAACAGATTACATTTCTACCTTTATTTTCACATTTAATCTAGTTTTGGTAATTGGACAGCTGGTGAAAGTAATGATGATAAAGCAGAAAAGCTGGGGTGTGATATTATAGTTCTCTATTCTGAGTAAACTTTTGTAGTTATACAAATTCAATTAAGCCACAGGAACTTCTTGATCTATTACATAAAATAACATTGTATTTGATTTGAGTCATAATAGGGTCAAGTCCAAGACAAATCCCAAACTTTTCTTTTAGTGAAAACTGCAATAGGAAATTTCTTTTCTCTAATCATTATTTTTTATCTGCAAGGCTTTATGCTGACACTGTAATAGATGTTTAGATGAATGATATTGTTAGATAACATTCTGGATACTCTCACCTCTATGGTTTTTGTAACTCTATTCTGTTGTGGTTTTCTCATTATCTATCTAGCTCTTCATTTTCAGTCTCCTTTGCAAAATCAACATCCATGTCCCTCTGCCTGTGTCTGAGTGTACCTCAAAGTTCCTTTTCATGCTTTTTGCGTTCTCTCTCATGGTTCTCTTGTCAGTTTCTAGGTTTTCAATTAACATTTCTGTGTAATGTTAATTGACTCCTAAATCCATCTCTCATCTCTCTCTTGGACTCAAGTTCTTCATATTTATAATTAGTTCAGCACCTCTTCTTGGATATCCTCAAATATCTCAAATTCAATATGTTCAAAATTGTAAACTCACCCTTTTCTTAAGTTCCTTCATTGTATTTCTATCTATATTACTCCCATTCTTTGTTACCCAGATTTGCAACTAAATATCATTATTGATCCTTCATTCTTATTGTCCCATTACTTTATACTGTGTTCTGTTAACATCTTGAATCTTTTTTTAAATCCAAATCATAGCCCCTCTAATTCAGACCTCAATTAATACTTATTTATACTATTTCAAAATCTTTCTAATTTATCTCACTCCAGCCAGTCTCCTCCCTCTACAAGTCAACCATCACATGGTTGCCAAATCATTATTTGTAAAGTACAGATCTGACTATTTCATTCACAGTCAGCTTAAGAAAATGAAGCTTGGCATTAGAATATTTTAAGTTGTTTTATATTTGGCCACTAAGGATATTGAGAATAAATATTAACTATATAAATTGTAATACTATGTAGAATGTCATTTAAATGACAATTTAAGTATGAAAACATGTACCGAAGTGACGTGTTGGTAGTTTCCAAAAATTCAGATCCTGTATATTCCATTTTTTTTCCTTTGCATGAACTTCTTAAGCAAAATAAAAACCATTCTCCTTTTCTGCTCATTAAGATCTATTTCATTACTATTAGAAGTTTAATTTTAAACAATATATTCATTTTAATGTAGATGCCACAAAATTAATTTATATTATTCTCACGGTTGGCATTAAATTAATTTCATATAGCCATAGGCCTATAAAGTAATTTTCTTATGTTTTCCTTCTTATGTTATCTCAATACTTTGAAAAGTAATATAAACAAACTAATATTTTATGTGCTAGTGTTTAGGTTATTTTTGTTTGTTTTAATTCTTACTTTTTGTAGAGATATCTATTAAGATTCATATAGTACTATACTTTAATCAGCATGTCATATTTACAACTTGTGATTTGTTCACATCTAAATATATTCATGCCATATAGAAGTCAAATGCAAAAATTATGTAAATGTAACATTAAGCCTAATGTATTTCAACACAGTATCAGAAAATGTTAGGAAAGCCTTTACAAAGTAACTTTAACCTACTAATCTTGAATGTTTTGTATATATATAGACATAATTAAAAACAATGTTCTAAATAGAAGCTTTTAAATTTCTATTTCTAACATTAACATTTAAATTAATTTTATTTTCTTTTATGAAAAAAAATGTAGCTTATTACGTACTCATGAAGGCTACCTTCACTTTATTTATAATTATTTACCAAAGGTTTGCATTTACATTTGATACTCTTGGGATCATTTGAAATGTGATATTCTAATATTTATTTTGTTGTTGTTGTTGTTTAGTTGCTTCAGATGTGTCTGATTCATGTTCAACTATTTGTGACCTTTTTTAGGTTTTTTTTGGCAAAGAGACTGGAGTAGTTAACTCTTTCCTTCTCTAGCTCATTTTGCAGATGAAGAGCTGAGACAAATAGATTTAAGTGATTTGCCCAGGGCTACAGAGTTGATAAGTGCCAGAGACCAGATTTGAACTCAGAAAGATGAGTCTCGCTGATTTCTGGCTGGCATTATATTTACTGAGCCATCTAGTTGCCCCAGTATTCATTTTAGTAAACTATTATTAAATATATACTGTGTATAATGTGCTTTCTTAGACCCAGGGGAAGATATAAAGACGAATAAAGCATAGAATTTGCTAACGGTATAGTAACATTACTAACAAATATGAACATATATAAAATCAGATATGCTAATTCTATTTCATCATGGCATGAGAAGGGAAGATTAGTTTCCATAAGATCACAGATAGAAACTGCCACCTAGAGGAATGAAGGTCATGACAATCATTGTGGTAAGCATAGCATTTATCTTAGGCCTTGAAAGGTTAGTATGATGTCAATATGTAAAACAGGGAATGATGTGAATAAAGATATAGTGATGGTGAATAATTTTATTGACTAGAACATAGAATAAGTAAGATATAGTAGTGGTGTCTTGGTATCGTCACAGTGTTTTTATTTATACTCACCTCATCTAGTAAGTTCCCAAATCTTTTTTGTCTGCATGATATTTCTTGAACATATTCCTGTCTCTCCATTCCTTCAGCTACTACCCTTATTCAGTCTCTTTTCAGCTCTCATCTGGACTGTTGCAGAAGTCTCCTTCTTTATCTCTCTGCCTCATTTATTTCCCTCCTCCAATTCATCCTGTACGTGGATTTAATAATTAAATCACTTTAGGAATAAAATGCAGGGATTGAGGCAGAGTCAAGATGACAGAGTAGAAGGAGGAATTCTCTCACATCTCCCCCAAACTGCTCCAGATTATTTTAACTAACTAAATTTCAGAGCAACAGCGTACCTGAGACAGATTACAACCTTTTCTAGCCGAACGCAATTTAGGAGGTCGACAGCAAAGGTCTGTGACACCAGGGTGAGAGTCCAGTTTGCGTTCTGGTGCATACCGTACTAATGCAGCCTGGCCCCACTACAGGAATTGATTGTATGTCTGACCATATCACTCCTTTCCTCCACCTTTCCAATTAAAAGAGTTTCTTATTACTTCCATTATTGAATGTAAACTTTTTAAATTTAGTATTTAAAGCTCTTTGAAATTTGATGCCCCTCCTTCTTTGCTCTCTGTTATATAGCTATACTGGGAAACTTGGCTGTTTCCCCTTATATAGCACTCCATTACTTGTCTCTGACTGTCCTTTCCTTAGTACTGACCATTTCCTTGCATGACATGTTCTCCCACCTGGCCTCTTCCTTTTAAAATCCTTAGTTTGTTTTAGGATTCAGCATCAACATCATCTAATCCCAAAGGCCTTTTCTGGCCCTCTCCCATATGCTAGTTCCTTCCAAGATTGCCTTGTATTTGATTCATATATATTTTATGTATACCACATACATATGTAGTTACATATGTATGTTGTTTCCCACCAGAATGCAATCTCTTTTAAGGTAGTAGGACTTCCATTTTTGTATCTATATTCCCAAAGATGGGAATAGTGCCTGGCTCATACTAGGGGTTTGCCAAATGCTTATTGAATGGTTGACATATTGACTATACAGTTGTAAAGGTCAAAGAAATCCTTATATGCCAGTTTAGAGTTTGGACTTTTAATAGGAAATGGAAAACTTTTAAAGGTCTTTGAGCAACAAGGAGACTATACATGGTCATTAGAAAGATTAATCAAATAGCATTATATGCATACATACAGATAGGTATATACATACATATACATGTGTATACATACATGTATATATGTATTGCACACATACAGAAGAAAGGATGAGAGAGAGAGAGAGTGTGTGTGTGTGTTAGTTGGCAGGGGAGACTGGAGGTGAAGAGATTGGATAAGAGGCAATTAAAAAAAAAAAAGAGGTGAACAGAAATCATGGTCCAAGCTAGATTATTCATAGCAGAAATGGTAGGAAGGAGAAATGAATGTGAAAAGATATTGTAGATTCTGTGCACAGTATTTGGTTATTATATATATAGTCTTCCTCATAAACAACATTCATTTTCTATTATTATGCTTTTGTATAGATTGTCCTTCATGTCTAGAATGTATTATCTCCTCATCTTTGTCTCTTAGAATCCATAGTTCACATCAGAACCTACTCCAAATGTTACCTTCTTATTGAGACTTTTCTGATCACCTCAATTTTTAGTATCTATTTGAAATCACTTTTAAAATTTTTCTTTTTACTTATATGTATAACTTGTTTTTCTCCAGTGGAAATGTAACCTTCTTGAGGAAAGGGACTATATAGCTATTCTCTATGATTAAAGACAAAAAATGGTAGGGAATTAACAGAAGCAGAGAAGCTTAAGGAGAGGTGGCAAGAATACACAAAAGAACTATACAGCAAACATCACCGATAACTTTTATGATGATGTGGTTATTGAGCTAGAATCAGACATCCTGGAGAATGAAGTCAAGTGGACCTTGGGAATCATTGCTAACAATAAGGCTAGTAGGGATAGATGATGGAATTCCAGCTCAGCTATTTAAAACCCTAAAAGATGATACTGTTAAAGTGCTTCACTCATATGCCAGAAAATTTGGAAAATACAATAGTGACCACTAGATTGGAAAAGATCTCTTAAGATCTGAATCATAAAAAAGGGCAGTTCCAAGGAATATATAAATTACAGAACAATTACACTCATTTTACATGCCCAAAAGGTTATACTTGTGGGGCTTCAAGCAATATATATGAACTGAAAATTACCATAAGAGTAAATAGTTTTTTGAAAAAGCAGAGGAACTAGAGACCAAATTGCCAACATTTGTTGGATTATGAAGAAAGCAAGGGAGTTCCAGAAAAAGATCTATTTCTGTTTCATTTATTATACTGAAGCCTTAACTGTGTAGAACACAAAATGTGGCAAGTCCTCAAAAAGATGAGAGTACTAGATAATCCTACTTGTCCCTGAGGAACCTATAATAGGAGCCAAGAAAAAAGTTAGAATTGAACATAGAAGAACTGATTGGTTTAATATTTGAAAAGGAATACAAGACTTCATATTGTTGCCTTGTTTGTTCAACTTTTATGTTTAATACATTATATCAATTTCAGACTGGGCGAATCAAAAGCTGGATTCCATGTTGCCAGGACCAATATTCACATTCTCAAATATGCAGTTGATAACAATATAATGGCAGAAAGGGAAGAGGAATTAAGAAGTGAAAGAGGAAAGTGTAAAAGCTGACTTAAAACTTAACATAAAAAACAACAACAACAAAACAAAACAAAACAAAAAAACCCCAAAGCAAAAAATAAACCTGAAATCTTGGCAACTGGCCCTATCACTTCCTGACAAATAGAAGAAGAAGTAGGATCAGATTTTATATTCTTGGGCTCAAAGACCACTGTGGATGGCAACTGTAAGTAAAATTAAAAGAAGCTTGCTTCTTGGAAGGAAAGTTATGGAAAATCTAGACAGCATACTAAAAAACAGACTCACTGTCTTGCTAATAAAGATCTTTATAGTCAAAGCGATGGTTTCTAATAGTAATAATGTATGATTATTATTCTAATAATGATGTATATTGGACCACAGGAAAAGCTGGATGCCACAGAATTGATCCTTTCAAAAGGTGATGATATGAGAGTCTCTTCTATATCAAAGAGGTCAAATTAGTCAATATTTAAGGAAATTCAGTCAGATTATTCACTGGAAGGTCAAAGAAATTGTCAGGCTATTCACTAGGTCAGTATTGAAACTGAAACTTAAATATTTTGACCACATAATGAGAAGATAGGACTCAATGGAAAAGACCCTATTGTTGGGAAAGATCAAAGGCAAAAAAGGAAAAGAGGATGGCAGAGGATCAGGTGGATACATAGTATCAAGGAATCAATGAACATGAACTTGGACAAACTACAAGAGGGTGGAAGAAAAACAGTTCTGGCAGGCTATGGTTCATGGGGTCACGAAGAGTCTCTTGAAGAAATGAGGCTTATAATTTAGAATTTGCATATTTTCTGAGTTAGAAACTCTTGCTGCTACACTACACTAGTTGAAAAGATTCAGTCCAGTGCCTAGCACCAGGTTTTGTATATTGTGGGTACTTAATAAATGGTTATTCTATTGAGTATACAGAGCATTTTCTTAGGGCTGTAAAAATGTTGGCTTGAGAGATGTTCTCTCACTTTTCATTGTTTATTTTACCTACCTCTTTCTCTGTGTTGCTTGGAATTCTTTAGAAAAGAATATTGTGGAGTCTTGGTTTCATTCTCTCCTCTTCCAATGCAATTTTCTTCTGTAAGTATGAGATGCCTAAAACAAACTGTTCAAAGAGCTAAAAGAATTTTATTGATACAGAAATATATTGACCAATTGCAAAAAAAAAAAGTAAAAGAAAAAATGACACAGATTTCATGTAGAAATCATTGAAAAACCATAAAAATTATGACCAGTTTTTTCATCTTTGAATATCAATAAATCAGTCAACAAGCACTTATTAAGCAAAGGGGAATTTTTGGGAGAGAGCGTGAATCAGGAAAGCTCTTTGAGATCAGTATTTTAAAGAGCAACTTATAATAGTTGCAATCTTTATCACTTTTGGTTGATAATCAAATAGATAAATAAAAACTATTAATGTAAACAAGGAAGTTAGTTTACTCATAAATTATTTTATTCTTTTTTAACTTCAGATAAGTCATGCAATTGTTTCTTTAACTAATTCTGCCTTGAAAAACAACTTTTTTTTTTCATTCATTACAGGCCACTAGTGGTCTTTAATAAATAAAACTGGAGATTTTGCCAATCTTTATGTGATCATTAATAAAAACTACTGAAGCACCTCTTTGTGCAGTTAACAGGAGAGCTTAATACAGGCTCATGGTTAAGTCTAAGGTAATTGGTCTCATGTTCCCTTTTGACCTTCCCTTCCTTGCATGGTTTACTGCTTTTGAGGAAATATTCTCTCAGAATGCAACAGAAATAATCTTATCTTCATCTGGAACCAGAACTCCTTATGGAAGTAGAGATAGCAAATAAACAAAGTTTAAATACAGCCAGAAACCTATGATGGATTTAGGTAGCAGTGAAGCAGAGAAAAGTCTTGAGAGATGATAGCTTCACCATATTCCACATCCCAGCATTGCAGACATATCCAAGTAAATAGCAAAATTTAGGTAGACACTTAAGTCATTTAGCCAGAGAAAGTCCCACCTGCTTGTAATTTTATTCATTTTTGGGTAACAGTACCTTTCCATGCCACCTAATCCCTTCTGGTTTGTATCCCGCTTGGGCTCTTCTCTGAAGAGAGCAAACGTTCTGGGGATTCTCTTCTCCTATAAACTTTTGACTTCCCATAATCCTTAAGTCTTTGACTTAGGAAAAACTACACTTCCCATACTTACTGATTCTCTAGTCTTTAACTTCTGAATTTACATTCATTGTTTTTATATTTATTTGGGAGTTATATATGTTACATATATGTGTATATCTTATGTTGAAATTTAGTAGCATTAACTCTATTATTTTACATAATTTTACATCTTTTTTATAGTTAGTGGGGAAGTCTTTTGAAAAAAAAAATTACCCTGTTCCTAGGAAAATTCTGTTGAAAGTAATTGTTTTAAACCTTTATGCCTAGAGAGAGTAGATATTCACCCAATATCAATCTGCTAAGGATTGTAAGATGTAGTGCAAATGTCTTCTCTATCTTAAGAGTTTATAACTTTATAAAGGGAAACCAGCATGGTTTGCTAGGATGTTGTACATATTAATTCTTCCACAGATATTTATTTTTCCCATATTTATTTTATTTAAAGAAAGAATAAGAAAAACAAAATACAAAATAAAATGAAAGTAAAAGAGAACATTGCCATATGCACAGCATAATATCGGGGAGTATCCAAAATATATAACAAATACCAATTTAAGCAAGTATATATATATATAATATATATATTATATATAATTAATAGAAGAAATTATATTCATGATTGTCCATCTTTTCTTTACTTCCTTGTAAATTGTTCTTTTGTTATCTGCTGTGCACCTTTTTTACTTTATTCTTTTTTCACCCCCTTTCATTTTCCTCCCACTCCCAAGCAGGCTAAAGTTAAGAAAGGATATATTCATATATAGATTTATAGATATATACACACACATACATACACACACATATACCCCTATATATAGACATACACATATCTTTCCTATCCTTGCTGACCTTTTACTTTAATTCTGTTCCTAACTTGTCTTGTTATTAACCTCTCCCCACCCATGGATCCCTGCTTTGTCTTTTTCCCTCACCCTTTGCTTCCCTGTCCACTCATCCCTCCTCCTTTATTTCTTTATAGATTTTGGAGGGTGTTATACCCTTCATAGTATATATGTAGTGTTGCCTATTTAGCCCATTACAATGTGAATAGCTTTTCAGAATTATGAACCCTCCTTCCCCCTCTAATACCTCTGTGTTTATTCTTCCTCTGCACATCATTTGTATGATATAATTACTATTATTAACTTAACTCTGCCCCAATCTTTCTTTTTAGCTGTTATATTGTTGATGTCAATCTTAAGCATATGCTATAAATTTCCCACGTAAAAAAAATGTATCCATGTTGAGTTCCTTGAAATTAATCTTTGATATTGGCTTTTATATGTTAAATTTTCTATCAAGTTCAAGTTTGGTTGGTAGAAAGTCCTAAAAATCTGCAAGTTCATTGAATGTCCATTTTTTTCCTTGTTTAATATTATAGATAATTTTGCTGAATATGATATTTTTGGCTTCAGGCGTAATTCTTTTGATTGTCTGTAGATAGTATTCTGAGATCTATGGTCTTTTATTGTGGCAGCTGATAAATCCTGAAAAATTCTAATTGTAGCCCCATTGTATTTTAATTGTTTTTTTCTTTTGATTTCTTGCAAAATATTCTCTTTGATTTGGGGGTTTCAAAATTTGGCAATAATGTTCCTATGTGTTTTCCACAAAGAATCTCATTGAGGTAGTAATTGGTGGATTTTTTTTTTTTTTCTATTTCTACTTTCCCTTCATGTTATATCACTCCAGGAAAAATTTCTTGGATTTTTTTTTCCTTGTGTTATTGTGTCAAGGTCCTTTATTTTTGGTCACAAGTTTCAGGGAGTCAATTATTCTTATATTTTCTCTTGATCAGTTGTCTAGACTGTCACTTTTTAAAAATAAGATATTTCACATTCTGCTCTACTTTCTCATTCTTTATGATGTTTTGTTATTTATTGGACTCATAACTTCACTGGCTTCCCCTTGTCCAATTCTAATTTTCAAAGAGTCATTTTTGTTTTTGAGACTCTGTTATCTCCTTCTCTAGTTGTTTAATTCCCCCTCCCCCATAATCTTCTTGTTTTTCTTGGATGCTTTTCATTTATTTATTTTCTTGTTTGCTTATTTTGGTTTTTCCTCAATGGCTCTCATTTGATTTTTAAATTCTTTTTTGAGTTCTATAAATTTTCTCTGAGTAAGAAGCCATTTCATATTACTCTTTGGGATAGAAGCTTTTTTTTTTTTTTTACTTAGTATCCTCCTCTGAAAATGAACCCCAGTCTTACCTGTTGGGATTCTTTCTTTGCTGGGTTTTTATTTTTTTTTTTAATAAGAGATATTAAGTAGCATAAGCACCTCTAATCCTGGGATGGGGAGGGGAGACAGTGCCTCTGGCTTCATTTTAGCTCTCTCTGACATTGGAACCCCAAACTAAGAGCTCCACCCTCCAGCAAGTGCTTGAAGTCAGAAACATTCCTGCCTTTCTGCCTCTGAACTAACAAGTGTGCTGGTTCCTTCTTGCCCAGGTCTGTGTCCCTGCAGCACAATTTGGTCTTGTGTTCCCAGTCAGCTGAGATTCTCTCAGTCTTCCTGGACTTAGACCCTGACTCCCCATACTGTTCAGGAAGTGAACATTTCTGTGATTCCTGCTGAGGCTCCCGCCATACCAAAATCGCCCCAGGGGTCCTCACGTGTTGTTTCTATGGAGCTATTTTGGAGATATTTGAACTTCACATGGGTTCATCCCTAGCCCAGAGACTTTCTTCAGATCTTCTCCAGTTGTATCTGGAGGACCCTTGTTTTATCCCAAGTCGTCTTTATTTTTCAAGAGTCTTTGTTTGACCAGCTCTGAAGTTAGGAGTACCTGAGTTCAAATCTGGCCTTAAACACTTTACACTTCCTAGCTGTGTGACTCTGGATAAGTCACCTAATCCCAATTGCCTATGCAAAAAAAAAAAAAATCTGTGTTTGCCCTCAGGTATACAATTGTTCTGTTTGTGGGGAAAATCAAGAGTGTGAAATTTACCCATCTATTCCTGCCATTTTCCCCAGAAGTGTCCTTCCTTAGATATTCATAAAAGATAGAGATTAGGCCTGTAATTTACTTGATGTTGGAAACTTACAGTTAAGGAAATTCTCTTCCCTACTAATATAAGTTGGCACCTTCTCTACAATTTATAAACTTAGAGACTTAACTAGAGTACTGAGAGTGATTTGTAAATTGCTCAGGTTCACACAACCAGTATATATCAGCAGTGGTACTTGAACCTAAATATTTCTGAATTTCAAGGCTTATTTTCTATCAGCTCTTCCATGATGCTTCTAGTATGGCTCAATTATTTTGTTTGAAGCCAATTCCTAGAATTACAGATATCCTATATTGGAATATAAGTTCAAAATATTTAGATTAGAATTTTCTACTGGGACTTCATGACAGGATCACAAGTGAAAATAACCTGAGAATCCTTTCATTATGCAAATATTTATCATTTACCATGTATTCTGATATGTATATATAACTGGGTCACATACATTGAAGAATAAGTTTAGTAAAGACTTGGATCCTGTCCTTGAGGAGCTTATAATCTAGCTGGAAAGACATGGCAAACACTTGAGAAATTGAAGTTCGATAGGATTAAAAGTCAAATATTAAATATGAGATAATAAGTATAATGGGAATAATGATTCTTTTTTTAGTACTTCATAATTTAGAAAGCACTTATCTCAAAGGAAATCTGTAAATATTATGTTCATCTATATTAGATGAAAAAATTGAGACTCAAAGAAGTTGTTACTTGTAACTAATAAGTGGCAGAGCTGGTACTTGATCCATCTTTTTAGATTTCTAATATAGTACTTTGTTCTTATATTACAGGGTTTTGCCTTTCCTTCAGTGTTAGATCCAATTTTTCATTCAGTAAATGGAAATTACCATTACATTATCCTTAACCTCTGGGAACATTTGATTTCCTAACTATCTTACTATTGGTATAGCCATTCTATTTTCCTTTTGTTTCCTCTAATGCAAAGTTGGGATATTTTAAAGGAATTTTGCTAAGAAACTAATAATAGGAATTACAAAGATCTTACAAGTGAGCAATTTTTATCCTGATTCATTTTTTGTCTCCTGAAATCCTTAGTTCTCTTCAAAGCTCAGTTCAAATGCTGCCTCCTAAATTTTTGCCTTTATATTCTCACTGTCTGGCACAAGGCCTGATACCTAACAGACGAATTATTTTTGTTGTGGTGGTATTGTGTTTCACTTGTTTTCAGACATGTCTGTCCCTTAGTGATCCAATTTAGGGTGTTATTGGTAAAGATACTAGAGTGGTTTGCCATTTTCTTCTCCAGTGGATCCATTTTGTTAGGTAAGCTCTTGTCCAGGGTCACACAGCTAGGATGTGTCTGAAGCTGGATTTGGACTGAGTTCTCCTTGACTCCAAGCTCAGTGCTCTCTCCACTGAACCACTGGCTGCCTCTTAATGAATTATAACCAAATATAATATATTGGAAGGCTTTACCTTTATCTCTCTAGACTTGTATCTGAGCCTAAAATGTTTAGAAACTATGTGATGCTGATGGTGACACCATCATTTCAGCAACTGTCAACATCATGTTAATTCACCCCATTATTTAGTAGTAGGTTTATATCTTTTCTGGATTCAAAACTGGTGATTCCCTGCTAAATTCCTATTTCAAATTTAAGTGATGCATCTAACTCTTATTTACAAAACGGTGATTTCTTGAGTAAAAAGAAATTGATGATACCTTTTGCTGATTCCTGTTATTTTTTTTTCTGACACTTCATTTGAGTCTTGTCTCATAGACTCTTCCTCACCCATCTTAACCTCTTGTCAAATACATGCACCAAACTCTACTCTAAGAAATGTTTTCTCTATACTTCCACAAAAAAAATATTTTAAACATAAGAAATAAAAGAAATCATCTCTTTATAGTCAAGGGTCAAATAAGGGAAATATTGAATGATGGACTGGGAAGTTCAGACAGTCTTTAGGGACAATGGGAAATAAATCCAGAATTCAAGTTAGTGAGGTGAAGAAAACATTGTTTTTGGAAAATTAACTTGTTGGTGTCAAGAAAGACTGATTAATAGAAGGTAAACATAGGGCTGATCAACTCTTAGTTTAATATAATTGAGATATCATGATGTTAGGTGATAGTAGTGAGAACTAAGAAGGAACTCAGTATAAAAGACATTTCAGTACAACAAATGGCAAGATTTGGCAGTGGCAGGGAGGAAGGATCAGAATAAAACAGAATGCTGAAGTTTTGATTCCTCGTGGTTCTGACAGAAATGAAAATAGTGTGTAAGATGGGGTTGCTATTTGGGAGTCACTACTACCATTAGTCAACAGAAGAGCTTTTTTTGTGTGAGGAAACTTTCCCTATTTTGGGTTACTTTCCTTTCCCTTTCTCTCATTCTTCTTCCTCTAAAACTGCAGAAGATTAAATCTGTGAAATAAAACATTTATGCAGTTGTGGCAAAATATCAAAGTTTGTTGAATCATAGCTATGTTTAATTTTTATTTTTGTATAAATTGAAAATCTCTAGAGAACACAGGCATTCTGAAACCATCATTTTATACTCTAACAAAGTGTTTAATTTCATATTTTAGATTTGAGTAAAAAACACAGATCTTAATCCATCATTACTATTACCTTATTATAGGTAAAGTTTCTTTCTTTGGCAGATGGGAAATTCTTTGGTCAGAGAAACCTACAAAGGTGAATGCTCCCCAGGCTCGTCAGTTTAAACCTTGTATCAAACAGATAAATTTTCCTTCAAATCTTATTCGATTGGAAGTAAATAGCACTCTTCTGGACTATTACACTGAATTAGATGCAGTTGTGCTGCATGGTGTGAAGGACAGACCTGTACTTTCACTTAAGACTTCACTCATTGACATGAATGATCTGGATGAAGAGGATTATGAAGAGAAAGATGTCTGTGGAATGGACACTCTTAGCAAACAGTTCAACAGTGCTGCCATCAGGGAATGGACAAACAATGGGTATTTTGATAAACTGCCTTATGAGGTAAGCAAAAAAAAAAAAGCAAAAAATATCTTAATAAAATAGAATATTTTCTTAGTACATCTAGGTATAAAATGCCTAGATGTACAGACTAAAAATACATAAAGTTATTGAAGAAATACTAATGCTATTTAAGAGATCATACTTTCTTCAAGTACTCTTTTATATATTTATATTTAATTTTCTAAAATACAGAGTTCTTTATGATTCTCTGAAGTAGATTTCAAGACTTTTAGTTTGTAACACATTTAAAGACCTAATGTGAAATATTTTAATTTGAATTAATTGAATTTTAAAAATCCATCCATACTTTTTGTTGATTCAAATGAATATTTTTCATCAATCAATAAGCATTTATCATTATTGATAAATTTTATCCTTAAAGTGTTACCAATTAGACTGAATTTGTGGAATTTTACTATCTAACATAAATGACCTAGCTATTATGGAATATGCAATATTAGAAAATCTAGATAAAGAAGAACAGGACCAGACGGGGACCAGGATTAAAAAAGGGGGGTAGGGGTTGGCTGTTGAACTCCGTTTTCTCATTTTTTCTTGATGTGTTCTTCATTTTTAGAGGAGTACTGATTTATTGTTTGCTTATTTGTTTGTTTTCCCAACTAGAGGTCTCTAGTCCTTAGGATGAGTGAAATAAGGAAGCGTGAGTTAAGAGGATAAGGAGAGGGAGGAATGATAGAGAGGAAGAAAAAGTGGAAAGGCAGAGACAAAAAGAATATTTATATTATATTTATATATATATTATCATTATATGATTAAGAGAATTAATGTTATGGAAACTGTTAATGTTATGGAAACTATGAAGGACATAGTTTCCATAACATTAATTCTCCTAATTATATAATTAAAGACCTCAAATAACTTCTAAAACTACTAAAATAGTAATAAATAAAATCCAACCTAACAATACCATTGCCCAACCCTTGCAACCATACAAGAAAGATACCCCATTTCAATCCTGACCCATACAGTAGTCACCCAGCGAATTAAACAACTCAACAGCCGTGATAACCTCAACCTCATCAGACACTATAAATCAAACCACTTCCATTAATAAAGTAAGCAACAACATACTAAAAGCCACCAAATTACCCACCCAACTCTCAGGGTACTCCTCAGTAGCCATAGCGGCAGTATAACCAAATACTACTAATATTCTCCCCAAATAAATCAAAAACACAATCAATCCCAAAAATATACTATTTAAATTCACAACAATCTCACAACCCAAACCCCCAGTAACCATAAGACATAGACCACCGTACACAGGGGAAAGCAATTAAAAACTTTTAAGAACCACATTTAATGTAATATATTGAATTTATATTCCATGGCAGCTTTGTGTATGCTTTTGATTTAGCTTTTTATATGTCATATGCCTTATTTACTTAATAGATGAACTAAACATTTTATACAGATTGACTATTATCTGTCTCTCTATAAATGCATTTGTGTGCATACATATCTATATATATGCTTTTAAAAATCATTTTATTATGAATATTTTGACTAAGTAAAGACATGCTTTTAAGTAAGTAATCCTTTATCTAATTTGTTTTTTATATAATTATGAATTTTTATATATTGCTACTTTTGTTCAAAGCAAGATAACTTGGGTCTTTGAGTACTGAGTACTGATATAAAATAGTAATATTTTTCCTCATTCCTTTTCTCTCAATTTTTTTTTTGTTTGATATTTTAGGTTGCATGATTTTGTTAATACACTCAATCAAGTATACTGATTATTAATCTTTTCTTTCACTGTAAGTTATTTTGACTTGAGTATAATTAGACTTTATTTAAAAAAAAAAAAAAAAAGCTTCCTAAATCCAACATTTTATCTGAGAAAAGATTTCTGCCATAAACTTTCAAATTTAGATCAGTTATTATTGAACATAATGAATACAGTAGCATTGCTGCTATATTCCACTCTTTTCAGGATTGAAATAGAAGACTGTGAAGTGAATTTCAGGAGGGCTGTCATCATAAGGCAACCTCTAGCCCATAAAATGAGGTCAGTTTTTTAAAAAAAAAATTTTTTGGATGAAGCAATTGGAGCTGAGTGACTTGCCCAGGGTCACACAGCTAGGCAGTGTTAAGTGTCTGAGGCCAAATTTGAACTCATGTCCTCCTGACTACAGGGCTAGTGCTCTGGCCACTGTTCCATCTAGCTGTCTCAAGGTTAGTTTTTCATTTGTAGGCAGTGCATCCTATTTAATGGATGAAAAGATTACATATAAATAACTATTAAACATGTAGGTAGTCTTTAAACTTACAAAGAGATTTAGATGCATTATTTATTTTAATCCTCAGAACTAATGTGTTAGAGAAATATTTTACAGTTATGCAAGACCCCTATTTTACAGGTAAGGAAACTGAAGTTCAGAGGAGTTATATGACTGTCCCGTTATACATTCTTGTAGATGTCAGCCAAGATTCCAAGCCATGTCTCTCTTGTCTTTGTGGCCATTGTTCTTTCCACTGCACTGTACTTCTCTTCTATATGTTACGAAGCATAATACTTCACTAATGAAGAAAAAAAAAATTGGAGAAGAAGGGGAGATGGGAATTATATTGAATATAGTCTTTTTTTTAATAATTAAATTAACCTTATTTGGGGATTCCACATCATATCATATATTCATTATGGTATCAAATTTTTATTATGCTAGGATACCCATGGATAAAGAGCAAGATTTTGACAGATACCAAAGTCTATGTTGGTAATGATTAATGAATATTAATCTATAGGTTTGAAATCTGTTAGCTTTCATTTAATGATAGGTTAAAAAGTTTTTTCTTTTATTTTAGTGCTATAATCTTATTTATATTTCATTCTATCATTTCTATTTTTTATTTCAGCTAGTATTAATTTTTTTTTCAGTAAATATCATGGAATATTGTTCTGTATCAGGAATTGTACAAATGAAAAAGTATGTATTTGGAACTCTACCAAAATTCCTTGGGATATAATCTTACTTGCTGTTTACTGGTGTTATAAATAATATAGGTTATATATTGCTCAATATGAAGATGTTTTTAACTCAGTCATTCTTTAAAAACTCAAAAGTATTTACAGTTAAAATCAGATATAAAGGTAGTTTTAAACAATACTAACTAACATGATACAGTGATTGATTAAATTGTTCATGATGATTTGGTCATATCTTTTCCAAAACTGATTTTGAAATGTTATTACTTTATGTACTAAGAATTCATGCAGTCTAATTTTGGTCATTGTTAACGTATAATATGTAAAGATCATGTGGTTTTTCCTACATTCTTTTAGTATTGCAAATCATCCTATCTTTAAAAGCAAGATAATTCTGACCAAAAATGAACAGTTTGGGGAATATAGTATATTTAGCATTTTTAAAAAGGTGCAAAAATAAAGTTTTAGAATATGGAATCTATATATTTTTCACATTTAAAATTATTGCATACTATTTTTCTACTATTAAGAGGAAAAATTAGACAAGGGACTTCCGGCCAAGATGGTGCAGAGGACACACACATCTATTTAAGCTCTGTGTTTTCTGTCAGAAAATTTCATGACAAGCCTCGGAATTAGTGCTTGACTGAAAAAAAACCCACAAATAACTACCAAGAGAAGATATCCTTGAAATTTGCCAGAAAAGGTCTATTTTTGCTTGAGGGTGGGGATGGTTAGATCGGCACAGACTGAAGGTAGGCAGCAACAGCACAGTAGAGTAAGGGAGGCAGCTCACAGCTGAGCAGACCGGAGTGGGGTGTGCTCTCAGCCGTTTCTGTGGAGAGAGCTTTAACACATTGTTGACTACTTTGCCATGGCAGCAAGCCAGTAGACAAGCAGAGAAGCTAAAAACACAGGGGGTGAAGACTATAACCCCAAAAAGCTCTTGGGACTGGCCACACCCACCCACAGTGTCTCAGCATGCTCTCAGAGTATCAGAGCACAGATGCAGCACAGCCATTGCTGTCCTGCTAGTGCCTCGCTGCTGCCCCTACAGTCTGTAGAGGAATCTTGGTAATACCATCCAACCCTCCCTTCCCCCCAAAAAAGAAGACTTCATTTGTTTTTTTTTGTTAGTTTGTTTTCTTTGACTCTTCTTTAACAAAATGAGCAAAAAACTAAAGTGCACTCCAACTATTGATAGCTTCTATATGGATAGAGAGCAGACTTTAAACTGTGAGGAAATTAAAAACTGATTGTTTCAAGATGAATCTCCAAAGGGAAAAAAATCTGGTCCTCAGAACATAAGGCTCTCATAGAAGAAACTAAAAAGGCTCTCACAAGAGAGCTAGAAGAAAAATGGCAAAAGGAAAGGGAATCTGGATAAGTCATCCCACTCATTTAAAGATAGAGTGGATAAAGAAATCAAATCCTTGAAAAACAGAATTATTGAACTGGAAAAAGAAAATAGCTCTCTAAAAAAATAAAATTGGTGAAATGGAAAAAAAATTCCATAGAACAAAACAATGCACTTAAAAACTCAATTGGATAATTAGGAAAAGATATAAAAAAAATGAGTGAAGAAAATACTTCATTGAAAATGAGAATTGAACAAATGGAATTGAATGACTCTAGGAGACACCAAGAATCAGTCAAGCAAAACCAAAAGAATGAAACAGTGGGAAAAAATGTCCAATACCTTCTTGGGAAAACAACAGACCTGGAAAATAATAGTTAGGAGAGACAATCTGAGAATTATTGGACTCCCTGAAAAACATGATGAAAAAAAGAGCCTAGACACTATTTTCCAGGAAATTATCAAAGAGAACTGCCCAGAAGTCATAGAAACAGAGGGTAAAATAAACATTGAAAGAATTCATCCATCACTTACTGAAAGGGACCCTAAAATCAAAACTCCAAGAAATATAGTGGTCACATTGCAGAACTATCAGACAAAGGAAAAAATACTGCAAGCTGCTAGAAAAAAATCAATTCAAATATAGAGGAGCTACAATAAAGATTACCTAGGATCTAGCAGCGTCCACATTAAAGGATTGAAGGGCCTGGAATGTGATATTCTGAAATTCTAAGGAACTTGGTATGCAGCCAAAAATAACTTACCCAGCCAAAGTGAGCATCTTTTTCCAGGGAAAAAGATGGACATTCAAAAAAATAAGTGAATTTCATCTATTTTATGAAAAACTGGAACTAAACAAAAAGTTTGATCTACAAATATAGAACTCAAGAGAAACCTAAAAAGGTAAAAAGAAATCTTGGGAACTATATTTCTGCTATAAAGATATATAAAGAATACATGTATACATTGTTCTAGAAACTAGAGGTGGAAAGGAAATTGTACCCAGAAAAGAGTATAGTGGGGATACTACATCTCACAAAGAGGCAAAGGAAAGCTGTTATATCTGAGAGAAAGAATGGAGGGGGATGAATATAGTGGGTATCTTGCTGCCATCCAAATTGACTTAAAGAGAAAAATATTAGACATACTTGATTTAATGTGAAACTTCTCCCACCTCATTGAAAAGTGGGAAGGAAAAGTAAAAAGGGAAGGAGTAAGCTAAGTGGAAGGGAATACAGAAATTGTGAGGAAAAGGGGGAGGAACTCTAAGGTGGGGAGAGGGATACTAAAAAGGGAGGGCTGTGAGAAGCAAGTGGTGCTCACAAGTTTAATATTGGGGAAGGGGATAAGGGGGAAGGAAAGAAGAAAAGCATAAGCAGGGGTTAACAAGATGTCAAGTCATACAGAATTGGTAATTTTAACCATAAATGTGAATGGGGTAAACTCCTCCATAAAGAGGAAACGGTTAGCAGACTGGATTAACAGCCAGAATCCTCCAATATGTTGTTTACAGGAAACACACCTGAAACAGGGCGATACATACAGAGTAAAGGTAAATGGTTGGAGTAGAATCTACTGTGCTTCAGATGAAGTAAAAAAAGCAGGGGTAGCAATCCTCATCTCAGATCAAGCAAAAGCAAAAATTGATCTAAAAATAGATAAGGAAGGGCACTATATTTTGCTAAAGGGTAGCATAGGTAATGATACCATATCAATGTTAAACATATATGCACCAAGTGGTGTAGCATTTAAATTCTTGAAAGAGAAATTAAGAGAGCTGCAAGAAAAAATAGCAAAACTATAATTGTGGGAGATCTCAACCTTGCACTCTCAGAAGTAGATAATCAAACCACAAAATAAATAAGAAAGAAATCAAAGAGGTGAATAGAATACTAGAAAAGTTAGATATGATAAATCTTTGGAGAAAACTAAATGGAGACAGAAAGGAGTACACTTTCTTCTCAGCAGTTCATGGAACCTATATAAAAATTGACCATATACTAGGACATAAAAACCTCAAACTCAAATGCAGTAAGGCAGAAATAGTAAATGCATCCTTTTCAGGCCATGATGCAATGAAAATTACATTCAATAAAAAGCCAGGGGAAAATAGACCAAAAAATAATTGGAAACTACATAATCTCATACTAAAGATTGATTGGGTGAAACAGCAAATTATAGATATAATTAATAACTTCACCCAAGAAAATGACAATAATGAGACGTCATACCAAAATGTGTGGGATGCAGCCAAAGTGCTAATAAGGGGAAATTTCATATCTTTAGAGGTCTACTTACATAAAATAGAGAAAGAGAAGGTTAATGAATTGGGCTTGCAACTAAAAATGCTAGAAAACGAACAAATTAAAACCCTCCAGTCAAACACTAAACAGTCAAACACTGAAATTCTAAAAATAAAAGGAGAGATCAATAAAATTGAAAATAAAAGAACTATTAATTAATAAAACTAAGAGTTGGTTTTATGAAAAAACCAACAAAATAGACAAACCCTTAGTAAATCTGATTTAAAAAAAGGAAAGAGGAAAA
This sequence comes from Sarcophilus harrisii, assembly GCF_902635505.1. NCBI lineage: Eukaryota > Metazoa > Chordata > Mammalia > Dasyuromorphia > Dasyuridae > Sarcophilus > Sarcophilus harrisii. Next base: position 204,754,293 of record NC_045429.1, read on the forward strand.
TCAAATTGTTAGTCTTAAAAATGAATAGGGAGAACTCGCCACTAATGAAGAGGAAATTAGAGCAATAATTAGGAGTTACTTTGCCCAACTTTATTCCAATACATTCGATAACTTAAATGAAATGGAAGAATACCTTCAAAAATATAGCTTGCCCAAATTAACAGAGGAAGAAGTAAATAGTCTAAACAGTCCCATTTTAGAAAAAGAACTAGACCAAGCTATTAACCAATTCTTTAAGAAAAAATCCCCAGGACCAGATGGATTTACATGTGAATTCTACCAAACATTTAAAGAACAATTAACTCCAGTGCTATATAAACTATTTGAAAAAATAGGAATTGAAGGAGTCCTACGACACAGACATGGTACTGATAGCTAAACCAGGTAGGTTGAAAACAGAGAAAGAAAATTATAGACCAATCTCCCTAATGAATATTGATGCTAAAATCCTAAATAAAATATTAGCAAAAAGATTACAGAAAATCATCCCCAGGATAATACACTATGACCAAGTAGGATTTATACCAGGAATGTAGCGCTGGTTCAATATTAGGAAAACTATTAGCATAATTAATTATATCAATAACCAAATTAATAAAAAACATATGATCATCTCAATATATGCAGAAAAAGCATTTGATAAAATCCAACATCCATTCCTAATAAAAACACTTGAGAGGATAGGAATAAATGGACTTTTCCTTAAAATAATCAGGAGCATATATTTAAAACCGTCAGTAAGCATCATATGTAATTGGGAAAAACTGGAATCTTTCCCAGTAAGATCAGGAGTGAAACAAGGTTGCTCACTATCACTGTTATTATTCAATATTGTATTAGAAACGCTAGCCTCAGCAATGAGTCGAGAAAGAGATTAAAGGAATTAGAGTAGGGAATGAGGAAACCAAACTATCACTCTCTGCAGATGATATGATGGTATACTTGGAGAACCCCAGAGATTTTACTAAAAAACTATTAGAAATAATTCATAACTTTAGCAAAGTTGCAGGATACAAAATTAATCCACATAAATCCTCAACATTTTTATATGTTACCAACAAAATCCAACAGCAAGAGATACAAAGAGAAATTTCATTCAAAATTATTGTTGATACCATAAAATATTTGGGAATCTATCTACCAAAGGAAAGTCAGGAATTATTTGAGCAAAATTACAAAACACTTTACACACAAAGTCAGATTTAAATAATTGGAAAAATAAGTGCTCTCAGATAGGCCAAGCAAATATAATAAAAATGACAATACTCCCTAAACTAATCTATTTATTTAATGCCATACCAGTCAGACTCCCAAGAAACTATTTTAATGACCTAGAAAAAATAGCAACAAAATTCATATGGAAGAACAAAAGGTCGAGAATTTCAAGGGAATTAATGAAAAAAAAATCAAATGAAGGTGGCCTAGCTATACCTGTAAAGGTGTGCCTTTAGCTGATCTAAAGATATATTATAAAGCAGCAGTCACCAAAAACATTTGGTATTGGCTAAGAAATAGATTAGTTGATCAGTGTGATAGGTTAGGTTCACAAGACAAAATAGTCCATAATCATAGCAATCTAGTGTTTGACAAACCCAAAGATGCCAACTTTTGGGATAAAAATTCATTATCTGACAAAATCTGCTGGGAAAACTGGAAATTAGTATGGCAGAAATTAGGCATGAACCCACACTTAACACCGTAAACCAAGATAAGATCAAAATGGGTCTGTGATTTAGGCATGAAGAATGAGATCATAAATAAATTAGAGGAACATAGGATAGTTTACCTTTCAGACTTGTGGAGGAAGAAGGAATTTGTGGTCAAAAAAGAACTAGAGATCATTATTGATCACAAAATAGAAAATTTTGATTACATCAAATTAAAAAGCCTTTGTACAAACAAAACTATGCAAACAAGATTAGAAGGGAAGCAACAAACTGGGAAAATATTTTTACAGTTAAAGGTTCTGATAAAGGCCTCATTTCCAAAATATATAGAGAATTGACTATAATTTAATCAAGGGTTCTCCAATTCTCCAATTGATAAATGGTCAAAATATATGAACAGACAATTTTCAGATGATGAAATTGAAACTATTTCCACTAATATGAAAGAATGTTCCAAATCACTATTGATCAGAGAAATGCAAATTAAGACAACTTTTGAAATACCATTATACACTGGTCAGATTGACTAAGAAGACAGGAAAAAATAATGATGAATGTTGGGATATGGGAAAACTGGGACATAGATGCATTGTTGGTGGAGTTGTGAATGGATCCATCCATTCTGGAGAACAATTTGGAACTATGCTCAAAAAGTTATTAAAATGTGCATACACTTTGATCTAGCCATGTTACTACTGTGCTTATATCCCAAAGAGATATTAAAGAAGGGAAAGGGACCTCTATGTGCCAAAATGTTTTGGTAGCCCTTTTTGTAGTGGCTAGAAACTGGAAAATGAATGAATGCCCATCAATTGGAGAATGGTTGGGTAAATTGTGGTATATGAATGTTATGGAATATTATTATTCTGTAAGAAGTGACCCTCAGGATGAACATAGAGAGGCTTGGAGCGACTTACATGAACTGATGCTAAGTGAAATGAGCAGAACCAGGAGATCATTATATACTTCAACAACGATACTGTATGAGGATGTATTCTGAGGGAAGTGGATATCTTTGACAAAGAGAAGATCTAACTCAATTCCAATTGATCAATAATGGACAGAATCAGCTACACCCAGAGAAGGAACACTGGGAAATGAGTGTAAACTGTTTGCATTTTTGTTTTTCTTCCCAGGTTATTTTTACCTTCTGAATCCAATTCTCCCTGTGCAACAAGAGAACTGTTCGGTTCTGCGCACATATATTGTATCTAGGATATACTATAATATATTTAACATGTATAAGACTGCTTGCCATCTCGGGGAGGGGGTAGAGTAAGGAAAGGGAAAAGTCAGAAAAGAAGTGAGCAGAAGGGATAACGTTGTAAAAAAATTACCCATGCATATGTTCTGTCAATAAAAAATTATAATAAAAAAAGAGGAAAAATTAAACATAAGAAAATGGTGGGTATTTTAAAACCTTGTTCCAGATTTATTTTCTTTATTTATAAACATAATATTTTTTTTTCTTTGTGTTTCCTGGAAGTTCAGCCATCTTCAATTGTTGGCCGAACATATTACTGCAAATTGACTAGTGCTTAGTCAAACTATTTTTCAAACTATTAGATAAGATAAATGGATAAGTTAAGGGAAGGAATTGAATCATCATTCAGACCTCTACTTATGAATCACTTAGGATATATGATATTTATTTTTAATCTTTAATTTTAGTAGAAATATTATTACCCTAAATATAACTCTAAAAAAATAAAAAAAGGAGTTGAAAATATTTTGAATTTTAAAAGCTTCTGATGCTGTCTTACTGTGTTTTGATGCAAATGGTAGCTTTCTTTTCAAAATTTAGTTTTTAATGTTTATGTCCTTAAAAGTATTGTTTTGATTACTTCTTTATGATCTTACAGTTTGACTTTAATGATACTTATAGTTTTTATCTTGATATCCCTATTTTTTATCTTTTATGTAGCTTATCCAGTTGATTTTGAGTCATCTTACATTACCTGACCTATGTAGATTAGCACAAACTTGTAAACTACTCTATCAACATTGCTGTGATCCTCTACAATATACTCATCTCAATTTACAACCTTATTGGGCAAAGCTGAATGACACATCTCTGGAATACCTGCAATCTCGTTGTACACTAGTCCAGTGGCTAAATTTATCTTGGACTGGAAATTGGGGCTTCATCTCTGTTTCAGGATTTGGCAGGTTAGTGTCCAAATATGGAAAGATTCACCTCAAGGCTTGGTTAGTTCTTATAATGAAAGTTCAAAATAATGTGTAAGGCATATTTATGAGAATAAGATAAAAGTGTTGTTTGCATAATGGTGGATTGGTTACTCTTAAAAGTAATGTCCTATAGCATCCTCTTCTGGTTGAACAGTTTTAAGAAACCAACTTATACTATAATATTATTCGGTGAACATATAGCTTTTATGGAAAATAATTTTAAGCAACAGAATTTTTATTTTTATGCCCAATGAAAGTTTTTTTAAATAAAAAGCCTTTTCTCATTCTCATAATTTCATATTATATGAATAACATGTTTAAAAAACTATTTCAAAATCAGATCTACTTCTCTAATGTGATTTGTCAGAAATGGAAAACAATTTATTACAGAACATTTTTAATTAAATCTTAATTACATGTGCAATGCATCACCCAAATTTAGAAGCTCATTTGAACTAATTATGTTGAAAAATGCAATTGCACGCTAAATAGGCGACCACATTTGCAGACCTTCCCAGGTGTTTCTGCTCCCTTCTATTTAGACACTTGGTTTCCTTACTGTTAAATGTCACCTGTTAAACATTGGAAGCTTATGAGTTATATATTTATTCAGGAATATAGCCATTTTATCTTATGTTGTAAATTTGTGGGGAGTTTTAATTGTTGATGACAGTTTCCATTATGTTTCAGAAAATAATTTTCTTATTTTTATTAAACTAAATGAATGATCACTAAAGGGGGAGGGGAACTTAAGGAAATTTCATAAAATTTTTGCTTAATGAAAAAAATTTTCTGTTCTTATTGATACACCATTATCCTTGAAAAGTCCTATATGAAGTAAAATTGTATTAAATTCTGTTAACTTACTATAAATCCAATGATACATTCTCATCAACAAATTTTTGGTGTCAAGGTATCTGAAAATCTGATAACAGTAATAATGCTTAAACTGTTTTTAACAATATCCAAAATGCTAACATTAGTGAACAGTATTTCAAAAACAAAAACAATACACATGCAGTTCTGGCTATCCTTTTAGTTCTATAGAAACATTAGGCTTTTCTTTTTATTGGACTTTATGATAAGCTTTTAAAAAGTGTACATGTAGCCACAAGAGTTGATACATACTCAGAATCTATATGATTCTGTGAATTAGATCCTAAATATTTTATTGCTATAATAATAAGTACAGTATGAGTTTCATAAGTTTTTAATAATAGTAATATCTCCATCTTATAGATGAGGAAACTAAGTCACGGAACAATTAAATAACATGTACAGGGTCACACACCTAGAGTTTCTGAGCTTAAATTTCAACTTGGGTTTTTCTGATTCTGGCTTCAGTCCTCTATCCGCTGCATAGCCTGGTTGCCTATATGAACAATGCAAAAATGATATTTTTTAATTTTTGAATGATATGTATTTTTGTTAAAATTTGAATGCATTCATTTACTTTACCTATTTTTCCCTCTTCACTTTGAACTTCTTTTGTTGTCAAGTAAGACCAGAAAGATCTGGAGCTAGTAATAACCAAATACATTTAGAGTATGAAGAATTAAAACAATCTGAATATGAAAGGAGCTGTTGACATTCAGTAGCAGACATAAGATATTCAGCTTTCTGATTTCACATACCTAATAGCAGCTAATACACAGTGCCTTCTTTCTAAGTAGAAGGAACTCAATCATTCAGTCATAAAGCATTTATTTAGCACCATAAAGCCAAATACTGTGTTATGTATTGGGGATGAAGAGAGAAGAAAATAAATCATTTTCTGCCTTTAACACAGATCCTGATACACAGGAAGTGATTAATAAATGCTTTTACATTCGATTGTAAATTCAAGGTAGTTAAAGGCAAGTAATTAGAAGGGAAGGATATTTGCATTAGGAGAGTAGGGGTGGGAATCAGGAAAGACTTTTTGTAGAAAGTATAGCTAAAGCTGGATTGTGAAGGAAGAGAATTTTTTTTTTTTAACATAGAAGTCAGGAGAAAATGCATTAATGCAAGAGGAATGAATGGCCAGTGCAAACACACAGAACCAGGAGATGGAGAATTGTCTTTGAGGAACAGCAAGAAAGCAATTTTGTTGGAATGAGAATGCAGGAAATGACAATGGAATGACAATGCAGGAAAGAGAGTAAATATATCAAGATGCTGGAAATCTGGGTTGGGTTTAAAAGTCAAAAACAAAGAAGTTTCTCTTTTACTCTAGAGATAATGGAGCTCCTCCAAAGCTATTTGAAAGGAAGAGTTGATCCTATGTTAAGGAAAATAATTTTGGTAGTTATGTGGAAGTTTGACTGAAGTAGAGAGAAAAAAAAGAGATTCAGACAGAGAGAGACAGAGATAGAGATCTAATATTGAGACTGATATTGAGTTTAATTTAGAGGCCACTGTACATACTGTATGCAAAAGGTGCTGAGTCTCCACTAGAGTTGTAGTTCTATGAATAGAGAAAAGATAAAACATCCAAGTGGTGCTGTAGAAGTAAGAATGAAAAGATTTGGCAAGTAATTGTTTATATGAGCATGAGTAAGAATGAGAAATTGAGGATAACATTTAAGTTAAAACTTGGAAAACTGGAAAAATAGTGTTGTCTGCAACAGAAATAAGGAATTTTGCAAGAGGAAGGAATGGTATTGAAGTTTGCTGTACACAGTAAGTTTACATATCTCCAGAATATCCAGTGATGAATGATTGAAACTTAGGGAGAGACTAGATATATTGTTTTGTGATTCATTTGTATGTAAATGGCAGTTAAGTTCCTGGAGCTGATGAGCTCACCAAAAGAAGTTTAGAGAGAAAAAAGAAGAGGGAACAGCACAGATCATTGGAGAATGCCCTGCCCATAATTAGGGGACTTGGTATGGTTGATCAACAAGCACAGAAAACTAAAAGGGAATTTCATAACAAATACTGTCATGAAAATTCAGAGAGGAACCTTTCAAAGCTCACAGAGGCATAGCCATCTTCAGTCAGTGAAGAACTAATAGTTGGTGTTTATATTTATCGGCCACATTATGGCAGGCTTAGGTCTCTTTCCCCACCAGGATTTAGTCTTTACCTCCTACCTGAACATTTGAAGGAAAAAAAAGGCAGACAAAATGACTAATATATTTGGCTAATATTCACCCCAATTCTGTTTCCAAAGCCAATTACAGAAGCTTCTCACCATGTGATTATTGTACCAGAAATAATTTCAGATGGTCTGTGCATACCTCAAACTCCAAATAGATATTGTAGATAGATTAATTGAGCACTCTGTACATAAGGGCTGGACTCATTAGTCAGTCCCCCATTATACTTGTTTAAACTTTCTTATTTATATAACTAATTCTAATATATAAGAAGAAATAGGAAGAAAACATCAATTTGCTTTTCTAAATTTTAGATTATTGTTTTATGGATAGAGTTTCTCATGGCACGATTAAAGCTTCATTTTATTTTTCAACTAGAAATTTGGTCTGGGTTGTCAGTTCACTCAAATTAATTGCTCGACCTTGTTTAAAGAATAACAAAAAACAAAAATAAACATAAGTATTTTATATTTAACTACAGCATTTTAGCCTGTAAACTAGTTGATTTAAAAAAAAAGTTTTATTGATGATTTAAAAAAAAACAAAACAACTTTACCATCATTCTCTTATCTCCCTAAAATAGAATACTTTTTTGTAACAAAGTACAAAGCAAATTAGCACTTTGGCCAAAGACATTTATTCTCAATCTCATCCTTTTAATCCTTATTATGTACATTAAGTGAATATTTATTAAAAGGGAAAAAGGGAAAGTATTTTTTCCAAAGGGGTGCATTAAAAGTTTTTCAGACTGATTGCTGTTGGTCCCTTTACTTTGACTAACTGAATTGATAGTCATTATGATTTGTAGGCAGCATTCCCAGAATAAACAATAAATATTCATAACTTGATTATTAATGAATAATCTATGAATAAGTATGGTCTATTTATGCTCATTACTGTGAACAAGATTTATTTATAATAATTTTAAGAAAAAAAGTAGATTTTTTTTTCCAAAGTAGAGATAAGTATTAAATGATCAGTTTCTAGGGAGTTTTTGGAAAAAGATTAATGTAACTCCTTGTTGCTGATAATTCTGTATACATATAGCACTGTATTTCTGTAGGGTGAAATTATTTAACATGAATTTTCTTATGAATTCTTAGGAAATGGTATCCCTGAAGTATTCAGCAAATACATTTAGAAGATACTGATACTTAAAATTTTTGATCATAATAAATAAATCTGTCCTTTCTATATATGGAAATCTGTAAATTGACAGCTTAACATATTGCCTACATTTATCAGTTTATATGCAACTTCTCTATTTATTTATAATTTTATTTTTTGCTGAGCCAATTGGGATGAAGTGACTTGCCCAGTGTCACACAGCTAGGAAGCGTTAAGTGTCTGAGATCAGATTTGAACTGGTCATCCTGACTTCAGGGCTGGTGCTCTATCTACTGTGCCACCTAGTTGCCCCTATATGCAACTTCTTAATATCAAATTTATTTCCCAATTCTTCTTAAGCTAAAAAAACCAAAAAAAAAAAGATAAAAACTTTTGGGACATCAATATAGTTAAGTATTTGATGATTAGTTTTTAAATAATTTTTATTCATAATTTCTTTTATCTGGAATTGATATCATATCCAAAAAAATTTATATTTATTTAGAATAATAATGAGTTTAATTTTTTCAAGAGTCATTGCAATGTGAATAACATAAACACACAGTTAGGTGTCAAGAGGCCCAAGATTTTCACCTAATGCTACTACTACCTTCTTATTAAAAAGGCATGCTCTGCAGATTAGCACCTGATGCTGGAATGAGTAAACTGATATTAAATTGTTCAATCAAGTGATGTTAATTATTTCAGGGTGCAAAATAACATTTAGAAAATGACTTCTTCCTCTGTACTATGTATTACTTCAGAAAAAATTAATTTGCCTTATAAAGATGAGCAATTTGTTTCTATATTAGAAACTTGTTTACTTGATATCATGAGACAGCTTTAGATTCCTTACTTGAAGACAAGTCTATACCATCATCATCATCAATAATTATTTTGTGAGAATCTGCTGAGTATATCATACTCTCTTGGTATTGCAATAAACATAGATGGGAGGCAGAAAATGTGGAAAAGCTTAAACTTACATAAAACTAGCTATTTCAAGGTAACAAACTAACCATAAGAAGTTAACAATTTTAAAGCAAACTGATTATATTCAAGATAAATAATTGGTTGATGAAGATAAAAGTAATTATTATATGTTAATGGTTTCTTCATTTTCACATCCTTTTATTATGACTTCCACTCTCGCCCCCTCTCCTGGAGCTATCCTTACTTAACAAAGAATAAAAAAAGACAAAGAAAAACAGTTTGACAGTATAAACCAATACATTAGCTAAGTTGAACAATTTGTGCATAATGTACAGCCATATCCTTCCATCTTTCTAAAGAAGAGAGGGAGGTTTATGCTTACTTCTCTTATGGCTAAACTTGGTCATTATAACTATAATGTTCAATTTTGATTTTTTTCTTTCCTTCATTTTAGTAATTTTTCATAGTTTTTTTTTCTGTTTATGCTTCATCTGTATGCATATAAATGTTCTCATCTTTTTCTGAATGGTTTCAGTCATCATTTTTTATGGTGTATGTTCACATGTCATAATTTGGTTAGCATTCCCTTGTTTATGATCTCTGCTTCATCTCTCTTGGTCCTTGCTAATTATAAGACATATTGCTATAAATTTTGCTATAGATGGACCCTCCTTTCTATCTTTGATCTCCTTGGGGCATATGTATGTTAAAAGGGTCTTTTGGTTACTTTCTGACTCTTAAAGTTGTCTAGTGCCAATTCTCTCCATTCTTCATAGAATCAAAACTTCCAAGATATTCATTCTAGCTTCTCCCCTCTAAAGGAATTGCCCCATAAAGCTTGCCCCAAGGATTCCTTTTTTCCATAGTATCTCTCAGAACAATGCCAATGTCCATAGAAGATAGAGAAAGGACTACCCTATGGTAGACCATTTACTTGCCATGACCTTGATTATGTAGCCCACCACTGATCTGTACCCTCTTGCTCTTTACCTTTTTTTTGCCTCAGAAACCCACTCTCCTAGGAGTTTCAGCTCTATTCTAAGGTAGTATGAGTGATCTTTTCAGGTATCAGATCCCTGAGACCATATCTAGGACAAAGAATTCACCTATTTCTCTTTATAGATAGTCTCTCTTTGCTTATATAAGCATCTATTAATGCAACTTCCTCCCACTACCAAAGCAAAGTCTTCCTCCTATACCCTCATCTCCCTTTTCAATCCTTCCTTCTCTCTTCCTCCTTACCCACTTCCCTACAAGTTCTTTTCCTGAGACCATATTTCCTTCATTATTAGCCCTCACTTTGACTCAAGCATATTACACACTCCCTAAAGCACCCTATATCCTTTCCCCTTTTCATTTTTCTACTGTTTCATAATGTAGTTCCTAAAAGAACATTCACTTGTAGGCAATTGTCACTAGATTCTGTCCATAATGTCCCAGACCTACCCCTTCATTGTTATTTCCACCTAATTTCTGCCTTCACCTCAGTTTCCTCATGCATATCCAGGAGGAAGTCTCTTACTAGTTTCTGCTATCTGTCTGTTGCTGTTGTAGTCCTTAGCTGCTGCTTGTATTCATTCCTCCTGCCTTTCTGTTGTGTATGGGGAGTTTGAGAAGCATGGAACCTTTTCAAATCTGGTTTCCTTCCTAAAATTTTTTCTCATGCCTCTTAATTAAACATTCATCTTTTTAATTTATAGTTAAGCTCAGTTTTACAATGTAGGTCACACTAAATTACAATATTCTTTGGGGACACACTGTTCCCTTCCCTCCTGCATTTTCCATTTGGTGCAGAAGAATCTTGTTTTATTCATATTTTGAATTGAAGGTCTTTTTCTTGGTCCCTTGCAAAACTTGTTTTTTCTGAATTGCATCATGAAATTTAACCACAAGGTGCTATGCTGACTATAAATTTTGGTCTTATAATTCTCATTTCTCTTGTAAACCTCTCAAGAACAGCATCTTGTGTTTCCATATATTCTTCTGAAATTCTAGAGTACTTTTGTCTCATTATGTTGGATCATTTTCCTGTATTTATTCATAGATGCCTAAACTCATATTAGCTCTGGAGGCCATAGTCGGCTGTTAAAGTCTCACATTGATTTTTCTCCTTATATTCAAAATCTTTTGAGTTTTCTTCCTCTTGAGATTTTTTATAACTTAAGTCTTGCCCACTCCCACCTTAATTTTTTTCTGTTGCTCACTTTCTAACTCCATCCCCTCTGTGGTTTTCCTAGTGGCTAGATCTCAGAGTATCTTGGCCTCATCCCACTCTGGGCAATTCATAGTTTACTAGTCTAAGTCTCTGTCTCAGGTGACTTTGAATTGGATGAACAGGATGCTGAGCTTTTTCTGTCAGGAATAGTAAAATACCTCACAATTTTCCTCTCCCCAGTCCTGTCCTGATGTCCTGTCTTATTCTCGCTGTTCCTCAGTTCTCTAGATACACAACAGCAATTCAGAGAGCTGCCATATTAGTGTTACAGAATTGATTTCTGCAATTTGGGTATTTTGAGGCTCTGAGAGAAGGTGAGAATGAGGTGTGAAGTTGAGCTCTATTTCAAGTAGAGGCCTGTGATCCACTCCACCTTGTTTTTTTGTTTCTCAGCTCACTTGCATAGAGTTTTTGCAGCATATTAATGGCATGGCACTGTCTAGCTCTCATGGTCCCAGCAAATTTCTGTAGCATGGAATCTGTATCTCCTTGGCACTAGAAAGAAGAGTAGGTATTAGGGTATATTGTTGAGTTTTGGTTATTTCTGTGTATTGGTTATTTAAGTTTTGTGTCAAGCCCATATATTAGGTCCTTGAATCAGCTAGTGTAACTTTGAAGTTCATAGCACAGTGGTGGTAGGGAAGAGGGTGTTGGGTGCACTCAGGATAGATGTCAGTTCACGAATTTCGATTTTTTTAAGAAACTTCTTTTGGATTCTAGGTGTCTTAGATCATGAAGATAGCTGAAGTTGCTTTATCTTTGGTATATAATTTCTATCTGGAAGGGATTTGAGAAGTAGTGAGAATCACAGAAAGTGTTTAGTTCTTCATCTTGTTGGTCACATGATCTTGAAATCTTGGTCACTTTCTTAGCATAATTCCAAATTCCTCCCAGAATGGTTGGGCCATCTCACAGCTTCAACAATACATTAGTATGTCTGTCTTTGCGTAGCCCCTCTAACATTGTCTAGGTCCATGCTTTTTCATCTTTACTAATTTTCTGGGTATGAAGTGAAATCTCAGAGTCGTTTGATTTGCACTTCTCTTATTATTGATATTTTTCACATGATTATTTAGTAATTTGAAATTCTTTTGTTTGGCCACTTTTTCATTGGAGAATAGCCTTAGTTTAAATTTTAATGAGTGAATTTTGCCCAGTCATATTATATATAGCACAAGAATTTATGTTTTAATGTCACATGCTCTTAGTGTGTTTACTCCCAATATCTTAAATGTGGAGCTATTACATTATTAATAGTATTCTTATTGCCCTTGAAAGGAAATGTGGGATAACGAATAGAAGGAGAATTGACATAGAACCAGGAAGATTTGGGTTCAAGTCCAGACTCTAACATTGACTATCTTTGTGATCCTAGGGATATCCCTATCTTCATCTCACAGTGCTTTTGACATCTCTCTAAGACTATAAAGAAAGAAGGTGGTGACTTGCATTGGCAAAAGATGTTTCCTCATGATAACAGTAAAATTACATGTTCAGTTCTTGGCCCTGTTTTACTTAAATGCACGCAACCAGTTGCAATAGATAGAAATATCTGATTGTTAATATTGAGTTCAACTTAATTCATTGCTGATTCTAAGATACGAACTTTGTCTCCTGCAGATTTTTTAAAAAAAGAAATTGACTTATAAAGTTATATACAGTAATGTAGAAAATAAGTTATGAATTATATTTTATCATATCAATTGGTACTCCTTTGGAAATATCTTAGTTACATAGAATTAATTACTTCAGGTATAGGATAGGAGGAAATACTTTATCCAATGGTTAATTTGTCATTTACTTCTAATGTTTGAAATAATATATTAACAAAGATGATTTTTCATCATAAGGAAAGTGAACAACACACCTGATGGCGGTTACCTATATAAATTTGAGAAATTCCCTTCTGGCTCTATACTTCTATGATTTCAAGTGTAATAAAATGTTTACTTATGCATTATTAATTTTTAAGTGTTATACATTGTTTGTTTTTGAAAATTCATATCCATTTCCATTAAAAGAAATGGCAAGACCAGATTAAGTAAACTAATTAGGAATTATGTTTGACTCATTTTTCTTCAAATAGTTTTTGAGTCACAGCTAAGAACATTAAATCTACTCAGTGTCTTTCTGTAGTTACTGAAACTCAAGTTTTACATAAATTGTTTAAACTTGAAAGAAAGAAGGCCATTAAGAATCAAAGAGGGTTTAAAACAAGGTTTTAGAGAATATTTAGAGGCCATAGCATACTAAATTCATTACTATAAAACATAATAGTAATTATTTACTATTGCTAATTAGTAGCCAATTAATAAAATAATATGGTTACTTTTAAATATTCTTTACTATTCCTATTTTTGAATTAAAATTATTTTACCTACTTTGTCTTGTTAAACATTTGTAAACTACAAAGTTCTCATTGTAAATATTGCCCAATTTTGTTTTGATGGTGACTAAATAAGATAATATATTTACATTAATGAATAAATAAAAATATGTTTTTACATGTATGGATATATGCTTCTAATCTATATAGGTATTATACACACACACACACACACACACACACACATATGACACTTGAGAATTGTACTAAGATCAGTTAGATTTGGGATAACTTCAAAGCACTTGATATGAAATAGAAAAACTGTCCCATTGCATGTTTCTCAGTCTGAAATTTAGATAGTAAGGCCTAATAATTAAAGTTAACATTTGATTATTAATATATTTCAATAACTTAAGTAGGTTATCTGAGGCTAAATCTCATTGTAAGTCTTGAAAATTCTTGATAAAAGACTAAGGGTGAAAATTTATTCAAATTAATGATATTTAAAGAACTCTAGCTTTTACAGCTTGCCAAAGTCAAGACCCTTGATTTCATGGCAACAATACTTGGGCAGACAGTAACCCATTTAAAACTAAAGCTGGTTGAGAAAGAGGAGGCCTGATATTTACTCAGTTAATTTTGGTTCCTGTTCTCCATTATTTCCAGCTTATAGTTAAATTTAATTTGATAGTCTAGTTTTTAAGCTGATCTTTTGTACAATTCATTCAGTTTGTTGTGCACATCTACAATATTAGTATTATTTTACACGTGAAAGAACAGAAGCTGAGAGTTAAGATGGCTTGCTCACAGTGGTCAAGCTGTAACCACAACCCAGTCCTTCTCATTTCCATATTTATTCTTTTTCCATTTTACCAGTGTGAATTTTTTTGGGAAAAAAAATCAGATTCTGTTTTTCAAATACTGATTACAAAACAGTTAAAGAGAATTGTCCTGAGACAATTTTAAAAATTGCTCATTTGTTTCTCATTAAATTTTTTAGTTGAAACTCACCTTTATCAAAACACACAATTTACATTGCTATCATTTGTAGCCTTTTTGTTGGAGCATCCATAAGAGAAATCAGAAATGAGCTCTGGTGACAATGGGAAAGTGTGTCATAAGTTCTGTCAATCTCTTCATTGTGGATGAAATAATGAAGAAATTATAAGGTGCTTCAGGATGTAGTGGTTTAGCATTAGGGAGTTATCTCAGATACTGAAAGGTAAAGTGCCTTGCTCAGGTTCACTTAGCCAGTAGCAAGAAATGAACTCAGCTTTCTACCTGATTCTAAAATCAGTTTTTTCTCTATTAACATATGTTGCTTCTTAGCAGACCAGTGCTAATCCTTATTCTGTTTCTTTTTAATTCGGTGTAGCAATTAATCTTGTGTCCTATTCAGAATCTCTAGTTAGTTAGAGGCATGTATTTAAATCAGCTGTCCAGCCTTCTTTCCAGAACTTATAAAAGTGATGCAAGTAGGCAGCAGAAAACTTCACATGGTAACTTGGATTACTGTTTAAAGCATTAGGTTTGCTCTGTGGAAAAGATTATTTTGGGTTTGAAATTCTCTTAGGTTTCAGTCACTTCTAGAATTTTAGAGTAGGCTAGTAGCAACCTGGTGTAGGCAGAAATGTTTTTTCCAATCTGCATCTAATTTTGAAATTATGATTATTGTGTTGATATGGTCTTTACTACAACTCTTTGTTGACTTATAAGTTGGATCATTTCAATATGTGATATGAAAAGCTGCCTTCAAGAATTCACAGTAATTCATTAGATTCAAAATACAGTAGTTTAGCAGCTAATAAATCAGCTTCAGGGAATACTTCACAGCTGTCTACTCTAGCCAATACAGAACTTTATGAAAACAGAAATAAGGTAGGTAGTAAAGTTTTTATTTTTTATTAGATTTATGGTAGTTTAATTTAGTATTATTTTGTGTGTTATTTATTAAATGTTATCTATGATTGAGTAGTCAGTGTTATGAAAACATCTCTTCCAAATTTCCAGAAAATTTGGAAAGGAAAGAAATTTATCTAACTAGATTGTGCTTACCAGCTAAAATGTGAATGTCATATTAGTAGGAGAAAAGGTGTCCTTTGCTCTGTTAATTTCCTGCTGTGTATTCACTGAGTTTTTCTAGTGAAGTGTAGCCACTTAATTTATTTTCTCAGGTTAATTTATTTTAGCCTAACCATGCATATTTTTAGTATGCAGATGAATATAAGAGAATTTAAGTGTTCCAAGTTATAAATTTGCCATAATAGAAATGCATACTTGTAACAGCATCTGTTTAGAATTGACAGTATTCCAAAACCCTGCAAAAAAAAATTGAATTAATTTTTTTTTCCAATTCACATGAAAAATATTTTTCACAGGTTCCTGAAAATTTGTGGATCTGAATTAGTACGCCTTGAATTGGCTTGTGGCCACTTCCTCAATGAAACTTGTTTGGAGGTTATTTCTGAGACATGTCCAAATCTTCAGGAATTAAATCTCTCCTCCTGTGATAAGTTACCACCACAAGCTTTCAACCACATTGCCAAGTTGTGTGGCCTTAAGCGACTTGTCCTTTATCGAACGAAAGTAGAGGTAAGAATTACTTATTTCCTTTTGTCACTTTCCATGACCAAATTATAAGCTTATTTTGCCTAATGTTGTTAGTTGGTTCCTTGACAATATGATTTTAGATGAAACATTAACTTAGGGAATGGTTAGTTCCATAGTAATAATGTCTTAAAGTAGAGATATATTCTTGAGGTTGAGTTTAATAGATGACCAGATGGAGCTTCTATGGCAGTTTTAGTGATAGAGAAAAAGGTATGGGACAGGATTTGGAGTAATCTCAGTGGATCAAGAAGCACTCTGGTTCTGGTTGATTTTAGTGAAAGCAGTGACCCTCAGTAGAGGAATGTTCCTGAGGATAATACAATACTAAATAAAATAGAGCCATACTTGAAAAGGGTGTTTAGTGAGTTTTAGGTGGGAGTAGATAAAGGATAGAGAAATTAGATGAATCTAGCCATAGGGGAATGGGGGTGGAGAGCTAATTGGTGGGATTGGGAAAGGTGTATATTAGTTTGTTGTCTGCTGATTAAACAGTAAAATCTTTAATAGCAGAGTTTTATAGTAGTTGGGTTATAATGTATTAATGACATTACAAAATATCCTTGGTTTTACTTTTTATGTGTGGCACATAATTAGTTGACTGCTTATAGTATTAATGTGAATTAACGTTTAAAAATTTCATTTAAAAATTGTAAACAAACTAAAATTTCTCATGCTCTAAATATAAAAATCAGTAGTTATTTTTTCATATTTGCATCCTTCATCTCATGGTAAGGAAATGAGAGGATATTGGGTGATGAAATGGGCTATAAGTTTGGTTAAGGAGAGTGAGTACTCTTGAAAAAACATTATTTTAATTTGTTGTATTTTTTAAAAATTCTGAACTTAATAAATACCAACGAAAATGAGTATTTCTCTCTAGTCTATAAAGCATAAAGAGAAAATTGTACATAAAAATGAATATTATGTACAGCTTGCTTTTCTTTTAAAATATATAATAAATTGAACATGTAACTTTCAAAGCTGTCCTTCCTTCTGGCCTTCCTTCTGTTCTCTTCTATGCATTTCAAAAACATATCTCAGTGACTCTTTTTTCTTCTTTAATTTTTCTTTCTCTTTTTTGGGCAGTCCCCTTCCAAGCTCCTCTCTTCTTTCCCAGAAAAGAAAAATAAAACCTTTGTAACAGCATGGTTAGACCAAAACTTCTCATATTGGTCATGTCTGAGTATGTCTTTGTTTTGGCTGAGTTTCTTTCTCTCTCTCTCTCTCTCTCTCTCTCTCTCTCTCTCTTTCTCTCTCACTAGGCAGTATGTTTTCTTATCAGTTTTCTGGAATTATAATTTCTCATTGCAGATTATAGTTTTTAAATCTTTCAAAGCTGTTTGTCTTTATTCATGTCGTTGTTGTATAAATTATTCTCTTTGTTCTTTTGCTCACTCCATTATGCATCAATTCATATAGTTTTTCCAGTTTTCTTTGAAATTATTCCTTTTATCATTTCTTAGAGCACAATAATATTTCATTCAGTCATATACCATAATTTATTTAACTCTTCCCCAATTCATGGGGTATAACCTTATACTCCAGTTCTTTACTATGACAAAAAAAGTTACTTTAAATATTTTTGTATGTATGGGTCATTTTCTTCAATCTTTGATCTCTTTGATGTATAGGTCTTACAATGATATTGTTGAGTCAAAGGGTTTATACAATTTAATGATTTATGGGGATATAATTTTAAATGTTTCCCAGCACATTTGGACCAGTTCACAGATTGACCAATAAGAGTGTATTATTATATTTGATTTCCCTCTATTTGTCATTTTCGTTTTTTAGTCATCTTTGCCAATATAAGTTATAAAATAAAATCTCAAAGTTGTTTTAATTTGTATTTCTCTAATATTTAATGATTTGGAACAATTTTATATATGCTTATTGATAGCCTTGACTTTTTTATTTGAAAATTACCTATTATATATTACTTATTTATTGAAAAATGATCTTTTTAAATTTGAATCAGTTTCTTACATATCTTGGTTTGTGGTCTTTATCAGAGAAAATTTCTTCAAAGATTTTTTTTTTTGCAAAAATTTCCTTCCAATTTTAATTGCATTGGGTTTTTTTTTCTTCTAAAACAGCAACTTGGAAATCAGCATTATCCAGGACTAGTCTTTGAGGAATAGTATTTATGTTAGTATAATTTAATTTTTTTTTCAAAAAAAAATTTTCCTCAAAAAAAATTATACACATATCCACACAACTATATTTTAGGACTACTGTGTTCAAGGCTATAGAATAGTATGAGCACATAGAAGAAAAATTAAAATACTCTTTTTTTTTTTTTTTTTTTTTTTTTTTTTTTTAGGAACATATATTCTGCTGCGGAGTATAGGTGTGATGTGTAATATAGATACAGATAAGTTGTTGAGCTTAAGATAGTAGTGGGAATATCCAGGATGACATATCCAGCAGGATGTTAGAGATAACTATAGTTTAAGAAAACAATTGTAATATTAAAATTATACATTATAATATAAAAATGATTGGAGACTTTATCTGTCTAGACCTTTGCTAGGTCCTATTCTCTGACTAAAGGAGAGAAGCTGATAATATCTTACCTTAATGAGGATTTTATCCTTCAGAAAATGAAGGCACCAAATGGGCAATTTGTATTCTGGACCTGACCCTCACTACAAGAAAGAACTGGTTGTAAGGGGGTGGAAATGATAAGAGACTTGTCAGGGAAATGACCATTCTAGTTTAGAATTTGTTATAGAGTAAATCCAAACATGATCTGACTTGTACCCCACCTTTTGGGGGAAGCTGATTTGAGAAGATTCAAAAAAAGTATAAGAAGAATGATAACCTAAAATTCTTCAATGTAAAATCAACTGAGAAAGTACAGAAAACTGTGTTTTGAAATTCTGCAGAGAGAAAGACAAACCTCCCATCAGTCATCTTATGAAAATATAAATAAACAAATACAAATACACAAGCATGACTTTATCCTTCAGGAGTTTTGTTAAAAATACCAAAACTCAGGATAAGCTAAAGTTAAGGAAAATGAGGAAAGCTAAGAATATAAAAAAATAGTTTTTAGTGGGACATTTGGGGAAACAAAGAGTATAAAAGAAGGAACATGATTATTGCTCAGGGTTTCACCTCAGTACTCCTTGAGGTAAAGGATGATTTCATTTTTGTCTTCTTGTTCCTCACTCCTTTACACAATGTAAAGGTTTGTTAAATTAAATTAAATTAAATTAAATTAAATTAAATTAAGCTGAATGACCAAAAGTGGAGAATTGTAGATAAAATTAAGATGGCCAATAGGGAGTTGATTCTCAAGATAAGCTGGGAGATATAGATAATAAGGATTCTACCTACTTTTGAAGAATTGTCACCAGACCCAAATGAACTGTACCTCCATGAGCTGTCAGGTATAAATGATGACATATAGTCAATGATACCTCAAGGTTCCTGGAAAATAGGAAAGAAAGCAGGATTGGAACAGGGCACATGTTTTGATTTTCAAAAATGGGAAAAGAATAGATTCTAAAAGCTATAGATCAGGTATACCCTAAAGAGATCAAAGAGAGGAACAGCATCCCTAAATACATAGATACAGCAATTTTTGTTATAGTAAAAACTAGAAGTGAATGAGGTGCCTCCAAGAGAGCAGCTTATTGTGTTCTTCAATTCTGAGACAGTTTCAGTGATATCTGGGAAAGGTTGTATAAACTGATTTAGAATTATGTAGTAGAATCTGGAGAAAAATTTATACAATAACAGACAAACAACCTTGAAAGATTTAAGAACTCTGATCCAAGCAATGACTAACCATGATTCCATGAGACAAATGAAGAAATATGTTACCCAACTATTGAGAGGAGATGGATTCAAAATGCAGAACAAGACATACATTTTCAAATATGACCAGCATGGGAAATTATTTTTTCTTTTGTTTTCATTAAAATTAAATTTCTTTTTTTTCCCTCAATGATATATTATTTTTCCTATTACATGTAAAATTAGTTTTCAGCATTCATTTTTGTAAAATTTTGAGTTCCAAATTTTTCTGTCTCCTTCCTTTACCTCCCCTCTCCCCAAGACAGCAAGCAATTTGATATAGGTTATACATATAGATTCATTTTGAACATATTTCCATATTAGTCATGCTGTGAAAGAAAAATGGGAACAAAAAGGAAAAAAGACAAAGAAAATATAAACTAAACAAGGTAAAAGTAGTACAGCATGGGAATTTATTTTGGTTGATAACGGTTTTGTTTTATTTTGTTTTTATTAGGAGAGGGTTGAGATAGAGGGAGAGAGAAGGGGAGAAAGAAAAGGGGGAGAGAGAAAGAAATAGAAGTGAGGAGAGAGAAGGAGAGAGAAGGAGAGAGAAGGAGAGAGAGAGAGAGAGAGAGAGAGAGAGAGAGAGAGAGAGAAGGAGAGAAGGAAAGGTTATGGTTACAAAAAACTAAATCAAAATAAAGAATTCACAGAAAAGATTATAGGTAAGACCAGAAGAAAATACAGATAAACAGGACTGCTTTGAAAGTCACGTCTTGGCTTTATTATATACTTTAAAAATAAGCATAAATAACAGAAATTTGCAGTTTCACATACTATTCCTTTTTTTCCTGTTTTATGAATATGGAGATGATTATTTTAATATATTTGTTAACATTATAAAAAATGTAAATGAATAAAGCACATTTCATGCCAAGAAGCTTGATTTCAAAATTATGGGAAAATTCTAAAATGGATTATTAAATAATTGACTAGTGATCATCTAAAAAAGGAAGTAGTAATCATAGAGTCAACTTGACTTCTTCAAGAATAGGTAATGCCACAATAAACTTATTTTCCTTTATCATGTGGGTTAGTTAACTAGTAGATTAAGTGTATGCTGTATACATAGTTTATTTAAATTTAAGCGAAGAATTTGGCAAAATTTCTCAAAAATTATTATAGATAAGGTGGCAAAATGTACACTAAGGAATAGTATAGTCAGATGAACTTGAAATCAGTTGAAGGGCCAGAACATGAGTCTTTAATATTATGGTTGGATTTGAAAAGAAGTGGAATAGCCCAGGAATCTGCTTGATTCTCTTATTAAATTTGTATATGGTGCAAAGCCAGGAGAATAACTAACATGCTGTCAGAGTATAAATTCATAAAGATATCAGCAAAAGTCATATCAAATAAAATGAAATTTAATATACAGTAATGTAAAATATTACCCTTTGATTCAAAAAACCCAACTTCAAAAGTACAGATGAAATAACAAAAACAAACAAACAAAAAAACCAAAGCCAACTTCATAAGTACATATGAATCGAAAATTTTTCTGAAAATGACCTGGGAGTTTCAGTGAACTATAAGTTTAATATGAGTCAGCATTTTGATGTAGTAGCCGAAAAGAACTGATGTGATTTTAAATTGCTTAGAGAGGATTAGTGAGATGATTGGATTGCTATAATATACCTTCCCTTGTCAGAGCAAATCTAGAGTGCAATGTTCTTCTCTAAAAATATATTGTTCTCTTGGAGCAGGTTGCCTGGGGGGCTTCTGGAGGCAGCCTTCGTTTCAGTTCAGAGTGATCACCAAATGCAGCCAGGAGTTAAAGTCCAAATCCTTTATTTTCTCTTTCAAGCATTGTCTCCTTTCTTGGGCCCATATAGCTTTCTTAGAGGCCTCCTTGGTTCTGAGAGTTCTTGCTGCTAGTCCTTTGCCTTGGCCAGCTTCTGCCTCTAGCTCCTTCCGAATGTCTACAGTCAGCACAAAAGTGGAAAATGGAATGAATCTGTCTCCTCCTCCCAGAGTGGGCTTGTCTTTTCTGACTTCTGAATGTCCCAGACTCAATCCTGGTTGAGGCTCCTAGCTTTTATATGTTCTCTTAAAGGTGCGAATCTTGTAGAACTCTAATAAGTACTAAGTACATTAGTGAACTAGAGAATTATTAAGTACCATTCTTAATTAGATAACTGACTTAGTACCTTGTAAGAATCCTAACACTAGGGAATTGTGTTTAGTTCTGGATGTTCTCTTTTAGGAAGAATGTTGATAGGCTTGGAGATCATTGAGGAAGGTAGTCAGAATGGTAAAAAGCCTTAAGTTCATGTCATATGAATCAGCTGAAGGTATTGGCAATTTATACACTGTCTGGAAAAGAGAAGATTTAGAGGAATACAAGAATACCTGTCATGAAGTATTTGAATGACTGTTAACATGGAAGAGAGATTAGACTTTATCTGTTTGACTCCAGAAGGCAGAAATAAGATGAAATGAATAGGAGGGAAATTCAAGGAAGAAAAGTTAGGCAGCAAGTAAGAAAAAAACTTGTAATAACTAGAACTACCCAAAAGTGGAAGGGGTTCTCTCTGGAAGTCTTCAAACAAGTTTGCATAACCACCTGTCCTGTATATTTTAGAAAAAAAAATTTGTTCACGTGTAAATTGAACCAGATACCCTCTGAAGTATCTTCTATGATTCTGAGTTTCAGGTAACACAATGATAGAGCTGGAGCAAGTGATTCCTAATTTTCCTGTCATCAATGTAACTTTTTATGATCAGAATCTTTTTGTTTGTTTGATCATTTTGGGAGGATGGGGGATTGCTGTTGTTTTCAGAGCAAATGGGTGTCTGCAAGTTTTTGGTGCTTCCAAGGTAGTATGATACAATGTGTGGTATGGTGACTGCTCTCTTGGCCTGTGTTGCAGTCATTTGCCAAGAACAGCCTTGTTTCCCATAGCAGCAAGTGCTAGTGCTCTTCTTGACCTTGGAACTTTGATTAGGTCCCCTGCTGTCCTGTGTCCTGTGTGTCCACTGGTACCCCTCTCTACCTTGAAGCTATGATCACAGCCTCTGCTCCCCTGTAAACTGAGACCAGGCCAAGACACCCAACTAGAGTTGTTGCTGCATGCTCTGTAGGTCACTCTGGTATCACAGACCTTTCTTGGCAACCTCCTATATTGGCTTGGACTGGAAAAAGATCTTACCCTGACCTTTCATTAATTCTGCCACACTAGAATTCTATTTGAGGCATTATTGTAAAGTTATTTTTCCAGCAGAAGACAATTTAGAAGCTCAGCAAGAAAGGCCTGTGACACCAGGGTGGAAGTCCAATGTGGAGTAATGGTGCAGGCCACTCCAGTACAGCCACAGTCCAAGCTGCAGCAAACAGAGTGTGCTCTGAATGCATGTAGTACTGGCAGTTTCCAGACCTCTCAGCCCAGAGACAACAAAGACAACTTGGAAAGTCAGAAGAAAAGTTTGTCAGTAGGATGAAAGAGCCTTGGGAAACATCAAACTAGAAGTGGGCATGGGCAGTGGTGGTAGCTGCAACTTCTAGAGGCCTTAGCTCTCAGGAGATCTCTTTACTAGCACTAAGGAAAGACTCTGTTGCTTTAACACACTAGACTGTTAGCCACACTGTGACTGTTAGTTCACTATGGAGTGGACACTCCTCACAGTTATAGTGCAGAAAAGAGTGCTTGTAGTTAGGTCCCTAGAAGGAACTCTGAAAACAGCTGCACAAAACCATTGAAGTTGGGATATTGCTGTGAGAACCATTGAGGAAAATAATTCTTTAAAAATTAGAACTGATCAAAAAGTTATCAAATTGTACATATCTTTTGATGCAGCAGTATTTCTACTGGGATTATATCCCAAAGAGATCATAAAAGAGGGACAGGGACCCACATGTGCAAATATGTTTGTGGCAGCCCTTTTTGTAGTGGCCAGAAACTGGAACTGAGTAGATGCCCATCAATTGGAGAATGGATTAATAAATTGTGGTATATATGAATGTTATGGAATATTATTGTTCTGTGAGAAATGACCAGCAGAATGATTTTAGACAGACCTGGAGAGACTTACATGAATTGTGATGCTAAGTGAAATGAGCAGAATCAGGAGATCATTATACACAGCAACAAGACTCTGTGGCAATTAATTCTGATAGACGTGGCTCTCTTCAACATTGAGATAATTCAAACAAGTTCCACTTGTGCAGTAAAAGTAAGGGGAACTTACATTGTGCAGAGAGGCAACCATGGGAACAGAGTGTGGAACACAACATAGAATTCTTACTCTTTCTGTTGTTACTTGTTTGCATTTTGTTTTCTTTCTCAGTTTTTCCTTTTCTTCCTTCTTGATCTGATTTTTCTTGTGTAACAAGATAACTGTATAAATATGTATACATATATTAGGTCTAACATCCAATTGTATTTCAACATATTTAACATGTATTGGACTACCTGCCAGCTAGGGGAGGGGGTGGGGAAGAAGAGGGAAAAATTTGGAACAAAAGGTTATGCAAGGGTCAATGTTGGAAAAATTACTCATGCATATTCTTTGTAAATTAAAAGCTTTAATAATAAAAAAAATGTCAGATAAAAAAAATTAGAACTGAGCAAATGGAAGCTAATGACTGTGAGAAACCAAAATATAATAAAGCAAAACAAAAAACTGAAAAAAAAGAAAAAAATGTGAAACATCTCATTGGAAAAACAATTGATCTAGAAAATAGATCCAGGAGAGATAATTTTTAAAAAATTATTGGTCTACAGGAAAGTCATAATCACAAAAAGCCCCTGGATATTATTTTTCAAGAAATTATCAAGGAACATTGTCCTGATATTTTAGAACTAGAGGGTAAAATATAAATTGAAAAAATCCACTGATCACCTCCTGGAAAGAGATCCCAAGATCAAAACACCCAGGAATATTATAGCCAAATTCTTAAACTCCCAGGTCAAGAAGAAAATATTTCAAGCATGCAGAAAGAAACAATTCAAGTTTTAGTGGAGCCATAGTCAAAATAGTAGCTGCTTCTGTATTAAAGGATCAAATATAAAGGACACTGATTCAAATTTATTTTTTTTAAAAAGCTATTACCCAGCCGATAAATGATCAAAAGATATGAACTATGCCCAAAGGGATATAAAATCATGGATTTTTTTTAAAGAATTGGACAAAGAATTGGAAATTGAGGGATGCCCATCAAATGGGAATGGCTAAATAAATTGTGGTATGTGATTATGATGGAATGTTATTGTTCTGTGGGAAATGATGAGCAGGATGCTCTCAGAAAAAAATAATGAAAAGTCCTCTATAAATTCAAGCAAAGTGAAATGTACCATGTACCAATAATAGCAATATTGTGGGATGATCAGCTGTGAATGGCTTTACTATTTTTAGCAGTACAGTGATCCAAGACTACCCTAAAGGAGGACTTAAGATGAAAAATGCTATCCATACCCAGAGAAAGAACTGGTTGTGTTTGAATACAGAATGAAGCATACTCTTTGAGATAAAAAAACTTTATTTTTCTTGAGAGGGCTTTTTGTATGTGTGTGGGATAGATCTGTGATTTCTTTCACAAATGTGACTTTTATGGAGATGATTTGCATAACTTCACATATATTTTCTTAATGGGGAGTGGAGAGGGAGAATCTGGAACTCGAAGCTTTAAAAATAAATGTGCAAAATTGTTTTACCTGTTACTGGGGGAAATAAAAATATTAATTTAAAAGAAAAGAAAAGGAAAATTAAAAATAAATCAAATATATCTGTAGTTAATAAATGAATAAAAGTACAATGTAACATAGATCATTTTAATTTGTGATATGAAACAATATGGTGCCCACAAGGATCACTCTCTATTTGAATTTGACACTATTGATGTATATCATTCTTCTCAATGAGCTAAAGATCATAGACTTTCTTGTTTGCCATGTTATCCAACTTACATTGAATCTGCAGTTCACTGGAAGCCCCAGATCTTTTTCAGGTGAATTTCTGTTTATTTATTCATCCTCCAACTTATATGGGATTTTTTTTTAACATCATAAGACTTTGTGATAGCTAAGGTGGTACAGTAGTTACAACATTGGGTTTGAAATCAAGAAAGCTCATCTTCATGAGTTCAGATCTGGCTTCAGAAACTTATTAGCTGTGTGATACTGAGCAGGTAACTTAACCTCAGTTTTCTCATCTCTAAAATGAGCTAGAGAAGGAAATGCAAGCTACTCCAGTATCTTTGCCAAGAAAATCCCAACTCAGGTCTTAAAGATTCAGGTATGATTGAAAATGACTAAATAAGACTTTATTTCTATAAAATTTCACTAAATTTTTTTTAGCTCAGTGTTATAACCCAGATATCTCCAAATTAAAGATCATGGCCATCAGGGGAACATTCAGTTCAATTCAATTCAATAAGCATTTATTAAGAGCCTACTATTTTCCAAGTTCTATGCTAAGTGCTGGGGATACTAATTTTAAAAAAAGGCCAGTATGCCTTTGAGGAATTTAAGTAATCTAGTGGGGAAGCCAGCACACAAAAGGAAAGGGGCACCCACTGTGTTTCATGGAGTCCAAACCAAGCAGAGGAGCTAATGAAAAGTAGAAAGTTATAATATTGGTGAGCATACAGAAAGAGAATATGGGTGAGAGCCTCTCCAATGAGTTCAGTTTATTTCTGGAAAAAAAACTATTATGTATTTTGCAGCTGCCATATAAGCCTTGGACTTCTGCTATAGCAGAAGCAAGAGATGCAGGCTGTTGAAAAAAACTTAGGCAGGGGAGAAGAGATAGTGCTCAAAAATGGACACTAAAGCAGAGGCAGAGGTTTGTACTGGTTTGGGACTTGGCAATTTAAGGGACTAGGATAGTAGAGATGAAGGACCATCCCCAATAGGGTTGTCTACTGGCTATATTTCTTCTGTCCTCCAAGGGTTGGACAGGTTATTGGTAGCAATAGAGACAAATGAAGGCTGAACAAGAGGCTTAAGCTGATAGGGATAGTATGGAGCAGAAGTACAGCCACTATAGTAGCTAAGGTCCTAAGGATATAGTAAATATTGATTGTGTCTGTTGACTGCTTTGGGAGGTAGAATGGTATAGTGAATACATAACTGGTTTCAAGGCCAAGTAGCCCTAGGTTTAAGCTTGCTTCTGACATATACTGCCTGTATGATTCCAAGCAAGTCATTTAATCTTGCCTATTGTCCAAAGAGTTTTTGTTTGTGTTATATTTATAGATATTTTCCATATTAGAAATAAAAACTAATTGAATTTGTAGACCCTCTGAAAGGGTTTTAGAGATCTCCAAGATTTTTTGGACCATACTCTGAGAACCACTGCTCTAGGTACTTCCCTTATATTAGTAGAGGGAATTTGCTTATTGTGAGTTCACTATACTGTAAATAACAGGTGTAATCCCTATGCCTCATCCCTAGCTAGGGGAATCAGGTAGTCCTACAGTTGAGCTTTGAGGACAAGTAAAGATGAGTACACTATTTTTTTAAACTATTAAGAATATGTGATCAAAAAATTCGAAGTCTACTGTACTAGTTCATCAGTATCTTTCTGAAGTCTAATTTTGGCATTTATTGTATTTGTTATCCTTCTGAGCCTTGAATTATCTGCATAATTGATAAGCATTTTGGAATTATTTTACTCCTTCTTCTCTTCATTTCTTCCTGATTCAAAGGAAGAGATGACTCTACTATTTGCCAAGGATTAGTTCTCTATATTTATATCATTGATTTTCATTTCCACTAGGGTCTTGTTTCATCAGTGACCCCCTTTTTCTCACACATCATCAGTTTATTCCTATGTATTTATTTCTTTCCATATGATTATGAATATTCTCAGGTCTCCTCAGTCCTTAAAATAACACATAAATGTGTACAAGTTCCTCTCCTTTGATTATGCTCTATCAATAGAGTTTCATTTCATGTTCATTCTTATTTATAATTCTAAACTTTGTGGGGAAAATAGAATTTAAATATGACCCTTTCTCCTTTTTTTCCTTTTACAAAAATCAGTGGCCTTTTCAGTATTTAGCCTCCTTTACCTTTCTGCAGAAACATATGCTATTGACTATTTTCACTTCCTTTAGCATTGCAGACAACAGTTTTTCCTGGTTCTTTTCCTGTCTCTCTGAACACTTCTTGATAGGTCAGAAACCCTTTAAGGTAGGCAAATATTTTCAATGACTTTTCTCATCTTTGACCCATGTTTCTTTTCTCTATATTCTCTACAAAATGGCAGTTTTAAACTGTCATTTCATATTTTCTGTTGGCTATCACCACCTGTATGTTTTGGGAACTCTGCACACTTAATATTTGTGAAACAGAACTTATCCTCAAAAAAAAATTTCCTCCTATTTCTATTAATATTCAGAATTTTTTTTTATTTCCTCAATCCCCACATTCAGTGTTACCAGACTCTATAAAGTCCAACTTTATATCTCTCTGTTCCTTTCTCTCTTTTCATAGTAATGCTTCCCAACTTCAAGTCCTTGTTACCACTATACATAAACTGTTACAACTTCCTCAATTGACCTCCTTACTTTTAATCTCTTCTTTTTAATGCTTCCTTGAATCTCTTCCATCTTTTTCCAACTATTACTAGATTAATTTTATGCACAGAGTAGATCATATTATTCCTTTGTACAATGCATGTATTACTTACATTACAGCCAAACTTATACTAAATTCTTTCTTGCTTATGTAAGAACTCTTCTCTTTCAGTTCCTAGAACTTCTATTAGCTATTTGTATGAGCTTGGGCAAATCACCTCACTTGGGTAAGATTGGTGATGAATATTAAATACAAAAAGGTGCTATTCATGATGTTGAGGATGGGAGGGAGAGCAAAGAAGGATTTTGCAGTGCTAAGAAATGCCAGAGAGGGCAGAAATATTCAATTTTTATTTTCTTTATATTTTCTATGATGCAGACAATGGAAAAGATAAAACAAAAATGAGAAATAGGGAAACCCAAGATAAGTGCAGGAATAATAAAAGAGTTTTCCTGGATTACTCAAAGAGTTCAAGTCACCAAGTCTGAACCATCTATATTTGCTAGTTTTTCTACTAGAAAAACTAGCAGATGTATTTGAACTGTGGCTATTAGTTACCTTTCATAGATTATACAATGGTGTCATGAGACACGATTAGACATAAGACTGGTGAAAGGCAGGCCATCCAAAAAAGGGAAAATTGGAGTACAAGCTATAACCTTGACTTTGTTTCCTGGCAATATTCTCAAGTGTTTGTACAGAAATGGTTTATAAAGCATGCATAAAGAGAATTTGATGATCACTACAAGTCAGCATGGTTAACCAAAATAAGTTACTTTCATGCTTTTGCTTTTTTTTCTTTTTTTTGGAAAGTTGATTAATGAACTTGGATTCAGCATAGCATTTGACAACATATTACATACCATTCTTATGGACAAGTTAGGTTAGATAATAGCACAGATGTTAATTTTTTTATGAGATAGTTGGAGTTAAGTGGCTTGCCCAGGGTCACACAGCTAGGCAGTGTTACGGATTTGAGGCTAGATTTGAAATCAGGTGCTTCTGACTTCAGGGCTAGTGCTCAATCATCTAGTTGCCCCATAGTTGTTCATTTTTGAGAATTTATTTTCGAGCCCAAAACTTTGCTGAAACTGTTCATCGTATTGATTAATATCTTTACTAATTCCTGGGGTTTTCCAAGCAAACTATTTTTAATCAGTAGCCAGAAATAATTTTATGTCTTCTTTACCTATCTTTATTTAATTCCTTTCTCTTTTCTTATTTGCATAATTGCTAACATTTCCAGAGCTATATCAAATAATAGTGGAGATGATGAAAATTCTTGTTTCATGCTTCTATTTATTATAAAAGTTTTAGTTTATCCTTGCTGCATACCTGCTTGTTTTTGATTTTAAATAGATTTTTTGTGATATATTTTACAAGATTCATCTTTGCCTAGATTTTGTAGGTTTTTAAGCATAAAAATATTTTGTGAAAGACTATTACTGCATCTATTGAGATGGTCATGTGGTTTTTGGATATTTGGGTTTTTAATTATGTTGAACCATCCTGTATAATAAACGGGGACTTGGGGCATCTGAGTGGCGCAGTGGATAGAACACCAGCCCTGAAGTCAGAAGTTCAAATCTGGTCTCAGACACTTAACACTTCATAGCTTTGTGACCCTGTGAGACACTTAACCCCAATTGATAATAATAATAAATGGTGACTTGGGTAAATTGATGTATTCTGACAGTATTTTGTTGAAAAATTTTGAACAAATGTTCTTTAAGAATATTTCCCAATGGTTTTCTTTTTGTATTTTATCTTATCCTGGTTTAGGTATTTAAGACTATATTTGTTTCATAAAAGAGATTGTGGTAGGATTCTTTCAGGGCGGCCAGGTGGCACGATCAATAGAATGCCACATATAAAGTCAGGAAAACTAATTTTCCTGAGTTCAAATATGGTTTTAGGCACTAGTTTTGTGACCCTAGGCAAGTCACTTTAACCCCATGTGTATCAGTTTTCTCATCTGAGGAAAGGAGTTGGAGAAGGAAATACCAAACTCCTCCAGTATCTTTGCCAAGAAAACCCCAAATTTGGTCATGAAGAATAGGGCATGACTAAACAATGGAATGACAACAAACAGATTCTTTTTTTTTTCAGTTTTCAAGAATAATTTGTGAAGTATGGGTGCTGTGTTTAAAAGTTTGATAAAATTCTCCTGTGAGAATGCTACAGAACTTTCCTTTACTCTTCCCCCAACTTCTATCTTTGGTAGTTCCTTTACAGTTAGAGCTATTTCCTTTTCTGAGTTTGGGTTTTTTAAGATTTATATCTGGTCTTCTAATAGTTTGAGTATTTTATATTTTTAAAGATATTCTTGTACTTCATTTTGTGTTCCCTATTTTGTTAACATATGATTGTGCATAATGTGTTCTGATTATTCTTTTTATTCTGGTTTTGCTGTGATTTCACCTCATTTGTCACCTTATTGATTTGATTTTCAGTTATTTTCTTTATGATCAGATTAACTAAAGATTTATCAATTAGATTATAAAAAACTTTTTAAAAAAACAGCTTCTAGTATCATTTACATGGGATTTTTTGTTCCAATTTACCTATTACCCCTCTAATTTTCAATATCTCCTTTTTATGTTTTATTTTGTTGATTTTTCTGATATTTCAAAATGCATATTCATTTTATTAATCTTCCCTTTTTCTATTTCTAAAGGATATGATTTTTTCCCAAGGACTTCATTAGCTACATCCCAGAAATTTAGATGTGTTGTTTCATCATATAATTTTCTTTTACAAAGTCACCAATTATCTCTGTAATCTGTTCTTTGATTCAGTCATTATTTAAGATTTCGTTGTTAAGTCTCCATTTGGGTGTGTAGCTTTTGTTTGTGGTCTATGAATCAATTTCTGTTATAATTGCATCATGATCTGTAAAGGATATATTGACTATTTTTGTCTTTTTACATTTGTTTATAATATCTCTGTGTCCTATGATTTCTATTTTCTCTGTATTCCAGAGTTCTATGTTAACCTTTACGTGCTTTCTGCCGCTGTAGGCCTTGTAGGGCTTACCTCAAGGATTGTCTGTTTCCATTGTGCTTCATTCTCAAAACAATGCTGATTGTTGCATGTGTCAGAGAGGATTTTGTCCTGTGGTAGGACCCCCTCCACCACCACTGATCAATACCTTCCCTTGTTGATTTTTTCCCCCTATATTTGCCTTAAAATCTCTTCTGGTTTCTATACTTTTCCATTCCTCCGGATGAGAGTTGCCTTGAGGGGTTCCAATTACCCTCTTCCCAAGACAAGTAGATTTTTCAAGCACTATATCTCTCAGGTCTCATCTGGTATAAGGTCCTCATATCCCTTTAGCCATAGAAACATTCTTTAGTATAATACCCATCTACCTCCAAAGTAAGGCCTCTTTCCTTTTTCCCTCATTTTTCAATCTTTCTTTCCCCTTCATCTATTTCTATAGAGGCTCTTTTTTTATTGAGACCACAAAGGTCACCTTCCCTTCATTACTATCCTTCATTGGATCCCTGTACATCCCTTACTTATCTCTATCACCCTGATTCTCTCCCCCCTTTCATTTATCCTTTCATGTTGTAATATTGTCTCATAAAAGTAGCATTCACTTATAGATGGGGTATAACCATCTTGTATCTACAATGTCCCATGTCTGCCTCTTCATTTCTACTTCCACCTTTGTCTCCTTCTATATGTTCTGTATGTAAAAGAAATCTTTTAGTGGTCTTTCACTTGTCACTCTGTTGTTATGATTGTTCTTGTACTTCTGCATTTATTCGCTTCTCCTGCATTTCCTTTATATGGGGTGGTTCAAGAAGCAAATAATCTCTTGAATTCTGTTTTTTTTTAATGTTTCAAACTTTTTTATTATTGAATCTTCATCTTTTCTCTTATATGATTAAATTCAGATTTTCATGCTGGGCTGCATTTTACTTCTCTTTGGAGTAATCCAATTCCATTCCTTCATCCTTTTTTTAATAGGTGCGGAATAATCTTGTATTATTCCAGTACTCTTTCCTTTGTACTTGAAGGGCTATCTTCTGATGACTTTGTAGAACTTGTTATTTATGAATTGAATTATTGAATTTAACACTATGTATCTTGGAGTTTTCAGCCTTAGATTTTTTTCTTTTCTGAGAGTGATCTGGGAATTATTTCAATAGGAATTTCATTTTCTGTGTTCAGAAGTTCCAGATAGTTCTTTTCCAAAGATTTTTTTGTGCTATTGTGTTCTAGGAGTTCTGTGATGCTTAGTTTGTCTCTACAATCCTGTTTCTAAGATTGTTATGTTTTGCTTAGAGAATGAGCTTATTTTCTTTTAAGATTATTTTTTACTTCTCTTCTTTTAGCTTTGCTTCATTTCTGTGTATTTGTATTCCAATCTGTTTTTTCTATTTTGTTTCTTTAATGAAGCTCATCATTGTAGAATCAGTTTTTTTTCCATTATATTCCTTTTGCTGCTTTCTTCTCTAATAATTCCCATTTCTTCTAAAAACCACTCAGAAGCAGTGTGTTTTGGTTATATGTTCTGATTCCATAGGGTGAAGTGTTATGTTGTTTTCCTTTATTTTGAAGCACATATTTATAAAATGCCTAGTGTTTTTTAGTAGATATATATAGAAGCTATATTTCCTTCTGTTAACTAGTTTTTCCTGTTGACTTATCTGTTGCTGTTTAAGATCTGAATTTTTTCTTCTTCCTTAAATCTTTGGTACAGTAAATCTTTCCTCCTTTTATTTTCCTTAATATTAACTTCTTAACTTCCTCCTTTCTGGTTGTGGATTTCTTAGGATTTGGATCTCAAAGTGTCTCAGTGTCTTCTTGGCATTTCATTCAGTCTAGTTAATCTTCCCCAAGTGCCTGTTGGTTGGTCAGAACTTATCCTGAGTGCTTCTTTTTTTCTCTCAGGCTTGGTAGAATGCTATATAGATCCCCACATGCACAGTATCTTCTCCTGGTGACCTGTCCCACCTCCCTCTTCTTCTCATTTCTTTGGCCTGGTACTGGCAGATCAGAACCTGTTTTCTTCAGCACTGCTAATTGAGCACTTATTATTAATGATGCTTCTGGTTTGTAACCCCTAATAGGCTTTTTTTCTTGAAGAGCTTTGGCTAAACTGGCTGTTGACTCCTGAACAAACTTCTGCAAATCAAACTTAGTCTCTCTGTGTCAGTGAAAAGAGGGAAGGGCAACCGAGGCTTAAGGGTGAGTTTTGCTGTAAGCCTATGTTAAGTCCTCGGCTCTGCTAATGTAGTCTTGTTGTTGGTAGGAGGGATAAGACAGGAGTTCTGAGTAAATATGGGGTCATTGAACAATAGTTTTTTTTTTAAAGCATCTTTTCAATTTTGGATGTCCTAGATCATGGACATAATTCAAGCTGCTTTATCTTTGGCATATAAATTCTATTTTAGTGAGGTTTATAAAGTTGTGAAGATTGGAGAAAATGTTAGGTCTACAATCTTATTGCTTATGAGATCTGGAAGCTCAGATAAATTCTGTTTTCATCATGTTTGGTATGAGATGACTATGGAAATACTGTTGGAAATACTTAATAAACAATAATAAAAATAATACAGGTCCATAGAGTTCTGATGAGATATAAGGGCTAAATATGTAGTTTTGAGTGTCATCTGCATAGAGATAATAATTGAACCTATGGGAGCTGGTAGGCTCATCAAAAGAGTGTAGAGAAGGAAGAAGAGTGATACACACAGTTAGAGGAAAGAGAACCAAGAGAGAAAAGCTTCAGAAAAATTCAGAGAAGAGAATGTCCAGCAGATGGTAAACAGAACTAAATACTTCCCAGATTATTATTATTACAGCTGATATGTTTGTTTTAAATGTATGACAAAATAGAACTGAATTTTGTTATATTATCTGTACATTTTATAGGACATTGGGAGCCCCTCTGCAAAAGTTCTCAATGTATATAGAATATATATGTGTGTGTGTATGTATCAATTTTATATTTTATGTAAGGTATTTATAATAGAGACAGCATGGTAGAATGGAAAAAGCACAGCCTTAGAATCAGATCTATTCCTAGTTCTACAACCAATTGTTTTGAGATCTTGAAAAACCACATATCTCCTTTTTTGTATAATGAACTGGGTGTACCTGACAATGGCCATGTTCATGTTGCATAGCGATTAGAAAGATATAGGTCAATTAATAAAGAGAATGTGTTTTGAGCAGTATGTGAAGTAGAAGAGAAATAATCATTCATTTTCTTGATCATGTCCTTGATGAATGGAACTTGTCTGACAAATAATTCTTAATCTTTCTCTCACTTCCTATCTATCTCTGTAATTCCAAGGATTCTGTCCATAACAGATCCAAGACTGAATAAACAAACATGAGCCAAAAACTAGGATCAAAAAATCCATTCACTTATCCAACAATGCTTTGTTAATAGCATGCTATGTACCAGGCACTATGTTATACCGGGCATATAAAGGCAAGACATGAGGAAAGCATTTGCAGAAGGAAACAAGGAAGCAGATGATATCTGATCCATAATCAAGTATGTTATAGGTACTCAAGATTGAAGATTCAGATTCTGGAAAGGCTAGTGCCAAATCAATATGCTAAGCATTTTTTCATCTGTCCATGATTATAACAAGTTCCATCATTACATCCAAAATTGTCTTCATTTTGCTACCTGTGATGAATTTGAAAAATATCCTTTAGGTACTTTCTAGAATAAGACAATGATTTAGAACCTAATTTTACCAATATTATTTTATCTTTCCTTCTGTTGTATATTGTTGGTTGTATATATGTTATTTTTTATCCTAAGTCTTAGATCAGCAACACAACTCCCAATTAGAACATTGTTCCTATGGGAAATGACTATCCATTTTGTAGTATGGTTTCCAGAGAAGTAATGTGTCAAAAATATGTAATGCTTGTTATATACTCTTAATAGTACTTCCATTAAGTAGTATGAAATATTGCTAACGTTGGCAGATATCCAGTTTGCCATCATTGACTTGTTTTCTTTTGACTCTGCCTTAACAAATTTATAGTGATTCTTTAAGTTATAGGGATGAAAATAAAAGAGGGAGTGTCAAATTCAGACTTGTGATTAATTTTAGTAAAAAATTAAGACTTATCTAGTGTCACACAGATAGTAAGCATCAAGAATGACCTTCTGATTCTAGAGCCATTTCTTATTCCATTGTATTGCACCTAAACCCCTTGTATCAGCTATCAATTTTTCTTATCATATTGTCATCATTAGATAGGTTAGTCCAGACCAAAAAAAACATTGAAGATCTGTAGTATGAGAAAGAACTTCTGAGTATATATTTGAACTATATCTGTTAAGGATTTCAGCCCTAAAACAGTTCTAAAATAAATTATTTAAATTGGGTTCATGAATCCATTTCTACTGAAACAGAGCTTTTGGATGTATATTCAGGATTGCAATAAAATATCCTTTGATTAAAATATAACTAAATTAGTAATTATTACATTATTCACAAAAGTAAAATGATTCTCTGACTATTCTATGCCATTTGTCACATTATTGAATACTGACAGGGCACAGAATTATGGGCTAAGAATATGAGCCTTGCCAACAAGGAGGTTTTTTATATTAGTGATATAGAGAAGAAAAACTAATATATCATTATCCTTTAGCCCTTCTAAACCTTCAAGGTTTTCACTGTCGATAGTCTATATTTACTGCTTCTTATATCCTCTTTGCAATCTTGTTTCCATTCACTATCATTTCTCCTGAAATCAGTTTTCTCCAAGAGTATCCATGAATCTCTTAATTGCCAAATATAATGACTTCTCATTTTTAATGTATGTTTCCCCTGTACTTAACGTTGTATGTTACATTGAGAGATGTTGATTTGAATTTTGTCAAACTCAAAAATTGTGTTTATGAAATTAAATATGTCTATAGGGGAAAAGAATGCTCATTTGCCTAGGAAGTTACATTGAAGAAATAACGCCAGATCAGCTAAGAACTTTGTGTTTACTTTCACTGCCATTTCCAAGGCAGCATGGTATTATCAATGATTGAGAGCTAGAATATTTGAATTCATTTCAGTTCACAATAATTCAGTAGGCATTGATGGAATATCTGCTATATTGTAAGTTTTGTGTTATTGTTTAGTCATTTTTCAGTCCAACTCTTCATCACCCCATTTCGTGTTCT
This sequence comes from Sarcophilus harrisii, assembly GCF_902635505.1. Taxonomy (NCBI): domain Eukaryota; kingdom Metazoa; phylum Chordata; class Mammalia; order Dasyuromorphia; family Dasyuridae; genus Sarcophilus; species Sarcophilus harrisii. The sequence continues at coordinate 204,790,914 of NC_045429.1, forward strand.
CTTATCAAAGACACTGAAGTGGTTTTCCATTTCTTTTTCCAGCTAACTCTTATAAATGATGAATTGAGGTAAATAGGTTCAATGACTTGGACAGGGTCATACAGTTAGTAAGTATCTAACATCCAGATTTGAACTCAGGGAGATGAGTTTTCCTGATTTCAGGACTAGCACTCTATCCACTCTGCTACCTAACTGTTCCAGTACAAGGCAGATATAAAAACAATCCTATCTTTAGGGAAGCAGGACTTTTCAATCTACAAGGAAAAGCAGCATATAGATAGATGTAGATATAGGTATAGAAAGAAATTAAAAAAAATATATATATATATATAACATATATGTGTGTATATCTACATACATATATACAAGGTATGTGTGTATGTGTATGTTTGTGTAAACACGTAAATTTACAAGAATAAGTGTGGTCAATTGAGATTGCATGATGGCAGAGAAGAGGAGAGAGCCCTTCAGGCAAGGGTAAAAGTCTATGCAAAGGCACAGTAGCAGAAAGTACATTGTTGTTAACAGTAAGTGTCCAATAGATCATTTTGATTAGAGCACAGAGTGTGTAATATTATTGTGAAGGACTTTTCATGACTGAAATATTTATATTTTCTTTTGATAGCTTTGGTTTCTTCTTTGAAAATTACCTGTTCATATTTTTTGACCATTTATCAGTTTGAAAATGACTTATTTTTATAAATTTGTCTTATTTTCTCTATATATTTGATAAACGAATATTTTATCAGAGAAACTTGTAAACACCTTTTCTTTGTTCCTGTTAGCTTCTCATTTTGGCTTTGTTTATTTAAAAACATTTAAATTAACATAATAAAAATTAATTATTTTACCTCCTGTGAATCTTTCTATCTCTTGTTTGGTCATGAACTCTTCCTTTATCTATCAATTTAATAGGTAGGGCTTTTTTCCCCCATGCTTCACTATTTTGTTTATAATATCACTCTTCATGTCTAAATCATGTACCCATTTTGAACTTATCTTAGTAAAATTGTATGAGATATTGGTTCATGTGCCTAGCTTCTGCCAGATTATTTTTTGGTTTTGCCAGCAGTTTTTGTCAAATAGTGAATTTGTGCTCTAAGAACTGATATTTTTTGGATTTTATCATACATTAGGTTTCTGTGCCCATTTGCTCCTGTATATTATATTTATTCATTCATCAATCACTTTGTTTATTATTCAGTGCCAAATTGTTTTCATGATTACTGCTTTATACTATAATTTGAGATCTTGTGTTGCTAGACTTCCCTTTTCTTTCACATTTTTTTTTTTCATTGATTCCTTTGATATTCTTGATCTTCTATTCTTCTGGATTAATTTTGTTCTAAATATTTCTAGTTCTATAAGGTAATTTACTTTTTATGCCGTCATGTCATCTACAAAAAGTAATAATTCTGTTTCCTCATTGCCTATTTTTATTCATTCAATTTTCTTTTCTTGTCTTTGCTATTGCTAGCATTTCTAGAATAATATTGAATAATTATGGTAGATAATGAACATCCTTCTTTACCCTTTAACTTATTAGAAAGGCTTTTAGGTTTATCTCCATTACAGATAATGCTTACTCTTGACTTTAGATAGATGTTACTTATTATTTTCAGAAAAACTCCATTTATTCCCATGCATCCTAGTGTTTTTAATAGGAATAGTTCTTGTGTCAAGACCTTTTTCTGTCAAGATCTTTTCTTTTGTTTTGTCTTTTTTTGAAGGGGAGGTTGGTAATAAAGTCATTTATGCTTATAGTTTTCCTAATATTGAATTTTTCCTGCTTCCTTGGTATAAATCCCATTTGGTCATAGTATATGACCATTGAGATATATTGCCATAATCTCTTTGCTAGTATTTTATTTAAAATTTTTGCATCAATATTTATTAGGGGAATTGGTCTGTACTTTTCTTTCTCTATTTTGACTCTCCTGGTTTAGGTATCAAAACCATATTTGTATCATAAAAGGAATTTGGTAATACTCCTTTACTTTTTAATCCCTAAATAATTTCTCTAGTATCAGAATTAATTGTTTTTTAAATGTTTGGTAGAATTCACTTATAAATCCATGTGATCCTGGGTTTTGTTTTTTTTTTTCCTTAAGGAGATCAGTTATGGCTTGCTCAATTTCTTTTCCTAAGATTGAATTATATATGTGTAATATTTTCTCACCTGTTACTATGGATAATTTATATTTTTGTAAATGTTCGTCTATTTCATGTAATTAGTTGATTTTATTAGCCTATTATTGAGGAAATAATTGATCTTAATAATTGTTTTAATTTCATCTTCATTGGTTGTATATTTGCCCTTTTCACTTTTGATATTGGTTATTTAGTTTTCTTTTTTTTTTCTTTTAAAAAATCAAATTAGAAAGTTTAAATTTTTTCATGAAACCAGTTTTTAGTTTTATATATTCATTTAATTTTTAAACTTTTAATTTTATTAATATCTCTTATAATTTTAAGGATTTTTATTTTGGAATTGCAGGTTTTTAATTTGTTATTTTTCATTTTTCAAAAGTTTCATGCTCAGTTTTTTTACCTGCTCTTTCTCTCTATTATTGATGCAAGTGTTTAGAAATCTAAGTTTTCTGCAAGGTACTGCTTTGGCTGCATTCTCCAGATTATGGTATGTTGACTCATTTTTGTCATTATCTTTATTGTTTCTATGATTTGTTCTTTGACCTATTCTTTTTTTTAAGGATTAGGTTATTTAGTTTCTAATTAAACTTTTTTATTCTGTGATTCAAAGTCCTTTATTGAATATAATTTTATTGCATTATGTTCTAGAAAAGGTGTATTTAATATTTCTGCTTTTCTGCATTTGTTTGTGAGGTTTTTATGTCCTCATATATGCTCAGTTTTTATGAGGGTTGACATGCATAGTTGAGAAATATTTATTCTATTCTATTCTCTTTCAGGGTTATCCAGAAGTCTTTCATATCCAACTTTCCTAAAATCCTATTCATTTCCTTAACTTTTTTTCTTGTTTAATTTATGGTTAGATTTATCTAGGTCTGAGAAGAGATAAATTGAGTTCCCTTCAATATAGTTTTATTACCTCCTTCTATAATGCTGAAAAAACTGACCAAGATAGAGATTAGAGAGTATTTAATAATTTATTAAATGAAGAGATATACTGGGATCAAATGGATCCATGGTTTGGTCCCAGGGTTGAATGAGACTATCATCTCCAATAATCCAGCAAACAATGTGAGTTCTCAAAGACATATATACATGTGGCTCAGACACAGAGGGTAGACTGAGGCAGGGGTGGAGTCAGGGTGCTGAGAGCGGAACTGGACTCTGACAGGGTGGGGTGAGCCTCTGGAGATGAGATGACATAACCAGAGGTAGGCACCCCAGACTTGGGGAGAGGCATCCTGATAAAACAATATCTGATATTCTAATAGCTTGGGATGGGGAGAGGCATTCTGATATTCTAAAACATAAGATCTTTTATCCTTATCAAGTATTCTGATAAAGTGGGAGGGGAGGTTTTGCAGAACTGAGAAGCAGAACTGAGTTAGGATAATTAGGAAAACTGAGTCAGGACAATAAAAGAGAACTGTGGCATAACACTTCTTCCTAACTTTTCCTTAAAGAATTTAGATACTATGCCATTTGGGAGTGTATGTATGTATACACTCATATGTGTATATATGTATATGAGAATATATGCATACATACATATACATATATTGGTTTTCAGCCTTTTGGCTAAGATCAGTATCTATTCTTATCAGTTTAATATCTGATATGTCATCTATATGTATATACATAGGTATATGTATATAGTATATGTTTATATATGTGTTTAAATATATACATATATATATATATATATATATATATATATATAGTCACACATATATTCAGCATTCGTATTACTTTATTCTCTATGGTACTTTTTAGCAAAATATGCTTTTTTTGATTGTATTTATTTTTACTTTTCTTTTGTCTGACAGCATGATTCTACCCTTGTCTTTTTTTTTTTTTTACTTCAGCTAAAGCATAATAACTCCAGCCCTTTATTTTAGCTGTATATGTGTCTTTCAGTTTTAAGTTCTGTTACCTAATTCTCTGTTGGGTAAGATGAATTTCTGTACCCAATTTTATTTGTGCCCATATGTATGTGTGTATGTGTTTTTGTCTCTCCTTGAACCAATTCAAATTAGAGTAAGTTCCAACTGTTGCCGCCCCACTTCTTCCCTTTCATTATGTAAACTTTTCTTCACATACCTCTTTCATGTGAGATAATTTTCCCCATTTTCCTCTCCCTTTCCCCTCTTTCTTAGGCATTCCAATTCTCACTGTCTTTCAGATCTTACCAACATATATTTTGTATATTTTCACATGTATAATGTATATTGTATTTCTTCCCTGCTCAATGTATGGGAAAGGAATTAGAGGGAGCAAGCAAATTTGGAATTGAACATTTTAAAATGAATATTAAAAAAAATCATCTAAACATAATACATGCCCAAGAGCACTAAGTAGACTGCTGCACTAATGGTAAGTTTTGTAGAGATTATGTATATCATCTCCACATACAGGTATGTAAACAGTTTAACTTTTTGGGGGGCTCATTATTATTTCTCACATATATGTATTATGTTTGAATACTTCTCATTCTATCCCCATAGCAACCCTTATGTTGTAGAAAATTTTTTATACCTATTTTACAAATGAGTAAACTAAACTACAAAGTGAATAAATGCCTTGCCTAAGATTGCACAGCTAAATAAATGTCTGTAGCTAGATTTCAGCTCATCTTTTTCTAACTGCAAATTTGGCATGTGCAAACCTGCAAAGTTCTTTGATTATCTTTATTTTTACTTTTTCTTTAGCTGACATTATGATTCTACCCTTGCCTTTTTAACTTCAGCTGAAGTATTATGTTTACATAGGCAAAACTTTGACTAAAGAGAAGAATTGTTTGAGCTCCAAGGGATAGCTGCCATCCAGAAAGATATTTTAGAAAGGAGATAGAAGCAGAACTATCAGAGGAAAGGTAGGGAGTAAGTTTGTTCTACTTTAATTATGATACAGGATATTCTAATGTTCCTTCTTTTACACATTGAATTAAATAGTTCTGTGATTCTTTGAAAAGAGCATCAATATTCCATGAGTTAAGAGAACAAAAAAATTAAAGCACATCTTGGGGGAAAGACCTAGTTGAAAGAGGAGAGATTTTATTTAGCCACTTACATAAGAACAGAAATTTAATTAAATTCTCAACTCTTAGGATGACTTACAAATTTTGGTAATCTACTGTCATGTGAGAACATTAAGGCAGCATACAAAAATCTTACATAAATTAACTAGATGCACAAATTTACAGGTTGTAAATGCAAACTTTATTTTGCAACTCGAGGTTGAGTAACTTAGTCCCCATTGGGGGAAATAGTGGGTTAAGAGAAAAAAAAAAAACAACTGGTTCCTAAGGCTTGGATTCAATATGTATTTCTGCTAGGAGGGTGGCAAGATATAATATACATTTAATAAACTCTTGCCAGCCTTAGGAGAGAAATTCTGTAAGTCAGCTCTTTTTAGATGCTGGAAATGTGATGATACTTTTAAAAAGTGATGTTACACACATACATATAAGTAGTACTTGATTCTTGGATGCACTGACATCCAGAAACTACATAATAACACAGATCATCCTTAAATGAATCACATATGGACCACTGTTCATTGTTCTGTTATTAATGAACAAATCTCAAACCAAATGTTATCAAAATATGTTATAAAAAGAAATAACAAGTATAAACTTTTTGAATAATTTAGACAGTAAACTTTAATCCAGATCCTATAAAATGGGCACAAATCAAATGACCAAAATTATATAAAAATAATAAAATATATAGCAATTACAGGTTAACAAATTGCCATTACAATTTTAATCTTGATGATCTTGATAATTTTTTATCTTTCCTTCAAAAACAACAGCCTCCTTATCTTCTATGGGCATCTCAGGTCATTTGACTCTTTCATTCTTTCTACATAAGGTTCTATAATCATTATTCCCTTTAATTTTTTTGCACTTAATAATATTTCATTTTTCCCAATTACATGTACATTCATTTTTGTAATATTTTGAGTTCCAAATTTTCTCCTCTCCCTCTATTCCTTCCTCTTTCCCAAGATAGCCATTATTCCCTTTAAAAGCCAAACTCCTAGGAAAAGCCATTTACCCTCGTTGCCTCTACTTCTTCTCTACTCCACTCTTTATGAATACCAATTTTACTTCACAATATTCCTTACCTGCACAAATAATTGATTGCTAAGTTCTTGTCAATTCAAACTCTTCAACATCTCTCATCTGTCCCTTTCTGTTCTTTCAAATGGTTATCATGTTAATTTATCACCCCACACCTAGTTTGCTAAAACAGTCTCCCCATTGGTCTCCCTACTTCAAGTTTCTTCCTTCTTCGTTTCATCTTTTATATTAGTACCAAAGTGATATTTCTTTTAGTCTCATCATAGCTTCTTACTACCTCTAGGATCAAGAAGAAATTTTCCAATTTACCTTCTCAGCCTTATTTCTTATTAATTTCCTTCACCTCTATTGCAGTTCTGTCTCTAGTCTTTCTGAGAACTAATCATCTGAATATGCAGTTAAAAACCTCAGAAAAATAAGAAACATAAAATAAGCACAAAAGAGGAAATGAAGGGGAAACATAAAATAGAAAAGACATACTATAAACCTGCCAAATAGAATTAAAAGCATGTCCTTTGAAAATGCTACCAACATGAATTAACCTTTATCTAACAATACAAAATAAGAGGAAGAAAGATCATATTAGCCATATGAAAATGGACAAGTCAAGAAATAAGAGAAATAAGTATTAACTATCTATTATACCCAATTATATTCTACTAGTACTAATAATTTAAAAGAAATGGAGAATTATCTATAAAAATATACAATTCCCAAAGCAAAATCATGTAATAAAGATTTTAAATTAATTTTTAAGAATTAAATTAACTGTGAGTTACCAATGGACAAAATTTTTGGTCTACCTGGGTTTACAGGTGAATTTCATCAACTGTTAAAGATATGAATACCTATAAACACAAATTGAAATTTAGAAGAACATTCTGCCAAATTTATTTTATAAAACAATTTTAATCTTAATACCCAAATCATTAAAGAAAAAAACAAAGACCGATATCTCTCACTAATGAATATTAATGTAAAAATTTCAAATTTTTTTTGTTTTTCTAAAATACTTTGTTACAGAGATATAACAAAAATATATCTTTGCTTAAACTAAGTTGAATTTATGGCTGGGATATTATGGTGTTCAGCATTAGACAATGTCATGTTTAACAGAAAGTCCAGGTCACATGATTAAACAATGTATGTAGTAAAATTGCTTAGTAAATGCAGCATTTTAAAAAACTTTACAAGACATAGAACAGCTATTTTAAATTGGATTAAAAAAATTACCTGAAAACAAAAGCCAGCATTTTATTCAATGTGGAAACACAAATAAATTTCTCAGTAACACAGATGCAAAGCCAGGATGTCCTCTTTCCATGCTATCATCTGCCATGGTTCTAGAAATGTTAGCAATAGCAATAGGAAGAGAAAGAATTTGTAAGCATAAAAATAGGCAGAATAGACAAATTCGTTCCTCTTTGCTAACAACCTGATGATAATAATCATGATAGCTTAATCAGAAAACTCCATTTCAGAATAATTGCAAAATATATAAAATATGTGGGAGACTACTAAGATGTACTCAAGATTTATATAGATACATAAACAAAAATACTCTTTAAAGAAATAATGACAAATAAATGATAAAGCTCATAATTGATACCTGCCAATATAAAAAAAAATACTACCTAAATTAATTTATAGACAAATGCCAAATCATTTAAATAATCAAAGATTTGCTTTGTACACGTACATGAAATAATAGCAAAAATCATTTGGAGTAACAAACTCTTAGATTCTCAAATAGTGAAAAAGAAGGAATGAAGAGAAAAGTAGAACTTTCAGATCTCACAGCCTATCATAAAGTAGTAAACATCAAGAGTTGGTTTTAAAAAAAAAGTACATCATTATAAAAGTCTAGATAAATTAGATAAGGTTTTTTTTTTAAACTACTGAGCTCAAATATCAAACAAGATTTTGATAAGTGCTAAATACACACACACACACACACAAAATAGATGCATTCAAGGAGTTCATGTTCTAATGGATAAGACAGCACGAACATGTAGAAATGCATATATGATATAGGCAAGATGATTGCAAAGTAATTTGGGGAGAGAGTGAGCCAGAAAGAGGCAATTTATAAAAGAGTTCATGTTGAAATTAAGCTGTCTAAAAGAAAATGTAAGATTCCAGGAAGCATATTAAAGAAGAGAGTATAATCTAAGCAGAGGAGACATCCATTGCAAAGGTATAGAGGTGAGAAATTGAGTATTTTTATTTAAAGTAGACTAGTATGACTGAATTGCAAATGTTAAAGGTATGTAAGAAAACTGGAAAATTAGGAAGGGGGCAAGTTTTGAAGAGTTTTGAATATCAACAAGTATAATGTAAGTTTTAGGTCAAGGGTATAGGGGGTGCTACTAGAGTTTGTCTGTGAAAGATGAATTAAAGTTGGGAGAAGCTCAAGGCAATTAGGCCATTGAATTACTCTAAACAAAAGATAATGAGAGCTTTGAAATAATTGTGGGTAAGAAGGTACATTCAAAGAATCATGAGACAGGCCCTGTTTTACTTAGAGGCATGTATGTATGACTGTCTTACTCTGCAGTTATAAAAGCATACATTGGTTGTTAAGGCAATAGTGGAGAGGCAGTAATGCAATCAGAACCACCAGAACACCTATATGTCACCACCTGTGACAAGATTAGAAAAGGCATTAATTAAAGCAAGAAATTAAGGAGAAGATATATCTGATTTTATAAATGCATATCCTGTGATTGAAGAACTTGACTCTTTAGGTCAAAAAGGGAGAAGATACACTCCTTTTAATTTGGAAAAAATTGAAGATTTGAAAAAGGGTTGCACTCTTTATGGGGCTACATTGTCTTATGTGAAGATGTTACTAGATAATTTGTCTTATGAAATCTTAACCCCGAATGATTGGAAATCCATAGCTAGAACATGTTTAAAACCAGGACAAAATTTGTTGTGGCTTTCAGAATATCATGAATTATGTAGGATTCAAGCCCAACGCAATAGTCAAACAGGAGCTAATGTACAAATAGCTTTTGACCAACTAGCTGGTGAAGGTCAGTATGGAGAGAATTCAGAACAGATTTATTATCCCATACCAATATATGAGCAAATTTCTAAGGCTGCAATAAAAGCTTGGAGTTCTTTCCCAGTCCCTGTTAGGGCGCCAAAATGTGGTGTTCTCTTCTTTTATAGAATATATGATGGTTCTGTGTGAGAGCAGATTTCTTGGGGAGGTTTTCTGGAGGCAACCTTAGTTTCAGTTCAGAGTAATAATCACTTCAAATACAGCCAGCTGATAAAATCCAAACATTTATTTTCTCCTTCCCAGTCTAATCTTCTTGCCTGGGGCTGGGCAGCTTTCTGGAGAACCTTTCAGACCAGCCTTGGTCTCAGTGGAGGAAGTGCAGGAGGCTAGCCACCAAGGTGGTACGAGATGAAGTGAATGAATCTGGTTCCACCTCCGGGAGTGGGCTTCTTCTGACTGTCTGAACTGACTGTGATTGACTCACTGAAGCTCTTTTTATGCTTGGTGTAAAAGGTTGACTCCTCCTCCGAGAGAGTGGGATTGTGGGTTTCTGACTTGTGAATCTCATACTAAATACTGACTTGTGAATCTCCCAAAAGTGTGAATTCCAATGAGTACTTAAATACATTAGTGAGCTAGAGAATTTGCTAAGTACCATGATAAATTAGGCAACTGACATCACTTTATAAGGATTCTAAGAGATGGTTTTCATCATTCACCTTTGCATTACCTTGTATTTCAATTTTTTCTCCCCTACCCTCCCCTAGATAGCAAATAATCCAATATAGGTTAAGCATATACAATTCTTCTAAACATACTTTCACATTTATCATGCTGTGCAAGAAAAATCAGATCCAAAGGGGAAAAAAATGAAAAAGAAGAAAAAAGCAAATAAACAACAGCAAGAAGTGAAAATACTATGCTAGATCCACATTTAGTCTTCATAGTCCTCTCTATGGATGAGTATGGCTCTTTTCATTAAAATCCTTTTGGAATTGCCTTGAATGACCTCATCTTTGAAAACAGTCAAGTCCATCACAGTTGATCATCACATAATCTTGTTTCTCTATACAGTGTTCTCTTGGTTCTATTCACTTTACTTAGCATCATTTCATGTAAGTCCAAGATTTTCGGAAATCAGACTGCTCATTATTTCTTATAGAATAAGAATATTCCATTATATTCATATACCATAAATTATATATGGTATGTGATCATATATGTCATGGTCATATGACATGACTTTTGGACCATTCCCCTGCTGATAGGCAGGCATCTAGTTCCTTGCCACTACAAAAAGGGCTACTACAAACATTTTTGTACATGTGAGTTATTTTCCCTTTATGATCTCTTTGGGATATAGATCCAGTAGAGACACTGCTTGATCAAAGGATATGCATGGTTTGCTAGCCTTTTGGGCATAGTTCCACATTGCTCTTCAGCATGGTTGGATCCGTTTACAACTTCACCAACAATGTATTAGTGGCCCAGTTTTTCCACACCCCCTCCAACATTTATCATTATTTTTTCCTGTCATCTTAGCCAATGTAAAAGATGTGAAGTGATACCTCAGAGTTGTCTTAATTTTTTATTTCTAAGAGAAGATTCTTTAATCTAACAAGGTATGGAAGCAAATCACAAAAGGTAAAATAGGTGATTTCAATTACATAAGATTGAAAAGGCAAACCAAATCAATGTAAATAGGAGAAAGTAAGTTATTGACTGGAGAGAAAATGTTTGTATCATATATCTCTGATAAGTGTATAGAAAATGAATATACATAAAAGCAGCAACTCCTGAAGTCAAGGTGGTCAAAAGATTCAAGCAGTGAATGAGAGAAAAGTGTAAACTATTAACAAAATGAAAGATTATTCCCAATTCTGGATAATAATTAGAGAAATGAAAATAAAAATAAGTTTGAGGTTCTCCTTCATACCAGAATAATGGCCAAAGAGGACAAATGGTGGGAATAATTAAAGTTGGGAGGAGAGAAGAGGATGCTATAGAAAGTAAGACATATTAATACATTGCTAGAGAACCGTTCTGGAAAACAGTTTGGGATTATGCTAAGAAAATGACTGAAATGCTCTTAATTCTTTGACACAAAGGTACTGCTGTTGGTATATATTCCAAGGAATTTAGTTACAGAAATATCCCACCATATTTCTAACAGTATATTTTATAACAATAAATTCAGCCATTATAACTGGAGAGTAAATGAACATTTTTATTAACACAAAAAATGAGTGCTGTGTATTTATGCTGATTAAAACTAGCCCAAAAGAAGAGATGAAAAAATAAGCCTTCCACCCCCCTCTTTGTGGAAGAACTATAAAGTATTCAGCACTATATTATTTAGTATTTTTTGATTTTTATTTTTAATTTATGGAATGAAACATAATAAAAAGATGACTTCACATTAAAATGCAAGTCTTTTATGCATAACTTGCTATTCCTTTCAAATATACAACAAAATTATTATATAAATTTCTTTTTTTTCTCCCCCCTATTCTAAAGATGGCTACCATTATCTATAAATGGGGTGTGTATGCATGTAAAATTATTCTATACTTATTTCTGTTTATCAGTTCTTTCTCTGGATACAAATACCAATTTTCTTCATATGTCCTTTCTAATTAATTGGGATATTTGTAATAATCAAAATAACTTACTCAAAGTCATTCTAAACAGTATTGATGTTATTGTATACAGTGTCTTCTTGGTTCTGCTCATTTTATTCTTCATTATTTCATGAACATCTGTCCATGTTTTTCTAAAATAATTGAGCTCATCATTTCTTGTAGCATACTAGTATTCCATCACAATCACATACCACAACTTGTACAGCCATTCCCTAATTCGTGGGTATCCCTAAAATTTCCACTTCTTTGCTACCACTAAGAGAGCCACTATAAATAATTTGGAACATATAGGTTCTTATCTTTTTTCCCTAATTATCTTTGAAAATAGATCAAGGTGAGGTATTGCTGGGTCAAACGGTATAAGTTATTTAATAACTCTTTGGTCAAAGTTCCAGATTATCATCCAAAGTGATTGGATCAGTTCACAATTCCACCAACAATGAATTAGTGTTCCAATTTTTACCCATCTCTGCCAACATTTGTCACTTTCCCCTGTCATTTTAGCTGATCTGATATAAAATGCTATCTCAAATTGTTTTCATTTGTATTTCTCTAATCAATAATAATGTAGATCATTTCCCCCATATGTCTATAAATTTCTTTATCAGTTGGTTTTTTGTTTTTTGTTTTTTGTTTTTGTTTTTTTTGCTGAGGCAATTGGGGTTAAGTGACTTGCCTAGGGTCACACAGCTAGAAAGTGTTAAGTGTCTGAGACCAGATTTGAACTCAGGTCCTCCTGACTTCAGGACTGGTGCTCATTGAGCCACCTAGATGCCCCACTTCATCAGATTTCTTCATCAGAAAACTGCCTGTTCATACTCTGACCATTTATCATTTGGAGAGTGATTCATATTAAAGATTTGAGAAAGTTCTTCATATATTTTAGACATGAGATCTTTATCTGATAAACTGTGTATAAAATTTCCCCCTGATTTCCTGCTTTCCTTCTGATCTTTGCTACATTTGTTTTCTTTGGACAAATTCTTTTTAATTTTATATAATTGAAATTATCCATTTTATACCTAACCTTGCTCTATCTTTTATTTATTCATATGTATTGTTTGTCTAACTGTAAGTCTGATAAGTTCCAGTTCTTTTAATTTTCTTGTAAAATCTCTCTTTATATCTAGTTCACGTATCCATTTTGACTTTATTTTAGTAAATGGTGTAGCTGGTATGCCTAGTTTCTACCACACACAGGTTTTCCAACAATTTTTTAAATCAAATAATGAATTCTTATTCCCAAATTTTAAGTTTTTACACTTATTAAAAATAAACTTATTATGTTTACTTGCTACTGCAGTTTCCTTTGACTTACCTTTCTATTTCTTAATCAGTACCAGATAATTTTGAAAATTACTGCTTTATAAATTAAGATCTGATATTGTTAAACCTCCTTCCTTTACATTTTTAAAATTTCCTGTCCAATTGGGATGGCATTGAATATTATTTAATATTTTGGAAACTACATTTCTTATTACCTCCTTTTTCTTACTTGTAAAAATGGATGATTATTTGTGTAAAGAAAGGGGAAATGGTATTATTTATATTTGCAAATGGCCTTGACAGAGATATCAATAAGAATATTTTTAAATGTTTTTATCTAGTGATGATTCTTTTGGTGGCTAAAAAAAAAAAAAAAAAAAACAAACCCAAAAACCCGAGTGCATATCCATGGAAGCAATTTTTTAAATGAACAGTTCCTTGAAAGTAGATTTAGATATGCTTTGGATTTGACATATTAGAAGCAATAAAAAACTCTTTGTAAAGTACTTTTCTGTCTTGACAGAATGGAATCAAATACTTTATTCAGTGATCATCAGTAGTTTGCGTGGAGTTTTAAAATTTTACCTAATTCATACATGGGAAGTATTATTAAATTTCCATTCCAGAAAAGAATGTTTTAAAAGTAGCCTTAGTAAGAAATAGAGACATCATAATGCAAGTAGAGGAGTTGTCTGAAGACAGATCAGTGGTAAAAGCAGAAAAAAGAAGTTAGGTGAAGTTAATAAATGACTGATGGTTGAATCATTGCTTAAGATCCGCCCCTTTCCCCCAAACAACAAGATGAGAAAACACAAAGAAAATTTTAAGTAGAAATGGTCAGTAATTCACAGATCACAATATTTAAGAAATCTAGAAACAAAACTTGATCAAAACTAGCCTTATATGAATGCATAAACTCTGGCTAATTTTTTCAAGTTTCCTGAAGAGTCTATGCCACAGAGACAGATTTGACTCCAGTATTTTGGACTCCAGTGCCTCCTTGACAGGGAGATGACTTTGAATTCTCAAAAATCATTCCATCAGATAACAGACTCTAATAGGTTGTACCATTCTGGAAAGGTTTTGAATATATTCCTCAATGACAAATTGTCAAGTTTCCAGGGACTAACCTCGTTAAAGGAAATGTAAACCACTAAGTTATGGATTTTTGACCATGGCAAGCCAGGAAATATGGGAATGGGGTGGAATCAAGAGGAAAAAGACATGCCTTCAGTCTCAGGGAGTTCTCTTTGTTCTGGCCCCATTTCTCACTGGCTACATTGCTTTTGGACTTTTTTGATTTTTTTTCTTTATACCTCACTGCTCTAAGGAACACATCATTGATTAATTTCTTTATCTTACAAGACTGAAACAACTTTGGTACTCATATCATATCAATACCTTTTGTCCATCTAATTGGACCCTCTAATTGGAGTTGAACCAGAGACCCCATTTAATGAAGGGATCCAGCATAATACTGGTTTTGGATTTTTTTTGAACTTCTCAATCATGGCCATCGGGGTGGTATCTTCCCTTTTCTATATCCTTCTCTCCCACTGATTTTCAACTTTCTTTTGTGTATGGTCTTCCTTCTTTAGATTATAAGTTCTTTGAGAAAAGGAACTTTCTTTTTATTTATATCTCCAGCACCTAACACAGTGTCCAGCACATAGTAGGTACTTACATTTTTATTGACTGTTGTCTGAAGTAATGCTGTAGAACACTGCATATTAGGTCAGCCTTTTTAATGTGATAATTGGATTTGTTAAACATTTTTTATTTTTTATACAAGGCATGACCAGGTCGGGGAAAATACAATAAGAAATATAGGTGCAATAAAAACAAAAGATATCAATAAATTTTTTAAAGAAAAAATTCATCACAAGGTTTTGCAAGAGTTAATGTTGAAAAATTATCCATGCATATGTTTTGAAAATGAAAAGCTTTAATAA
The DNA here is from genome assembly GCF_902635505.1 of Sarcophilus harrisii. Taxonomy (NCBI): domain Eukaryota; kingdom Metazoa; phylum Chordata; class Mammalia; order Dasyuromorphia; family Dasyuridae; genus Sarcophilus; species Sarcophilus harrisii. The sequence continues at coordinate 204,806,019 of NC_045429.1, forward strand.
AAAAAAGAAGAAGATGGACAACAAACCACATAGATATAAAGAGGAAATAGATGAGTCCGGGAAATATCACAAGCCTGGAACTAAATTATGATAGTTCTGAGGAAGTTTCAATTATTCAGATATCCACTGAAGCTCAATCTCTCTGACACTGGAAATCAGCAAGTCATTTCTTGACTTGCCTTAAGGAGGGTTTCTGTCTTCCAAAGATATAGGAGCCAATAAGGAGAAATTCAATTCTCCATGTAATTCTTAGCATTTGGAACAAAGTGGCTGCCAAACTGAAATAATGGGAACCCTAGGAAGTCTTCCCTTGTGAACACTTAATTCAGCAGTTTATGAGAATTGTTAAATACTCAACAGATATGAACAATTTTTAGATGAAGATTAAAACCATTTCTAGTCATATGAAAAAATGCTCTAAATCACTGTTGATCAGAGAAGTGCAAATTAAGACAATTCTGAGGTATTCCTACACATCTCTCAGATTAGCTAGGATGACAGGAAAAGATAATGGTAAATTTTGGAGGAGATGTGGGAAAACTGATTTTCCCACTAAATCAGTGGGAACTGATTTCCACTAAACATTGTTGGTGGAGTTGTGAACTGATCCAACAATTCTAGAAAACAATTTGAAACTATGCACAAAAGGCAATTAAACTGTTTAGTTTAGCATAGTACATGCCCACGCACGCACATATACACACACCTCTTAGAAAAAATAGACTATTCACAACTTTCCTTAGTAATGTAATCTAGTTCTTATCAGCCTTTGAATTACCACTTTGGAATTTTTTAAGTACTAATAAGCTTCCAAAATAGGAGAGTCATTTAGGAACTCTGTATTTATTTTAAAGATATGCCTTAGCAAATTTTTCTTTATTATATTTCTAAAGTTCTTGAAGTTTAAAAAAAAAAAGATTTAACATAATAGCACTTGACATTAGTCACATGAGTTTAATACTTAATTGGAAATGTGTTACAGGCCATTGGGTCATAGAGCATTTGCTTGTTAAAATTTATATGTAAACTTTAATGTATTTCTTACAACATTTATTGAATTTTTTCCCCTGGTAGAAGGGAATAAAGTATAAGAAGACTAGAAAGGTAGAATTGATATAATATTGTGGCAATTAATTTTCTTTGATTAAACTGTTGGCATGAAATTATGATTACAGTTATTGTCCATTATATTCTTCTTGAGTTCATTGAGAGCAGGAATGGTTTTTCACTCTTCTTTGTATCCCAGCCTTTTTCAGGATCTGCCACATAATAGTCATTTAAGATCCTCCTCATGCTAAAATGAGAGATCAGAATAGGACTTTGTGAAAGGTATATTTGTATAATCTGTAAATATTGTATAATGTATGGTTATGTTATTTTCTTTTTTTTTTAATGTTCTGATTTGTGCTTCTAGATTTAACTTAAGTTTGTTATTTTTAAAAAGTGTTCATTTAATTCACATTTGTTCATTTAATTCACATTTTCCTGTTTCAGTGTTATCTTTTTTAAAATTTTCTGAATGTAAACACCAAATCAAATGAATACTTTCACATAGTATAACCAAAAAACCAAAACAAAAAAAGATTATATATGAAACTAAGGATTTCTATTACAGTTTGCTTTTATTTTTAGACAACACATAACTTTCGAAGCTGTCCTGCTTGTCTGTTACCCCTCCTGGCCTTTCTTGTGTTTCCTGTGTATTTTAAATGCTTCAGTGACCTTTTCTTTCTTTCTTTTTTTTCTGTTGTCTTAGTCCTAGTCTCCCTCTTCCTTCGGTCCTTCTCCTTACACACACACACACACACACACACACACACACACACACACACACACAATTCAAGAAGAAGAGGGGAAAAAAAGAAAAAAAAAAGTGTTAGCTTTATACAGTTTTAAACAAAACAAATACCTGTATTGGAATTGATATTTTTGAATAAAGTATGAAACTTAGGTAGTTTCAGAATTTAATGACTCCCCATGTTTAAATTGAAGTAATACAGAGCATTAAAAAGAATTCTGCCATAAACATTTTGTAAAAGAAAAAATGGCTAATGATTACTTAGAATCTACTAAATAAAATATATTCATCTTTAAGTGTGTCAGGCATCTATAACTCTTTTAATATGCACCTTTCTGTCAACACAGATCACAATTTATTTTTTGCCTTGGTAGTCGGTCTTCATGAGTTGCTATGGTTTAAAAGCTAATTATTTTATGAACAATCTGATAATGATGCTGTTAGAATTTAGTTGTACTGACCCTTGGACAAAATTTTCAATCTATTATCTGACATTGTGTAAAGCTTTCCAACTTAGAAGGATCTCCTCTGAATTTATACTCCATTGTAAAGCAGCCTTTGAACACGGCAGATTACCTCTCTTCCATGTTGAGGCAATTGAGGACAATTTAGGGAAGGCAATAGTATGTGTGTGTGTGTGTGTGTGTGTGTGTGTGTGTGTATGTGTATGTGTATGTGTGTGTATTCACATACCTATATGTATGTATATATGTTCCCTCCAGTAATAGCTAAAATTGCAGAGAAATTCCTAGCAGCAAAGTGTTAAAGTGATTTTTTTTAACTTGATGGTCTTCCTCTAGGGCTTGTATTTTTTTTTTAAGCTTATTTTGTTTGAAGTGTCTCATTAATTTCTCTTCAGTGAGAATCTTAACTGGGTTTTGACTAGGTGTTTTATACCAAATTTTCTAAGTGACACATTAAAAAAAAAATTGTGATACTTTTCACAGTTCCAAAAGGCTTAATATTAGTTAGGCAAAGTTTATAAAATATCTTCATAACTTTGTTAGCAGGGTGTGGGGTTTTTGTTTGATTTATTTGAAATGCTAATAATTTTTATTTTTTTAATATTATGGGAAGATTAAAACCAGAAACTTGATTTGAATTGTTTTATACAAAGTTATATTACTAATATTTAAAGATAATTTTAAATACCATGCTCAAGAAATAGTCTAATGTAACTTTTGGTTTTCTTAGTGGCAAGGCAACTTTCAATGTACAAAACGGTTGGGGCTTAAGTGACAGAAACATGACTGTAAAGAACACATTATATTTGTTTCAGTCAGCATGTTCCCAGTGACAGGTGCTCAATGGTTGTTGGTATCCTTGTCAGCAAAGGAGAATCCTTTGACATTAAAGTCACCAACTCAATCCTGATTCATTGTGACTCTATTGGCAGTTCCATCAGGCAGCAACTGATCAGTGAATGTCAGAGCTGCTGCTGTTCTTTAGGGATGTCACCAGCCCTCTGTGTTTTTTGGCTTAGCCTTACGTGTTGTTCAAACTTACCAGACTTTCAAACAGCTTTCCTATGGGAAATGAGCTGAGAGGTCATAGGGAATATGGGTATCTTCAGGGCATGCAAAACCATATCCAAAGTGACTTACATTGAGGCTTGTAATGATTACCTTGACTCTAAGCCAATCAATGGTGGGAGCACCTGGGGACTCATTAAATGGCATTTGTGGTTTCTGGAACCTAGGTTTTGAGCTATATTTCAGGGAAAGTGGTGACAGTCTTTAATGTCTAATTGACCTCTTCTCTTTGTTTCACTTTCCATATTTGCCTCTGATGTGGTCCCCAATGGCAGCAAACAGCGCTGCTCAGCATTTTGAACTTCTGTTCAGAGCTTCAGCACCTCAGTCTGGGGAGCTGTGTAATGGTAAGTATTTGAAAATATTCTCACTCTCTTTTCCTTTTGTGTGCACTACTCACTCCCAACCCTGTTCATGATTAATGGTAAATTATTTTCTTTCATTTTCCTTCCCACCCACTTTCAGATATTTCTTTTAAATTAAAATTCATATAAAATTGAAATGCTGATGATATTATATAAAGGAGATGGCTTGGCGCACATAGTAAGTGCTCAATAAATACTTCTTAACTGACAGAATGGTATAGAAATTAAGAAGGCTATTGGATTCAGAGTCTGCCTGATAAAAGGGTCTTCCTTAGCTCTCTACTAATGATCAGAGACTAGGCAAGTCACTTTGTCCCTATGAGTCTCAGTTTCATCATTTCTAAATTTAGGGGATAGGATACTACAATTAGAGCTAAAGTCCTTCTAACTCTAAATTCTATGATTCTAAGTGAAACTGAAAGAATAACTTTTCATCTTTTTCATACCATTATATGAGGAAGTATATATTTCATACTATTATGTTATAAATGATATGAAATCAATTCATTGTCTCTGAAAGGATGGTGTAATTCTATTGTATAGAGTAGTGCACTTATATATACCAAAAAATTCCATACTTATTATGAAGCATTTGTAATATAAGATCAGAAATTTCCCCCCAATTTTAGTATGATAGGACACATCCAGAAAATCTTTTTTGTTTTTAAACTTTTAGAGGAATACCCTAAGTGAGCAGTTTGGAGGTTTACAGTAGCCAAAGTGGTACAACAGACTTAAGATCTCCAAATGTTTCTTAAACCTTGTATAGATCAAGAACAGATGACCTGTAGTAGTGTTAATCACTACTTCTGTTCTGCTCAATAACTACATTCATAGATGGCCTCTAGGAGATCTTAATTCTCTAGGAGTTCTTAATTCTTCCCTCTATTGATAATCTACGGTTTATATTGCTTATAGCTTGTTTGAACATAGTTGTTATTGTCTTCCCCACTAAACTGTGAGTTTCTTGAGAACAGAGATTGTCTTTGCTTATCCTTGTATCCTCAGTGCCTGACACATAGTTGTTGTAATTCATTTTCAAAGAGGACCAAAATGACATCACTATTTTAAAATTGAGTTACAGTGTCTGACTGTGGCTGATCAGACCAATATGAGCTTGGAATGCTCTGCTTCAAGTTGGACACAAATAGTCCATGTGAACATTTGGGGTAGCTTCTCTAATTTTATGTACTTCAAGTTTCCTTTGGGCTAATTTAATTCTGCTTTGCTCATAGAGCACAGCATTTTCTTTAATGAGGCCATACCATGCTGGGTGGTCCTGTGCCAGTATCATACAATCAATTCTAAAGTTCTTAAGAAATATCTTGAGAGTGTCTTTATATTGATTTTCTGACTACCTTGTGAAGTGCTTGCTTTAAATAATTTCTTTAGCAAGTGTACATTTGGCATTTGAACAATGTGACCAGCCCAATGGAGTCATGCTCTCTGTAGTTGAGTTGGAGTGTTTGGCAGTTTAGTTTGAGAAAGGACCTCAATGTTTGGTATCTTATCCTGCAGAGGGATCTTCAGAATCGTTCTGAGACAATTCAGATGGAAGAGATTCAGTTTCATGACATGATGTTGATATACTGTCTAGGTTTCACAGGCATACAACAGTGAGGTTAGCACAATGGCTCTGTAGACCTTCAGTTTGGTAATCAGTCTAATACCTCTTTACTCCCACACTTTCCTTTGGAGCCTCCCAAACACTGAGGTAGCTCTGGCAATGCAAGTGTCACTCTCATTGGCACATAGTAGGTTTAATTAAATGTTTATTGACTGTGCTAATTTTCCCAGTACAGGTCTACTTTTTTTCTGTCCTAAAATAACATAGTCGTGTTTATATTCAGATTGAGACTTCTGGCCTTTTCCTGACTGTGTATGTGTCTAAATTCCTTAGCTTGTCCTTCCTTGATCTGACATAGAAAGAGGAACTATAACTTATTTATATTTGCATCTTTTCCTTCCTTCCTCTTCCTCCCTGCCTGGCACATTGACATAATAGTTGCTTAATCACCATTAGGATTACTTAATGGAATATATGATCAAATGAGTGAATCCTGCTGCGACCTAAGACCCAAAGACAGTAATCATATCCAATGGTTGTTTTCATAGTCTTCTAAGTAAGACTTCAGGATCCAGCTATATACAAGCTATATTTATGTGTAGTGAATATTAAAGTGGACAGTAATCTGGCAGTAGCTATATTTTATCTCGACAGTTTTGTTTTCTTGCTTTTGAAATGACTCTTTTGTGTTTTTTTTTTATTAGTTAAACTAGCTTATCTCCAAATTAGATATTTTTACTTTTGTGGTTTGTTTGCTAATATACCAGCATAATTGCCAAAATTCACTATTAAGTGAATACTTCCAGACAGTATTCCAAGATGTGTTTGTCTTTAAAGTGCTACTCTCACCACCTAATGAGTTCCTCACTATAGCAACTGTAATTTTCTTTTTTTACCAAGGAAGTTTTTTTTTTTTTAAATTTGAACTAGAGCACTTAGCTAGAGATATATATTCACTTGTATTGATCCCATCATATTCATATTTTTGTTGACAACCTGTTAGCTGGTTCTGAGGAAAATTTTCTAGAAGTTTCATATCAGTCTCTAAAATTCACCAATATGGTAAAGTATAGAGCACTTGCTATCAGTAGCTTAATACCACATTAATCTTAGTTTCTTGCATACTAGTTTGTAAGAAGGCATGTTGGCAGTCTTCTTTCTGGCATACTTTAGTCAACATAAGGTTTTCATTGGTGAACTATGTAATGAATTGTTATAACCTGCCAAGAATGAGACTTTCAAATAATTTTATAGTGTAATAGAATTCACTAGAACTTCTTCTCTTTTAGCTTTGCTTTTGAGAATACACCATAATCATTGAAATTGCCATATTAATTTTATCTTTGTGTTGTTTATGAACCATATGTAGCATATACCTGGTAAAGAAGTGCTTGACCTCCTTCCAGATTAATTTTCAACCAATATACTATATTAATTATGAAAGATTAAATGTTTTACATCTTCTATTGATTATCTTAATTGTTTATACTGTAAAATAGAATGTTGGTCTAGGATTAGAACTTCAGCCCTATTGGACACTCAGAAATTTTAGCATTGAGTTAGAATTAGGACCTTGGCTCTGATAAGAAGTTGATAAGCAGCAGAATTTTGCTTTTGGAAGAAAACTTAATTTGAAATCTCAAAAATATCATATAGAGTAGATCTTTGCAAAATAATTTTACTTTTAAAATGAGGACTGAGACAAAGAAGATAAGGCAGAAGAAAGTATGACACTGAACTGCCTATATTTAGAGATTGTGTTTATTATTGTTATACAGGTTCCTGAAACTTGAGCAATTTTGAATAGGGTAAGGAGAACACTCTAGTTCATTCTTTTATTAAGCTTCATACTGAGTGGTGAATAAAGCTATCAAAATATTTAGAATATATAACATTCAAATTACTCATAGAATTCAGTGTTACTCAGAATATTCAAATTACCTTTTATATCTGGTATCACAAATACAAGATTAGAGGATAGGTGGGGATGATAGTTAATATATAATTCATGATTATTTCATTTATTTCATTCATTTATTTTCAGAAAGTTGAGTTGATAGTATTGTAAGGAAAGTGAGTTCTAAACAAACCCACACAAATGACCAAGCTACTCTGTCATTTTTTTTTTTTTTTTAATCCTTTATCTCACATTGATTGTAGTAGTATTAATAGAGCTCTTTGGAAAGTTCTCAGTTCTAAATGTGTTAGGAAAAGATTGTATCTTCATTCGACCCATTTCCATTCAACATTTTAGTCAGTGATTTGGAGAATATCTAGAGAACATATTTGTGAAATTTTTAGATGACATAAAACTGGAAAGAATAACTGATACACTAACTAAATGAATTGGAATTTCAACAGATTGGAATAATGGGATAAAACCAGCTGTGAAGTCTTGCACTTGGACTTAAAAAATCATAAGTACAGGATATAGGAGAAAGTAATTCATGTGAAAAATAAAAAAGCTTAGGGATTTTAGTGAACTGCAAGCTTAGTATAAATCGACTGTGATTGGTCAGCCAATAGAGCTCTTACAATCTTAGACTGCATGAATAGAAATGTAGTTTCCGGAGTGAGGAGATAATAGTACTACTACACTCTTACTTGTTCAAAGCACATACAAAATATTTTTTCTTGTTCTGGACATTGAATTTTAGAAATAATATTAATAAGATGGAACACCTTGAGAATGGGGTAACCAGAATGGCATGGGAACATGAAACCATGCTCTGGGGAGAACAGTTGAGGAATTGAAGATATTTATTGTAGTGAAGAAAGGACATAAAGAAATAACATAACATAACTGGAAGAGGACGGACGCTTAATTTTGAGATTAAAAAATTCACCCACAGAATCTGTGTGTGAATTCTGGGTCTGTTGTTTATTACATTTGTGACTTTGAAGAAGTCATATTGTGTCTACGGCTTCCTTATCTTCAAAATAAAGGAGTAGGATGAAATGACCTCTGATGTTCCTTCCACTTACAGAGTCTGGTTCTATGATATAATAGCCAAATTTAAATATTAAAGAATAGTGAGGTGAAAGAAAGAATGGGCTTCATTTGCTTAGCTTTGACAAGTAGAATTATGACCAATGTGAAGGTGTCACAGGTATACCCGTTTTTATTCAATAAAAGGAAGATCTTGCTAACAAAAATTTATACAAAAATTTAATGGATTGCTTTGATAAATTGGTGATGAATTAGATTAAATTCTGAGTTCCCTTTCAATTCTAAAATTCCATTATATTCCTATCATCTGTTTCTAGTTTAAGACTTTTTCTGTGTACTATACTTTTTACTATTCATGGTAATAAAAAATAACTTTGCAATTAATAACAAATCTCAAAGTTGTAGGAAATAGAAAATATTTTCTGAAATCTTAAATACTGAAGGAACTTAGAGATAATTTGGTTAAAAGATTCTTTTAGAGTAGTAGTTGGGTATGCTTGGCAAGACAGTTGGGGTCAAGTGACTTGTCCAGGGTCATAAAGCTAACAAGTGTTAAGAGTCTGAGAATAGATTTGAACTCAGTTTCTCCTGACTCTGGGGTTTTGACTTACCTAAAGACACATAGTAACTTAGTATAGTAACTTAGCCTGGCCTACAACCCTTCTCTATTCTCCTAGTTTAGGCTTTTTCTTGTCTATACTGCAGTACCACCTTACTTTGTACACTTTTTGCCTTCTTCCTCACCAAACTTTTTACCTGTCTATTAGCAAGTAGCAGTTTCTGCACTGTCTTTTATTTGGCAGATATATTAAAGTAGCAGTGAAGTAGTCCATTGACAAAACAAGGAGAAAAAAAGTAAGGGGAGAACTTTAATAACTTACTCAGTAATAATCCCCTTTATAAATAAAAGCTGGCCATATGCTCTGTTTTGGCTGTTCTAAAAATATAGTGTTTATATATCAAGACATGGGCTTTAGCCATTCTTTTATAGTTCTTATATAAGGTTTCATCAGTAACAGTAGTATTTGGCGCTCTCTCTCTCTTTCTCTCTCCCTCTCTCTCTCTCTTTTTCTTTTTCTTCTAAAGGATATCAGTGCCCATCATGAAAGCTTTTCTAATGTGAAAAATATCATTTACCAGAAAGAGAACTCAATAGCAGTTTGATAATCAGAAGACTTAGTTTTATATTCTTGTGTTTGCTACCCACTATTTGTGTGACTCTGGTCAAGTTCTCTTTGTACTTTATTTTTTCTTTATTAAAAGTAAAGGAATGAAACCTGACCCTTTGGAAATTGTTTTTAAATAAGTATGTGCGAAGATTGCGTATTTTAAAATCAGCAGGAGTCCGGAGTTCAGGTTAGGGGAAAATCGTCAGTCTTTATTCTCAGTGAAGAAGGATCGGAGGTGGAAGAGAATCGGCGATAGCAATGTGTGCAGCTGAGTCAAGAAGCTAGCTAGACCCGCAGCCACATGACCAGCAGCTAGGAGAATGGTCTCCAGGCCCAATCTCTCCCAGCTTCTCTTCCTGTTCCTCTCTCTGCCTCCACCCACCAAAATCGTCATTTCCTGTACAACACATCAGGACTTGCACAGAGAGTGGGCAGGGACCATTCTTTATCCAATCATGTATATTAATAGAGTATAGCCCAATTACTATTTAGCCTCACGTACTTGGGACCTAAGTGCATCAACTCAAACCTCAGCCCATTACAAAGATGTGAAAATGAATGTCCTAATAAGTATGAGAACTTTGAAATTTAGGAGAAAAGGTGCTATATAATTATTCCCTGCTTATTCAAAAGTGCAATATTGGTAATGGAGGAATATGTATATACATATATACATATATGTACATGTATGCACATTTACATATATACACACACACATCTTTACAATGTAAATATATTTGGTCTGATTACAATTAGACTTAAATTTCTTCAGATTGTACCAGTTTTTCATCCTGTCAACATTTCTTGCAGGCAGTGAGGCAAGATATTAATGGAACATTCTTGATTGGCTATAAAATTGCTAAAACCTAGTTTCATTCTTGTCACATTAGTCATAGAAACCTCGTATTGAGTACTATCCATAGTTCTAGCAACTTAGTCTACATGCTATTTAAGCTCTAATGGCTACAAAATCAGCCTTATCAAAACTATTCCATTAATGTCAAAACTACTTTGAACTGCTTAATTGTAAAACATAAAACTTCTTATATACAGGTTCCTTTCCTTAAGGGAACAAATGCCATATACTCCATTTTTCTTTCTGGATTCCATCTTCTCGTTGACTCATGTTATAAAAAAATTGGTCAGCTAGAAGGAATTTTGGACTCTAATTATAAAAAAATATGAAAAACTTTTAAAATAAAATAACTTTCCAACAAAATATTGGTATGTTAAATGTTAACAGCTATCCTATACTCTATACTCAAAAATAAATAACGAAATAGATATTCTGAAAGTGAAGGTATAAGATGGTCTGGGAAACTCTTAGTAAATTATTCCCTTCACTGTTGCTTTCATATTTTTCCCTTAAGGAACATAACAATATTTAAAACATTATTAATTTTGTTGGATTTTTCACCATTCTCCAAAAACCTTAGTATTTTTATTTTACAATTATATGTCAATTAAAGCATTTTTACACATAATTTATATTTTTCTATCACCTTACTGTGTTTTTTTCTTCTTCAGGCAACTGGGCAACATTTTTTCAATATCCGTCTGCAGCAAGAGATGGCAGCATATGAAGCTAAGGACTAAAATGTTCAGTCTTTCATTAGCAGTTTCCAAACTCCAGTTTTTGTGACTTGTTAGTTGTCTAGCAAATTATTAATAACTACAGATTACAGTGATAGTTTATTCCAGTTGTATCCATTAAATTCCAAACCTAATGGTTTGTTTAACTGATTAATACTGTTCCACATTAGGGCCTATTACCATATATAGTGTTAAATGACTCTAACCAAGTAAATATTCTTATAGGGTAGACAACAAGTGGCATAAAATTAATAGTTACAAATCTAGTAGGAAAATCTTCCAGTAGGTTGAAGTTCAGAAGCCCAAAATTATAGACAATATTAGGATTCCTCAGATCTATAAAACTTGGTTAGGCTGTTCCTTAAAACGAATTTGTCTATTATATATGAATTAATTATGCATGTAATTAAATAATTTCATTAAATAGTGAATATCCTTTTATCATTTTATGATGTGCTGAAGATGGTCAAATATTAGTAATCAGATCTTTATTAATAGGAATATGAGTATACAGATAATGAGCTTGTAAAGGATTGTTTTTGAAAAGTTCAGGTGTAAGTTTGTTGTTGGAAACTTGAAACATTTTTCCATAGAAATAATATTCTAAGTAATGGTAGGTAATTTCCTCAAAATAACCATATCATCCTATGATCCATAAAAGTAAAGTACTATAGAAGTTAATCATGTAATAGTGTGTCTTTGTATTTATCACTCTTGTGGCAGAAATAAAATACTCTCATTTTTCACTTACCAGGAAAGTTCCTGGCTCACAGCAATAAATGTACTGCTGGATAGGATAGAACTTGGGAAAGATGGGTCTAAGAATAAGACAACCTGAGATCAGGTACAAGAAAGGGGATAAGGTGGAATGAGGGACCAAGAAGGGAATTCCAGAAGGTAGTGCTCAGAGAGCTATAAGGGCAATGCTTCCTGTCAATATAACCTTCCTGGAGAAAGTCCTTGAGTAGTTCCTACCATTCCCTTTTCTTCCTTATATTTACTATTGATTATTTATCTGTCTACTTTTCTTTCCACTTAAGAATTGGGAGATGGAGAAGTAGACAATTCACATTAATTCATGGAGTAGGCAGTAATTAAAAAGCCCTATTCTATCTTCACTCCCCAATCTTCTTTTTTTCAGACAGCCATTGTAGAAACTGTCATAGGGAGGGAAATGGTAGAATTTTTGTTATAATAAAATGGGATGGAATGTACAGCCTTGGGATAAAGAACAGAACTAGTCCCATTGAGACTGGGGACGTGGAAATGAATGGGGTGGAAATGGGGAGAGAAATTGCTGCATTATCAGACCACACTGGAACTGGGGTTTAGTCAGCTATAGGACTGAGTAATTGGATAAAATGGAAGAGGAGTCTTGGGGGATATCTTCTTTCTTCTTTCACATTTATTAATTCTGCCATCTTATTCCCCACTTTGCACCTACCTAAGAAACTAGGTAGGAAACATTAGTCCCAAGCAATTGGAGGTTAGGAGAAAAAGGCGAAGAATAAGGGGAAGAGAATGCCAAACTGCGACTATGAGGAAGGGAGTTCCAGAACAACTAAGTCTTAAGACTGTGACAATTGTTCAGGTATTCCCTTGGTATGACAAAAGCCAAGAATCAATCAATATCTCTTTCTCTGTCTCTGTCTTTCTGTCTCTCTCTTTATGACTTTCTCTGTCTCTCTTATATATATGTATGCTATTCTTACAGATGTTAATGGGTAATTAAGACTCTAATAGTGTTTGTAAAAGTTTACATTTCTGAAAATAAAAGTACATAAAAGACTGATCTTTTTTTGGTTCACAGATTGAAGACTATGATGTGATAGCTAGTATGATAGGAGCCAAATGCAAAAAACTCCGTACCCTGGATCTTTGGAGATGCAAGAATATTACCGAAAATGGGATAGCAGAACTGGCTTCTGGATGTCAGCTTTTAGAGGAACTTGACCTTGGTTGGTGTCCTACCCTACAGAGCAGCACTGGATGCTTTGCAAACCTTGCACGGAAACTACCAAACTTGCAAAAGCTCTTTCTTACTGCCAACCGGTCTGTGTGCGATACAGATATTGAAGAGTTGGCTAATAACTGCTCTCATTTACGGCAACTAGATATATTAGGTAAGAAAATGTTCTGTAAGAAAATGTTCTGTGGATTATCTTAAAATCATATTTCTTTTATTTCTTTGAGAAATCATATCTTAAGATCACTTTTGTGAAGTAGGAAGGGAACAGCATCCTGACTGAATACTTCTAAATTGGGTACTATACAAAATGCAAAAGAATAGAAAGTAATTATGTTTTTTTTTTTAAAGTATTCAATATATCCTTAAAATAATGCCATCACCATAAAACACAATTATGACCATATTATTGATCATTTGAGAGATCTTAGAGGATGATTAAAAAAGAATTTGGGAGACAGTTACTGGACTGAATGATAATCCTTTTTGGGAAGATTAAAATATCAAAGACCTGAATTCCGAGTCTCTCCTTAGACAAAGATCTGCTGTTAGAGGCATAGTCATCAATCACTTAACTTCTTAGTACCCCTTAGTACTTCCCTTAGTACTCTCTAAGGGAAGAAGTTGCTAGACATTTGCAGATGTGTATTAGTAGAGGAACTTTCTTTATAGGATCTCTTTAGTTTGGTGTCCAGAAACAAACAAACAAAAACAAATCAGACTATAAGTTTTATAATTATTAATCTGGTGAGAAAACTTTTAATTTAATTAATAGTGATTTTCAAGCAATAAAGGATTATTAACTAGGAAATTTCAGTGAGAACAGAATATTAGGAGGTGTACATAGGTATACATAGGGAAAAATATAAAGCATCTACTATCAAAAATAACAGACCTGGAAAACAGTACAAAGAGATAATTTAATAAAATGTAATTACATTTTTTAATAAAGGATTCAACATCCTTAAAATAATGCCATAAATATTGATCATTTGAGATATCTTAAGAGGATACATACATACTTACACATATATGTGTGTAAGTATGTATGTATGTATGTGTGTACATAGAGAAAGAGAGACAGAGATCATATAAGATATATACATATGTAAATAATCTTAGACAAATTGAGTGCACTGGTTCTTAAAAGAAATTGTGGGATTGCTTCTTTAAAGATCTAGTAACTGAAGATCTGCTAAACAATAGATATTTTTAAATCTCTTATCATTCTGTCATTCTTAGATTGATACATTTATCATACGAAACATTCTTTACATATGCCCATGAGTTCATTTAGTTTTTGGTCATTTTCAGTCACATCTCATTCTTCATTACCCTGTTTGAGATATTCTTGGCAAAGATAGTTTGTCATTTTCTGCTTTTTATAGATGAAGAAATAGGCAAATGGGGATAAGCTAGTGAGTGTTTGGGGCCAGATATCACTTGGTCTTCCTGAGTCCAAGCCTAACACTCCAATCACTATGTTACCTACATATATAGAAGATTGTTTTGTGGTGGTGGTATTGTTCAGTTATGTCCAACTCTTCATGACCTCTTTGGGGAGGGTTTTCTTGATAAAGATACCTAGAATGGTTTGCTATTTCCTTCTCCTATTCATTTAACAGTTAAAGAAACTGAGGCAAACAGGGCTAAGTGGCTTGACTAGCATCATTCGATTACTGTCTAAAGTCAGATTTGAACTTGGGAAGATGACTCTTCCACTATCTATTGTGCCGTCTAGCTGCCTTGCCTAGTTGCCTTAAGCAGAAGATAGTGACTGCTAATATAAATATATATATACATATAGAAATGTGTGTATATCCAATGATACTCAAAACTTCAACCTAAGAAAGATGATACCTACAACAAATAAAAGAATTAAGATCGCACAAGACCTGGCAACTTCTACCATAAACAAGAAGAGATCTAATAATAATAAATGATAATTTATTAAGTGGCTACTATGTGCTAGACTTTGTGCTTGATGTTTTGTAAGTGATATTTCATTTAGTCCTCACAACAACCTGTATTATTATTAATCCCAGTTTTACAAATGAAGAAACTGAAACAATCAGAGATTGTGACTTTTTCAGTCATAGAGTTAGAAAGCATTGAGGCAAGATGAGAGCTAAGGTTTTTCTGACTCCAATCTATCCACTGCACCACCATACTACAGTATACCAAAAGACAAGAGATATAGACTTATAACGCAGAATAATTTATCCTAGAAAAACGATTATTATATCACAAGGAATAAAATGGATCTTTATTAGAATACAGGGTTTTTAAAGCATTCCTAAGGATGCTGAGTTTGAAATTTTAAAAGGTAGACCCAAAAGCAAAGGGAAGTCTAGAAATGTACATTTATTTGAACAGTTGGAAGGTGCTACATGACATAGTTGTGCTAATAATAGGATAAGGAGAAATAAGTGTCATCTCAAACCTAATGTCTCCAAGGAATATTAAAGCAGTTAAATAGGAAAAATGGAAAAGAAGTTGTTTCAGTTATAAATAATTAATGTTAATTAATTACTTTGCTTAACTTTTATCACTTTTTGGTGAAAGGTGGGGGAGAAGTACTAAGAGAGGAAACATAAAGAAATGATAGAGAAAAATAAACAATATTAATAATCAATTACCACCAATTAACAATCATAATATGTCATGAACATGAATATAACATAAATACTGCTATTCAAGAAATCTGGGGAAATGATTCAAATATAAAAAACAAGAGCTGTTCTCAGTAGACAAATGGTCAAAATACTGAACAGGAAGTTCTCAAAGGATCAAACTCAAGTTCTGGTATAATACTCATATAAAAATGTTCTAAATCACTATTCATAATAGAAATGAAAAGTAAACCATCTTTGAAATTAAATCTCATACTTTTCAGATTGTCAAAGATGACAAAAAGTTAAAATGACAGTTGTTGGCAGGGTTTCAGGAAAACAGGTACACTTGTATACAGCTGGTAGAATTGTGAATTGGTGCAGTCATTCTAGAAAGCATTTTGGTAATATACACCTTTATAAAGAACTATATGTGCCTTATAAATTTGGGTGAAATAGTTTCTGAGGTCTCTTTCAATTTGGGAATTCTTTGACATTTCTGAATATGTCATAGAGGAGGCACTTCTGAGCTGATCTTCAAAGGAAGAAAAAATTTCAACCAACAGTGATATGGAGAAAATGCAATTCAGGAATAGATGACTATATAACACATAAATATATACATACATACATACATATATATATGTGTGTGTGTGTATGTATATATTTATACACGTGTGTGTGTATATACATACAAATGCACTGAGGTTCATTTGAGCTGAATAGATAAGAAAGTGTATTAAAGAGAGTAAAATGCAATAAATTTGGAAAGGTAGTTTAGAGCCAAATTGTCTTGGGCCTTGAATAAAACTTTAAAAGTTTTCATATTATCCTCCTGGCAGTGAAGTCTACAGAAGTTTTTTTTTTGTGTTTTTTTGTTTGTTTTGTTTTGTTTTTAATATAGGGCAGTGCTAAGCAAGTCAGGCATACTCATTAGTAAAATCATTTTGTGGAAATAAGAAGGCAACAAGCATTTATTCAGAGGCTCCTGTATGCCAGCTACTGTGCTTAGTGCTTTATACAATATGATCTCATTTGATCCTCACAACAATCTTGTGAAGTAGGCGCTATTAATATCCCCATGTTATATTTGGAAAAATGAAACAGGGAAAGGTTAAGTGATTTGCCCAGACTACATAGCTAGGAAGTATCTGAGACTGGATTTGAACTCAGTTTTTTCTGACTCCAAGCCCAGTACTCAAATCTACTGTGCCATCTGGATGCCTTTTGAAAAATGGATTTTAAGATATATGTGTGTGTGTGTGTGTGTGTGTATACATATATATGTATATATATGAAAGATTAGAGACAAGAACTTGTTATTCCTGATATAATCTAGGTTAAAAGATAATAGAAGAAAATAAGAATATTACATACTGTGAAAGTAGAATCTATTAAGTCTTAGTAACTGATTAAATTGATGATACAGAAAGTAAAGAGTAAAAAGTGATTAAGATTTTGAATCTGGAAGATTTTTAAAATGGTGGTTCCAATAAACAGAACTAAGGAAACAGAAAATGGGGCAATTTTAATGTGAAAAGAAGGAAAAATCAACTATTAGAGAATGTTAAAGATAGACCCTGAAGATCATTTTATCTAGCCTCCCCCTTTTACAGATGAAAAAAATGGAAGCCTAGACATGCAATGACTAATGTAAGGTCATAAGCTAATTGGAAAAGAATGATAATTTGAATCTAAGTTTTCTGATTCCAAAAGGAATACTTTTCCCACTAAACTAATAAGCCATAGGTAGAAATTAACAAACAAATCAAATTCTAATGTCATATTTTAAAAAAATGTTTTTAATAGAAAGTAGTAATCTGTTAGAAAACTTAAATATCTCAAAGTTGATTTTTTAAATTACTTTGTAGTGTTTCCTTAAAAATCTTCCTCATATGTCATAGTATTTGCATTATTTGGTGAGGAACCCTAGTTGGATCAAAATTACTTCCATTATTGCATTACTTAATTTAGAATTGGAAAATAGGAATGTAGGTGGCTGACAGTTTTCTTTATATTACATGCAAAGTATTGCCAAAATTCAAGGATTAAACTTCATAATGAATAGGAAATCTAAACTTTTAGAAATAGAAGTCACTAAATTTGGATTTTCAGTGATCAAAAGTATGTAAATTTGTAGTCTTAAAAAGAACAATTCATTTTCTGTGAAATAAAAATACTTTATCAAGTCATTCCATTAATAGCATATTTTAAAATAAAAAATTCACTTAACTTTTTTTTTTTTTTTTTTTACACAGGGACAAGAATGGTAAGCCCTGCTTCTTTAAGAAAATTGCTGGAATCTTGTAAAAATCTTTCTTTACTTGATGTGTCCTTCTGTTCACAGATTGATAATAGAGTTGTTCTAGAACTGAATGCTAGTTTTCCTAATGTCTTCATTAAAAAAAGCTTCACTCAATGACTCATCACTCTTTGTGTTGCCATGGAATTAATTTGACATCATGTGATTGATTTTGTTCATTTTGTGGGTGAATAGAAGTGGACACATTTTTTAAAAGGAAAATAAGAAGTGACTCAAATAAAGGAAAAAGATAAAATCATAATTTCATAAAATGGGTGCATCTGTACAAAAAATGTAATATGAATATGCTGGGAATTCTTAATAGTAATTCTTATAATTCTGTATGTAGTTATTTTACTCATTAATCAGTGGTAATGCATGTTTTAATCAATAGTTATAAATTCAACCCAAAATAATTTAATGTAAAAATTTTAACTCACATATAACGGAGCAATTTTGTTCAATAAAGTACTGTGATATTTATGTAAAAATAAAGTTAATTTTCCATATTTGTGCAATGAGAAATGATATTTGTCAGGCACTTTTGTTTATTTGGTTATGAAATTTTTTAATTAGCTTTTGCTATGATGCTTTTGTAACCTAGTATATAATATTTTATCATAGAAAAAAAGAAAATTTGAAGGAAATTTTCCTTTTTCCTACTTTTTTGAGGTGGGGAAAATAGACTTGGATCTACCCATTTTAATCTGTAACACATTTGGTAGGAGGTCTATATTCCCTTTTAAAAAGATGGCATACAATGATATTTTACAGCATATCTTTAATGATGTCGTGCATGTACAAAAGAACCCTCTGGGAATGTGTAGCAGAAACAAAAAGAAAAGAAAATTACCTACTTCTTCTAGCTACTGTATATATAATATTGGTGTCAAGTACTTACTGTCACATAACTGATAATGTATAGAGAACCCAAAAGCAATTTTCTTCTCAAATTCCTGTCACCTTGGATTGTGTTGACTTGTGCTGCATCTGCTTACCATATGAAACACTGAAAAATATATGATACATGATAATATATCAGCAACTCTTCCCCAGATTGAATACTTGACAGATATAAAAGAGAAAACACTCATTTTGTATAGAACAAGACCACATCCAACTCTCGTTCATAAACTAAGTATTTAGTTTGATATCTGCTCAGAACTTTTTCCTTCCTTCTGCTATGTTAATTTGGCAATTAACTGTTTAGGGTTAATACTAACCTTAACCTAACAGTTTAGCAGAGTAAACAAAACAAAAAATAGGAGTGGGGAATTTAAACTGTTTAGTTTGCTAGCTATTTTTCAGTGCTCTTAATGATTTTTAGAATAAGAGTTTGAAAGTGATATGTGAGAATTCTCCAGGTTAATAGTTGATAGATGAATTTCCAATTTGCTATTTAGCGAAACTTTAAATGAAACTTTTTTTTTAAAAAGCAACTTCTTTACACATTTTAATTGATTGTTTTTAATACTCTTTTCTTTTTAAATTTTGAGTCCCAAATTCTCTCCCTCAATCCCAACCTTTCCCATGCTCTCTGAAAAGGCAAGCAATGTGATATAAATTGTACATATGAGATCATACAAAGCATATTTACATGTTAGCCACATTTCAAAAGAAAAAGAAAACGAGAACATTATACTTGAGTTTGCTTTCAGACTTTATAAGTTCTCTCTTTGGAAGAGGATAGCATTTTTTCATCATGACTCCGTTAGATTGTCTTAGATCATTTTATAGGTCAGAGCAGTCAAGTCTTTGAGGTTGATTATTTTTAAAACATTGCTGTTAATTTATACAATGATCTCCTGGTTCTTCTTACTTCACTGTGCATCAGTTCCATGTAGGTTCTGCCATGTTTTTCTGAAACAATCCCCCTCTTCATTTCTTGTTGCATAGTCTATCAAATCATTTGCCACAATTTGTTCAGCTATTCCTCAATTTATAAGCATCCCTTTGATTTCCAATTCCTTACCACCACAAAAAGAGCTGCTATAAACATTTTTTACATATAGGTGCTTTTCTTTTTGTTGTTGTTTTTATCTCTATGAGATACAGATGTTATAGTGATATTGTTGGGTCAGAGAACATAGTTCAAAATTGTCTTCCACAATGGTTGGACCAGTTCATTACTCTACCAGCAGTTCATTTAGTATTTCCCCTTATTTGCCCTGTCATTTGTAATTTTTCTCTTCTTCTTTATTTTAAACTTAAATACAAAATCAGAAAAGAAAAAAAAATGCCATGTCCATAGGAAAACATAAGAGGATTCAAAATACAAAGCAATAAATTTCCATTTCAAGAAAGCCTATATAATAAATACTATACATTATTCAGAGTTCTCTGTCTTTGATTTTTGAATACTTTTCTTCTATGCTGTATACTCTTTACTTTATTACTTTTTCCCCCTCTCCCTAAAGAAGGTTACAATTTAACATGGGATGCACACAAACATATATATATATATATATATATATATATATATACACACAATATACATAGATATCTATAATCATGCATATATATGCATACATATATTCATAAGTATGTAATACTGTACTATGTTCTATGCTTGTCTGTCCTCTGTTCCTCTGAAAGTGGATAACAAACATCTTCCTAAAGGAAGATGTCCAATTTTTTCCATATTTTTCTAATTCCACAAACTTGGCATTTCATAAACTACATCAATATTCCAACCTCATATATCTAGTTATTTTAAATAATAAAATCTAAAACAATATAATTAATTAATGTGGCTGACAGGGTAGTTTCCCTATTTTTTTTTTATTGTATCTGTTTTAGCTTTAATTTTGAGGTCAATGATTATTACCCTATTTTTTACATAATAAATTCTACTTCTGATCTTTATGTTTGTGTATATTTCTAATTTCTCCTGACTCCTCTGCTTTACTTCTACCCTCCACCTTGCCCTCTTTTTACTTAATCTACCTCCTTTAAGGATCCCTCCTTTATCATTTCACCCCCACCCTTTCCCCTTGCTCTCTTGTTTCTATCTGAATTTAGAAAACTTCCAAATTATATATGTTGTTCCATTCTTGGTAATCTACACACATTATCCCATTCCCATTAATCTACACACCCTTCTATACCCCACCCCCTTAATTCTATCATCTCACCCTCTTATGTCTTAGACTTTTATTTCCTTCCAAAAGTATGTTTTTCTCTTTTAACCCCGATCTAATGTGAGTAGGGTTCCCTCATTAAAATCCCTCTCTTATTTTTTCCCCATCCCTTTACCTTCTTTTTTTTCTTTCTGAATTTAGAATACATATGTATATGTATTGTTCCCTTGTTAACTCATTCCTCATGATAGTAGGGTTCTAGAATTACCAGGTCTCCTCTCCCATCTAATTCCTCTATGTCAGTTCTTCCTCTTGTAACTCATTTACGTAAGTTTATTATTCTTTTTTTCTTTTCCTACATGGTTTTGCTTTTTAGAATCATGTACTATGCTCAGCTCTATCTCAGTCTTTCTTTTGAATGACCCAATTACTAATGATGAGCTCAGAAAACGGTTTATATTTCCATGTAGTAAGCATAAAGTTTGTTCTTATTTAGTCCCTTGTAATTAGTTTTTTATATGTATCTTATATTTTTCTTGGATCTTGTATGTTAAATTTTCTATTAAGTTCAGGTCTTTTTGCAACAAAATCCTGAAAATCTTGCAATTCATTGAATATCATTTTTTTCTTCAGTGAGGATTATGCTAAACTTTGCTGGGTATGATATTTTCAACTACAATCCAGTTTTGTTTGCTCTTCGATATATAGTGTTGTAAGACATATGGTCTTTCAAGGTAGCTTATGTCATTCTAATTTTGGCTCCACCATATTTAATTTTTTTTCTTGTTGTTGCTTGTAATGTTTTTCTCTTTAACCTGTGGATTTTCTGGAATTTGGCAATGATATTCCTCTAGATTTTCCACATAGGATCTCTTTTAGGTGATGATTGTTGAATTTTTTTTCTATTTGCTTGTTCTAATACCTCAGGACAATTTTCTTTAACTATTTCTTGTGTTATTGTATTAAGATTCTTCTTTTGTTCATAGCTTTCAGATTATTCAGATTATTCAGATTAGTCTGATTATTCTTGTTTTCCTCCCTGCCCCAGTGCTTCTACACTCATCTGGCCTGGGTTGGTTCCTTTTCACCCAAGACCTCTTTAGGCAGCACAGCTTGGCCTGGCAAGGCCTTTTCTAGCAGAGGTTCCCTTAGTCTTCCCCTCGCTTAGATCTCTCCACACTGTGTGGAGCTGAAAATTTCTGGCGCTAGGCTACCTCCCAACCCATCTAGCTCCAGGGCTTATCTCTTACTGTTTCAAGGGAGCCAGCCTGAAGATATTTATATTGCACTTGGACCAAACCTCAGTCCAGGTAACTTTATTTGGACTTTGATTGTGGCAGGTAGATTCTATTCTGCCCCAACTCTTATTTTTACTGTTCTATGTTCACCCTGAGGCACTATTTTGCATTGTTTGTTAGGGGAAAACTAAAGAGTTTGAAATTGTCTGACCTAATCTGTCATCTTAGAATCTTCTCTCCTGTCATTTCTCATAGGTGTGGGGTCATAATTCAGAGGTGTTTTAACTTGTCTTTCTCTAAGCAATAGTGATTTAGAGCCTTTTTGCATGACTATCAATAGTTTTGATTCTTATGAAAACTTTCTTTATATTCTATGACTTTATCATTTGGGGATTAGCTCCTATTTTATAATTAAATGTATAATTTAACTCATCTATAATTAGTATATATTTGAGAAAGTAGGTCTTTTTCAGAGAAACTTGCTATAAAATTTATGGTATTACTTTGTGGTCTATAGTACCTTAAGTTTCCCTGATTCCTTTTTTGATTAAATCAATTTTTGCTTTTGTTTTGTCTAAGATCATGATTGCTATGCCTGTCTTTTTTTTTTTTTTTTTTTTTTTTTACAGCAGGTGAAACACATTAGATTGGGCTCCAGCCTTTTATTTTAACTTTATGTTTGTCTTTTTGTTTCAAGGCTATCTCTTGTAAACAATATTGGATTCTGCTTTCTTGTCAATTCTACTATTTCTGTTAATTCTCTTTTCATAATATTCTTTTTTTTTTTTTTTTTTTTTTTTTTTTTACAGCAGGTGAAACACATTAGATTGGGCTCCAGCCTTTTATTTTAACTTTATGTTTGTCTTTTTGTTTCAAGGCTATCTCTTGTAAACAATATTGGATTCTGCTTTCTTGTCAATTCTACTATTTCTGTTAATTCTCTTTTCATAATATTCTTTTTTTTTTTTTTTTTTTTGGTGAGACAATTGGGGTTAAGTGACTTGCCCAGGGTCATATAGCTACTAAGTGTAAAGTGACTGAGGCCAAATTTTAACTCACATTCTCCTGTCTCCAGGACTGGAGCTCTACCCACTGTACCATCTAGCTGACCCTCTTTTCATAATTTTCTTGCATTACACTCGTTTCTTTTCCCAGTTTTCCCTCTACCAGTCCTATCACTTTCTTTAACTCTTCCAGGAATTCTTGCTGGCTTTTTTTTTTTTTTTGAGATGTTTTTTATAGTTGTTTTCATATTGTCTTCTGAGTTTGTGTGTCAGTCTTCCCTATCACTGTAGTAGCTTTTTATGCTCGAATTTTTTTTTATTGTTGTTTGCTGATGTTTCCAATCCATTATTGTATATACTTTTAGCACCCATTACTCAAATTATAACTTCCCAAACTTGGGGATTTGTAGGTTGTGTAAGTCCTGTAGTTTCCAATTCCCATTCTAGTTTATAATATCAACACTTTAATAGACAAGGAAAAAACCACAGAGCACTATAGGAGAAGATAAACCTATATTAGCAACTTGCTCAGTTTTCCTTCCAAGATCCTTGTAATTTTAAAGGCATTGCATCTCAGCATCAGGTCTGCTGAACATTGAAGTCTCAAAAACTGTGCCTTCTCAGGCTAGGAGGAGCCATACCTGAGCAGGTCCACAGCTGTTACCTTCTAGCATCAATTTGCAGATTTATTTATTTTGCTTGACTACTTATAAGATACAAGTGAGGGCTTTTTTTTTTTTTTTTTTTTTTTTTAGGTAAGAGAGATTTAAACAAGGGTTAGGGATTGATTATCGGTATTCCCTCTACCCCCCAAAAAAGGGCCTCTATGACACACTTCTTAAATTTTAACCCAGAAAACAAAAAAGTTCAGAAGAGGACTTAGATAACAGATTGATACTATGTTTTTAAATTTAATGTATACTTTTTTCTAAAAGCTGTAATAGAGATTCGTATTTTATATGCAATCCTCTTTTTCTTTGTATATAAAAGTTTGATGATTTGCAAAAAAAGAAGTTAAGTAAATCACTGTTTGTTAAAATAAATATCATTAATCATTCTGATTCAAAGAGAGTGCTAGTACTTGTAGTTGTAGAGGGGCCCTTCCTGAATAAAGACCAGAGCAAAGGCCAGTAGAGCAGTGACCACACCTCTCCCAGGATCACTCCTTCTTTGAAAGCAACAATCATTCTGATTCAAAAAGCAATAAGGTTTTCACCTAGGATCTATGCAAATCTGGATCTTTGCACTCCTTAGGGTAAATCATATAAACCAGGTGAACTTTATGACAATGAAGTAGAGTAACATTTTTTCAGAAGGTTCCTAACATCAATCTCAGAGGGCAATTTTCTTAATGGAGAAAAGAAGAAAGAGGTAAATATCTAAGCCTTATCTAACATCAAGACCCTATATTTTGGGATTGACTTCACATGACAGACAAGAAGATTTAAAAACAACTGGGATGGAAATGAGTCAGTTCTCAAAGAGTGCTCAAATTTTAAAAGGAGAGAAACTAAAAAGATGAAGGACAAAAAACAATACAGTAATCAAGGGAGATAGAGTGCCATCCCATATTTGGTCTATTCTTGAATGGTACTATCCACTAGCCATGAGCAATCTGGAAGAATAGATCAGAATTCTATATAATTCTTATAATTTATAATGAATAGCATGCCAAGATGCAATAAGAAGGAAGATCTGTGGTTACTTCTCTGTGACAGATCTATAAGCAAAAAATTAATAGTATAAGAAATCTATTTCCTTCTCTCCTTTCTCTCTCTCTCTCTCTCTCTCTCTCTCTCTCTCTCCCTCCCTCCCTCCCTCCTCTCACATCCTATCTCCTCCTCCTCTCTATCTATCTCCTTCTCATTTCTATATGTGTTTCTTTTCCTTTTGCCCTCTTCTTATTTACTCATTTAGTGTTCCTCCCTAGGGCTTCCAAACATCCTTGCTAGGAGTATTTGTTACTGGAATAATATCATACTTCTAGATTCAACCCATGAATATATTTTTCTTTTTACTAAACAAATTTTAATTTGTTGCTTAATGTCTAGAATTTTTACAATTTAATTTTTTTAAAAGAAGTAGAAAGAAAATCACTCCATCCTTTTCATGCTGGAGAAGTGATAGAATTAAAATCCAGAATGAGATATGCATATTTGAACATGCCCAATATGGGAATTTGTTTTCCTAGTTTATGCATATTGTTGGGATTTGTTTTGTTTTGTTTGGCATTTTTGATTGTTCTACTGGGGAGACAGTAGAAGGAAAAAATAAATAGTTGTAAAGTATTTTAAAATAAATTTTAAAATATTTTTAAAAACAAAAAGGTCATATTAAATTGGAAATGTTTTTTAATTTTCAAAATGATTTATATATATCACCAAATATGTGCATATGGGTGTTTATTTTATATATATGTTTATATGTGTATATATACAAATATATATATACATATAGAATGTGTTTAATCCATTGACATTATTGTTATCATTATTAAATAAAGTATAAAGGAATAGACTGGAAAGTTAGCATTATCCATATAACACATACAAAAATGAAAATTACATTTGTGGATCAGACCCAAGGTCCAAATTAGCCTAGTAATCTTTGTCTGATGTAGGTTTTAAGGCACATATTATAGAAACAAAATCATTGCCAAATAGCAGAGATGCAACTGATAAACATTTTCATTTCCCTGCTATTTGTTAATTAAATCCCTTTCAAAACATTCAAATTTATATTTTGTCACTCTTTAAGATTCTATAAGTTCCATATGTTCCATAAGTTTGTTATCCACTATGCATTTAAGAATTCTGTATTTATGATCTGAAGTAAACTCTGAATTATCAAGGGGTGCCTCCATATTATAGAATTCTGCAGCTATTTAGTAAGTATTCACTCTGTCCTCATAGTTCATGATTTTATAGACTTCAATCATATTTTCTCCTCTCTTTTATTTCAATTATGTTCACTAAACATTGAGTACCTAATTTGTACAAGGCACTATATTTCTTTTTTTTTTTTTTGTCATCCATACTAAGGAATTCAAATTTTATTTGTGGCTTGATATTACAGGTTTATTCTAGCAGGCCTTAAAAATAATTTTTATGCAATTATCCTAATTAAAAAGTAAAGCCTTAATATTACCTCATCAGTTTTCTGATGTTAGAATGTGTGATTGTTCTCTATGTTATCTATACTTGAAAAGCTCTTCTTACAGAAGAAACATGAGGAGACACCAAAAAAAAAAAATGACTTATTGGTCCATTGTCATTGGTTTGTGTCTTTATTTTGTGATAAATGTTGGTTTCAGCATGTAATTAAGAGAAATAATTTTATTATAATTTTTGTAATCATGGTGAGTAGAAATATTCAGAAGCAACTCCTTGAACTTTCTTTGGAAAAAAAATTAAACAATAATAGATTACTGAGTTCAGCTTACTCTAGAACTAAAAATTTTAATATTATATGCTTGTGTGTCTCATAGATAAATATAATCTTTTTAATACCTATCCTCTTCCCAAAGGTTAATCAACTGTAAATATTTGTAAGACAAAAAAAAATTCTTTGTAAGATAGTTCTATTTTATGGTGTTTCTCATGTATACTTAGACAAACCTTTTAGACAACAGTTCTCATGTAAGAATATGTATTGTTACTAATAGAGCAAGGAAGCATGTTTGTTTATCATTTTCTATAATGAATAGATGGATGGTTTGGATTTCTTTCATTTGCACTTCTAAATGGTGAACACTGGTTCAGATTCAAAGTAGAGTACAGACCTTTTCTAGATTTGCACTTTTCCTTTTCATTTATTTGCTATTGATATTTCATAAATGCCTCCATTTATGAAATATTATGAAAATCTTGCCTCCATTCTTCATCTATAAAATTATCTGGAGATGGAAATAGTAAGCCACTCCAGTATCTTTGCCAAAAACAAAACAAAACAAAGAACTCAAATGAGGTCATAAAGAGTTGGACAAGACTGAACATGACACAACAACAGGTGACTGCTATAAGTTAGAAATCATTGGTGGTGGTGGGTGTCTCATAAATGATAGTTTTAAGGAGCCCCCTAACCTATGAGAGTAATCATCATCTCAGGGAAGCAAGCTGCAAATCTCTGAGTGCTAAGTTGGGGAGGTGCCCAAAAAGAGGTGCTATACATGTCTTATGTCATATTTTTTTGCTTTCCTTTATTTGTCTGAAAGTCTTGAAAAAAAAAAGACTAATAATACCTAAAAGAGTACATTTACACTATTATAGGAAGATAAATTAAATTATATGTGATTATATATGTTGCATATATAATTATATATAATTAAATTAAATTGCCAGAATTTCAGTGTTTATAAAGTATAGATCTATCTAGACAACAGTTCATTTCTCTTTCACAATTTGTTTTTAAAATGGCTAGGCCTTCACACACTTCTATGGCCTTTGGCTAAATTCAACTACAATCTCACTCCCCACTGCAACAGTAACAGCTGAATGTAGTAACATCATTTCCAGAGTATCAGAGGCCCATTCTTCAATGCTCTCTACCTGCTCAGGCCTCAGCGGTAAACCATTTGTTGCAATCTTGTGTGATACATGTAATCCTGACAAAGGAATCCAACCAAGCTAGGCTTATCTAAATTGTTACATATGAATAATTTTACTACTAACATTTATGAGAAAATTAATTTCTTGAAGTCATTTATCTTATAATGACTGAAAAATATATAGGGACATATAGTAGGTTGTGATTTTCTCATACACTACAGTAATTTTTGCATGTTTCCAAGTGGTATACAAATGTCATTGAAATTTTTACCTGTCTTACCAAAACATTGCAAAAATAAAATGAGAGGTGATTTCTCTAAAAAACTTTTCTATTATAGATTCCTTCCCTCCTTCCTTCAATTAACAATTTATTAAATGTGACCTTATCAATACTTACCTCATTTTTGCCTTGGGAAATGGTGAGATTGGGTTTGAACTTTAAGCCCCATCTCCCAGGAAGAGATGAAGTTATAGAAAATGCAAGTTCACTGAGTGGTGGGCAAGAGCTATGAGAGCTCAAAGCCCTGGAAGGAGGAGGATGATCCCAGTCTTGGTGGTGTGAATGGAGGGAGGCAGGGAATCTGCTTTCAGCTCCTGACAGTTTCTATGCCCAAGAAGCTTCAACTACAATGTCACATTCTCCATCTTCAAATGGCTTCAACCTCAAGGTCAGACCCAAGGAAAATATTATGAATGACAAAGGACCACCTGAAGCCAATAAAGAATCCCAGTAACTGTCTCTGTTTACCAAGAAGGACAATGGCAAAACTCCAACCTTTCCACCCCTTTCTCTGCTCTTGCTTTTATGTGGATACTATATTCCCTTTCTTATTTCTTTAAAAAAAAAAAAAAAAGATTGTTTGTTCTTTGTGTTGGCCATGCATTCTGAAACTAAACCAGTTTCCCTAAGATTTTATTCAGTGTGTGTGTCTATATGTGTACGTGTGCACGCACGTGCATGCTTGGGGGATTAGAAATCACAGAATAGGAGCCTATAGTCATTTACAGGCAGAAAAAAAGATGTTTTTTCTAATTGCTTTGATTTTTTCCCCAGTTGGGGAACTGAGAGGAACCAAAGAGATTTTTATTAGTACATTTTATTATAGTTTCCCCAAAGCAGAGAAAAAAATAAATGAATCTTGACTGTCCTGAGTACCCCTGGACACAAAATGAGTCAGTAGTAGCATTCTAGTGGTAGGAGTATTGGTAAATATAATTGGACAAAGCTGTTCTAAGGCAGTACACTCAGGCAACTCCCCTCTCCCATTTCCTCTCCTAGTTTAGTCTTATAGAAATCCATCCTCCTTTATCAAGGGACAGAACTAAGGGTGCTCACTAAGGAAAAAAAAATCATACATATATATTTCACCTACATGAGGGTAGGAGCCAGCACAATATAGTTTTCTTTAGCCAAACAACTCTTCCCCCCAAACCAATCAATTGGATCTATCATGCCCAAAGCACTAAAGTTCAAAAGAGGATGCTTCTACCCATAAAGAACTTTTATTAGTACCTAGTAGAAAGAGAGCCCTAAGAAATACCCCAGAGACTTCAGAGTCCAATTCCATCAGTTGGCATATGGAGAAATGTGGGTACAGAGAAACTAAGTAACTAAGTATTTTGCTTCTGTAAAAAGAACCAATTCAGGTATTATCACACTGAAGATCTTTCATAATGTAAATGCATAATGTGTGGTAGCATCAAATTCAGCATTAGCTAGGTAATATTCTAGCTGGTACACTAAAAAGAGCACTGACTCTGAAATTAAAGTCCTGAGCTCAAAATCCCACTTCTCATACTGACCAATAATGGCTCTTTATGTAGTTTGCCTCTGGATTACATGAATGAGGGAGGGGTTAAATCATTTAACCTATCTAGGCCTCAGTTTCTTTATCTGTAAAATTAAGGGTTGGGACAACTAGGTGAATCAGTGATAGGGTATCAGGCCTAGAGTCAAGAAGACTCATCTTCCTGAGTTCAGAACTGACTGCTGATACTTAATAGCTGGGTGACCCTGGGCTAGTCACTTAACCCTGTTTGCCTCAGAGACATCTGTAAAATGAGCTGGATAAGGAAATGGAAAACACATTCCAGTACTATTGCCAAGAAAACTCCAAATAAGGTCACAAAGAGTTGGATATGACTGGAAAATGACAGGGAAAAAAGATGGCATATAGGATAGATAGATTGATTATTCTTCAATTTAAGGAGCAGACATAGCTAAAATGGAAACTGTCATTGTTCAGCAATACTTTGTGGAATGTAAAAGTACCCTAAATAAGAGAAAGTGTCAGAAATCTACAATTTGTGCTGTCTTCAATATAATGCTGGACTATTCAAACCAAAGATTTATAAACTAGGTAATGTTTCACAAAGGTTCATTTCCTAAAATGTTGTCTAAAATGAAAGCTATTTTAATTTATTACTTACTGAATCATCTTTCCTTTCTCAGTCTATGTTCCCCTCCTTTTCCATTTTGTTTTTCAATTATGAAGCATACCTTATTTTGACTTACAGCAATTTAAATTTGGTATTTCATACTCAACTAGCTTTAATTACTTAATTGAAATATGAAACTCCAACTCTGAATTCAGTGTTGGTACCAGATTTACATTCTCATAAAACTGAAGTCATCTCTTCACAAGATGATTCAAGGATTGGGCAGTTGTATTCAGGGCTTCTGGTGTTGACTAGAAAAGTCTCTGATTTCCAAAATTAATAAAAATAATTTGTTCTTTAACGTTCTTTAACCTATGACATTTAAAATGCAGTGGTGAAACTAATAGGTACCCAAACAACAGACTATACATATATCTGTTGCTTCAGACCAGTCTACATAAACTTGTAGAAAGCTCATCATCATAAGATTGGCTACCCAATGAAGACTGTTGTTGTTGTTGTTGTTGTTGTTGTTTTGTCCATGAAATACAAATACTATAGTGAATAAAAACAGCTAGATGGAACAGTGGATAGACCATTAGGCCTTGAAGATTTATGATTTAATCCATCCTCCAAAACTTATCAGTTATGGGTCTCTGGGCAAGTCATTTAACTTCTGTTTGTTTAGTATTCTCAACTGTAAAGCTGAAATAATAATAGCAATGCTTTCCAGGTTGGTTGTGATGAACAAATGAGATAACATTTGTAAAGTGCTTATCACCACACATAGATATTAATGAATGTTTATTTCCTACCATACTTCCTTCCTTGTGAGCAGACTAAATAGAGAGAAGACTCATTCCTCATGGAGCCTCAAAATAATGAATAAGTGAAATCTTTGGTAGAGGATTGCATGTGCCTTGATGCTATATTGTATATTATTATCAATGATTTGGGTAAAGCCCTAGATAGTTTACTTGTAAAGTTTTCAGATGATGTAAAAATGGGAGAGATTGTTAACATACTGGATAACAGAGCCATGTTGCAAAAGTTCTTTTTGAGCTAGGTTTAATAAAATAAGATTGTTATTGTTGTTCATCCTTTGTTCTGGAAGAAACTCAAGGACTTCATGAGGGTAATGTGTTGACCTGGGTATGAATTGGATTTAAGTGAGGCAGAGCTACAAAGTCTTCAACCTCATTCTCTCCTCCAGAGTCATCAGAGTCCAGTGGCAAGATAAAACTCAAGATGACAATGGCCCATAATGCAATGGGTGATCTTGGTCTTTGTAAATTAAGGTCTTTCCAGTGTCTCAGTTTGTCTGAGTTGATGCCATTCAGTGATTAAAGGCTAGAGAAGAACTGATGCAAAATACAGCCTAGTTTACCATCACAGAAGTATCAGTCTGGGAGGGGAAGACCCTCAGAGTTTCTGGCCAGAACAGAAAACAATTTCTATTTACACTCATTCAAAAGCATCATATAAAAATGAATAAGGGTAAATGGAAAGAGCTACACTAGGGTTCAAAAAAATCAACTTCACAAGCTCAAAACCTGGCAGATATGGCTAGATGTAAATAGATACAAAGCTTTTAATCGAATACAAACTAACATCAGTCAGCATTATAACAATGGGAAACTAAAAAAATGAATGTCATATTAGGCAATGCCCAGAAAGGTACATTTGTCTAGAAAGAAGGTATAACTCTTCTGTACTCTACCCTGGTAAAACCAAACTTGGAGTGTTGCTTGGTTCAGGTGCCATGTTAAAGAAAAAAATAGAGTACTAATTTATCAGAGGGTGATAAAAGTGCTCTTAGAAAAATCACATAACTTCCTTTGGCCTCAGTTTTCATTGTAAATTGAGAGAAATGAGTTAGATACTCTAGATCCATGTCTGGACACAATTAAGCTTTAAACACCTAGAGAGTAAACATTGTGATAATCTACTTGCTTTGTATAGAGTAGAGCTTCATATACATAACCCAGCAGTGTGCTAGGCACAAAGCAGGTGCTTAATAAATGTTGATTGAATCGAATTTGTCTTCCCCCCATAAAAAGTATCTAAGATTGTGAAATATTCATTGTATCTGTAAATGTGGTGGTTTTTATGATTTAGGGAATGTGTGCGTATTAAGATAAATATAAATAAAATCAACTTGATTCCACAGGTTATAACATATCATTTATTCATAAATGTATAGCAATATTGTTGATTTCTCCCAGATGCTATATTAATTTCAGATCATTCAGATATTTGAAGATTAATCTATATCATGGACTAAAATTTCCTTTTGTTTTTAATAGGATAATTTTTGCCTGTAATTCAGAATTCCTCTAGATATTCTGCATTGTAAGATAAGGCTAGTCTGATCTTTCAGGTAAGAATCTAGTTTGTCTACACATAATCTTCACACACATTGGTCTTCTTTGAAGTTATCAAAATTTGTAAAATGAACTGCTAATCTCATTGCTTTTATTTAACTTTTCTTGATAATTCTTCTTTGTGCTACTTTCCCTTTGCTTGATTTACAGCACATAAATTAAGAATTGGCCTTACATATCATGGATTGAGTTGGCTTTGGGCCATACCTAGGTTAGAGAATGTCTTCTGGAAGCTAGAAGTTGGGCAAGAGGGAAGGAAGACTAAACATGACTGGGATTCAGAACTGGAAGCCTGAAATAGACAAGTCACTAAAATGATTGGGGACTCAATTCTCAATATTTATAAAATGAAAAATTTGGCCTAATTTTGCTGATGAGGAAACTGAGTCGTGGAGAGATTAAATGACTTGCCCAGGGTCACAGACTTAAGTATCTGAGGAAGAATTTAGACCCATTATCTTCCTTGAAGCATGTGTATGTGAAAGGGCTGGCACTGGGAGGGATGGTGATGGTAATGTTGCATATGTCACAATCTGCTGATTTTACCTGTTAATTGCTTAACTGAAACTTTGGTTTCTTTCCTCTGTTACAAGCTAAATCTTAATCATTGGATGGAGGAAAGGGCATATTCAAAACTGAATATGCTATAAAACAAAAAGTATCAATAAAAAAGTCTTATAGTGAAAAAAATAAAGAAGAAAAGAGAAACTTGTGTTTGATTCTCCCTCCCAGTTACAAATAAATGATCCTATGATTTGTAGCATTTAAATTGCCAGTTTGATTCACTTAAATACCACAAACGTTTATGAAGCTTTTGTTCTGTGCAAGGAAACAGAGATATTATTGATTGCTATCCACCAAACAAACAAAATGAAAAAAAGACAACAGTTGACAAAGAATGACAAAATATATTCTGAATTACCTGGCTTTGGAATCTTCTGTATGTATTTAATGTAAATGACTATTGCATGCACCCAAAGAATACCCATGCATTAGATTTACTTACCTGACAAGATTTGGCTGGTCTTTTATTAATCATTTGATGTTTTCTACCTTCATTCTTTTGATCTATTCTAGCTGTTACTTTATTTTTTCATGTAATATGCTTTTGCTTGGTCAAACCTGTTTGCTTTGTATTTTGAGATGGGAATTTAATATTATTCTCAAAAAAGTGAACTTCAGGACAGCTTTGGAACTAATGTGTTGCACAATCCTCTTTTTTATTATTTGTATATGAAAATGTTCATATTTTTAAAATTCATGATGCTTTTTTTTAAACTTAAAAATAATTGTTTAAAAAAGAACTGTTAGGAGGAAAAAGCAATTGTCAAATGCCTCCTATATGCTAGGGACTTTGTTAAGTGCTTTATGAATGCTATTTCATTTTATCCTGCTTTATTTAGTATTGGCTTCTTTTCAATTCTGTTAATTTACACTGCCCATATATTAACACCAATATTATCTGATATACCATTATATTTCTTTTTTATCTATTCTGTGTTGGTAACAATTGTTTTCACTTTTAAAAGTATCTTTATGAAGTAATAGTCAAAGAAAGTTATTTATTTCACTGTTAGTTCTTGACATATTTGGTAGGATTGATTTCATTTTTGCTCTAATGATCCTGCATCTTGCCTGAATATGAAATAAAATATAAATAATATTTCTATGGAAGTATCCAATCTAACATGCCTATTAAATTAATCATAAATGAAATTGATCCAATTGAAATAGGATAAAATGTGGGAGCACAGGCATTATTTTGATTGGTAGATTTGTACATATTTTTTTCTATTTATTTCAGTAACTTTAGTCCAGTTCTTGGAAAGATAAATAGTCCCATTTTCCTTACAATAGTTCACAAAAGAGAAGAGCAGAATTAAAGTGCAGCCTTCTACAAGAAAAAAAGTAATTTTTTGAAGTTCTTTCAAGGACAAAAGATAATGGATGTTTTTATAGTTTGCATCTGGACTAACTGTATTAGCATCATTAGTGGTAATGTATTCCAGAAGACATTTAATGTAATTATGCAGATAATATTTTTTGGTTAAGAATGTTGTAGAATTCCAAATAACTGCATTTTTAAAGAAATTTTTTTTTCTATTTAGGGAAAGTCCTTAGACCAGTTTTTTCAGAGAGAAAATAGGATTATAACAGCTTTAGTCCTTACTTGATGTGTATTCATATATACACATATAAAAGTGTCTGCATGGATGTATACATTTAATTGACTTCTGTATTGGTAAACTGTCATTAAGTTGCTGTGTTAAGATAGTAAAGCCTACACAAATTCATAATAGGCATTCACTTCTAAGCCCTTTAATTATAATAGATATACCTAAAATACAAGCAGAAGCATGCTAAAAACACAATGAGCCTATTTTTGAAGAAAACATTTTTAAACATTTAAAAAACGTTTAAAGCACATATACCATCCCAACTATATCCCCCAAATAAAAATGGAGTGGTGATGTAATATCATATTTGCTAAAACTACTAAATTCTAAGATAATCCAGAGCTTGTCAGCTTTCCTTCAGTGGTTTTATTCCATTATATTTGCCTTAGTTTTATGTTCTGTACCCATTATATTGTCATTCTTCTTTCTAATTGTAATTGAGAGACTAGGGGAGAATTGTACAACTTCATCTCCAGATTCCCTTAATGCAAAGGATAGAACACTTTTCTTGAGCTAGTTTCTTGCAGCTCATAAAATGGATCAAAATGAATAAATCAAAGTGGCAACTGCTAAAAGACCTAGCTATTCATAAATATGCACACATGCCAGTCTATTTTCTAAGGCCTAAATATAAAATGAGGCTGCAAATTTGTATGGTCTATAGAGGCTCTGAAAGGAAGTAGGTGAACATTACAATTACTACCCAATTCTGCCTTGAACTTGGCTGTGTAGATTTCTGAATTTGGGGGAATCATTTATGGTTTGTTGGAACTTTATAGCCTTTGAGCTGAAATATTGATTAAGGAGCATTCTGCCAGGCCGTGAAAAGTGCATACCTCTTGATCAGATCTGCCTGTCTTCTGCATTCAAGATGACAGATTCTTTCCTAAAAAGAGCATGGTTTAGCCCAAAGTGAGAGGATTTACTATTGTGGGAAGGTTCTTCATATTGTATCATCTGACAAGCCTAACATTTGATTTAATGATATCTGAGATTCTTTCAGGGATAAACATTTTCTAGTTTCCAAAGTTGTCTGACTATATAGATAAAATAGAGCTCCCATTTTTAGGCAGATATATACTACTTCTTCACAGGCCCTTTTTCTCTTTCCCAAATCAAAGGAGAATGCATATGAATAAAAGGAACCAGAATCTGGATTCTTCCAATGTTTAGCATCCCCTCTTCAATATTTTCACTGTTTCATGAATATATGCTCAGACCCGCCTCTATTTTATTCAAGTACTTGCTCTGTGATCCTGTAAATATTTTCTAAAAAAATACAATTTGGATTTGTAAGATGCATATTGGAACAGATGCAAAAAAAGTAGATTTTTACAGAGGAATGAGGGAGAAAGAATTGTAGGTCTATTCAAAAGAAATTTTAGTTCCTTAACAAATGACTGAATTTTATTTTTCAAAGTCTGTTTTTCACTAGACAATTGTAATAGAAAGGTTCTCGTAATGAATGTTTTTCTTAATACCACAGATATTAGTGAGTTTTAGCAAAATAACTTTTCATGTTGAAAATATTTCGGGGAAACATTTGTGAAGATTCCTAGAAAATAGAGGCATTATGTATATATTGATTTTTTAAAAAAAGAAATGTAAGACATCAGGCTTTTGTATATTGTCGTTTCACATTAAATCAACCTATCAAGCATGTGTGGTACAGGGAAAATGTTTAGCATACTAAAATTAAGTAAGGTGAATTAAATGAGGCTTTGTGAAGATCAAGTTCTCTATAGAAGGATGTCAATATTATCAGATTTTCTAATTCTATTTTTAAAAATCAAAACTTAATCCTTTTTCTTTAAACACAGGAGATCCTAATTACCTAATATTGTATTCAAGTGCATGCTAAAGTACCTATTCTACTGACCTACTGTTCAATACTTTAATTTCCTTCAGTATACCCAACCTTATGGCATTTTCTATAGGATCTCCCACCTCTTCAATATTAGAAAAATTTAAGAGCACTTTTTGTGCATTAAAAGAAAAAGTGGTTTTAATTTTAAACTTAAATAGATGAATTCTTTAAAGAAAAAAAACCCACTTCACCCTTCATATTTTAGCTGTCTTGATTAGTTTCAAAAAGAACTTAATATCTAAAATTTCTCAGAGATATACTCTTTTTCTCTCACTTCTCCAAAGGAAGTAAAGGTCACATGGATATGGACTGCAAAGGGGAAAACTGAAAAGCAAAGAAGGGATTTAGACAAATAGTGCTTACCTTGTCTGAAATCTTTTGGAAATTTCATCTTATCCAACAGTTTTGTTTTGGTTTTCTCCACAGTTTTTGATGCTCATTTATTTACACTTGTTTGAAGGGCCCTGCATTTTTGTTCCTACATTGTTAATGGGTTTGCTCTTATTCTACCTTGCTAACCTAATGGAGGGTAGTAGTGAATACCCAGTTTATAAAGTCTAGCACCTGGGGTTTCACCTGTAGGAATTAAATTGAGTTGTGCCTTTGCATTTCAGATTCATGTTCCTTTGATTCTACTTAAAGTCATCCCTACAGAGAAGACAGTTACTCAAGGAATATGGAATTCCTTGTAGAATTTCAGAAAACCTACTTTTCTAAGCTTCCATAGTCCCTAAAATTCATTTGAGATGAGACACTGTTTCTCTAGAAATCTAGGGTGTGTTTAAGTGCAGTTTTAACTTTTAGTGGCTAAGACTTCGGAAACATCATGTATATTGCTTGGTGAAGATGAATCTTAAGCTATTATAAATCACATTAATAATAGTACAAGTAGACTAAGAGATTAGTTGGGTCTAAGAAAATCCTAAACTAACTGGGTGGGGTGAAAAGAGGAGAGAAAGATCTATAGAGAAAGGTCATCATGTAAGAATGGCAAACCCTGGTGGGATACTGTAATAGAACATCTCTGGAGGGGGGATAGGGAGTAGGAGAGTGATTGAGGATAAGGTGATGCGTAAAGAAAGCAGGAGATGCCTCATTAGCCTATATAATTTTACATAAATGGTATTTAGAACTCAAAGTCCAGTTCTGTGATTTGACTTACTTGTCTTCACTTCTCATGATCTCATTAACTCTTAGCCTCTCTAATCTTTTACATTCATTCCCCAACCTCTTCCTTGGAAATGATGGAATGATTTGTTTGTTCATTTGTCTTTTTATTTTCTTCTACAATAAATGTTAAATGTTTTTCATCTATAAAGTCCTAACATTAAGCATATCTAAACTTGACTTTATTATAATAGATCACTCATTAGCCTGAAGAACTGAGTTCAAATCATTATCACTTCCTTCATCACTATATTGGGAATTTTTGCAGTTATCTAACTTCTCTAGGATTTAGTTCCTTATCTCATAAATTTGATAGAGTTAGATTAGAGCATCTCTAGGGTCCCTTCAAGTCTAAATATATGTTCCTATGATGTTATGACCACAACATCTTCATCCTCTTCCAAATTCCCACCCTTGTCCAAAGGTAACCTTAATCTTGTACATTTTAATTCATTCTTTTGAGCTCCTATATCTATCTGGCTCCTGAAGCCTGTCAATTCCTTTCCCTTAACGCATCTCAGGTTTGCCTTAGTTGCTGGTATTATCAAATCCTTGGCCATCTTAAGCCATATTTACTCTAACTACTCCCTAACCACTTTGTCTATTTTTTTTTCAGACTTCACTCTATCCTAATCTCTTATTGATATAAGTAAATATCACTTTCCTAAAATATTATTTTGATCTGATTTCTTTTTCTGTGGTTTTCAGGTGTCTTGACATTCTATTAAAAATCCTTAAAGATGCTCCACCAATTAATTCTACATTCATCCATCTTCTCTTAGCTTTCTCTATTCCTCACTGTACTACACCCATAAAAATTTGCTTGTGAGTTTCAGGCTCCTGCACTTTAATATTCTGTTGTACCATTACCCCCAAGCCCACACTGCCCACCTTACTTCTTCCAGAACTTCAAGGCTACCTTTCTTCCAAATGCTGCACCCATGAAGCATTCCCATGAGATGTACCTGGTTTTGGTTACTTTCATCCACTTTCAAATAATTTTGATTATGTTTGTAGGTTTTTATTCCATGGGGAAATAACTACATACTCTTGTGCTAATGATTTAATTTCCTTTAGGGCATGAGGCCTGGAATGACAAGTAGACCCTGTTAGAATGAAGGCAGAGGGTGACACTGACTTCCATTGTTGATTGGGTTGATTGTTGACCTTTCTTAGAAAGGAGTGAAAATTTCACTGATGTAATAGGAAAAAACCTGGAGTCATAAGACTAGGGCCCTCATGAGGTTAGTTTTGGTGTATTTAAAGTTCTATCCTAAAGAGTGGCTTGTCCCAATTTCTTTAGAGTAAGTCTCTTAAGGGATTTACCCTCTTTAGGAGATGTTTAGGATTTTCCGTGTACTTTCTTAATAATTATTCCTCTTTACGGGGATAATGTCACTTATTGATCAATCTGGTAGTATGGATGAATTGTAATTGTTACTCATATCTGAGAAACAATGTACTCTACAGCCCATCCCTAAACTCCTTTCTCAGGTCAGGACCATTTTCTCTAAAATAGAAACTTAGCAAGTGCACTCTGGATGATGTTTGAAGGGCCCTGTTTTTTGTTGCCTACATCTTTAATGGATTTGTTCCTGCCCACCTAATCGTGGTTACTAGTGAACATCCATTTTATAGAATCCAGCACCTGAGGCTTCACCTGTAGGAATTAAATTGAGTTGTGCCTTTTTCACGAAGCCGCAACAAAAATGTGTTTTCCAGCGTCTGGGGAAGGAGTATAATTAGGGATACAACTGCACATCCATATTGAGGAAAGTTATTTCCTTTTTTTTTTTTTTTTTTTTGGCCCAGTCTGTGCTGCTGCTGCTTTGCAGTTTGAGGACCGAAAAGGAAAGAAATGCGGTTGGAGCCCCTGGGGATCAGTGCTTCCCTTGGGGAGGAGGGGCAGAAATAAGGAATGGCGGCGTCTGTAACCCAGAGAGAGAAGGAGGCTAGAAAACTGAGAAGAGGGTTCTGGAAATGATCGGAATAGGCTAGGCAAAAGAAGTTCCCGTCTTTTCTTCTTTCAGTCCTAATCTCAGCCTCAGCCCCAGTCCTAGCCCTACCCTCAGTTTATTTACAGCAAAAATCACACTCATAAAAGTTACTAGTTTACAAATTGGTGAGCCCCAAGTTGCTTTTATAAAAAAGGGTGCAAGGAAAAAGGCAAAAGAGAGAGAAACGGAGAGATGGGAGGAGATGGGGAGGAGGAGAAGAAGAAGAAGAAAAAAAAAAAGGTTACAAGTAAAAATTACTCCTGAGCTTCTGTTAACAAGGTCCCGGGCGACTCCAGGCGCCCCCTCTCTGCCATTCTTACCGATTCCTACTTTTTACTGCCTTGCTTTACCCGGCTGAGATTTAGTGCACACAAAATTCTTCGGATGGACTGCCAGTGAAAAACAAACAAAAAACAAACAAACAAAAAAACAAAAAAACAAACAAAAAAAAAAACTACGCATCCTTTCTAACCTTACTTGGAAACGTTAATGTTTGAAAGGCGAATACGTGAATTTGGACCCTCTTCACCCCCAGGGGAATGAGAGGCGCATGTTGAGCTGAAATTCTAATAAGCAAGGGAAGAAATTTGGGGGGGCACTAAATTCGCCTTTTTCTGTACTGGTGCGCCCCAGGGTTAGTGAAGTCCAGCCGGTGATCAGAGAAAGGATAAAAAAGGGAATCGCAGAAAGACCTAAGGTGTTCATAAAACTAGGAAAATCGGAGGCCAATATTCTTTCCTCCCAAGGCTCCCATTCTGGAGTTTCTACGACGTGGACACACTACTGCTCAGACTTCGACAGCCGGATTCTGACCATTCTTCATCGAGGAAGCACGTCGGTTTGGGTCAGTGTAACTAGTTGCCTCTGGCAACTCTGAAAATCTGACTTTGGTCAAAATGCCTGCGGAAGCGCAAAGCTCCATGAAGTTAGGACAGGGTACAGAAACTAAAGGGAGTCACTTTACCCGAATCAAAGGCAGGGCAGAAGTGGAGGGCCAACTATAGTATGAGACAGGTCTGGGTCTTGAGACTGAGAAGTCTCCTGACTTCTGAGAAGACTCCTTCAAAAACAAATATCTGTTTAGCCGTGAATTTTTAAAAATATAGAAATTAGTAATTGGGCCATCCATGGAGGAAGATGGTTTCGTTATTTTCTTCCATTGTACACAGTTTGCTTGAGGACCTAATGCATGGTTGATTGGGTCTAGGGAAAAAGTCATTCACTGCAGGGCAACTTCGGAGAAAGGCACATATTCAGGAGGCAGCTTTCTCTTTCTGGGGTTTTCTGGTGCACTTGGATATTAGAAAAGGGGGAGGTTCTTTACTGGTTACCCGAAGTAAAGCCCGTCACAGGAAAGAGGCCAGGCTGTGAAATCTGAGTACTGAGAGAATTTGGATTCCCTTTCACAAAGGAATGAACCTGAATTTACCTGAAATCAGTGATCCCGACGAGGTTGACAAAAATCTTCTGTGGGAGCTGGTCGCCTAACAATCTTGATGTTAAAGAAAGAGGGCTTTGCCCAGATCCAAATAAGTATTTGCGGAATTTGGTGAGAGGAGTTATTCAAAGTCTCGTCAATTGCTTTAAAAGTGGTTTTCTGGAAGAGTTAAGGCAGGAGAACGGGAAAATGAGGAAAGACAGCAAGAAAACCGAAGCTGGTCTGGGAGATGGGGAGTAGGAAAAGAGATTTTATTACCTTTGATTAGGGAATTCTCTTTTACAAACGTGTTCGTCTTCCTGGACTGGGACTTCTGAATTCTTCATTGCAACAATACACTAGGGATGGACTTAAGAAATTCAAGCAAGGAATTAATTTACAGAGTCCCATTTTATCAGTATCGATGGGGAGAGAGCGGACAACAGGAATAGGGATTGTAAAGAAGGGCTAAAAGAACGGGGAGCAGTGGGGTGGTGCTGGGTGTTTAAAAAAAAAGGGGGGGGTATTTAAGCCTCTTGCAGACCCTGTAGAGAGCCACAGTTCTCACAGTTCTGGATTAAGGCCACTGTGGGGCGCCAAAGCTCTACTAGGCCAGAGATTGTGCAAAGCGGATTCAAGAAAAGGAATCCGGGAGAACAGATGCACTTGGGAGGGAAGGGAGGGGGAGTGAAGAGGGACAAGGGAAGTAAGCAAGTGTGTGTTGGGGGTGGTGGTGGGGAGGACTTTTATTCTCCAGTTAAATTCGCCAGGGAGACTTTGTTACATAACATATCTGTGCGTGGGGTAAGTAGACTTCGTTAGAAGAGAAGAGGTGGGGGTACGGGTAGGGAGGGAGAGAATGCTCCCAGGACACGCATATCACACAAAAATTCAACCGAGGTCCCACGGCTGACTCTGGAGCAGAAATCCTGGGCTTCTTGACTCAGAAATCCCGGGTCACTTTCTACTCCCTCCCTGTTCATCTAGTGCCAAAAATCTATCGCGGATGGGATGGGGGGAGGGGGGTTGAACAGGAAGAAGAGAGACAGACTAGTGTTGCTCCCCAATCCGGTCTTAGAGAGGCCAAAGTACTCTTTTCTCATCATATATAGGAGTCAAAGCCCCTGGGGCTTTCCATTTGCACCCTGCCCACTCGTGTCTAGTTTCCTTCGTACCCCACTCGGGGTGAACCAGTTTGTACTGGAAACTAAGATTTTTTTTTTCTTTGAGGTCCCCACAGTGTTAGCCCAACCCATCTACAACCCCAGAGGACTTCTCAACCTTCCACTTACAAAGGGCGAGAAGCATGACTGAAAGCAACCTCCCTGAGCCTTGGGAGCGCCCTGGATGCTCAACCGTCAGCTGCCAAGGAAACCTGATTTTATTTGAGCCTCCCCTCTTTGGATGCTGGAGAGCAGGAGGCGGAGAGGACTCTGCAAGGCGCTGCGCGGCGGGACAGAGCTGAGAAGGGGTTAAGGATGAGAAGGATGGGGGTGGGGGAAGAGGCTGGAACTAGAGAAGTGTGGACCAGACTTCCAGGACAGAATATTCTTAGAGACTTTTTGCTGTTGCACCTCGTGAGCTTCTTGTTGTTATATTATTATTATATTCAGGCCATTCGAAAAGGTTAGGAACCCAGATTTAGAAATGGGATAATCCGAGTCTAAATATTAAAAGTAAAATCAGAACCAGACTAATATTTACCCAGACTACCATAAGTATTTCGCTTTGCAAAAGGGAAGAAAAGTGCTGGAAGAGAGCACTGGCTGCATGACTTCGTCGGTTTTACATTTTTCCTTGCAAAGATACAGAGGGACAATAAAGATAAAAAGCAACCTTCCCGATTGTTTATTGTGTACCCCTCCTTTTTTTCCTGTCTTTTTAAGACAGCAATAGCTCCCTGTGTTTCTCCAATAATGAGCAGTTACGGGCCTGGGACCAAATTGCATGCTTTGTAATATTCTCCTTTTTAAGTATC
Source organism: Sarcophilus harrisii (assembly GCF_902635505.1). NCBI lineage: Eukaryota > Metazoa > Chordata > Mammalia > Dasyuromorphia > Dasyuridae > Sarcophilus > Sarcophilus harrisii. Next base: position 204,849,108 of record NC_045429.1, read on the forward strand.
TCGCCGAACAACACAAAAGGTGAAAAAAAAAGTACGTTGGATCAATAACCAAGATTGTTATTTAGATAACGAATTAATCTCCCTGTTATAATACTTTTATAGTGAACTTTGAACCCCTTCTATGAGAAAAAAGAGTTTAGAGGGAAAAAGTCTCCAACAGGATTAAGGTTTTAATTACAATTCCCTATCGAAGTAACATGTTTGATTAGCTGATCTTATCAATTAATAGTAACATTAAAGCTTATGAAACAGATTCGCAGGAAAATATACTGGGAGTGGGGGTGGGAGAGGATCTTTAAAAGTAAACGTTTCCGGAGACCTTGTCGGGCTCCAGCAAAACGAATTCGAACATAGGAACCTATTCGGATCCTATTGCCCATACACCTAACTAAGATCAAATTCTACTTAGTGGGAGAGAGAAGGGCGGGGTGGAGAGAGGGGCAGCAGACTTACTCTGTTGGAAAAACCCGAAGCACCAACAGCAGAAAAACCTTGCTCGTGAAAATAAAAGGACCATGGAAGAACTCCCCAGCATGGGCCGAAATCAAAGTTGCTGCCCAACCAGGGCGGTATGCCGTTCAACGCATTTTGGTCAGCCTTATATTCGCAGGGAAAATAAAGTAATTTGAGCATGCATCAACAGTTTTCCATAAAATACGAGTTAAAAGAAGTAATAGAACTAATCACTGTCTCCTCAAATCAAGTAGAAAACATTTCAATGCACTAATTAGAGTAATTAGAATAATAAGCCTCTGCCTATATGTGGTAAGACAATGTGTACAAACAACTTTATTTAATGTATACTGGTAATCAGTGATGCGTGCGTGCTTGAATGCTTAGTGCAATAAAACTAACCTCCGTCCGCCCAAACAATCAAATACAAATTAGTTTAATGATTGTGCCTGCTGCATGTCTTAGAAATCCACAGGCAGAGGCGAGTAAATAGAACCATCCTTGTTTGTGTGTATGTCTCCCCTACTGACCAAGTTGTTGCTGCCGCCTCCATCCACTGGGCAGTGAATGATTGTAGATGTGAATGAATGAATCAGAGAGCGAAGGAAAAGGAGAGAATTAATGAATGAAGCAGAAAAACCTAAACAGCCCAAACTTTTAAACTAAAAGGTTTAAACCAAACAAACCTGCCCTGGAGAAGAGGAAGAGACTACCTTACTGACCATATTCAACCTGGTTTCCTGAATCACTTTAACATCTCTAAATATGAACATCTATTAGAAACTATACATTTGTCTGAGTTTTATTTAACAAACCGTGGCCTCGGAATAATTTAAGAACTTAGCCTCTTTCTTCTTATTCTATTCTTTGGGGCTGTCCACATAAAATTTCTCTAATGAAATCTCCAGATCCAATTTTTTTTTTTCTAAACTATGTGATTTTCTTCAACCAACCAATGCCCTATTGTCAATCTGTGGGAGCTAGTGAGTTGTTCAGGCCAAAAAGGTGGCTCCAAAAATATCTAATATCTTACCTTGGGTCCTACGATGTTTCTTTGTTACAGCCAATTAGCTTACATAAACTTAAATGGTTTGGGGTAATATCTTATTCTAGCTGTAAGCATGCCAAATAGGGAGGAATTCACCTAATTTTTCTCTCTCTAAACACTGATTTTTTACTTGCTTAAAAATAAGAACAATTTCACAGGAAGCCAAAAGTGGCTAGTTTTCTGGAGTTCTCTGTTTTTCAATTTTCCAGTTTGGTTCCTTTGCACTTTTCATAGAAAAGTCTGAGAAAAGAAATGTTTGCAGAAAACTTTCAGGGCTTAGGAAAGCTCATTCTGAAATTCATCTAGCATCTTAGAAGGAATATTGCCTTCTTTCCTAAATTATGGTTGTCATTTCATAGTGATGCCCTTTCTCCCAGCTCTTAAGTTTCATTTCAAGGGGAATCATTTACCTTCTATATCTATCACTTCGATCTGGCTTTTTGCTTTTCTGATACACTTCCTTTTGTTGATCTGTGCCAGCTGATTACTTCATTATATTCAGCTTCAAAATCCCGTAGTAGGATATGGTAAAGAGAATACTCCTGGATCCAGAGGGAAAAAAAGGTTTTTGTTTTTTTGTACAGACCTACTTCTCTTCCTCATTCCATGTAAGTAAGCTCCACCTGTAACTGTTACCATGTCCAACAAGTACTCTCATTAAAAAAATAAATAAATAAAAAAGCTTGCTTTTGCAAACTTCCTAGCTTTGAGATGCTTTCCTAGAAGTAGGACAAATAACTGAAGGCTACCTACCCTCTTTCTCAATCTCTCTCCACTTCATCACTCTCATTCCTTCCTCTAAACCTTGGTCTTGGTGTAAGCATTAGGACCAAGACTCTAGCCAAATCACACTTTTCTAAACTTAAGTCTAGCACCAAATAAATGCACATTCAAAAACCAATACAACACCAAGTTGTCCCACTCACTTTCTCCTTCCCCCAAGGGCTCTGAATCCAGGGTACAGAAAAGTAAGTAGCAAAGCTTTCACATGCATCTGTCTAAAACTATTGATGCTGACTTGAAGAATGTCCAAAAAATATGCCGAAAAGTGAAAATACAGGAAATAACCAGCCTTTGGTCAAGGTCTCCTTTTTTTTCTCTTAGGCCTTGAGACTGCAAAGCTCTAAGCTTTCCTTTCAACGTGCATACTTTAGTTAGCTAGTTCAGCGTATGGGTGAAATGTGCAGTGTGATGCAGATGAGTCTCATTTGCTTCTCTGTATAAGAAGATCGGGTATCACGAATTCGTGCCCCCTCAACAAACTCACCAGTTGCCCTATTCAAAGGCTTTATTTCTACTATGATGGGATATGTTGTTAAAGGAACAGAAAAATAAGTTACTAGGGTAAAGAATTAGCTTCAAAATCATGTACCATGGGAGTAAAAGATCACATAAAATTTCTTCTAATGGAACGACATTTCCAGCTGTGGAGGGGGAAAAAACCCTACAACCTTAAGAAAATGTATTTTTGAATGAAAGACAACGCCTTACAATTGAATATCGGTGTTGGATATCTTAAAACAACTTTTCTTTCTCCCTGTATTATAGTCAAATAATTGAGTTTTTAAACTCTATTTTTATTTTTACCAAAAAAAGGGATAGAAATGCAAAGATTATTTTGTGGGAGAAAAGACTGTGATCCCTATCCAAAAAGACGCTGAGTTCAAGTTTAACCTACCGATATATTTATCGCAGTTCTGCGGCACATAGAGAGTTAATCATACACAATTTATAACAATCAAAGGCTCGTTCATATTGCTAAGATGGGGACCTAATGTTCCCCTCTTTCTTTTTAAAATCTGTGACAAAGTACGCTTTTGTGAGGCATATATTTTGTTTCCTTTTCTGCATGACAGCTATCCATTCTGAGGACGCGGAGCTGTTTACCACCAGCCACAACCACTGTCGAGAATAGTCTTAGGCTTAGGAGAATGGAATATATAAGGTTTTCTTAAACCCCAGACAAAGAGCTATAAAAGCCCTGAAATACGTGGGTGGAATAAAGTTTAAGAAAGATGTGCATTTTTGTAATGGCATGAAATAGCCTCTCAGACATTTCTTAAGCAAATAACATGTCTTAATTTTATCAATAAACAAAATTGCAGGAACAATAAGAAAAGAAACTGGGGCTGTTTTGATGGAATTTAACAGTTTCAAGCAAACAGAGTCGTTTATTCCGACAAAGTGAAATTAGTATAAAATTAAGTTGATTCAACTAGTAGGGAAAAAAAAAAAGTAGGATTAAGAAAATGAGCGTGAATAAATACTCTGGCTCTTTACCAAGCACATGAATGATCTTAAGATACTCTCCGAATGAACATTTGCTTATCCCTGGAACCAAACAAAAGCGCAACAACAACAAACAAAAACCAATTCTACATAAAAAGACATTGACTAGAAATACAGTAATCTTTCCTTTCATAAGAGGGCATGAAAATAATATAGACTGAGCAAACATGAAAAAAGTTGATGTTTTTCTAGTTGAGATGCTGGTCCTAAGCTACTTCTGCATTGTTTGAAGGGATAGAGGGGTGGGGATTCCAGGGTTGGGGAGATAGAAAGCCATGATTTTAACATCTCACTCACTTCTTGTTTCATATTTTATTTAAGTAAAAATCCTGAGTTGAAAAAACATTTAAAACCTGGATGAACATGACACCTTTATGTCCTATTGCCAAGCAGAAACTTCAAGATACTTCTTTCTTATCCACTGCTTTCCTCTATCCTTTTCAATTTATTGAAAGGTACACTTGCTCATGAAAAATACAATAAATTTCCCTCTCTCCAGACTCCCCTTCATCAACTTTCCAGCTTATTTTCCTTCTGTATCACAAATAGTCTTTCCTCTCCATTTCCTTTCTAAGCTTCAAGAGTCAAACAGTATTAGGAGGTTGATTAAGAAATAACAAAGGCAAATCATAAAATCTAGTTGTGAGAAAATAACAACTGCTCCTGCTCAAAGTCCCTTAGCAAAGAGGCCTGCTGCCTTGCTGCTCTTGTAAATTATAATTCAGTTTATACATACATATGAACTGATATATACTTGAATATAATTTCTCCCCTTTTTCATTGTTTCTTCAGCACCTCCTTCATTTGCTTCTCTTGAAGGAAAAAGGAACAAGACATGAAGATCTTTATCATGATCATTTTACCAGTCAACTCCTTCTGCCCAGAAGGCTTCGGCCTCCATTGGTAGAGGAATAGGAGGGAAAAGAGAAGAGACGTATGCTTTTGTTGTTGATATCTGAAATATAAATGAGGTCATTTTATGGGAGCTGACTATTCAGAAGTGATATTCCACAAGGACTGATTCCACGTGGTCCTTCATCCTACCTTTCTGGATCTCTTTCACACAATCATCCTTTCTGCCTCTCCTTTCTTTAAAAAAAAAGTCACTTCTGTTTAGGAAAACATAAAGTGTTCTTCAAAAATTTTTTCAGCCTCTATTGTGAACATTTGGGGAAAACAAGGGAAAGAAAGAGCTTGTTTACTATGGCTATACCAAGGTCTCTGGGAACACAATTCTGATACTTAAACCAGATGTCATGGCCTAAATTGGTAGGTACTATTGCCTGGAGTTTGATAGAGATTCTTAAATTGGAATCAAGATTTACCCAATAGCAGTAGTCTTTTCAGGTCTAAAAAAGGCAGGTGCCCATCAAAAAGAAAACAACAACAACAACAATAACAAAACCTTGTCCAGTTGACACGTGATGTTTTCCAGTTAGCATGCCCCTGTTGTTTGGAACAAAATGATCCCTCTCAAAGTCCACTAAAATGTCCTGCAGAGGGCAGATGTTGCTTGTTTTCTGCATAAAACTCAGTGAAATATTGACCATGGATTTAAATCCATACTGAGCTTAAACATTTTACCCATCAGCATGTCTGCAGTCACCAAACACTTCTTCTTTCTGTCACTTCTCTGCCAGGCTATTGATAAGATCATTTAGCTGTATCTGTTGGGGACCTGTGTAATATTGACTAGGAGTGAAAAGATGATCAGATCTAATAAGTCCAGAAACTACCATCGAAGGAGATATTGTACTTGTTCAACTAAATAAGGCAAAGGGGATTTAACAAACAACATATCTATTAAATAACAAGAAGCAGTTTGGAATTCTAACTAGTCTAAAAAACCAAATTCTTTATGGAATGCTTCCCCATTTCCTTTGGAATCTTCATAGATCATACAATTGATGATGACGACGACGACAACAACAACAACAACAACAACAACAATATCTGTTCTGGGCATTATAATCAGACCCACCTCAAGGTCCTTCTTCTCTATGTTTTTTTTTTCTTTCTATTTTATGGCTCCTAACTGCCTGAAGTTAAATAAACACTGCCTTGTAAACCTTTGCTAAACCTTAATCTTTTTGTAAAACTTACATGAGAATACATTTGACACGACTACAAACACTTGTCGAGCACTGTAATGTTGCATGGATTTCAGGAATATGTTGCTATTAAACATAGTTGATAACTTACAAAGAGAAAAGAAAAATAACCTTTTTAAATAAGTTACATTTTTTTTTTCCTGAAAGAAAGCTCTTATATTATAAAAAGAGAAGTGAGCAGAGTTTAACATCCACCAAGTTTCAAAGATGCTTTCAAAGAAATTTCTACACTGACTGGGTGATGCTAAGCTGGAAAGAGATACATAAGTATCTAACTATTTATAATGCATATGACCTGTTTGTAAGACCATTAAATATTGAGGAAATGAAAGCTCAAACTCTCTGATCATTTGGAAGGAATATTAACAAAATGAGTGGCAAGTACCGGGTTTATATATTAGAAGGAAAATGAAACCATAACTTGTGCTCTACCAAAAGACTATGGAAGTTATAAACATGAAATCTGGCAGTAAATGCATAAAATTTATTCCAAAACTTCATGAAGTTTAAAGGAAGTGAGGTGTTTTACACATAACTCAACATAAGGACTAGATTTTTACTCCTTTAAAATTTAAGAACTATGCAATTTGGCACTATATTTAAAAATAAAATAAAGATTTTTCAATAATTAGAACAAACTATGAAGGTATTGTGCATTTGTTTTATGTAGATAATAAAATATTACTTTAACATAAATATATAAGGATCTCTGCGTTTTTATTTTTTCCCCACAAGCACAACCAAATGTACCAAAACAAAGTATTCTTAAAGAGACTGAACCAAAAAAAAAAATACATCCCATATAGATTTTGTTCACCTACTCATTTAAAGCTACAGTAAAAAAAAAAAAACAAAAAAACAAAAAAACAATTTCCAGAACTTTTTTTGCTTCAAAAGAAATAAATATACATTGAGGCAGGCCACTTAAAAATGATATGAAAATATTTCCCTGGGTAGCATTTAAAAAAAAGAAAAATAGACAAAGAAACATTTAAACTATTTCTGCATTTCAAAAGACAAATATTAAACATATGTACATTGTGGGAAGGTTCAGTGGTAACTTTTGTTTTACTAAAACCTGTTAAGAGTTAGAGGATCTTACAGACATATCCTCTGAACTCTGTCTTCTGACCTTACCCACGCATTTATAAGTCTCTGAAAGTTCATTTCCTCCCTTTACCATTGGATATCTGCCCTGCTCTAAATTACTTCACCAAGGGCCAGTCCCCAACACTGAAAGAACAAGCAGCTTGATGCACCCCAAAGCAGCTCTGTGCCCTATCACTGTGATCATCGTTGGGGAAATACAATAAAGGCAAATTAAAATGCCTGTTATAAATCTCTATTTATCTGGCAAAACTTTGAAACTCAGTCATGGGAATCTGAAAATACACTAAAAAAGCATATTCTCTGAAAAATAAAAACAAACAAAAACCTAACCCTGGCTACTGATTACAGTGTGGAAACCAAACCGTGATTTTATGGTAGTGAGTTTCATTAAAAAAAAAAAAAAAAAAAAAAAAGTTAATACTAAGAACAAAACCTTTTTAGATTAAAAGCGATAAAAAAAGTCTTTTCCTTTTAGTGACCTTTTTGCCAAGTACATTTTAAAAAATGTAACATCACAGTTTATTGATGCTTATTTTTAATAATTTCAAGTTTTCTCTGAGACTTCCCTATAGAGTCTTTTGCTTTTAGAAAGTTAACCATTTTCCATGAAGAGAAGGTCAAGAAAAGCACTTAAATCTATTAACAAAGGGAAGAAAGAGGTGGACTGAAGATGACAATTTTTTCCCCAGTTAATTTGGCTCCCTCGATGAAAGAGAAAAAATAAGCTTCCTAAATCAGACTGGCCTTTCGTGCCATATATGATGGAAGGAGAAGGCATGGGATGATACATTTTGAGTTGAAAAATAAAACCTGAGCTAGTCAAGATAAGATCAGTGCACAAATCGGAGAGAACTCCTATGTATGCACAGATGTATTTTGAAGTAATAAATGCATACACAATTACATTCTTGGATTGTTTTCTTTTAAATGAAAACACTCACTCTTTTCAGAGTTCCCAAGTTTAATTGCTGTCGTCAGCACAAATATTTCCTTGAGATGACGTTATGAAAACTGAAGGCAGAGAACTTTCTGTGGGGTGTCTGAGGGCAAATATTTCCCTAGTTCTCTTCAAAGTGCCACTTTCTTTCTGTTGGACAACTCTGGAAATGTATTTAACCTCCACATTTCCTCGGAGCTCTTTCACAATGGGCCCGCCTGCTAAAATGAAGCAATCAGTCACTCAGTATCGATTTTTCTTTTTTCTTCCCTCCACCCCCACCCCCCAAACACTGCCTGAAAATGAAGTTTACTTTGTTGGTGGCAATCTAAAGAGGACTCGACTTTCTGTCCTAGGCTCGGAACTTGGCTCGGATAAATCGGGGAGACGATGCACTTTTCTTGAAAGCGGAAACTGTTTATTTTGTTTGAAGCCAATCATTTTGCTTTGGTAAAAGGAGAAAATAAACGTTACACCGATGTAAAGGGAGCTGAAGGTAACCAAAGTTCACATACAAGCAAGGAGAACAAGGGTCAACATACTCAAAAGAGCTGCCAAAAACTGGCCAACTCTCATTGCTGAATAAAAAATACAAGGCAATTTCAAAGTGAACCTGTGGGGTGTGGGGAATAGGGAAGGTGGGGAATATTTTCATGAATTGGTTCATGTAAACTTCAATTTTCTTGCAGTGCAAATTTCTACGGTTAAATACTGTTGACATCAAAGAATTTGTGTATTGTTTTGTCCTCTCTCCCGTTGGGAATCCACATTAAATAAACACCGGCAGCATGTGCGAGCTATGGAGCTTCATTCCAGGATGGAAACTGCAATTGTGTTTATCATGGTTTGGCAGATATTTTTGGTAATTAATTTAGTTTTGCCAGGTATTATCTCAGTCCCTGTCATCTCTCCCTCGCCCCCTCTCTCTTTCCCTCCCTCTCTCTCTCTTTCTCTCTTTCTCTTTCCCCTGTGTGTGTGAGATACTCACTCCACTTCATTGCCTGGGTACTCGCCTGTAAAGGTCAAAAACACATCGTTACACCTGCTACCCTTTAAAGGATAGTCCAGCGATTTCGTTGCCTTTTTTTCCCCTTGGGGGGATTAAAAAAAAAGTAACAATCAGAAGTTAAAGAGGGAACAATGGGGCTGGGAAGTGGGTAAGGAAGGGGGGGAGCAATCTCTTCGTACTTCCCCCTCCCCCCAAAAAAGAGTTCACTGGACTGGAGTCTGCACCCCGTGATGTGGTGGCGTGTCCCTACTCCCCCCGTATACATCCTCGGCTCCCGGCAGAGTCCCTCCCGGAGGAGTCATCCTTTTCTCTTTCTGTCTCCTGTTACAAAACCAAACTCTCACCACCTCCTTCTCCAGTTGTAAGCTGTCCGCCAGGGAGGTGATCTCCTGGGCCGAGGGCTTGGGACATTTGAGGAAATGGCTTTCCAGAGCCCCCTTGACGCTCACCTCGATGGAGGTCCTCTTTTTCCGCTTGCGCCCCTGGGCTGCGATCTTGTCTATGCTGGTGGGACTGCCCGAGGACGAGTCCGCCTCCTCCAACCACTTGTTCAACAAAGGCTTCAGCTTGCACATGTTCTTGAAGCTCAGCTGCAGGGCCTCGAACCTACAGATGGTGGTCTGCGAAAACACGTTCCCGTACAAGGTACCCAGAGCCAGTCCTACGTCCGCTTGGGTAAATCCCAGTTTGATCCGCCGCTGCTTGAACTGCTTGGCGAACTGCTCCAGGTCATCCGAGGTCGGCGTGTCCTCATCCGAGTGTGGATCGTGGTGGGGCCCTGGGTGACCTGGAGGGCCCTGCGGGGGCGGTGGCGGTGGCGGGGGTTGCTGGTGCGGGTGGGAATGCGGGTGCGGGTGGTGTTCCCCGTGGTGCTGCTCGTCGTGGGCGTCCCGTAGGCCATGGTGGTGGAGCCCCGTGGGCTGGCCCCCAGCGCCCAACATGCCGTTCACTGTGAAGCTGGGCTGCGAGTAGAGCAAGCCCCCGTTGGACGCTCCCATACTGGGAGGGAGGTGAGCCGCTGCAGCCGCGCTCCTCCATGCCCCGGGCCCCGGGTGATGGTTGGCGGCGTGGTGTACCAGATGCGGCGGCCGCTGCTGCTGTTGCTGTTGCTGCTGCTGTTGCTGTTGCTGCTGCTGCTGCTGCTGGTGTTGTTGCTGCTGCTGCAGGGACCCCGGCCCGTGAAGCTCGTCTCCACGCCCGGGCTGCTGTACCACCACCGAGGGCTTGATGTCCGGCTGGCCCAGGGGGCTAGTGGACCAAGGGGAGCCGTCTCCACCGCCCCCGCCGCCGCCCCCGCCCCCGCCGCCGCCGCCGCCGCCGCCTCCGCCGCCGCCGCCGCCGTGGGACAGCGCGGTGATCCACTGGTGAGCGTGGCTGAGCGGGTGCCCGTTGCTCTGCAGCGCGGCGTAGTCGCCCTGCACCAAGCTCTGCGCCTCTCGGTATCCTCCAGTGCCTTGCTGCATGCCGCCCGGCGGCTCGGCGTGCACGATGGAGGCGCTGGAGGTGAGCAGGCTATAGTGGTTAGACGCTGCGGTCGCCATGACTCTCGGAGCCGGACTGATCTCGCCGGTTAAAGGAGCCGCGCATTTGACAGTTACTTTTTCGCCTCGGGCTCCCTCTCCCTCTCTCTTTTCTCTCCCCCCCGCCTGATGCTCCAACGCCTGCTCCGACGCCTGCTCCGACGCCTGCTGGGGCTGCTACTGCTATTGCTGCTGCTGCTCCAGCTTCTCTCCTTCCCTTTCTCCCTCCCTTCCTCCCTCCCTTCCTCTCTCTTTCTCCTCCTCTCCCTCCCTCTCTCTCTCTCCCTTGCTCGCTCCGCTCTCTATCCTCTCTCTCTCTCCAGCTTTCTCTCTCTCCCTCTCCCGCTCTCTTGGCAGCTCTGGCTCGCAGCGGCACGCGCCCGGGCCCCGCCCCCACCGTCCCCTTCCATTGGTTCTGCACCTTTTGATTTACGTGGATACCGTTAGCAACCGCCCGGGACGGCTGAGCTGATTGGACGACATTTTTACCCCTCCCCCATTTCCCCGCCTCTCCTCCTGTCTTCTCTCCCTCCCTCTCTCCTTATTCTGATTCCCCCCCCCCAGCCCCATCTACCTCCTCTTTGGTGGGCCCCGCCCCCCATCTGTTTCTAACGAGCGGAGAAGCGGGGCGGGAGGGTAAACCCAGCGCTCTAGTCAACTGAGGCCACATGGAAGAACTGGAGGATGATGGGGTTCACGCCTCCTTCCCAGTAGAAAATTTGTGAGGGAGTAAGGGAGGCTGGACGAAGGCTGGGTTGTACTGAACTAGAGGAAGCCCAGTTCTTGTTCCTGTAGGGGACACGCGCGCGCGCAGACTCTTCCCCCCCAACATACACACACAAACGCACATCTCATTCAAACACCGTTAGACTTTCAAACCTAGTACCAAGAAGAGTCTTGACGACTCCTGTTGCAACAATTCCTGTGCAATGTGAAGGGCTGCTCAACATCCTCTTGTTGTGTCATTTTGATGCTCATATAGCTCATCTTTGAATTCCTTTGCTCCGGAAAAGTCTCTCTGTCTCCCTGTATCTCCGAGCACTTCCCTACCTCGTGGACTGTGCCTTTTCAAGGTTAACAGATTTAGTTTTGTTCCCGCTCCATTCACTCACTCCCACCTGCTCCTGGGAACTATCAGCCACCAAGAGAGAATTGAGAGTCCTGACTGGCTAAGTAGGGGACTGTGGTGAACTCCCGATGCTGTTGCTGTCTGGGCTTAGATTTTGCCACATCATGATGTTCTGATGTTATTATCTCTTAGAATGTCCTACGCTGTCAGACTCATATACGTGTACGCAATTCTGGAGTGCACGCACAGCCTTTGGTTTGAAAACTTAAGTTATGGGGTGGGAAAACCCCCTCATTAGAGGTGGTGGAATTGCAAGAGTGGGTCGGCAAAGGCAGAGTACACCATTCTTCGTCCTCTTCTAAAGGTAAAGTAAATCGCTCGGGGGAAACCTCTAGTTCTGAATATTTCCACAAATTCTTGACATTAACCAATCATTTTCGTCTCTGGAGCTTTTCTTTGTAACTTCGTTGGATACTTTAAAAATAGAGCTGAAGAGGAATATGTATGTGTGGGTAAAGGAGTAGATAGGAAGGAATCTAAAAACTTTTGTTCAGGTTCATAGTTTAACACTTAGGTCACTATCTGGCTAAGTCCTGCTCCGTCTTCAGCAAATTGAAAGAGCAAATCACAAAGCATTATATCGCCCTAACCACGATTGCTACTGCTGCTGAGTCGGGGGACTGTAGCATTTTAGTCAATTTCCAGACTAATTTAGTAGCAGATGCCAGCCTCGTCCAGAAATCACAGTGGGTGGGGATTTTGCCGATCCTGAAAGTTTTCTTATTTCCATAGATTTAATGTTGCTACGATCTCCCATCTTGGAGAGACTCGGTAATATCAATAAGTCATACACCACAATGGCTAGAGACTTAAGAGCCAGCACATAGTTCTTGGTACAACTGCGGGAAAATGAGAAGGCAGATAGCGGGGAAAGGAATTAGGGAAGAAGAAGGAAGGTAGATCTATATTAAAGTTGCAGACTGAAGGAAGGGGGAAAAACGTAGGGGGAAAGTGATCTTAATCCCTTGCGCACAAGTGGTGAAGGCGCCGGAAGTGGCTCTTGTCCCTGAGTTAGAAGACGGATAAACTGCTCCAAGGGAATGGTTCTCTGTCTCGAAGCATCTTACTGGAAATAGCCCAGTGGAGTGGACTGGAGAATTTATCATTACTAACGAGAGGCAGCGTTCTTCTGGGAATGGTTGAGTTTATAAATTACTACGTTTAACCACTACGGCAGGGCGCTCTGGCTGCAAATTTTCCACGTGTTCTATGTTTTTGAGTGTGTACGTGTGTTTGTGTATGAAATGGGTTGGGGGAGGGGCCAGCTCCCAGGCACACCATATACACGCGACCAGGCGAACACATACACGCACAATGGACTGTGCAAGGGAAACTCTTCTATTCTCAGCAGCACTAGATTCGAATCAAGGGAGCCAAGATAGGACTCTCTAAGGAAAGAGATCAGATATTGGGTTAATTTTATCTTCTTTAGCCCAAACGGCAATAATTTCTTTTTAACATCGAAACTCTACCGAGGTACTTGTGCCCTTTTCTGCTCCTAGCTGGAAGAGAGGCCAACTCCTATCGTGTTAGTTACTTCCCCACCTTCTTCTCTGTCTTCCACTTTAATTATTCCCCCCCTCCAAAAAAAAAAAATAACCCTACATACTGCTCTTTTCTTTTGCCTATCCACTTGGAGCTAGAGCAGTAAGCTTCAGCTCAGCCTACGCTCTGAACCCACTCATCTCCCCAGGATGCCAGCTGCGGCTGCTGCAGTTACAGTCCAGCTGCCGTCTTCAGCACCAGCAGCCCGGAGAAGAGAATTCGCGGCCGCGGAACCCAGAGTCCAGGGACGCTAAAGGGCACAGCTGTAAGAAAGAGCCAGGTCCTAGGTCTCCTCTTAATTCCCTTCCCCCTCTTTCCCCTTCAACCCCGATCTAAGTCGATCCCCTACTCTTCTTCCGCCTTGCTGCTGGATTGAATTTCTCCTTTGCTTACATGTTTTTGGTAAGCGGAGTAATGTTTGAGAAGGTAGAGCTTTTTAAATACACCTCTGAGCATCCCCCGAAAGAAAGGACTAAGTATGACTACCCCTCCAGGGTGCGGAATAAGAGCGAAAGTTGACTCTTTCAAGGAGGTAACGTAACTCCTTGTCCTCTAGTGTCTGTTCCCTCTTTTCCTCCCCCCTCCCCCATCGCAGCCACCCCCGTCTCGGCTTCCCCACCCTCTGTATTCTGTTCTCCCGCTTTTCCTAACCCAGTGCCTGAACTAGTGCAGTTGACGCTCTCTTCCAGCTAGTAGCGGGCTGGGGGGACGCCAGTTAGGGCGTGGGCGGGGACTGAATATCAACAATTAGATCTGCCTATGAGGAAACCTCACTAGCGATTATTGATCTGAAAGCTGCAGCACCGGGAACTTCACAAGCTCCTTCTAGCTTTTTTTCTCCTTTCTTTTCCCTTCTCCTCTTCCCTCCTCCCCCCGCACATTTTGCAAGCAAACAGAAAGAAAGAAAGAAAAAAGATCGGTTTAAAACTGGACAATACCATGGTCGTCCTATCAGTTTTTTTTAAAATACCTAACATATCAGTAGGATATCGGACCTCAGTTTTAATCGTGCAATCATCAAACTAGGGACCCGGTGGAAACCTCACAGCCTCCTAAATTAAATTAACAATCTCTGCGTCCCTATGTACGGCTGAGAGCACCGAGGGCGTCTTGAGAACTGTGGATTCCGAAGAGATGCAGGCTCCGCCTTCTCGGCCCCATCATCATCATCCTGGTAGCCTTGTCATTAATACTGTTTCTTAAGCATCCTTCACATTGCTAGCTCTCTCCCTCCCCAGCGGAGGGAACCCCCAGCAGCCAAGCTCTTGATGTTGCTACCCTCTGGGATTCTTCTAACCTATACTTACTGCAGTTTTAGCCCCCTAAATGGGGGGTGATCTAATAGTGCCACGGAACCCGGGATGTGAAAGAGACAGTCATGTGTCCCCTTTCTTTGGTGGCTGACCCTGCTGGATTAGAGGTTTCAACTCGCCTTTCTTTCCTTTCTCTGCCCATATAAAAGCAGGTTGAAGGTGATGCGGTGTCTCGGGCAGACACTGCAGTGTTTTGATTCAACTCAGCCCTTTTCTCTGTTCAAAGCAGCTGTTCAAATACTAGGGCTGCTTATTTTGACGTGGAGAGGATTTTCAAACAACCCTAAAATGCTTTGAACTGACAAGGCTCCTTGATATCTCCTTCATTCCAGTACAGCTATCCAAGAATACATATATACATATCTATATCTATATCTATATATATATCTACAAAAATATACATACACAAACAAATATACAAAAAAACACACACACACATACAGATATACACACACACACATACACACACACACACACACACACACACACACACATCCAGGCGGGTCTTAAACGCAGCTTTCTCTCCCAGGTGGGAGGTGGGGATAACAGCACATTCTCGAGTTGCAACCTGCCTTTGAGGGTGGCGAGGTCAAGACTGAGCCTACGAAAACTGTCATGGAAGAGAACTGTTCTTGCTCTCTGCAGATTGCAGTTCTCTTTCTTTGGTTCTGTTTAATGGATTCAATTCTTGTTGATTTTCTGAACTAAAATGAGGGTGGGATGAGATTAATCCTGTGATTCTGGATTTATTGACGTGAAAATAACCCGGCAAACTTTACTTACGCCAAGGAGACTTCCACATATTACACATACACACACGTTTCTTTTGTGAACAGCGCCCACGATTCATTCTCTTGGAGCTTGTCTGAAAGTCCTTGCTGATTAATGTTTTAGTCCACACTTAGCTGTACTCAATCCTCACATATATACATAATGTAATATATTATAAACTAGCTACAAACTCTAACACAAAGCACTCAGTGTGTATAAAATATAATTACTGTGTAGTTATGTGTGTGTATTCATAAACGTATATATATGCATACATGCAGCAAAGATGATGGGGTTAGCCAAAGGAACCAAGATCAAAGGTTTGTACATAATGAGTTGAGTAAGAAGACACCTGCTAACACTGAGGTGAAATAGTTACCCTCTGAATTGGTCTTGGGATAAGAGAAACAGGAATATTTTACTGGAAGGGAAAAAGGGAGAAATCTTTTCTAACAAGGAATTTGGTCCTAGGAGAGTAAGCCCGACTACTACTTTTCAAATGAAATGGAAGGATTTTGGCTAGGGCACGTCAAATTTAACCATACTGGTATGAGTTGTTTTGATCTCAGTTCCCTTTTTAACCGTTTCTGTGTGAGCCATTCAATTTTGCTCTTTCTTTGGGTCTCTCCATTTCTCACTCATAGACGCTGGATTTGAAGGAGAGCTCCATTGCATGAATGGAACTTAAATGCTAAGGGCCTACAGAAGGACAAAACTGAGGCTCAGGCTTCCCAACTATTGCTTTAAACACCCATTCCACACAAAGAGGCAGCTGGCTGCTTTAATGAAAACTGCCTTCAAGCTCCAAGAGTTGCAGCCTCAGGGATGCATTTATAAGATGACTGGAAAACAATTCTTGCAAGTTGCCTCTGCTTCTCATTGATATAATAAAACATTTAATTGAGAAATAAAAACAAAATAAGAGAAAATTAATAAGTATAGTGATGAAGTAGCTTATTAATGCCTGATATAAGACCAATATTTTATGTGGATTTTTTATATTTATCTTACACTCTACAGAACAGTTCCCTTGTGTATGCATATTGTGTATCCTCCACTATCTAGTTAAGAGAAAGTTGCCTAAAAGTTAGTAGTAGTTTTCCTATTTCTACATTTCTTGTAATTACATTCTTCTGTCCAGTTTTCATAGGACAAATTCTATTTTATCTTCATCCCTGTTTAAACTAGTGAGATATAATGCTCTAAGGTCCATATTTGAAATGAAATTATTTGAATTCACGGATATTAATATTTTCCCTTCATCCCCCTAGTTCTGAATCTTGTCATTAAAACTGATCCACTCTTTGTAGTCCACAAGTGAATATTTTATAGACAGACACCGCTCTGAATACTTCTAACACAATGTCAGCCAGTTAGGCTTAGCTGTTTCAGGGATTACTTTGAGTAATTTATCAAAGGAATACTGCTAAATTTTGAGTGGTGAATATGAGGTCTTGTGTGGGGGGGGGGAGGCATGAAGGACAAATTCCATCAGTCTATGAGATAAATTCTACTAAAAGTTAACATAGCTTGTTTACATTGAAGTCTCAGAGAACAAGATGCAATTGGTAGTACAGAGTTAGACTTCATGCAATTTTGTTTTCAAAGAACTTTACTGTCAAAAGACATCCCAACAATGGAAACTTAAAGAGAGTTTCTTCTTGGGACTTAAAGCAGGTGAATTGCTGGCCGAAGGAGGGGATGATAAGTCTTTGATAAATTAAAGTGATTTGAACGGAAATCTTCCTTAGAATTAAAGTGTTTGGAGATATAGTGAATTAAATTCCATCTTTCAACCACAGAACCCCCATTCCCAATCCTCAACCTTTTGCTACTATCCAGTAGTATTCTATGGAGAAAAAAAAAACCAAACCCATTAATATCAATTTTACATAGTATGTGCCTCTACATATATCTTATCCACTGGCCCTCTCCTTTGTCAGTCAATAAACTCATAAAATACAAAGGTTTTATATCTGATTCTACTTCCCTGGAAGGAGAGGAGAATTCTTCCTTCTTGATCAGATTAGAGTTTTTATGTCTTTCTATTCTCTTAGGAAAATACTCCCCTCTTCCCCCCTTGTAAAAAAAAATGATTGTACTTAATGTTCTGTCAAAAATGTCCCAGGAACATCTGAAGAGTGGCCAAGAGAAAAGACTTCGAAGTAATACTATGTCTTCCTCTGAGAAAGAGTTTGATGAACCTATATTAGCTCTAGAATTGGAACACTTTATGTGTCCTCCTAGCCCTCATTGCCTCTAGACACCTTCAAATGTTTTTGAGATGATAAAGGTTTTTGGCCAATAGAAAGTTAATATTGAATATTAACATAGACAAGTGTGTAAAATAGCACACCTGCATAAATCTATTATAAGTATATACAAACAATATTTTTAAAAAATGGACTTAAAATGAGAAAGGGAAAGAGAGAAGGAAAAGAGATTTCTGAAGGTTGAAACAGAGCATTCTCTCTCATCCCTTCCTAGGGAGTTTTAGATGATAATCTTGGGTAGACGGAAGGAGCATTAAATGCAAAATATGAAAACATGACACGGCCAAGTCATAGGCCTGATCGTATTAATGCCCTAGGTCAGAGTGAGAGAATAATGAATAGCCGCTGTGCTCAGTTCCTGAAGGGAACTTAATTAACCTTGTGAGGATGAGAAAAGAAAATAAAATAAGAGATCATACAACCATGGTTTAGGGGCTCATTATTGTTTCAGGGGAGGGGAAAAAAAAACATCCTGCCTCTTGCTTTACGTTTATTTTTATTTATTTATTTATTTGCTCTCCAAGGATAATAGTGGAGGGTGACAGAAGGACTTTTTGGTGTACACAGAAATATACCGACACCCATATAATCACACAACCTAACTGGAATCTTGGGTTAAGGATTTACTGAGCTCAGGCAGAAAGCTTCTATTGCTTCGCCTTACTGTGTGTGTTTGTGTGTGTGTGTGTGTGTGTGTGCGTGCTTCCTTCATAGTCTGGCCTGATCTCCACAGCAGTACCCAAAGGACCGCTGTAGTGTAAAATTATTTTCAAAAAGTAGAATGGACTCCTTGGGGTTCCCCTTTGGGAAAGGGGAGAAGGTGGAGATGGTTAAACGTTTTCAAAGCACCAATGGTCCATCTTGGCTGTGATTTGGAGGAGGAAGAAGAGTGCAGCAAACAAGAAGGCCGGGCCATTGTCCAGGGAGGGTGCATTTTTGTCAAGATGCCTTTGGTTGCTATAGTGAGGAGGAAAAACCAAACAGTAGGGCTCAGTTCGCCTCCCTCAGCTTTCTCTCAGTCCCTGGGAGCAGCTTTTACCCCTCCCAACCGAAATAAAAGTGCAACCCAGGGCTTGCCAACAGCCTCCCTCAGAGCTGGCCAGGGGCTCAAGGAGAGAGGGAAAAGGGAAAGGAAGAAGGAATGAAGAAAAATGCCCTGCAATCTCAGGGCAAAGTCAAACAGTTTTACTGTATAGCATCTACTAAATTAGCTACAAAGACACACACTCTCTCTCTCTTTGTCTCTTTCTCTCTGTCTCTCTGTCTCTCTCTCTCTGTCTCTCTGTCTCTCCTCTCTCTGTCTCTCTCTCTCTCTCTCTCTCTCTCTCTCTCTCTCTCTCTCTCTGTTTCTCTTTCCCTCTCTTTTCTTTCTTCTCAAGAAAGACCAAATTAAATCCCAGAAACTTGGCGTACTTGGGTAGTGGATGGAATCAGTGAGTGCCTAGGCACGGAGGAATCATTCTGTTTAATAAAGATAGACCTCTCAGATTTATAAAATCACCTGATATCTATACTCGGTAGCTGATGGCAGCAGACACTAAGAACAATTCTACAGCAGTGTGGTTTCTTAAGAAGAGGACTTTACAAAACAATATCTCAAAGGAAAACTTTATTTAAAGTTGTGGAAATGCAAATACGTTTAATTTAAATAGACACATTTTTGTAGTAGTTTTTCTTTTCTTATACTGGCTAAATAGACAAGTTTGAATATGTAATGGTGAGGGGATGTTCTAATGAAGAGTATTTAAGATTTTGTTAGTTGTATAGCTCACTATTGCAAGAAAATGAAATACTTGTTTGACTGTGAACTATTAGATTTTGATAGTGTCCTGGGGTGGGCTGGAGGTCTGTGAATGGGAAACTGTAGCCTAGGAATGAAAAGGAATGTAGATTGGCACCTGAATAATAGAAATTCAAAGTTCTTTTTTGTTTTGTTTTGTTTTGTTTTGTTTTCCTTGGGACAAGATAACTGCACCAGAATGAAAGGTCAGTAATATACTTTCTTATTCATTCTCTTTGCTCTCCCATACAATGAACTTTGGATGCTAAGGTAACATCCACGATTCTAAATTCTTTTCCTACCCTCTCTCTCCCTCTAGCCACCGACCTTCAGAAATTATACTCATGCCTCTGAAAAACCCAAATTTGGGGCTTGCAGAAGCCATTAATTTGAAGAGCAATCATAACAAGTGTCTTCCTTTCTGCCCCCTGAGATGAAATATTTTCCCTTCTTTCCAGTGGCAGAGGTGGCTTTATTTCTTTTTCTTTCTTTTTTGTTATAAGTTTAAATAACTTTGAAAAATGTCACTTAATTTATAATGGTAGTCACATTTTTAAAAAGGCTTGAAAGAAATCACTTTAATGAAGAGAACATTTGCAGTAATTTGGTGATAATTATCAGAATCACCAAATATTCGCAAAGGCTTTAACATTACGTGTTCAAAGAAAAGCAAAACACATTATTTTAATAGTCTGATATGCAAACTATGGACCATTCAATTACACAGCTTAATAATGCATACATGATGTGAGCTTGTTATTGGGACAGGGGGGCCTGCAGTCATTTACTCCGAAGACCAAGTGTGCTCTTACATCTAGTCAGTTCCATTGCCATGAACCAGGGGCCCCTGCCAAACTACATTTAAGAGAATAAAAATTAATGACTGAGAATTTGAGCGTTAAATTAACATTAATTATATGACCTGCCTGCTGGAAAGATTAAATTTCTTACGCCCTAATTAGATAAAGTCTCCTCATACATCAAACAATTTCAATTTTCATATCCAGATTTCAGGATTAAAATGCAGTATGGGAATAACCAGCGGTGGGTTGTTTTTTCTTTCCCTTCATCTGGAGCCAAAGTCTCATGTTCATAAGCCAGAAGTGAAGTCAGCTTCCTGCTCTTGCTCCTAAGCTAAGCTTTGGCTACCTCTTCGAAAATCAGAAATTCAGGCAGG
This sequence comes from Sarcophilus harrisii, assembly GCF_902635505.1. NCBI lineage: Eukaryota > Metazoa > Chordata > Mammalia > Dasyuromorphia > Dasyuridae > Sarcophilus > Sarcophilus harrisii. The sequence goes on from NC_045429.1 coordinate 204,869,573, forward strand.
GAAGTGGATTTTCTAATCTCAGTGACATCAAGTGATGCCAGTGACGCTATCTGTAGGGACAACGTGAAAGTCTGGTGAACAAAGTGGTAGGTAGATGGAGAGTAGCTGAAATAACCAGCATATCACAACCACTTGGGAAATTACATTGTGAAGTCAAGACTTGAAATATTTCAGGACTTAAGGGAAGGAAAATAATGTTCAGTGTCCCAAAAAGAGAGAGGGGCATAAAGCTGATTTGCAACTGACAATTTATGGCATTTGTCCCCGAAGTTAAAATTTACAGGAACAAATCCGAACTTGTGAAGTGAGATCGGAAGTCATAATGAAAGCAGTTGTTAGTTTGTTTTTCCTTTTAAAAAATAGCTATGTTCCACCTTAATCAAAGGTTCACACTTTCTCATCTACGCATTCCATACTAGGCTTTTCTAAGTTAAAGGAATAGTGGGCACAGTCATTCGAATCACTAAGCTGAAGAGTTTACACAGCTGAACACTTCTGGAGTACTAAAACTGAAAGTGGACTAAGGGTTAACTTGCAAATCACAGCAATTGTTATTTGGAAGGCGCACAAACTTTCACCAGGTTTGTGGAAGGCGGTTTGTAAAGCCGTTGGCGGGCCTCGGGGGTGGGCAGCAGCCCACTGAGCAAAGTGCGCTGCCGCTTCTTGGTCCTCCTACAGGGACAGACGTTCTTAGCTTACTTCTTTATGATGATGCACTTCTGACATTTCAGCTCAGTATTAAACTGGGCTGTGAAGTTTGAGGAACAAAACACAGTGTTTTGTAGGGCAACGTTTTGGGAATAAAAGCTAGACTTGCAGATTAAGTATCATTACTTCTCTTTTTATGATGTCCAAATTCTTTCTCTCTCCCCACTCCTCAAGATTTTCTTAAAGAAATAATACAAAGAGAACAAGAATCTTTACGAGCGCTGCTTTATGTTTTAGCTACAAGGAAAGAGACAGGATTAAAACTTCGAAGCTTCAGGTTTTAAATCACCTAGAATAAAATTTTTACATGTCAGCGTTTCCATTCATCCAAGTTCTTGTTTTTAATCTAAAAAAACAAAAACAAAAACAAAAAAAAAAAAAAAACTTGTCAATCTGGTTGCTTATCTATATCATTCTAACTACTTTGATAAAGCTCAATGAAGAATTACAACAAGGAGCCATTGGTCATTATTAGTAGGAGGAGTAAAGACGTTAAGGTTTCAACAGTGAGAGTCAGAAAGGAGACGTGACAGGTGGTGAAAGAAGGGAAAATCGAAGCGGGAACTACATCAGGGAAATGTAAATAAGAGACCGAAGAGAAGGGTTGGGGGTGAGGACCTAGGAACTGAAGAGGGCGGGAGAGGAGCAAGAGAGGAGAACAGCTCCAGAGGCGCAATTCTGAATTATAATTCTCCTCTTTCCCGAGGCTGCTGGGAGGGGGCGCATCACTCGGTTCTTCCGAGCTGATGCTCACCAACTTGAGTGACTTGATGAACTCCGAGACCCCAGGGCTTCAGTCCCAAGAGATGGATGCACGTAGCATAAGAAAACCGAGTGGATCCGGGGGAACAGTAGAATTTCTGACAGTGAATGGGGAAGTGAGGGCGAGAGAGGGAAGATTTATGAAGTATGCTGTGATTTTAGCAAAAAGGGAGGGACTTTTGGAGCTCCGAGTTTAGGGTCCAGTGCATTAGGTAGTTTTTCTTTGCTTTGAGAAGAGAGGAAGAGGAACACTGACGGGAGGGTAAAGTGGGGTAAGAATGAAGTAGAGGGAGAGGCGGAACTAAGGGTGAAGGGAAGTGTTTTCCAGGAGATCAGAGCCAAGTGCTTAGATCTATTAGTTCAGTAATCTGTCCTTGCCAGCCGACCATCCAGCACTTCTCAAACTCAACCCGTGGCCTCTTTCCTCTGTATTTCACAGCTGTTCAGGAGGGAACTTTTCATTCTCTTAGCACAAAGGAAACCGACACATTCTGGCTCCTTTTTCTCCCCTTCCTCCCACGCTCTCACTTTTCAACTGATATTTTTTCTTTCACTGACTATGGCAGAGCCTCTTTGAAACCAATGAATCAATACCACTTTAAACTCTTCTGTGGAATGATACGTTCATTCACTAATAGGGCGGCGACGGGGAGTGGGGGATGGGAGGTGGAGAAGGAGTGGACAGGGAAGGGAAATCTGCATCTTCCTGGGAATGAAGCAGCCACTGTCTCATTGTTAGCTAGTGAGATACCCATTGCAAACAGAAATTTGAGTATATTCAAAGACCGGGAAAAGTCCCTTTGAATCTGTGTTCTGCATTTTCCTTGCCAGTGTTGCATGCAGTTACGAGCCCCAAGGTAGATTTTTTTTTTTTTTAATACTCTCGCCTTCTTTAATTTAAGTCGGATAGTTTAATTGACCAGATTATACTGCCGAAGTTTTCGTCTTTCCTGTTTCTTTCTTCCCACTTTTTAGATGGTATTTTGTCAGTTTTCAGAAAAAATTTGTAACCTAGGTGCATCTAATTCCAAAGTTCCAGTTTGAGAAGTATTACCTAAACCTATCAACCTAAGAGCTCGAAACGTTCAAAAAAGCTACTTACTGCCAAAGAGATTCAGAATAGATACAAATAGGACTTGTATCTTTTAAGAATCTTAGAAAAGAGTTTTAAAGAATTCTTAATCAAAAGATATAAACAAGAGATATTGAACATTATTCATTTTGGTTGAAACCTGTAGAACATTCCTCTCTTTAAATATCTCCTTAAAGAATAAATTCTTCCCTCTATGTCAGAATTTCTCTAGGTCATAACTGGATCTCACACCAAATTTTAGATTGCCAAGAAGTTTCTTCATTCTTCTGGGGCGAAAACAGTCAGCCAAATTCAGACGTGCGTTTCTCTTCCTCTTATTCCACTCTCCTCCTTTACTACCCTACCTGTAATATGTGGAAGTTAATTACTTCTTATGATGAATGTATAGCTTATTTCTTTGGATCTCAATATGTAATGCCTTACTCTGTCAACTGTTAGAAAGGTGGGGCAAATTACTTAATTTCCTGAAATGAGAATCTAAGTAAATCATGGCATGGTATAGAGATTAATGGTTGGTGATAACATGACTATTTGAAAGACCACAGTTTTTGTGTCAAAGGAATGAATTTCTATTAGTGAAGTTTAAGACAGTATATCAGATGAAAGGGGAAGGGGTTTTGAACATGAGAGTTTTTCAGTATTCCTCAGTTTTTTTCCCCATAAATTGACCAAAGAATATGAGTGTGCAAGAAACTAAATTAGTGTGGCTCAAATGTAAAGAATGGAGGAGAGTAAAGTATAGGATAATTATAAAGGTAAGAAGGGACCAGATTATGAAGATTTTAAATATTCTTTAGTAATTGTCTACAGTCTCAGGATGGATTGAATCTTTTTCATGTAGGAGAGCTACTGCTTTAATCATTTCAGATAAACTTTAAAAACATATTTTTTCTTTTTTTGGAATACTTCCTCCAAGGAACACATTTACAGATCAGATGCTTCCAGCTGCAGCATCCTCATGTTCTAACTACTAAATAACTGTTCAGATGTAGTGAACCAGCAATTCTTGTCCAAAGTACAAGTGATTTTCTTGTTTTGGACAAAATGTGGCTCTGAAGAGGAGGAACAAGATCAATCTCATTTTGGAAGAGTTAAGAAAACTTGAAAAAAGGAATTGCTTTCTATAGCAAGCAAATTCTTACAAAGTCATGATATTTTGGAAACCATTTTTAAAGAATGTAAACATAAAAACCTCAGAACATTTTAAGAGCTTTGAGATGTTTTCATTATTGCTTAAACCATTCCCCTCTTCCTCCCCCCGCCCCCCCCCCAAAAAAAAAAAACCCTACATACCATTTAGAATGGGAATAGTGCTCAGGGCAATCTAACTCTGACTTCTTTTTATGAGGCAATTGGGGTTAAGTGGATTGCCTAGGGTCACATAGCTAGGAAATGTTAAATATCTGAGGCTGGATATAAACTGAGGCCCTCCTAACTTTAGGGCTGATGCTCTATCCACTTTACCATCTAGCTGCTCCTCATTTCTTCTTATTTAATAAACAAGGTCTCTTTTGACTTATGTGACTAGTCTTGATCTGACTCATTGACAACTCTATACTTCATGTATTTGCTGTATGACAACTTCTTTACTTGCTATGGATTAAAAACTTGGAAATTATTTTTGAAATTAGCTTGCCCATACACTTCATTCTATAAGGAAACTGAGACCACACAGTTAACAGATATCAGAACCTGGGACTTGAACCCAGGTCCTTTGATTCTAATCCAGGGTTCTTACTAATGCAACCTGCTCCTTCAAGGCTAGCCTAATCTATTATTCAATCAGATACATATTTTTACTTCAATTTTATTGTAATTTATTTAGATAAGATAATTATTGATATGGTTACTAGTGCAAGAATATTGCTTTTTGTAAGTGTATTTATGTTGATATGTGTTTTCAATATTACTCCCCTAGAAGGAAGGAAGGAAGAAAATTAAACTTCTTAAAAATAGCACTGTCTACAAGTAGGGACTGAATAAATGATTTTTTTTCATAATGGTGAGTGGTAAATTTAAGTGGAATATGAAAACTAAAACATAACAGGCCCAGGAATACTCACTTTGTTTAATCACTTAGTAGAATTTCCATGGATGACAAAGATGATTGGGTTTATTTGCCTCAAAGAACATTTTGACTTTGACTTCCTGCCAGTCCTACTTGCCGTTTCTCCAAAAAGAGGGGAGGGATATGATATCTTATAGGATATAATGTTAATAAAGCCCAAAATTGTCTGAGCCTGCTTGGCTGCCATATTATATAATGTTAACTTACATTGAACTATATCCCTTCCCCTCTCCCCCCCCCCCCCCCCCCCCCCAGCCCCAGATGCACAGCTGCTTGTCTAATTATACCTCCTAATCTTGTACTGGTATAGTTGATCTTTTGTATCTAAGTATTATCTTTTACATTTATTCCTATTAAATTTATTTTGGATTTTGTTTAAAATTCAATTTTATTTTACTTTCAATTCTGAATTCTCTCTTTTCTCTTTCTCTCTTTCACACCCAATGAAAAGAAAAAGAAAATCCATTACAAATATATAATCATACAAAACAAATTCCTGAATTAGTCACATACAAAAATAATAAAAAGAAAGAAAAAAAAATATGTTTTACTCTGCATACTAAAACAATCACTGTCTGTCTGGAAGTGGGTGGCATATTTCATCATGAATCTTTTGGAATTGTGGTTGATCACTGCTTTGATGAGGATTACTAATGCCTTCAAAATTGAATTTTATAATGTCTTTATTACAGTATACATTGTTTTCCTGGTTCTGCTTACTTCACTTTCTATCAGTTTATCCCTTCCCTTTATAATTTCTTATAGCATGATAGTATCCCACCACATCAATATCCCATAACTTGTTTAACCATTCCTCTATTAATAAGCATATCATCAGTTTCCAATTCTTTGCCATAACAAAAACATCTAAGTATTTTTGTACATATATGTGGTTTCTTCTTTTGATCTCTTTGGGGGTATAAATTTTATGGTAGTATTGCTGAGTCAAAGAGTATGCACATTTAATAGCTTTTGGGGCATAGTTTCAAATTGCTTTCCAAAACCCTTGGTTTAGTTGGTAATTCCAACAATAATGCATTAGCTTACAAATTTTACACATTCCTCCGGAATTTTTTCTTTTTTTTTATTTTTCTGTCATCCTAGCTAGTCTTATCACCACAAGTGATGTGGTACTTCAGAGCTGTCTTAATGTGCATTTCTCTAATTGTTAGTGATATAGAGCATTTTTTTTTTCATATAGCTTTGGATAGCTTGAATTCTTTTCTTTAAAATTTATATTTATATTCTCTGATAATTTGTCAATTGAGGAATGACTCTTTTTCTTATAAGTTTGACTCAGTTCCCTAAATATCTCAGAGAAAGTTGTTGCAAAGTTTTTTCCTCCCATTTCCCTGCTTTCTTTCAAATTTTAGGTGCACTGATTTCATTTGTGCAGGAACTTTTAAATTTTGTGTGATAAAAAAGTATTTTAGCTCCTATCAAATTTTTTTATCCCTTGTCTGGCTGTGAACTCTTTTCCTATTTGTTGATCTTATGTGTCACTTTTTTCTTCCACCACTAATTTGCTTGTGGTGTCACTTTTTATTTTTAAATCATGTTCTCATTTTGAGCTTGTCTTAATATATGGTGTAAGATGTTGATTTATACATAGTGTTTGCTAGATGGCTTTGCAGTTTTTCCAACAATTTTTGTTCAATAATAATTTATTTTTTTCCTTTTTTTATTATATAGCTTTTTATTCACAAGATATATGCATGGGTAATTTTTCATCATTGACAATTGCAAAACCTTGTGTTCCAATTTTTACCCTCCTTCCTCCCACCCTCTCCCCCAGATGGCAGGTAGACCAATACATGTTAAATATGTTAAAGTATATGTTAAATACAATATATGTATACATATCCATACAGTTATTTTGCTGAAATAATGTACAATTAACCTGTGAAGGAAATCAAAATTGCAAGCGGACAAAAACAGAGGGATTGGAAATGCTATGTAGTGGTTCACACTTATTTCCCAGAGTTTTTTCGCTGGGTATAGCTGGTTCTATTCATCAATAATGATTTCTTAACTCAATAGCCAAGATTTTGGATTTATCAAACACTAAATTACTTCATTTATTTGCATCTATATATTATGTGTTTAATCTGTTCCACTGATCAAAACTTCTATTTTTTACCAAATACCAAATTGTTTTGATGATTACAGTTTTGTAATATACAGTGAGATTTGGCACTACTAGAATGTCTTCATTCCCAGGTTTTTTTTTTTTTTTTTTTTTTAAGTATGTCTAGGTGAATTTTGTTGTTCATTGGTAGTTTCATTGTCATGATACTGAACAAGTAAATTGTCTGAGGTGGTATCATAATTTTTATTATATTTGCTTGCTTAAATATGAATAATTCATATTTTCCCAATTATTCAGATATGTGATTTTTTGTGTGAAGGATGTTTTATAATTATATTGATGTAATTTTCAAGTGTTTTATATTATCTGTTGTTATTTTAAATGGAATTTCTCTTTCTACTTTTTCCTGGCAGATTTTGTTGATAAAATGCAAAAATGCTGAGGATTTGTATGGGGTTATTTTATAACCTGCACTTTTGCTGCTGTTTCTAATTGTTTTGATTAGTTTTTTCCCCCATTCAACTCAATAGAGAATTTTAAAGTTTACAAAGTGTTTTACTCATCATATAGCACAGTAAGGCAGTTAGATCAAGTAGCATTATACCAATTTTGCAGAAAATAAAATTAAAATTATTATTAATACACAATTGATAAGTTTTTTTTAATTGACTCTCAAGATTTCACTAAACAAACCATCACATCTGCAAAAATGATAGTTTTGTTTCCTCTTAACTTATTCTATTCCTTTAATTCATTTTTCTTGGCTTATTGTAATAGCTAGCATTTCTAATGCAATATTAAATTGTTATGATGATAATACTTGCTTTAGCTCTGATTTTATGGAATAGCATTCTATCTTATCTCCCTTATAAGGAGGGTTATATTTATTTCGGTGCTTTCTAGTTGTTGTTGTTGTTGTTGTTTTTCATCAGAAATGAGTGTTGTATTTTTGTCAAAAACTTTTTCTGTGTCTTTTGAGATTATCACATGATTTTTGTGGTTTGTATAATATGATTAATTATATTTCATATTTTCCTAATATTGGACTAGTACTATATTCCTGCTCTCAATCCAACCTGGTCATAGTGTACAATTTTTTTTTGCTGCATTTTACTATTATTTTATTTAATTTTTTTGCATCAAGATTCATTAGGGGAATTAGACTATACATTTCTTTCTCTGTTTTGATGCCATCAAGTTTAAATATTAAAGCATATTTATGTCATAGAAGAAATTTGGTAGAATTTCTTCTTTACCCGTTTTTCCCCCTAACAGTGGCACTTCAATTAATTGTTGTTTAACAATGAATTCAGCTAAGGGACACTCTGGAGCTGAAGTCAGGAAGAACTGACTTCAATCTAGCCTCAGACATTAGATGTTTGACCCTGGACAAATTATTTAACCTCTTTTTGCCTCAGTGTCTTCTTCTGTAAAAATAGAACCTCCCACCTAAAGTTCAAGTGAGAATCAAGTGAGATAATTATTGTAAAGTGCTTAGCACAATGACTTCTACATACTAACAAACATTTATATAGTGTATATAAATCCTGTTCAGTTGCTTTTCAATTATGTCTGACTCTGATCCCATTTGGTGTTGGCAAAGATATAGGAGTGATTTGCCATTTCCTTTTCCAACTCATTTTACAGATCTGGAAATTGAGATACAGGAAGTAAAGTGTCTTGCCCAGCTGGTAAGTGTCCAAGGGTAGAGTGAATTCAGGAAGTTGTGTCTTCCTGACTCCAGCTCCAGCACTCTATCCAGTGTGCCACCTAGCTGCTCCATATAAATATTAGCTATTATCATTGTTACAAAAATATTTGGAAGAATTTATTTATAAATTAATCTGATTTTTTTTCTTATAGGAGGCTTTTTCATTTATGGTTTGTTCATTTTCTTTTTCTTAGAGTTATTAAAGTTTTTAAAAATTCCTATTCTATTAATGTAGGCAATTTATATTTGTTTTTATTCATTTCAATTAGGTTCTAAATTTCATTGACATACTGGAGCAAAAAAAGTCTAATAATTGTTTTTATTTCGTCTTCATTGGTTGTGAATTTAAAAGTTTCATTTTTGATACTTGTAATTCCATATTCTTCTTTTAAAAATTAAATTAGCTAATGAAATAACTATTTTATTGTTGTTCCCTCGCCCCTATTCCCTAAACCAACTTTATTTATTAGTTCAATGGAAGTTTTGGTCAACTTTTAATTTTATTGATTTTTTTTATGATTTTGGGGATTTTTATTTTGATATTTAATTAGAGAAGTTTACATTTTAAATTTTTTTAGTTAACATTTATATAGAGCCTATTGTATGCCAGGCACTTTGGTAAGCACTTTACAATTATTATCTCATTTGATCCTTATAACTTTGCAAGGTATATGCTATAATTATACCTATTATAGAGACTAAGAAACTGAAGCAGACCTAGTTTAAACGATTTACAAAAGGTCACATAACTAGTAAATATTTGAGGTCAAATTTGAACTCATATCTTTCTGACTCCTGATGAGTCACTGGGTCATGTAGTTGCTTACCTTGTTTTCTAGTTTTTTTTTTTAAGTGTCTGCCCACTTTTTTTGATCTGTTCTTCTTCTCTTTTAATAATATAAACATTTAGAAATGTAAAATTTCCCTAAAGTATTACTTAGACTACATCCCACAAATTTTGGTATGTTTAATCATTGTTATCTTAAATGAAATTATTTATTTTTTCTAATTTGTTCTTTGGTTTACTTATTCTTACTTTGGTTAAAAAACTTTAATAACCCTATCTTATTTGGATAAAAGTAATTTAATCCCTTAGTTTCCAATTAGTTTTTAATCTTTGTTTTAAATATCCTTTATTGAAGGCAATTTTTTATTGCATTATGATTGGGAAAAGATACCCCTAATATTTTTGATTTCCTGTATTTGTTTGTGGGTTTTTTATACTCTAATACATGGCCAATTTTTGTGAAGGTGTAATACAGAACCAAAATTTAGGTATACTTCTTTCTATTCCCATTCAGTATCTTACAGAGGTTTATCTCATTAAACTTTTAAAAAATTCTATTCATCTCCTAAACTTTTTTCTTGTTCAGTTCATTTTATGGTTAGATTTGTCTAGTCTAAGAGGGGGTAAATTAAGGTAAATAAATGAGTTATAATTTTTCCTGTAAGAATTTCGATACTGTACCTTTTGATGTCATTTCTGATTCTTTGCGATGCCATTTTGTTTTGTTTTTGCAAAGATACTGCAGTGGCTTGCCATTTCCTTCTTTATCTCTTTTTACAGATGAGGAAACTGAAGCAAAGAGAAGTAAATGACTTGCCTAGGGTTACAGAGCTAGTAAGTATCTGAGGCTCTTTTATATCAGTGTTAATTATGTTTTCCTCTTCTTTTTTTCTTCTTCCTTTTTCTTTCTTCTCCTCTTCCTTCTTCTTTTCCATGTTCTTTTATTAACATTTGAAATATAAAATGTAATTTAAAAGTTAGCCTTAATAAACATTTCTTTTATTATTAATGATAATGGAGTTTTTGTTGTTATTGTTGGGGGGGTGTGTGTGTGTGTGTGTGTGTGTGCCCGGCACGCAAACATTCTCCTGAAAGGCAGTTAAGGTTAAGAGACTTGCCCAGCATCACAGAGCAAGAATTAAGTGGGTGAGATTTTGAATTCAGGTCCTCCTAACTTCAGGGCCAGTACTACATCCATTGTTCTACTTTAGTTGCCTTGATATTTTTTTAAAAATGTGGTTGTTGTTTCCCTTGAGAATTTCTTTGGTTCTGTCAATAAAAAGTTATTATAATAAAAAAAAGAGAATTTCTTTATCATATCTTTTGACCATTAATTTATAGGTGAATAGTTTTTGCTCTTTTGTATTTTAACTTATTCTCTTTGTGTCCTACATATCAGAGAAATTTGCTACAATGATTTTTCCCCCCAGTTAACTCTACCTACTAATTTTAACTGCCTTGATTTTGTATGTACAGAAGCTTTTTGATGTTATGTAACAACACTTAAAAATTCACTTTCCCACAATCCTCAAAATCCCTTATTTGGTTAAGAATTTTTCTTCTACTCATTTTAATTTGTTAATGAGCTAATAATCTAGGTCAGTTTTGTTTTTTTGTACTATATGGTATGAGGTGTTAGTCAATATAATTTCTTCTAGATTGTTTTCCAGTTTTCCAAATAATTTTAAAACTTAATTTTATGTTTTCAATTCGCAAAACACTTATAAGTCTCTCTCTCATTTCCCTATACCCACTGATAAAGAAAGAAAAACCAAACTCATAACAAATATGTATAATCAAGGAAAACAAATACCTGCAGTGGTCTGCTCCCTTCCCCAAATTATTCAAGATCTTCACTCTGAGTATATCATCTCTTAGACAGAAGGAAGGTAGCATGCTTCCTCAAGAGCACATTGGAATCAGAGTTTGATATTATATTAATCTGAATACACCAAAATTAAAAAAAAACAACACTATTGTCTAAACAATTACTATTTTTATTATATACATTGTTCTAATTGTGCTCATTTTATTGTGCATTAATTCAGACAAGTCTCCCCAAATTTCTGTCAAACATTCCCTTCCTCATTTTTATGATGCAATAAGATTTGTTTAAATATACACCATAATTTGTTTAGTACTTCCCCAAATGATGTGCACTTCCTTAGTTTTCAGTTCTTTGCCACCATAAAAAATAAAACCCAAATAAATATTATTGAATACATGCACCCTTTTATTCTTTCTTTGATCTTTTTGGATCAAAAAAAGTGCTATTACTTTCAAAGGGTCAAAGAATATGTATTCCAATTTGGGGGTATAGTTTCAAATTGTTTTTTACATTAACTGGACCAGTTCACAGCTTCACCATCAGTACAGCAATTTTCCTAAAACCCCTCTGACATTCAATATTTCCCCTTTTTCGGGTCAAATTTTCCAACCTAATGTGTATAAGGTAAAACCTCAATATTGCTTTAACAATTATAAGTGATTTGGAATATTTTCACATAACTATTGATAGTTTGTATTTCATCCTCTAAGAACTACCTGTTTTTATCTTTTGACCATTTAGTGATTGCAGAATGGCTCTTTACTTGTGCATTTGAATCAAGACTATATGTAGCTTAGAAGTAAGATCCTTTTTTGGAGAAATTTGCTGTAAAGATATATTCCCAGTTACAGTTTCTCTTCTAATTTTAGCTACATTTAGTTTTGTTTGTGTAAACCTTATAAATTTTATATAATCAAAACTAAATTTTAACTTCCATGATCCTCCCTATTCTTTCTTTGATATGAACTCTTCTCCCATCAGTAGAACTAACAGATATATTTTTTATTCCTCTAATTTGGTTACAATGCCATTTTTTATATCTAAGCCAAGTAACTATTTGAAACTTATCTGATATATATATGTAAGAGGTTAATCTATACCTAATTTCAGTCAGACTGCTTTCAAATTTTCTCAGCAGTTATTGTCAAATAGTGAGTATTTAATAGTGGGGAAATTTGGCGACTGTAACACTGCTTTTGTATATCATACTAATCTGTTCCACTTTCAGCAGTTTTTGTTGTTAAATGACTCCTTACTCCAGTTGTTTAAGTCTTAAGGCCACAATTACTATGCTTTTATAAGAGAAAGGTTATAAGAGATTAACCCACCCAACTTAAAAGTAATTTCTATTGTTAAGAAAGAATATTATTTAATTGAATCAATCAGAACCAGATATGAACATAACTCCAGATAGCCTTAAATTAATCAGTTTTCCCTTAAGGTGTCATGAAAAGTCCCTTTTGATTGAATGAAAGATGTGATTCTACCCAAAGGAACTTGTATAAAATTAATAGCTGTCTCAGAGTTGGAAAAAAGTTGAAGGTTGGATAGCATGAAGGAATGAATGGAGCATCAAGAGCTGAGGTAGAAGAAATTGGCAATATGGGACAAGGAGCAAATGGAGAAACAAGTAGGCTGATCTATGTCAGAAAATGGTGACTTAGAGCAGAATCATTGGCTCAAAAAATGTCTCAGACCAAGAAAAGATTTATTCTTTTTTGTATTCCCTTCCTAGTCCTGGTCTATTGACACTGCAATATACTCTGCTGCTTCTTTACCAAAATATTTCTGATATTCTGAATCTTGTCTCAATCACAGAGAAACCAGGCGGTAGCTAGAGATAAATACAAATGTAAATTAAGTCAGAGAGCTAAGTTCATCTAAATGTTAGGAATATTCCTAACTGGAGGTTCGGAGTGATTGTGACTATATTCCTAACTTTTCATTTAATACAAAATCTTCAAAGTAATAGAAAAGGGAACTGTGTGGACCTAAGGGGCCATTATACTGGCCCCAGGCTTAAAACAAACTAATTATTGTAACAGAATTACTTGTTGTCCCCTGTCTGAAATAAATATTGAACTTTTCTCATTTGCAGAGACCCCCGGAGAGATTTTCTATCCAGGATTTTAGTAATTGAATTCCCTAGTTTTGGGATGCACCATAGAAAACTGGCAATTTTTTCTCTATTGCTTTATATTGTAAGTGAACAGTGCATATTTTGTTGTGTTAAAAGTCAGACTAATTCTTTTGAGACAATCTTTGCTTGTTTCAATGCTTATATACAAGCATATTTTATGTTATTGTTCCTGATGTGAATATTGCCTTCCCAACATATTGGTGCTGCCATTTCACCTACAACACTTAATCATAATTCATGAAATTTATGTTCTTATTCTTTTTACTTTGACTCATTTGTGACCACAACTTCTCAGAGATGCATAAGGGGTATCATTTCATAGAAAAAGATGACCTTATTGGTCTAGAAATTCCAAGTAATTATCTCTAAGTTCTTAGTCCTCCCATTTTTTTTAGAGTCCCATATAACCTTCAAGTTCTACAACCAAGCTAGCACTGTATCTATGGAGCTTTCACTCACTTCTCTACTTAGGTCCCATATATAATAATTATTGACTAATTTAAAAAAGGAAAAGAAACCAAATTTCTTTTTAGAAGGAAAGTATGGTTCAGATAGAGATCCCAGAGGATATGAAATTCTCCTCAAAGGGATTTAGGACATGAGAGTGGATTGAAATCAACCCCTTATCTGCTATAACAATATTTTAAATACAACTTTGAAAGACTTAAGAACACTGATCAATGCAATTAACAATCATGATTCTAAAGGATCAATAATAATCCATAGTATTAATTTTTGATGGAGAAGAGACTCAAGATGAAAAATTATATATATATATATATATATATATATAAAATCTATCTGGCCATAGCCAATGTAGGAGTTTGTTTTACTTATCCATATTTTTACAGGACTTTTGCTTTTCTTTCTTTTCTATAGGGAGGGCAGAATTGAGGGAGAGAAAAGAAATAAGATCATTTGCTGAGTTTCTTCTTATCTCTTCCTCATCTCACATATTTCAGATGTTTTTTGCATTATCTCTACCTTTACTCCATGTCACTCTGTGGCACTCCTTGTCATCCTCAGGATAGAGGGTTGGGAGGAGAAGGGCTATAAGAGATTTGAGTAGAAATGGAAAGATTAAGAAAAGCTGCTGTCATGAGTGAGATAGTGACTCAATAAGGATTATATCAAAGGCTTATCTTCTTTGCTTTAGTGAGAGCCCAGTTGATGTTATGTAACATAAATCTGAAGTGGATCCAATCAGTAAAGTTTCATGATTTTCCCTCAACTTCATTTAGCAATATATGAAGAAAAACAAAGTCAGTGAATAGTGAGAATAATCTAAGACTAAGGTTTCCTAGGGTAAGATCTTCAAAAGGATAAGGTGACAAAGGATTCACATATGTAACGTTCAAGTATGTAGTTGAATTTGTTGAATAAGAGTATAGCCAGAAAAAAGGAGGTATTTTGGGAAAGAACTAGAGGGCAAAGGGATTAGAAATTATCAAGATTAAAAAACAGAGTTTGGTGTTTCAAGATAAAGGGAGAGACTAAATGATGATAAGGGTGTGAATAGATAATGACATTTCAGAGTTAATGAACATGTAACTGGTACATTGGTGGATAATGACATAAGGGTATGATCATCTTTGTAGGATTGGTATGGAAGAAAAATGATAAACAAGTAGGTTGAGGAACCGAGAAATCAAGGAAGGGCGTTTATGACTATGATGAAATCTTCTAGTATGAGTAAAAGAGTTGGGGAAGAGAGAAGGACTATGAGCCAGTTGTTAAACTCATTGAGGAAATAAGGTTTTCCTTAAAACTGGAAACAATCATTACTGGCCAGTTCAGAGAAATGTATAAGAAATGATCATCCAGTAAATAATGCATTGTTTACATTAGTGTCCTCAAATACTGAGGCTAGCCAGTCTTCCCTAAGAGATTCTTTGAGTTTATCCAAACCATATTTAAGTATGTTTAAGTATTTTAAATATATTTAAATATGATTAAGATTTAAGTATATTTAGGTATGATAATGAACACCAGAGGAAAGATCTCCTTTTACTTGCTTAATCATTTCTGTTTTGAGCTCAGCCCAAGCCCAATTGTCTATTGTACACTGTACTCAGTATATGGCCCTGAGTAAAATGAACTCTTGGTGTGAAGGAACCATCATAGTTAGGATGAAACATGAAACCTTTTGTTCTGTTCCATAACAGAAAAGATGGGAGCAAAATCTCTTCTTTTTCTTCTGAACACTTTCTTTTCCTCAGAGAAGCTAAATTTATTTTTTTCCTTAAAAGATTCATAAAATAAATTACTTAAGCTATAATTTGTCATTTAAAAGAAATAAACCATTTTCTAATACCCACCCCCTCTCAACTCCCCAGCATCTTCTTCCCCCTCCCCCCAACTCCTTAACAATACTCAGGGGTTAATTATATAAATAAGTATTGATCCTGGGACTTAAATGGTATTGGGAACTGGGTAAAGATTCTCCCTCTACCAATTTAGGTTAATCCCTTATCTGGAGTTTATGGTCTTAACAAGTTGACTAAATGATTGGGATGTTAAAAGAATATTAATTTTTCCTAGATTTATTAAGGGCTATCCTAAGGAATATATTTATAGATAACTTTCAGTTTTCAGCTGATCATGTAAGAGTTTTGGGGACCACTTCCAGCCACATGAGTACCCAGTCTTGAAAAGATTTGGCATTGTAATGTGCCTAAATTAGTAAACCTTAAGAGGTTCCATAGGCTTCTCTATCCTATGCATGGGTGTGAAAGGTCTTTTGCAATACGAGTTTAAAAGGTTAAAGAAGGGACATTATTTTCCTGGAACATTCTAGATAACATCATATGATTCAGAGACTTTCACTGAAGGAAAGAGCTGAGCTTTTTTGACTTCAGGATTATGGTCACTGTTCCTAAATGACAATTAGTATAGGAACATTCAACTAGGTGAATTTACTTTTGAAAAAACTTTTCTGCTTTTGCAGAAAAGACCTTGGGCTCTTTTTTCTTTAATATCTCAATGTTGGAAATATCAATTCTTGAAGGTGAAAGAGAGAATAGTATTCCATTGTAGGATTTTTGTGTCTCTAATTGTGTAGTTTATTATTAATTTTTTTCCTTCTTCATAGTAATTTTTGCCCTGCAGTCTTTTCCCTAATTCAATGCCCATTCAGTCTTCTAGATGCCAATTGCTTCCAGGAGCTCTGATTCCTTTTCTCCTGAGACAATATGCTCTTCAAGCACCAAATCCCTGAACATTATATATATTGTAAGGTTCACATTTCCTTTTACAAAGTATCTCTGAATACTATATGGAAGCATTCTCCTTTCCCCATTTAAACAAGATTTATCACTTTCTCCTGGTTTCTATCTCTCCCTTTGTCTTTTTACCTATTCTTTTATAAGATTTCTTCCAGGGAGGCTATGGGAGATATTTTTCCTTCATTGTTAACTCTAGATTTGATTTAGGTAATCACTATTTCTGTCTTTCTTTTCTCCTCTTTTATTTATATGCATTCGTCCACAAAAAGATGATTTATCTTTGGGTAGGGTATTGCCAGGTTTAGTCCATGATATTTCATATCTTCACTATCACTTCTTCTATTTGTTTTCTGCTTTTTCCTTTGTCTCCTTGTGTACAGTCAGAAGGATCTTTTAATAGTGTCTCGTGTTATTTTGCTGTTATCTTTGTCCTGAATTATTTATCTCTCTAGTATTTCTATTGTCTGGGGTACTTGAAAAGCAATTAGTTTGTTTAGGTCTGTATTTTTTGGTAGGAGTATTTCTTTGAATGCCTCTTTATTATTGATCATTGATCTTTTTTTGTGTTTGTGGTTAGGCCCAGGTTTTCAAGGCAAGTTAACTTGGTTTACATCTTCAACTCATTTTCTGTGCTAAAACTTATTCCATTCCCTTCTGCAGTTTTGTTGGGTGCAGAATAGTCTTGTGTTATTGCAATTTCCTTATTTTTATATTTGAAAGTGATTCTCTTAATTGCTTGCAGAATTTGTTGTCTGTGGAACAGTTAAATTTAAGCACTGTATATGTTAAAGTTTGCAGCACAGAATTTTTTTTCCTTGAGGCAATCTGCAAATTTTTTTTAACTGATTATTTTTTCTGTGATCACAAGTTTTGTTTTCTTGTATTATTTCTTGTATTATGGTGTTCAGGTTTTTGATATGATACTGTGGGAGACTTATAATCTCCAAGTTGTCTTTATGTATTCTATCTTCAAGGTCAATGTTTTTTGTTTGTATGGAGATCATAACTTTCATTTAACAGTATTATTTTTTCCAATCTCTTCTTCCAGATTGTTCTTGCCTTCTATGTATTTGTTTATATAATTAATTATTCTTCTCTGATATCTAATTTCCTACTTGTATTTCATTGACTTCTTTAGTCCCATTGATTTTGAATTTTTTTATTTTTCTACCATGCCCTCAGTGAGCTCACCATTGGGAAATCTTGTGAGATCAGCCTTGGTGCTCAAACCTCATCAGTATCTACTTCCCCTCTGATTGGAAGGTGGAACCATGAACTCCTCAGTCTCCATTTAAGAGAATAGATTGGAAAGACAATTCCTCAGGCATTTTTTCATTTCCCACTCAACTGCACTCATTTTAGACTTTAACTTCTCTAGATATATTGATTTTGGATTTCTTTGACTTCTGAAGTTTACTCATTTTGGATTTCCTTGACCACCATTCCTTCACATTTATATACCTTTTAAACTTTTATCCTTCTATACTTTTCAGCCTTTTTAAAGTGTTGTCTTTGCTTCTTGAGGGCAAAGACTATTTTTCTTTTTTGAATTTGCATTTTACTTTCATTTCTTTGGTGGGTTTTTGCTACTATGGATTCAAGTTTTTCCATTCTGCTGATTATTTCTGTTGTTCAGGCCTTAAATTCTATTTTTAACATTCTTATTTCTCTTGTAAACTGTTTGGGAACATCTTGTTGTGGTTTCATGCTCTCTTGGGAATCCACAGGTTTCTCTGCCTTGTAATATTTATTAAAAGATTTCAGGACTCATTTAGCTGATCAAGAGTTCATCTCCTTTTGTTATTAACATCTTCCCTATTTATTTATATACTTCTGCTCGAGATCTTTAATTTCTTCCTAACATCTTTAGACAATTTCAGTATTTTTTTACATTCCTCTATTGCTCACTCTCCCCCCCCCACTTCTCCTTTGATTTCTGTTTCTTTAGAAGATAGTCATCTCAGTCTCCTTATAGTTTGGACAATTCTGTTTTTGTAGCCTCAGTTTTTGCCTTAAATGATTTCTGGGGGTATAGAAATGGATATTAGGCCTTTTGTCTCAGGCAAACCTGTCAGATCCATGTGTCCTCTGGAGGGCTTCACAGACTACTATATTATAATGTTGCTATTGGTAACCTTTTCTACTGTTAATTCTTGGGATTTTTATGTGATTAGAGTTCTTATCTTAGATCATGGGTAGTTGAAGTTGGAACATAATTCCAATTTTGGACATGTTTAAGAGGTAATATGAATTGGAGGAAGTGTCTGGTCTTCTATCTTGTTAGTCACATGATTCAGAAATAATTTTCTTTGCTGCATTTGCATTTCCCCCCTCGATATTGAATGAATAAATAAATATCTTCATGGGTCCAGTCTTTGAGGCTCACTTGTGAGTTTGAGAGGTTTGAAAGTCTTGAGTTTCATAAAGTAGGATTTAAATGGCATAATGGAAGATATCACTAGCTTGGAAAAGACTGCAAGTGACAAAAGGATTGGCAAAAGCCTGGCTATTTTACCATTATACATAATATAGGAATGAAATCATTATTGATCAGAGAAATGCAAATTAAGACAACTCTGAAATACCACTACACACCTGTCAAATTGGCTAAGATGACAAGAAAAGATAATGATGAATGTTGGAAGGGATATGGGAAAACTGAGACACTGATGCATTGTTGGTGGAGTTGTGAATGGATCCAACCATTCTGGAGAACAATTTGGAACTGTGCTCAAAAGGTTATCAAACTGTGCATACCCTTTGATCCAGAAGTGTTACTATTGGGCTTATATCCCAAAGAGATATTAAAGAAGGAAAAGAAATCTGTATGTGCAAAAATGTTTGTGGTGACCCTTTTTGTAGTGGCTAGAAACTGGAAATTGAATGGATGCCCATCAATTGGAGAATAGATGAGTAAATTGTGGTATATGAATGTTATGGAATATTATTGTTGTGTAAGAAATGACCAGCAGGATGAATACAGAGAGGCTTGGAGAGACTTACATGAACTGTTGCTAAGTGAAATGAGCAGAACCAGGAGATCATCATACACTTCAACTACAATACTATATGAGGATCAGTTCTGATGGAAGTGGCTGTTTTCAGCAATGAGAGGATCCAAATCAGTTCCAGTTGATCAGTGATGAACAGAACCAGCTACACTCAGCAAAAGAACAATGGGAAATGAGTGTGGACCACAACATAGCATTTGCATTCTTTCTATTGTTATTTGCTTGCATTTTTGTTTTTCTTCCCAAGTTACTTTTACCTTCTTTCTAAATTCATTTTTTCTTGTGCAACAAGATAACTCTGTGTGTGTGTGTGTGTGTATGTGTGTAATTTAACATATATTTTAACATGTTTACCTGCCATCTGGGGAGGGGGTGGAAGGAAGGAGAGGAAAAGTTGAAACAGAAGTTTTTGCTAGGATCAATGCTGAAAAACTATCCATGCATATGTTTTGTCAATAAAAAGCTATACTAAAAATATAGGAGTCACTTGGACAATATAGAACCAAGACAGAATGCAGTGTCTAATTAGGACTGCAAAGTGCTTTATGTCCTAAAGTGATCTAGGTATCAGTTTTTCAGCATATTGTCATAGTGGTTATAAATTAAGTTATTGAATTTTGGTTTGTCACTTTAAAATATTCGCTGTAAGCTTTTATATTTAATGTTTCATCTCTGTGTAGGAATAAATTAGCTTAAGAGGGAAAGGGAGTGGATGTAATATCTCAGTTACTTTTTAATATCTGTCTGGATAATACATCCTCCTTGACATTATTTCTGTTGATGGATTCATAGCTATTTTGGATGTTGAACCACTTGACATTGCCCAGAACTTGAGTTGCCAGAATTGGTTTTGCCACAATACTAGTAGTTGGGGTTACTAATTGTACAGCAGTAGTAGTTGAGACTGTGATCCCATCAGTATTTTCTTCAAAATCAAGAAAAAATCCTACCTCTTAAAATTATGACTGCCATTAATTCACCTACTATTTCATATATTTTTGTATATTACAGGGAGAATTTGTACAAGAGGGAAATTTTCCAGGGAATTTTATACATGGATTTTTTTCTGTCCTATTAACACAGGAGCTTAATACATAAAACAAATGAGATTAGAAGATAGTTTGATCACCTTCCTCTAATATTAATAAAATACACAGGAATATAACATATGGTAGAGACAAGTACTGACACTAGAGAATGGTAAAGCTTGATGGGACTTCAGAAATCATAGTGGGTTTTTTTTCTATTTTTTTAGCCTCTATTCATTTGCAGAAGCTATTTCCTATACAACTAGATGCAGATATTTAGAACAGTTAGGTATTAAAGTGGATAGAGCCTGTGGAGTCAGAAAGACCTGAGTTTAAATTCACATACTTACTGACTGTGTGATCCTGGACAAATCATTTAACTCTGTTTCAGTTTCCTCAACTGTAAAATGAGTTGGAGAAAGAAATGGCAAACTACTTTGCCAAGTATCTCTGCCAAGAAAACCCCAAACATGGTTACAAGTACTCAGAGATGACATAACATAACAACAAAACAGCAAACATTTCTTATAACATAAATGAATTTTATTAAGCTCTGACAGTTGTAAACTTTTATTTTCTTCAAAGCTCAGTTCAATGTCATATTCTCAATGAAGCCTTCCCTGATTTGTTTGGGTATTGGTGCTCTTTCTCCTCAGCATAACTTATGTTTATCTATTGTATCACTATAAGTGAAATATAACTTCCTTAAAGTAAGTTCAGTTTTGTTTTTCTTAGTTTATCTGATGTCTTAGAAGGAGCCCTGTACATAATAATTTCTTAATAAATGCTTGCTGATTTGAATCTAATACCTTTGTTTAATAGATGAAGATATCAAGACTTTTGACTTGTCCAAAGTCAGTTAACTATGTAGCTTAGTTTTTACTCACAGTTACACTCAAATCTTCAGACTCCAAGGCCAAAGGACTTTTCACTATATATTTTTTGTTATTATTTAAAAGAGGGTCAAAGAGATTTATAAATCCTTTTTGAATGATTCCACAAATCAGGGGAATTTTATGCATGTTGTGATAGGAGTAAAGAATAAATTAGTAAGTTTTTCAAAGTGCTAGAGAACACAAAACTTAAAAATGCCTAGAAGACAAATGTATAGAAAAAAAGATTTTTTAAATTTGACTATATCTTCAAGCTCTTTGCTAAAGACAAACATCCATGGTATAGGGCTATTCTGAAAAGGCTCCCTATTTTACAAGGGTTTCCTGTATGTTTCTGTGCTCAGTCATCCATATATCAAAATGGGGCACTATTCACTTTAGTATCATTTGCATGGAAACATAATAATAGTATATATAATTCTGGAGTCCAGGTTGAGGCCACTTTTATAATTTGGTCCATAGTGTTCAGACCTTGAAATATATAACACTTTGCAATTTGGAGCTCCCCCAGGCCTTCGCAGGAATGCCATCTTAATCAGACTTGTATGACTTCTCTAGTAACTTCACAGCATGCTCTTATTTCTTATGCAGGAAACTGTAAAAATCTAAATAGAAAGTATCTCTTTAAATTATGCTATTTTTGGTTTCTGTTTTCTATAGTTTTTCTTTAGGAAAACTTTTGCCTCTGGAAAAGAAAACCTCAGCTCATCATAAAAAAGGGTATACTCAGGCAAAATATGTTTTCTATATTTTGTACTGATGTTTTATACATTAGCAAATGTGTGTGTAGTATATGTCTAAATCAGAAAAGGAAATTTGGAGGTGCATCACTGAGAGGATCCATCTGGAGTTTTTGCAAATAAGGATTATAAGCCAAACTCCAGTATGAACACTCAACCTGTGCCAAAAAAGGCAAGTGACCAACTGTATGCCTGACAACTGGAACTGACACAAATGTTCATTGGAATAAAGTAGTATTTTATATCTTCACTGGACTATGGTCTTCAATCAAAGATAAAATAGAAAAGAAATGTTTCAGAAATAGTGTTTAATTTTTTAAAAAATATGAAAGAACACAGACAATAAGCTTTGCAAGGAAACAAATTTACTTTAACAACATACAATAAGTGGCTGACAGTGGGGAGGTTAAAGCTGGTAGTGTTTGAGAATTGTTTGCTCTGTTAGGGTTAAAGCCAGTTAGGTGTTTGAATTGCCTCTTGTACCAATATGGTGAGTCCCAAGAACAGAGGATCACCATTTGTCTAAGGAAGAATGAACCAGCTCAGCTTAGAATAATAGGTCAGGTCAAAATTTCAATGCCAATCAATTTTGGATTTGGGGCCAGGAGTGACTACTGTACTTCCATTTTGGATGAGAAAAAAAGACCCAGTGTCAAAAAAATAAATTCCTTTCTTTTTTAAGTATTCATGATAATTCTAAAAATACCTTATATATGTAATGTGTTTGCTTTAGAAATTCAGAACATTTTACAAACCTCCATTCTGGAAATCTTAGTACTATCTCTACTACATTATGAAGCATGTGAGAATAGAAATAAGAATTTAGTTGAAATTTGTATCTTTTTCAGTACCTTTTAACAGTATTTTTCAGATAGTAAGTTCTTAGTAATGTTTGCTTAATTGAATTGAATATATAATACACATATGCTGATTCTTATATTCTTATAGCATTTATTTATTTTTTGTTAATGAGGTATTACTGAGTTGACTGCATGACTTGCTTTGCTAAGATCAGTAGGATATAGGAAGGTTAATTTCTTTTTTCCTCACAGAACCCAAAGCTGTATAACATGCAACAAACTCTTCTGTTGCCTGAATGGTCATTGCTTCTGCTCATTGTCTATACAAAAAGTTTTATTTTGTTATTGGACCACATTTGCAGCACATCACAATGGAAGAAATGTAGGTGTGATTTTGAAGACTTAAATCTAGTTTCATAACTTCATATCTTTATATCATAGGTTCTTCATTTGAAAGATGTCTTGGATGATCTATAAAATATTTTTCATTTCTAAATATTAAAATTTGGGAAAATGTGGACAGCAAGGTGTTTTAGGCTTTTGGTGTTTTCTGGAGGCTGGGTCCTAGATAAGAATCAGCAAAACATAGAGGAAAATAAGTCTGTCTCAATATCAGAAAAAGCTGTATTCAAATACAACTTCTGCCATATACCAGCAAGTCACTTAACTTCTCTATGTGCCAATCAACTTTATATCTGATATACATTGATAGAAGGAATTTTCAAAATCTTTAAAATCACAAGCCTAGACTGTGTCCTTTCTTCTCCCTCCTCCCCCCAAAAAAAAGACTAGAATTTTTTTTAAATCAATCTAAGTAAGGTCAGATCACTTAACTTCTCTGGGTCTCAGTTTCCTCATTAGCAAAATAACGGAGTTAGATAAGATGGTCTGGAAGGGACCTTCTGAGTCTGGGTTTATATAATTCTTATTTCTTAGATCAGGGAACTGTTTTCTAAGGTAGTAGCTTGGAGAATTTGAAAAGGTTTATTCCAGTATGTGAGAGTGCTAAATACTTTCTGTTGACTTTTTTTTTTCCTAGCCAGCAACTTTTTGTCTCTAGGATGAAGATAAGTCTTCTTGAGCTGATAAATGAATTATGTCAGTACTTCTTATCTTGTTACTGATGCCAGTTTGGTTCAAATCCAAGTTCCTATCTGCAAATGTTCATTGAATGTACATATAAATATAAATAGAAAATATGAGAATTCTTTCCTCCCTATAAACCAGAAATTTCTAACACTGTCACATATTAGAGCTCCGCAGTGCAAATTTACTTCCCTGACAGGAATTTTCTTTCATTTAGCTCTCCCAATGGATTTGGATTTAATCCAGTATTGTCTAGCACATTTGTCTGGCAAATCTATTGCAAAGTGCTTTAAAGTTATTTTTATTAGTTATTCCTGACAACCATGCTGTGAACTTGGGTAATAATATTCTCTCCATTTTAGAGATGAGGATACTGAGGCACATTGTAATTGATCATATCAAAATAAGATACTTGATTCATTCTTTATCCCAAAATATTGAGGGGAATGATCTGTAATAAAAATCCAATTGCCACATTCCCTCGATCACACATAGTCACTGAAGTCACAAAGTCTGTTATTAAGAAAAACAGCATGTATTTTGGGGGTAGCACAGAAACAGTGGTATTTCTTTAGATATACTGTGGATGTGATCTGCTCCTGAAAGTCTTATTCAAGTAGAATCAGGCAGTTTTGTTATCAAAATAACAATTTCATTTTAAATTTAATAAAAATAACTTATTATTTAATGAAAATAAGGACACAAAGACAATTCAGTGAATTGACTGAATGGAAAGGTTGGACAAACCAGTTGCTTGCTATGGTATAGACAAATAATTGGTTAATTGAACTGCAAAATTTTCTCCTGATTTGTATTGCTGTAACATAGCATGAGTTTTCTATACTTGAGGAAGGGTAGGATCCAGATTCACTTAAAGAGCAGATTCTTGACAGGGAAATATCCATAGCTTCCCCCGCCCCCAACTCCAACACCTTCCTCCTCTTCCCCACCCCAATCTACTTTAACTCATACTTTTAGAGGGTTGTTTGGGATATTGGAAGATTAAGTGATTTATCCATGGTAATACAAATAGTATTGTTAGAGGAAAGACAGGAGAGAGTTCAATCTAATGTGAAGGCCAGTCCATGCATTATGCCTTGCCTTTCTTTAGATATAACCATAGTCTCTGTGTGTGTGTGTGTGTGTGTGTGTGTGTGTGTGTGTATGTGTGTGTGTTTCTCTCTCTCTCTTTTATACATATATATGGATATTTATACATACATATTTACACACATACATGTATACACACGTGTATTTATGTGCATGTGTGACTTTCTCTTCCTTCTTTCCCATTGTAATGCCATAAAAGCAAGACTATAAAACCTGAGCAGAGAACTCTAGTAGCTATTTACTTTTGGTAACCTAAAAGGATCAAAGAATCTGAGAGAGGATGGCAAGCTGCTGGTGTTAGTTTAGATATAATGGGGAAAATGAAGTCCAGTGAAGCATACGTAGAAATCATTGGATTACATTAGGTTAGAAATTAGTATTCTATTTGTGAGATGAAACAGAGACTATAAATAGCTGCATTCAAATGGCTACCTTTTTTCATTGAAGTTGAAAAGAAATCCTCAAGCAATACTACTAATTTTGGAGAGAATAACTAAACCAGTCAAGTTTCTCACAGTTGATGATTTATCTCTTAAATCATTTAATCCCACATTTGATATTTTCAAAATTGCCAGTGGTATAAAGAAAGCAAACTGATTACATTGGTATATAATATATATATATACACACACATATATGAGTATGTATACACATGCACATGTTTTATATACCCCCATATGCATATATACACATACTCACACACATATATACATATATATGTGTGTATATATGTATATATATATACACACACACACACACACATATATATATATATATATATATATATGACAGAATCTACGTTTGGAAGGGTAAAGTGAGCAATAAAGAAATTATTTGGTATTTGCCTAAAATGTCCAGATAACTGAGAAAAAAAGTATGTTTTTATTTAAATTATATTACTAATTACCTCATTTTTCCATTTTTCTGTATAAATAATAGTTTAAAAGAAAAGTTAAAATCTTTTGACAAATTCTAAAATTCAGTATTTCTAGGTAATGCATTTTCAAGCATTAAAGTTATGCCCCATCAGTAATACTTTTTCTGAAAATAAAATGACATGTATTAAACAGATACTGTTTAAAAATTCTTATAAATTGCCTATGTTGTAATTGCCATAGCATTACATTGATCTACTACTTTCCATAGGTTATGTAATGCAATCTTTCTGTATCTCTAAAAATTTGCATTTCCTGATGATTGATATACTCTGTGTTATGGAGTTGATGTCCTTTCTGCACAACACAGGTGCATGATGAATCTCCATTTGAGGAACACTATTATTTACTGCCAAGGTTATTTCATAAATTCAGTTTTGTACCCCTAATTCAGAATCATATGCTTTGTACTGTGAGCAGCCTGTTATTAAAGCTCACATTTCTCAAGAAAATGTAGCTTCACTAAAAGACACATTTAATAGATTGGCTTTATTCCACTACCTAAGTGTTGAAGTATTGTTTTATTATACATTAAGAAATGTGATTATGTGTGATGATGTCTTCTGATCATGTCAACAGATGAGTACCACCTTTCATTTCCAGCTTTAATCTGGGTATAGATCACTTCTTTTAGTCTTCTAGGGAATTTATTAATAAGATTTAGAAAATATTTTAAGTCTATAGTTGAAAGAAAAAAAGTTTAAAGTTGGGGAACGGATGAGTATGAAAATCCAGTCCGAGTGGGAACTGCCAAGCAGAAAGAAATGGTACAATGTGTAACTAGGTTACCTAATTCACTTGATTTCTTAAGACTTAAAGAAATCAGCCTCAAATTTACCACTCTACAATGCTCTTATGCATTCCTTATGCTTGATTCTATCCTTTAAAATTCTGAAATGAATATTTCATAATGTACCCCAAAATTTGGGGAGCATAAGCTATGTGAAACAAAGGTAAAAATTTTCAACTTTTAAATGGGAAGAAGAGAGCAGAAACTCAAGTTCTGATCATGTTCATATATATTTTTTTTCCCATGAAGACTTCCCTGACTTCCCTTCTTCAATATGGAAGGTAGTATGCAGATATCCTGTAATGGGTATAATCAAATAACTGATTAATTAACTGGAAGTTCTTTGAGCTTGGTAGTTTTATAAATTTGGCAAGGGGGAAAAAGCCCAGGGAATAGGAGAATGTGGTGGAGAGTCACAGGAACACCTCTAAGAATTCTGATAGGGTATAGGTTGAGTAGATTCTTATGATGATCTAAGAGCATTCTTTACTTAATTAGTACAATGACATACAGTTTCCAGAATGTCACTGTAAAGAAAATGAAGCCAAAATCAAAACTTCAGAGTCATCCTTGATTTCAAACTTCCTAATCTTCATGTCTCTAACAGAATCAATTTTCTTGATTCCCTCTTCCCAACATCTCTCAAATCTCAAATATTATTTTCTTCACTCAAATAGCCATCTATCTGGATCAGGTCTCCATTACCTTCACTTGGACTATTTTTTGAAAGGAAAGAAAACCATTATTTTAAATAAATAAATCCTTCAAAGAATGTACATGGAAACAAGTATTAATAAATAAGAGTAATATGATCAATTAACTAATCAATATTTATTTATCAAGCCTGACAAATGGACCAGGCCTGTTCTAGATGCTAGGAATATAAGTACAAGTACAAAGAATAATATATTTGCTCACAATGAACTTACTTTCAAAAGGAGTCTTTATAGCAATGTCTATGTTTTCCCCTAAGCTATGTTCTCTTAAGGCTTATGCAATCCCTCTTGCTCAATCACTACTGCTTATTTGTCATTTTTGTAAATCCCTTATTCTTGTTGCTATTTGAATATCTGCTCTTGGGACTGTCCTCTAAACAAGTACATAGCTGTTTCCAGGTTAGATCTCTAGATAGTCCTCTCTTTCATATAGCTCCAATTAGCTATATAACTGCCATATTTCTGTAGTTTCTTGACTGGCCACTACAAGTTACTTGGTCTAATAACCATTTCTAGCTCTATATTCTTCTCTGTTGCTAACTTTTTCTCCTTACAATATGATTTTTTTCTTTAAGTCTTACCCTTTTCTAATCAGTCTTTCCCATAGTTGTCAAAGCAATACTCCTAAAGTCTGACCATATCACTCCCCTGCTCACAAAACATCTCTCTGTTACTTCTAGGATCAAATAGAAACTTTTTTTGTTTGGCAATGAGAGTTGCTAGCAAACTAACAACTTATTTTTCTTCATATCTCTTCTTCATGTAGTCCAAAGTACAATTAAACTTATTTCTTATTTCTGTTCCCCTGGCATACTATTCCATTGACCACTATTGTCATTGTATTGTCTGTTCTTCATGCTTGAGATAGACTTTCATCCTTATCTATGCTTCTTAGAATCTCTCATTTTTTCAAAGCCCAGCTCAATAAATTATTTTCTACTTTTTTCTGCTCCTTCAGTTGCTATCACTTAAAATCACCATATATTTACTTGGGATTTATTTTTTATGAGTAGTACATAAAACCCAGCATATGATCACAGAAAAAAACCAAATAATTTAGAGGTGTTAACTATGAAGGTGCTATCATATACTCTTTATGACCTCTTTAGAAAGCATGAACAAGTTCTTCCTTGATTGAATTTGAAGAGGACCCTGATCAATGTCTTGGGAAAATATTAGCCATTCCCCTAACTGACTCTTTGAACTTTTAAATCAGCATTGAATTGATCAGTTCTAGTCAGTTTAGGCCTTGAGCTTTGTTTAATATTCAATTTGAACCTATTTTGTGGTTTAGTCATGTTCCATTCTTTGCAACTCTATTGGGGGTTTTCTTGGCAGAGATATTGGATCAGTTTTCTAGGAACAGAATACCTAGCAACAGAGAAGAGAGTCTATTGTGGATTCAAGGAGGACTAGCTTTGACAATTTAGAGACGATTTGGAGAAGAAACAGTCCTGGCAGTCTTGCTGGTCACCAGTAGATATTGTATGCATGGGAGAGAAAGGACATAGAGGTCATGCAGTATTGGCCACATATGTTCCCTACATGTTTGCCTTATTACCATTGTATTTCACATTTTTGACATCTCTTCTCAGGTATTCTGTGTTTATTGTGAGTGTGCCTCATCTTGTTGGATAGATGTTTTGTAGCTGATATTCTTACTGTGCTATAAAGATTGTTACTTATAGGAAAGGAAGGCAATGAGAAGAGATAGGGTGAGCCAGAAACATCACAGTGCCAAGAAAAGAATAAATGTGGGCATATTGTTTCTCTCCTGTTTTAACTAATTATTCTTGATAACTAACATAAGTTATTTCTTTATATATTGTTGAAATATTATAAATTATGTTAATGACTATAAATTATGGTATTTAGGACAAAAACTTAGTTGCTCTGTCCTGGGCACATTTAGAATGAATGTAAAATACAAGACACCCCTGAATTGGGGAGAGGATAACATTAAAAGGAAAAAAGAGTTACAGAACCTAATCCACTGTGCTAGTATCCTAATTATGCTGAAATTAACCTTGATAAGTTTTTATTTTTGTTGCCATACTTAAGTGTGTAGTCACTAAGGAATTTTGGAAAGACACCTATCAGCTAAATTTGAAGAAATATTTGGGTATATAACCAACCTTCTGATTCCAAAATGATGAAAAATATTTTTATATCTGATAAAAATCCTCATATGAAGAAAATATGTATAATCAGTTTAGAAAACACTCAAAATATCAGATATTGTTAGTTTCATGTAGCATTTTTAAACTTATTGCCTCATTAATATTCCAACGTTTTGGACTAACCATGCTACAAGGACAATATCAGAGAAACACAGAATCTCAGAGAAGAAAAGGATTTTAGAGACCATTTATCCCAAACTACTATTGACTAAGGATCCTTTCTACAATCTACTCAATAACTCTATGTTGTTTACTGAAGTTTTGATTGAAATCTTCCAATTAGAAGAAGTCCATCCCATTTTAGAAGAGTATGGACTTTCTTACCTCAAGCTTACATTACATCTTTTCAATTTGTAGCAATTAATTATTTTTAATCAATTCTTCCTTTGGAACAAAGCAGGAAACATCTAATTTTTCTACTTCATGACAGCCATTGAAAAACTAGAAGACAATAATCATATCCTCTCATAGATCTTTTATTTTTCAGGTTAAAAATATCCCTTTCTTAGCTGATGCTCAAATGGCATAATATTAAGATACTTCTCTATCCTGGTTGTCCTCTGAATATGTTCCTAGTTATCAATGTCCTTAAAACTTAGAATCAAGAACAATACTCCACATGCGGGATGACCAGATCTAGGATGGCATGGTGTTTTCTTCAATCATATCACACTGAGTGTTCTTGAGCTTGGAATATATTCATATTCCTAGATAATTTTCAACATCTTTTTATTGTATCAGAATAAATCTATTAGTATACAGTGTCTAACAAACTACTGTTGACTAAGAATACTTTCAATAATCTACTCAACAACTCTGTGTTGTTTACTGAAGTTTTGATTGAAAACTTCCAATTAGAAGATTTGTCAAGAGGAGAGGAGAAATCTCAAAGTCTCAAAGATCTTGGACATAATGCAGATTCCCACATTGTTTTTATTCCTTTCTTTTAATTCTTTTTCATATTCTTCATTTTTCTTCCAGATTTTCGGGAAATATTTTCATGTTACACACTAAAACTTTTTGGAAGATGTATCCACTTAATATTCTGTCCTAAAATTAAAGGCCCTCTAGTCCTTTACATAGATAAGACATGCTGTACTTTTGTATTCATTCTCTGTTAGAATAGTTAAACTAAGGTATCAGCATAAGAAGTCTCAGAGTCCATGATACCTGTCTAACTCAGAATTAGATAAAATTGTCCAATATAATTTCAAAAATGATGGGTAATTAAAAGAGAAGGAATTTAATGAAGTACTGTAGTCCCCAGATTTTTTTTTTCATCCTATGAGATGGATCAGCATAGCCTAATTAACATTGCCTTCCCCCAACCCAATTCTGGGATTTTCATTGTTATAGTCTAGTTTTCAGGTTTGAACTTTGTCTGAGAGATCTTGTTTTGAATATTTTACATAATTCCTAGTCTAGACAATCTCAGGGAGGTTAATGGTCAGTGTCAGGGTAATGATGGGATGGATTTTTGGAGTCTAATGTCATTGTAGAGTAGACATATGTTAACATGTACCACTCACAAGCCATTACTATTCGCTCTTCTAATTAGTCCTTTTGAAGATTCTTGTTCTCTCTCCTCCCATTTGCCACTCTTGATATCTTTGGGCGCACATAAGAATTTTCCCTACCCTCCTAATATCTCTCCCTCCTCCCAAACTAGCTCTGGGGTCCAAGTCCACAAATTTGTCTCTTCAAATGGCCCCAGGGAATCTGACTAATGCCCTTCATGTTGTTGTACTTCAAAGATTAGGGATGTGTTTCAAACATTCCTAAATTCTTTCTGAGAGCCAATTATGGAGCTATCATCCATGAAATTATCTAAACCTTTCATGGACCTATTTATATTTTAGTCCTCTTTCCCTTGGGAATTCAGTTCCTCCTTGCATTACAATAAAAAGTTCAGTAATATTTAATTTATTATCTGTCTTAACCTCTCAGCTTTCCTTTCTATCCATCTATCCTGACTTCTATCAATACTATAGTTGTAATCTCTAGGGGACTGAACTCAACAAATTTCCTTTATTCCTTTCTAAATTGTATTTTATCAGAGTTTTCTTATAATAAGTGTTTTTTAGAGTTGTGGGAAAGGAAATTTTTGCTACACAGATTTTTATTGTAGTAGTATTTCTTGTAATGACATTTGATTCCTCAGGTGATTGCTTTATTTTTATTTATTTTTGGATATAAGCAAGTCATTCTGATTTATTTATTCTATCTATTAGATTTTTATGTACTTATGAAGAAGAGAGGAATTTCACAATATTTGAAATTGAGCCTACATCAGATTAAAGTACACATAACACTTTGTATCTTTTAAATACATTTAGACTATATTATAGTTATTTATGATGTGACATCCCTCTTTACTAGACTGTGACCTTCATGAGGGCCAAGAGTTTGCAGTATCTAAACTTTGAAATTTCTGCTCAGTATGCTGCATAGTAGATACTTAATAAATATTTGTCAAAATTGGTTGAGTTAATTGAATTGTCATTTTGTACCTGAATTAATTTTAAAAGATAGGGTTGAGAGAGAGAATGCCCCTCATATTCCATTTTCTCCTTAAAATTAATTTCTCCTTCCTTTTACTTTCACACTCCTCTTTATAATCTTCCACAGACTTTAATTAAAATCCTCTTCTTCCAGACTGTTAACAAAAAATTAAAATAAACTCTATTTGACATCTATGTAAAACCACGTTGGATTACAGAAAAGCTGTATATTCAGGATGGGTGGTGTTTGCCATATTTTGGGTAAGTTTCATGGTCTCCTCCTACTCATGTCTTGCTAAACCCAACCCAAAATTACTCCCATCATATACCTATTCTACTCCTACACACATGCTGTGACAAAGGTAGAGGAAATCACATAATAATGCTGATTGGATCCACTACACATTAATACTATCTAATCTTAATTGGGTCTTCACTACAGTTAGACATTTTTTTTTACTCCTCCCTAATTGATTCTTTATGACATTTCCCATAGTGAAATCTTGGGAAACCAAGATTCTCTTCTCTCTTTAAGCATGCCATATAGTATTAGTTTCCTTTGCCTTTTCAATTAAGACTTCCCCTCAGATTTTCCTGAGAAAATTGAAGCCATACATCATACGCTTTCTATTTTTCAATTTTCTATATCTCATAACCTTTTGTTATCATCCACCAAGCTTTAGTACTTTGCTCTAGTCTCTGATTATAAAGTTCCTCTTATCAAGACCAACTCCCTTGCATGTGCCATCAACCCCATTCCTCCTTTACATTTCCACAATATTTGCCCTATTATTAGCTTTCCCCATTCATCTTCAATGTCTTTTTACTGGCTCCTTCCTTTATTTCAACAAACATATTAAAGTCTTCCCTATCCTTAAAATTTTTTATCATTGCCTAATAACCTCTTCTAGCTATCATCCTAGATGTCTAGCTCTATTCTCAATGTAATTCTTAGGGGGAAAGTGTCTTCGTTCCTTTTCTACACTTCCAGAAAGAAGAGAAATATATCATTTTGGGGATACCCCAGATGATTTTTCAACCAACATTGGAATTTATTCTAAAGTTGCATTAAAAATAGCCTAATCCTACACCCCTTTTATTGATGAAGTTAAGCATTAGATAGCATATTCTACTTTTTGAGGATTGAATGGAAAATAATGAATAGCCAAACTAAGAATAGAAACCATGTCTAGAGAGATGATGTTAGGGTGGGATATTGACATAGGCTAGCAGGATTGGAAAATTTTAGGTTAACCTGTATAAACCTGAGTAAGGGCTTCATTTCCCTAGAAAATGCCTTGTGAGGCAAGAATGCTTTTCCAGAGATGACAACATCATTAATAGGTATGAGAGAAATATGGTCCAGAAACTGTAAATTATGGAATGAAGTATGAAATCTTAGTATTGTGATAGGGCAATTTAACTAATTCTAAGTCCCCTTCTAAGTCTAGATGAGTACATTCATACCCAGAGGGTTAAAGTGATTTACTTAAGGTCATACAGTTTATTAGTAGCAGAACTGGATGGGATTGACCCAGCTCTTTTCTTGGTCAAATGATCTTTCCATTATATTGTGCTGTAAAGGTACTATAAACTTGATTATTCATGAGAGTGTGCATTTTGGTGTTAATTTTAATTTTCCACATCAGCTAAAAGAAAACTAAGATTATTTGTTATTTTTGGAAGATGATATATTATAATCTTTGGTGAACAATTTTTCACTGAGTTACTTCATGCTAATATGCTGTTATCTGGTTAGGTATCTTGAAATATCTCAATTATTGAAAGGTGGTATATTCCTGAACTTTGAAATTTACCTTAGATTTTGTTTTGGAGCCAGTCCAGTAAACATTGCTTCATTTAATTTAATAGCATGTTTTCAGAAACATATTTATTAAATGTTTAATGCTTTTTTTTCTTTCTGTAAAGCAAGGTTGTCTGATATCCTGGGATTAAAGAAAGGAAATGTAGGGAAGAAAACTGATAATTAACAGAAGTTCTGTTATGGGAAACTAATGTGATTTTTTGTGAAGAATAAATGAAATGTTTCAGATTTTTTAAACTATAGATGGCAATGCTGATTTATGAGAAAAATATTATGATCTGAAACATTTAATTTAAAAAACTTCATTGGTGACACAAAATGGCCTTTGGGCATGTAAAGGGAAGATAATATGACTTTTATACCTCCTAATCAAAGACAGTTCAAAAAGAAGATTATTTTAGAGGTGGCAATCAATTAGAAAGTGTTTATTAAGAATCAGTTAAGTTACAGGCACTGGGCCAGTACAGGGTCCCAGGTGGACCCTGGCAATAGGAAGACAAAAATGATATCCTCAAGGAGTTTACATTTTATTGGAAGAAAAAACATGTACACCTGTAAGAGTGTAGAAAACCCACACAGAATAAATACAGGATTTCAGAGGTTAATAAGATTAGGAAAAGTTTTTAGTAGGAGATGGTGCTTGAGTTAGGCTTTGAAGGAAAGTGGGGATGCTAAAAGGTGAAGATAAGGATGGAGTTTATTCCAGAAATGACAAAGGCATAAAGTAAGGAAAATAATAGAACATGATAATCTTAGAATTTTAGAGATCAAAAAAATCTTTGCTTCTATAATTAGAGGACCTAGGTTTAGGCCTTTTGAGGGCCCAATTTTCTCATATTAAGTAAAGAGATTAGATGAGATGATTTTTGAAGTTCCTTCTATCTCCAAATCTTTAATCCTATGATACTAAGTATAGCTTTGATCAAGAAATGTCTCTAAAACATCTGATAATTTGGTTATTCAGCCATTGGAATATTACTTAATGATATGGAACGTCATGTGTAAAGAACATCAAGAAAAATATGTGTGTATATATATTATTCACACAATCTATAATTGTTTGGATTATAGATTATGTGAATAATATATATATATATACACATATACACATGTGTGTTATGATATATAATACATAATAACAATATGAATGTATATATGTGAATAACATGAAATATAAAATAAACCTGTAAAGATAGGTTGGAGATAGGTTGTGAAGGGTTGAAAAAGTCAAAGATAAGAGTTTTTATTTGATCCTAATATAATAGGGAAACGATAGAATTTTGAGCAGGGGATTGGTAGATCAGGCCTATTTTTAAAAATATAATTTTGGCTACTGTGTGGAGGATAAATTATTTACAGGAAAGACTCAAAGATATGATGATCAAAAAGGGAGGCTATTGTAATAATCTAGGTAAGAGGTAATGGAAATGTGAAGTTGGGTTGTGATTGTATAAGTTGAGATAAGGGAATGGAAATAAGATATGATGGAGGTAAAATTTACAGGAAAGAATGATATTAGGGAATAAAGCATTGTGCTAGGATGAGGAGAATCACAGAGCCTACTAAAATATTTTATCAGTCTTAGAGATAAAATACTCTATTAAGATGAAGAAAGAATAACTTTTAGAGATTTCCTCTACCCAAAGAGGAAATCATACGGGAAAACCTAAAGTCTTACAGACATCCTTGGATGAATAAGTCAAGGTCAAACCACAGTGAATCATAACAGGTTTGCAGGGAGCACCCAGTTGTGAAGCTTGGACCATGTTTAGGCCCGACCATAAGCAAATGAAGGACAACTTCCAATGTCATGAGGAAATACCTTGACTTCTCCAAGGCATTTCCTACCAAGATTTTACATCTTTTAAGAGATGTTGAGGGATTAAACTTCAAACCAAGACTCAAAGGTATGAAGACTTCATACTTTGAAAACTCCATACCATGAAAACTTCAAACCAAGACTCAAAGGTTTGTTATTTATAAAGAGGGAGATGGGAACAAACAGAGAAAACAAAATGACAAGAGAAGAAAAATACATAATTGACAATGAAAATTGTGAATGAGGATAGGATGAATTTATCCATAAAACAGAAGAGGATAGTAGAATGGCTTAGAAAGCAGAATCTGATAATAATATTGTTTATAAGAAAGATACTTGAAATACAAAGATTTGTAAGGATTAAAATAAGAGGCTAGAGAAAATTCTATTATGCCTTAGTTGAACTAAAAATATGTAGAAATCATGATTTCAGATAAGGTTAAAGTAAGTGCAGATTAGATAAAAAGATAAATAGAAATGATAGTATACTTAAAAGTATAGACAATGAATTAATATCAACACTATATACATACACATACCAAATAACATAATATTTAAAAAGAAAGGAAAATGAATTTATTTGCAGGATAAAACTATAATAGTGGAGTATATCACTTTATTTGTCCATGCTCAGATTAAACTTAATCAAAAGATAAACAAGGAATAAATAAAAATCGTAAATGGAAATTGAAAAGAATCAAAGATGATAGATCTCTGGAAAGTGTTGAATTGGAATATAAAGGAATTTACATATTTTTAAAAATGGTATATCACACATTTACAAAAAAATTGACCATACTAGTTTTAACAATGGGAAAAAAGAGAGAAAAGAAAAGAAAAAGAGATGGAAAGAACAGTCATAGGCAATGAGGGAAAAAGTATCTGTTCTTGTAAATGGTTTGATAATTTCCTTAGAGAACTCTAGAAAGTCAACTAAAATTAATTGTAACAAATGACAGAGAGAGAAAAAAAAAGAGAAAGAGAGAAAGAGAAGGCCAACTAGTCAGCCAGCCAGCCAGTCCCCCTAACCCCCATCACAAAGTCAGAGACAGATACAGAGAGAGACAAAGAGATACACAGAAAAATAATATCATCAACAGAGTTTCAGGATATAAGATAGATACAAAAATAATTAATATTCTACATATAACCAACAAAACTCAACAGAAAGAACTAGAAAAAGAAATTACATTCAAAATAATTGGAAATCTGGACTGCAGATAGAAAGGGAGAGATCTTCTTTTTGCTGTACTCTGTTTTGAAAGTCCTAGAAAGTAAAAAAAAAGACTTGGAATAAAAACAAGACCAATAGCTAAGTCATTTTACTGTTCATTCTTATAAACCATACAAGGGCAGCTTTTCTAATGATAATTTATCTTCCTGAATCTTAGTCATCAATTATCTTGAAAGCAGCCCCAATCACTGGGGACTAATCAAAGACAACATGCACCAAAACAAAACAAAAATCTAGATAGAATATATATATATATATATAATATATATATATAATTTATCCCATATACATATATATATATACACAGGATAAATTGAAAAATCATCAACAGTGGGAAGGCAGCAACATTAAGGGGGATCATGAAAGATTTCCTGTAGAAAGTGGGATTTTATTTGATACCTCTTGATGAAAAGATGATGATACTAAAATGATGACAAAGACATACCTTTTTGGATATAACCAATATGGGAATTTGTTTTACTTAACATTCAAGTTATGTATTGATTCTTCTGCTTTTTTAAATTTTAGAATGTTTTATTTGCTCATTGTGGATGAAGACATAGGAGAAGAGACAGATTAATCTTTAAAAAGTGAGAGGTTGATGCTAGACACTGTGAAACATTAAAGCAAGTTTCCATGAGAAGTTATATAATATTTTTTCTAGTTGCCTGGAGATATTGTTTTATATCTAACATTTTTGGTAGAGTTAACCTCTAGAATTCTAAATATTAT
Source organism: Sarcophilus harrisii (assembly GCF_902635505.1). Classification (NCBI taxonomy): domain Eukaryota; kingdom Metazoa; phylum Chordata; class Mammalia; order Dasyuromorphia; family Dasyuridae; genus Sarcophilus; species Sarcophilus harrisii. The sequence continues at coordinate 204,907,383 of NC_045429.1, forward strand.
AACAAATTTTTTTTCAGAAAATTTTTTGCCCTTACTGTAAAAATGAATTAGTGTCACTAAGTCCATATGTAAAATGCTGTGGTCTGAGTGCCTTAAACCAAGTTTAAATGGCAGCAACAACTTTTTTTTTTAAATCTCACTTAAAGAATCTTATTAGTACAAATATTTCCCAAATCTCATTCTTTTAAAGCTTATTTTATGATTTTTGATATCACCTTAATTTCTAAATATATTATTATCCCTCTCACCTCCTCAGAAAGTCATTCTTTGTAACAAACAAGAGAAAGAGAGAGAGTCAGACAGACAGACAGATAGAGAGAGAGAGACATGAGAGACATACAGAAGAAAAAAGAGAGAAACAAACAAAATGAGCCATTCCTCAAACTAATCAAAAATCCAAAAATATAATATGACATATTTCATACCCACAGTCTACCTTCTTGCAAGAAAGGATGGGAGTTACATTTTCCATATCTTTTCTGTAGAGTCAAACTTGGTCACTTAAATCTCATTCTTAACAAAGATGTATATTTGCAGTGATTAAGGAGACATGAGCTAATTTGAGACCTCCTATCAAGTAAGAAGATTCCTGGGCATGGACTTTTGTTAGAAAGGCACTTCCCATAGAAGTACATATACGCTCTAACCCCTTGCTGGAAGGACACAGGAAACACCTCTGATTAGTCCCCAATGATTAGGGCTGCTTTCAAGATAATTGATGGCTAAAATTCAGAAAGATGTTCTATCATTGGAAAAGTTGCTCCAGTGAACTGTAAAATAAAATACATATTGGCTTCATTTTCACTCCTATTTTTTACTTTCTAAGACTTTCAGAACAGAGTACAGCAAAGGGAAGATTTCTCCCTTTCTATCTGCAATCTGGGACTTCCAAACCAGAGTATAGCAAAATGGGAGCAGATAAGGAGGGAAGAGGATATTTGTGGGGTTGTTTTTTTCTTTTTCATTTCTAGTCCCAGGGACAGAAATTTTCAACCTGCAAAAATACATGGTAAGCAGAGAATGCTTCCTTAAGTGAATTTAAAAAGAGAGTGCCTGGACTACCAATTTCTGTCACTTCTAACTGTCCGATTCTCTTTTTGATCACTGATCAGAGACTATTGAACTTGGGAACTGTTGTTTCTGGCATTGAGAATTACTTTGTGGTTCATACTGAGTTCAAGAGTTCCTGAGTTAGGTAGTCCTTGAGTTTGAGACTTTGGAAATGGCCTTTCAGTGGTAGAAAAAAAATTTTTAACACTATTTCTAGGAAAAGGAAGAGGATCTTCACCAGCAAAAGATCTGTACCTGAAAATATAATGCCATACCATAAAGGATCAGAAGGACTTTGACAACTCCACATGATGTTTACTTTGAGTTCCTTGGACATTACAGAGAGAAGTTAAATGAAAAATAGCTGTTTAGTAGCCTCACAAAATATTTTTATCTTCAGGGATGGAGGTGGTGGTGTAAGAGATGAATGAATCCAGTGGGATCTCTGAATGTTTTATTTTTCTCTATTTGTTCATGGGTTTTTAAAAAGTGCTTTGGATCATTCATTTTCTACAGAGGGTGAAATAGAGGTACTGTCACTCCTGACACTTATATTGTACACTGAATGCTCTCTAGGAACTCAGAACTCTTTTACTCATATTTGGGGAAAACAAGATATATCTAAGCTTTATTCAGGAGATTTACTCAGAATTTTTGGGATGCAATATGAGCCAAAGAGAAAAATGACCTATTTGGGGTGAGGTACCAAGGATCAAACCTACTCTATATAAAGTCCAGAGTTCTTTGGAGAAGAGAAATGTGAACCATGCATATGACAAATGTTTTTAACAAAAAATTATCCAGTTAAGGGGAATCTGTTTCACCCCCCACTACATAAAAAACAGACCTTACCACAAATATCTTATAATATATTGGATCTCTGTTTCTAACACAACTTCCTTGGATTATATAAAGCATGACTTAGGTTTTGATATTTTATACCTCAACTGAAGCTTAGTTCACTTTCTCCTCTAACTAGAGAGGTGGAAAGTAGGTCAGTAAGCTCCTCCCAAAGCCTTTCTTTTTTAGAGGGCTCACAACTTTTTTGGTAATTGCATTTTTTATCAGCAGCTATAGTTGATTTCAAATTTAGAGAACAACATACATATTGGGGGCCCATTCTGGAACCCACTTTTAGTTGTGTGTGTTGTCTTCTCCAGATTATAAGATATTGGAAAACAAGGTCTTTTTCCCACAATTTTTACACCCCAGTACTTAACATATAGTAGACAAAACAAATGTTTATTTCGAGGAATATAATTTCTGGATCAAAGAATGAAGATATTTTAGCCACATTATTTCTTTCTATTTTATATATTGTCTTCCTCTATTAGAATGTTGGCAGTTTGGTGTCCTAGTGGAAAGAAGGCTGGGAGTGAGGAAGACCTGAGTTCAAATGTGGTTTCAAACACTATTAGCTGAGTGATTCTGAGCAAGTCCTTTAATTCCATCCCTCATATGAAAAATAAACTGGAGAAAAAAGGCAAGGCACTTCAGTATCTTTGCCAAGATGACCCTTAACTGAATCAGGAAGAGTAGGATGACAGATTGAACAACAAAAATTAGAATGAATGCAAACTTCTTAAGGACACAATCTACATTTCTGTTTGTGTTTGTATTCCCAGGGCTTAGCATAGTTTTTGACACACAATAAACTTATATAATACTTGATGACTTTAAAAATATAATTTCAAATTGCTTCCCAGAATTGTTGGACCAATTTGTAGTGGCAGTTAGGCTATCCCAGTGTCAGGAAATACCTGGATTCAAATATAGTCACATACACTTTTAGTTGTTACTGTGTGTAAATCACTTAACTTTCTCAGCTCAGTTACTTCATTTGCAAAATAAGCAGTATTCTAGGCTAGGATGTTGTGAAGATAAAATGAGATGTTTGGTAAGCGTTTTGCAAACCTTAAAGTGTTATATAAATGCTTTCCCTTTGTTCTTGTTACTATTCATGGAGGAAGTTACAATCTAATGAAATGAACGTACACAAATAGCTATGATTCTAAGGAGTACGTGATAAATATAAAATGGAAATGTAAGGACTTTGATGAGGGAGGATTTATTTGAGCAAGGTCCTCTTCTTTAAATGCATTTTAAGAAATAACTTTAATATTAGGTTGGTAAACTACTTTGTATTAATAAAAATTTGATGCCCTCAGAACTAGGTGTACATTTATATAAATAAGTAACAGATGAGTAAGTAGAGACAAGAGCTATGACTTTTTCTTTTCAGGCGACTGGCCATAATTGCGTCTGTGCCTCTTTTCTTTCTTAAGGTTGTGACCGGAATTTGCTTGAGGGAGTTTATCTTCCGTCAGTGTTCAGAACTAGTAACCTTGCGCATTTGGTTGTGTGCCCCTATCCCGCCTTCTGTCCCCCTCCTTCTTGGTTCCCGGGTTGGACTGGAACCTGAGGAGGTTGTTGTGTAAGGTCTGGTGGCAGAGCTCAGGCAAGCCTGCCCTGGTGCGTGCGAGCGTCCCTCCCCATGCCTATCCACTGGAGGCAGAGCTCTAGGGCTGTCCAGAGAAGAGGGCAGCTGTGAGAGGCACGTCCAAGTCTTAGGACGGGTTGGGTTAATTTTTCTGGAGACAGAGAGACTTGGGTGGCTTTGGGCGGGACAGAGCACTGTTTCTCAGGCTAGAAGACGCGGAGAGCGGGCGGTGTAAGCGACAGTGGTGGATGGTTTTCAGAGCTCCTTTCTCCTGGGGCTTTGTCGGAGAGGCCTGCTGCAGCGCGTCACGTCATCCTTTCGCATCTTTTCCCTCTCCCTGCTACCAGCTGGCACATTGCACATGGTCCGGCTTTTGTGTTAGGCGAGAGACGCAACTGAAGAAAGTCGCTTTCTCGGGCTAGTTTTTGGCTTTTCTTTTGTAGAAATCTTACCAAAGAAATGCATAATTCACGCTTTTTGGACGGTTGGCACAATTCAGCAGTTGAGCATGTTGCAGCAGGAGGTAAAGATATTATTGGTGTAGGTCAATGCAGTATGCAGCCTGAGAGCTAAGGAACAAAGTGCGGGGGTAATGGTGAGATGGTTCATAAGGGGAACCTTTAAGAGGTTGAGTAGAAAAGGTGAGTAGAAAAGGAACAGGGAGCTTTAGGGAGCAACTCCTGGAAAGCTTTTTCCAAAAAAACCCTAAATTTTGTGCTACCTGCAGAAAACAAAACAAAACAAAACAACCCCCCCAAATAGTCAGTTCTTTTTTTTTTCCCAAAAAGCAGGATTCCATCAATTTTTTATTTCCAGAGTCCAGAAGCATAATTTCTAGTCACATTCTACAAAGCTTCGGGAAATAAGCCTAGTCATCTGGACAAATCCCACTTTCCCCAGAGCTCCCAATCTTCCTCTTTCAAAGAGACAACCGTAAATCGTTGTTTCAAAGAAAGTAGAAGTATGATTAGAGCATGCATTCAAAAAGAAAAACTGATTCTTGCCTTCCAAATTGAATTGAAGTAACTGTACAATTTTCTGTAATAACTGATGATTCTTTGTAAGACTATGATTTGCTCTGTTATAAGGGATTGTAGTGATAAGCCCAAAGTCGAGGGCTCCTCTGTCATATACTAGAGTTAGCCTTCAAATAATTTAGATTGAAATTGGACTATTCTAAACCAGTCCTTGAAGCTTTTAAAGCAATATTTCTACTATACTTTTTCTATACTGACACTGTCAGATCTCCCAGTGTTGTCTCATCAACAAAACAAAACTCAACAAGACAAAATTCAGGTAAAGTTTTCATTCTATTTAGAAAAAAACAAGTTGGTATTATAGAGAAGTATACTTCAAAAAGGGCACTACTTGAACATGTCTGTAAAGTGGAGAAATGAGTTAAGTACACAAAAGTTGTGGAATGATGGCTAAAAATCTGGGCCCTTTCCTGTCAAGTCCCTGTTCATTCATAGACTGCTAAAGTTGGAGGTATTAGATCATCATCTAATTCACTGATTTTTAAACCTTTTGGTTTCCAAACCCCTTCACACTTTTGAAAATTATTCAGCACCTCAAAGTTCTCTTGGTTCTGTATATTATATCTATCTGTATTCACTGTATTGGAAATTAAGACAATTTAGTATTATTATGAAAATAGTTTTGACTTCTCAGAACTCCTGAAATAAACCTGTGGAATCAGGAGTTTCTGTCTACACTTTGAGAACCAACAATCTAGTCTAACCAACTTATTTTTGTGTGTTTAAAACTTTTTTATTTTGGACATAAATACAAAAAATAGTATTATGAAACAAGTGCTATTTTACATTACTTGCTTTAAGAATATTACACACATATGTGTTAATATATCTATATGCATATATAATATACACACAGACATATATATTTAAAGAAAGTATACACCTAAACACATGCACACACTAAATTTCACACTTTGAAATTTGTATTGTTTCTCTGGGTTTCTTTCTGAATTTCCTTCTATTTATTTTGAGGTCCTTAAAATGGCAAAGCACTCCACTATCTTTACCAAGAAAACCTCATAGACACCTCATGGTCCATGAGGTCCTGAAGAGTTGGACATTTTGGAACAATAATAACAATTACTATACTTATTCCACTTTCCCCTCCACTAAAAACTGAGAAAAAAATGAACTTGTAATAAAGGTAGTCAGACAAAAGAAATCCACACTGTGTCCTTGACAAAAATTGTATGTTCTTCGAATCTTGACTCTGTCACTTCTCTGTCAGGAGAAGACAACATTCTTTATCCTAGTTCCTCTGGAGGCACTCCATTGCTTAGAGTTCTTAAATCTTGGAACTATATTTTTTTCCTGATTCTGTTTACTTCACTCTGCATAAATTCATCCTATCCAAGATTCATTATCATTTTCTCTTTTGTAATTTCTAATGGTATAATAATAATAAGAAATCTGCTATCTTTATATGTCATAGTTTGATTAGTAATAACCTACTAACAGGCACCCTTTTAGATTCTAACTCCTTTCTTTTTCTTTCTAAATCCCAGCTTTATAAAATGTCCTCAATAGCCTCTTCCTAGTTGTCTAAGAGATAACTTAAAGCACTGCCTTAAATTCTCATTTTCTTTTCTTTTTTTTGCCCCTTCCCATTGTTGCCCTAGTCAGGAATAGAAAGATTGTTTTGTTTACAGTTATTCTCACTTTGGTATGTCCTTTTCTCTTAACCATCCTCTCTCTTTCCCTTTTCCATCCCTTCTTGTCTCTCTGTTTAGCATGATATATTTCTACAACAGTTTATAGAAATATATGTATTTAACTGTTTCATATAAGAGTTAGTTTCATCTGATGTCCATTCTTCCATACCTTCCTCCATAGTCTTCACTAGTATCCTGTTTATCAAATTCCACTTCCTTCTTCATTGTTGTTCATTTGTTTCAGTCACATTCAATTTGTTTTGACTCTATCTGGGGTTTTGTTGGCAAAGATACTGGAGTAGTTTGCTATTTTGTTTTCCAACTCAATTTATAGATGAGGAACAGGATTAAATGACTTGTCTAGTGCCATACTGCTAGTAAGTTATCTAGGCTGGATTTTAACTTAGGAAGATACATCTTGGCTTCAGCCCAGCACCTCTGTACACTGAACCACTTAGCTGCCTGTTCCTTCTTCACTAGTTTTTCCTTTTCCTTTCCTACTTTTTTCTCTTCTTCAGACTTTCAGAATAGCATCAATCTACATTCAATTTCTGTGCTTTCATATTTTTCTTTCTCAGTAGTCTTTAAAGACACTAAGGTTCTGAAAGGACCCTTATTTCTTCTCTATAGCAGATTATCTATCCTACATCATCATTCAGCTTCTTCTAATTCTTTGACAATCTTACCTAGATTTCTGTGACTTCTTGTGTTGTCTCTTTTCCATTAAGGATGTATTTTTCTCTAAGATTATATTCTGCTTTAGAGGCTGTTATTTTTGGTTGGAAGTCTTTTTCTTTTCCTTTTTGGAGCATTGTATTTCAAGATCTCTCATTTATAGAAAAAGATCACAAGTCTTGTGTGATATTTACTTTGGACTGTTGTTGCTAGATCCGCTTTTTTCTGATTGGTTGTGTTATTTTTTCTTTGATGTGAGAACTCTGGATTTTAGTATGACATTACTATGACTTTTTCTTTTGAGGTTCCTTTTTAGAAAGTTATTGGAGAATATTTATTTTTTTCTTCTGTATCTCAATAGATCTGAACAGCTTCCATTTGTAATTTCTTGAAATAGAAATTTATTGTTTTAAATTTTGAATTTTCTTATATTCTACTGTGTACACGGTAATGTTATTTTTCTATTTTGTATTTAAGTTTTAAATAAGTAAATAAATTTAAATAGAAAAAGTCTATAGAAAGAAATTTTATTTTATTTTAAAATATTCTTTTTTATTTCTTTTAGTTATTTATAAATTTTTTATGGAAAATCCATTTTCCTCCCTTTTAAGTCTACTTAAGTTACGAAGTTAACTTGTTCCTTTTTGGAGTTTTCTCAAATTATTTTTTATTATGATTGTTATTTTCTTTGTTTTACTTATCTTTCCAATCTTAGTTTCTGAATTAGCCCAAGTACCAGGGCCATATTTCATCATCTGCTGTGCTTTTTGGGTAGGGCTGTTGATTTTATTGATCTTGTTCTATGTATTTCTCTCCTTATTCTCACTGTTAGATCTTTTACATGCAAAGTATTGAATCTTCAGGGCTGTCTCTGATAATTCAGGGCAGCATTCTAGAAATTTCAGCGTCTCATAGGATCTTTCTGCTCTTGCTGTCTATTTCCAGACATACAGCCTTATAGGCCTCGGTGTCTGGTTTCTTATGAGGCTATCCTGAACTGATGTTGGCCATTATTTTCTGTTGTTGTGGGTTTCTGGCTGATTTCTTGTATGAATTTGAGTTGGGAGAGGTCACTTAGGCTACTTTCCTATTGAAGTTATTATTATTTAATCTGGTTCTTCAATTTGGGATTTTGCTGGAGTAGGTACATGGGAGTTAGGTGGTCTGTCTTCTGGTCACAGCCAACTCTGGTCTGTGAGTTATTTGAAATAATTTTTTATTATTGTCTGATATTTTCTTTGGTTTACTCTAGCTTTAGTTCCTTAATTGTAGCTTTGGATTTGGAGTCAGGAGCTAGGTTCAAATACTAATTCTTCCACTTACTACAGGTGAGATTTTGGGCACCTTGTATGACCTATAAGGACCTCAATATTTACCTCTGTAAAATGAGAGAGATGAACTAGAATTCTTTTTAGATTTCTTCTAGTTCTAAATTTGTGATACAATGTGATTGGAAATTATTTTACCTGCTTTTCAAGGCCTTCTAACTATGTCTATATTTCATTGCCCCCTAAAGCAAACTTAGTTCTTCAGACATCATACTAATGGTTTATTCTAATTAAGATTCAACAAATATAAATGAACAATAATTAAACAATTATTAAATGCCTATTATATACAAAACATTATGTTTATATTGGAGGGGAAGCAAGTAATACAGTAGATAGAGTGCTGGGCCTGAAGTTACAAATCTGACCAGACACTTACTATGTGACTTTGGACATGTCACTTTAGCCTGTTTGCCTCAATTTCCTTATCTGTATAATGAACATGAGAAGGAAATGGCAAACCATTTCAGTAGCTTTGCAAAAAAACCAACCAAACAAAAAGCAATAGTCTAAATGGAGTCACAAAAAATTGACCAGAACTGAAACAATTGAACAGCAACAAATGCAATATTGGAGGGAGATGGAAATTCCCATTGCTCAAGAAGGTTGTAATTCCCTCTCTTGGCCCTTTTAACGTAACTTATCTTCTTTCCTTTCTGGTTACTCAAATGAGAGCTGTCATTTAAGCCTCACCTCAAGAATTCCTCTACAATTCCTCTACACCTTTTCTACAATTCCTTTCCTAACTACCCCATTGTACAGTGATTCCTATCTCCCTTTTTCAGTTCCAATAGTACTTAAACTTTATGATATTTAGTGCTCAATTATATATTGTATAATTTTCACAATGTTTCATTTCTGTGAATCATATCTCTCAAGGACATTTGTTAACTTGTCTGAAGTACTATTTTTTTTTTCTTGGATCATTCTTAGGAGCCAGTACAGTGAAGGTCCATAGTAGGTTTTTAGTAAATACTGATTGGTCATTTTTATTTATAATCAGTGATGGATTTAGCTAGGCTGTTCTTAGAGAATGAATAGTTATGTGGTCTTTGGTTGAGTTTATTTTAGAAACCTCTTTAGCTCAATAAGACTTTTTAGGCCTTATGTCTGTTGACATATCCTTGGAGAATTTGAGGATTTCATACCTCAATAATGTATCAAAATAGAGCTTAATAAAGTATATCCAGTATAATGCACTATAATACAACTTTAAAAAATACCAGTTCTTTGGACATACTTTAGAGTTTAATTTTTTAGTTTAATTAATTTCTAAAAGCACCAATTTCAGAAATCAAAGGGACCTCATAGATCTAGTCCAAATATCTCACTTTACAGATTAGAAAAATGAAGCCTGAAGAAGAATAAGATCTCATAGCCAGTAAAAGGTAAATCAAAGACTTGAATTCAGAAGTTTTTATTTCAAATTTAGGCCTTTTCCTACTCTATAACTTTCAGTGCCCTATAAAGCAGTGGTTTTCGATTTTTTGTTATTTCTTATGTTCCAGAAAACTATTACCCTGATGACTAGAGTTGATGGGACAAATGCAAATTAAATATTTCCATCATGATTACAGTTTATTATTTTAAGACATTTTATAGGATTGTGTGAAAGCAACTGGGATAGAGACAGAAGGGGAAAAAAACCGTTGGAAGGTTTTTCCAAGAAATAAACAAATATTGTATTCACTGTAATGGATTGTATACTTACATAGGCTTTAATTGGAATTTTGCCTTCGGAATCAATTCATGATCAGGCCCCAAGGACTTAGTTCCCAAGAATAGAATAGAGTATGATGCAGATTAAACAAGTAAAAACTAAATAAAAGCACATGAAGATATAGGCTTTCTAACAACAACTGAATCAGATTTTCCCTGTCTAATTCACTGTTTAGGACAGGGGAATCCAAAAAGCCAACTGATTCATATGTGCACTAAGAGGAAAGCACCTAGGAGATTAGACAAACCAAATATTTCAGGCCTGAGTTGATTTGTTTACATTTGTAAACTTAAAATTTTAATATCTCAGAGAATAGAGTTGAATTTTGAATAGATTTGTAAAGTCCTATCTTTCTGCATCTATTGTGACAATTAGACATTTTTTCACTAATATAATTAGATTATTGTCTACTTTGCCAATATTTCTTACTAAGATAACTTTTTGAAGGCCACTCTTAGAAGGAACTTGAATGTTTTCTTAGGCACAGAAAATATGGGCATCTTATACCAAGGGAGCAGTAGTATCTTGTTTTTAAAAATATATAAACACATGTGTATACATATTTATACTGTATACATATATGCACACATTTCTATATATATACATATATAGTTACATGATTATATAGTTATACATATTAGTTGTAGCAGGGGAATGCCCTCCACATGTAGCATAAAATGTCATTGTCTTCCTCCATTTTCTTCCCTTTTCCAAGAGAAACTTTAATTTTTGTCTGTAGGGGAACAGGAGATAGTGGTTAGAAGTCACTGTGCTCCCCTCAGGGTTGGGGGAGAGTTTACTGTACTGGAATTATATCAATTAAAAACTTTTAGTCTTGGGAATGTGGTTTTTCAGGTTAAATCTGATTTCTTATAATTGTTTCATAAATTGACAGGAGAGCAGGACCCCAAAGTTTAAATATAAGGCTGAACTTCCTTTCCCACCAGTTACCAAGTCTATAATAAACAGACATGAGAACTAGTTAAGAAATAATTTTATCCAAATTATAGCATAACAGAAATCCAAGAAAATATCTGAGCAGATTTACCAGATAATACAGTGAAAGCCTTCTCCCTTTGGGAAAGAGGTAACAGCTCAAATAAGAGACAGAGTCCAAGGGGAAGTATCCCCAACAAAGAGGAGACTGTTAGTTCTCATGTCAACTTGTTCCTAGAGTCTTTTCTTCAGCAACCTAAAGTGAAATTGGCCTCTTCCATCTTCTTTCTTGAAAGTTGGAAGCTAGAAATGCCTGGAAAGACTCAAGTGAATCAAAACCTGAAAGTTCTCCTCCCATTCTCATCAGCTCTGCTCAGAGCATTGATCTCCACCAGTGAGGAGAGTCATATACCACTGAGATTTGGGATTTCTATTACTTGCATATATAATTATGAACTTATCTGTTACCAACAAACAAACATTTCAAGTTATAATAACAAAAAACAGATTCGAATAAAAAATTGAACTTCTGTCACATACAATTTCTTAAAAGAAATGTGTCATGCTTCTTCATAGCAGTTTTATGTTATCATGTAGGGGTAGTTGAGTTTAGAAGCATTAAGCACACAATCCATTTTTTCCTGTTTTGTTTTTTGACTGGCATCTTGCTGGTACAATGAATAGAATGCTAGGAAGTTTTATCTTCCTGAATTCAAATCTAGCCTCAGATACTTACTAGCTATGTAACCCAGGGCAAGTCACTTAATTCTGTTAGCTTCATGTGTAAAATGATCTGAAGAAGGAAGTGGAAGACACTATGATGTCTTTGCCAAGAAAACCCTAGACGGGGTTTTAGAGAATAGGATACAACTGAAATGATTTAGCACCAACAAAAGCTCTTGATTAAAGCAATAGCATATATGATGCAATTGTCCTGGAATCAGTTACATTTGATAGAATTACAAGCACTTGGGTGCAAGTTAAGTGCCTTTGTTTACTTAACTTTAACTAGTAGTTATTGCAGTAACCTCCTAATTGATTTCTCTGTCACAAATCTCTTCCCTCTCTAATCTTCTTCCTCAGTAGAAACTGATGATATAAGCAAAAATTCTGCTAGAGTGATTTTTTTCTCAATTTCTACAGTTTTCAGTTTTATTGATGTGTTTTGTTTTTACATTACAAATTACTTCTGATTCATGAATAGTCTCTTGTCACAAAGTAAAACAGCTAAGTAAAACTAATAATACAGTGACTTCATCTGAAAGTTCATGCAATAATTCACATCTGAAATACCTCCTCACCTTTCTAAAAGAAATTAAAAGAAATATTTTTTCTCTTGCTCTCATTTCCCACCCCATCAAAAAAAGGAGAAAAGAAAAAAAATGGACATTTTATAAAACTATGTCGTCAAGCAAAACAAGGACTCCTCATGACTGCACATAAAAATATGTACTTCATATTCTGTATCATATGTCCATCAGCTTTCCATAATGGGTAGTTATGTTCATTATCAGTCCTCTGTCATGAATGATCCTTTTATTGATTATAGTTTTTTAGCCTTTAAAGATTTTTTTTTTTTTTTTGGTGAGGCACTTAGGGTTAAGTGACTTGTCCAGGGTTACACAATTAGGAAGTGTTAAATGTTTGAGACTGGATTTAACTCAGGTCCTTCTGACTTTGGGCTGTGCCATATCCACTGGGCCATCTAGATGCTCCCTGAAATTGTTTTTACAATATTGCTGTTTAAATTGTTCTCATGGTTATGTTCATTTCATTCTTCAATAGCTTAGAACATTCTTCAAAATTGTTCATTTTAATAATATTGATGTTATGATGTAAAATATACTTCAGGTTCTGCTCACTTCATTGTGCAGTTATTCACATAAGTCTGTATATCTTTGAAATCATCTAATTCTTAATTTCTTTCAGCACAATCATATTTATATCCTCTCAATTTCCAGTTTTTGTCCCCACAAAAGAGTGACTATTAATAGTAATAGAGGACTTTTTTCTCTTTTTGTGACCTCTTTTAGGTATAAGACATCACTGACTTTACCAGATCAAAGCATTAGGATTTTCCTTAGTGTAGATCTGACCATAATGCTTGACTCCTTATTAAACCCAAATGACTTCTTTTGCTTTCAGGATAAAATATGAACTCCTCTATTAGGCTTTAAAGGCCCTTCATAATCTGTCTTTTCCTTTTAGGAGGTGATTGGTGAATTCATTCTAACTTTACTTTTTCTCAGTTCTAACATCTCCAGGTTCCATCTGTGTCATGTCTTTCCCCATTAGATTGTAAGGTCTTCAACAGCAGTGACTATCTTAGTTTTTCTTATTTGCATCCCCAGGGCTTAACACAGTATCTGACATATAGTAGGTGCTTAATCAATACATATTGAATTGAATTCTTGAAATATAACGAAAGTTTTTTTTTTTAAATCATGGTTTTCAGGGAACCCAACAATTATTAAATGATGCCTCCCTGAGCTATAAATCATATCATGATTTACAATCTGAGGCACAAAGTTCCAAAGATGTTTAATTTATTGATAAGACTAGCAATTGCCAATAAAATTGATGTTTTCAGTTCCTTAGTCAGCTAAAAGATCAGGAGGCAGAGCTTGATAGCCACATTGTTGTTTTTGTTTTTTTAAAATATCAGACAACTTATATTTTCTTCTGATTTATTGTCTTTTGACTTTGTTATAATATTTCTTTCTTTCTCATGGAGTCATTGATTTTTGTTTGTTCTATTTTAGTTTTCAGAGGGTCCTTTACTTGACAAGGATTACTACTTTTTTCTTCTAACTTATTTATTTCAAGAGCTCTTATTTTATTTAGAAAACAAAGTCTTGCTTCAGATGGTTTTGTGTCTACTGGGGTAGAGAACAATTAACTTTTTTGTGCAAGAAATTATGTAATGTACTTTCTCATCAGATTTATTGATCACTATTCCATATGATGGAAAATACAGAATTCTGTTGGAGTAGCTATGGGGAAAGCTGAGAGATTTATCTTTCCACAGAGCCATCTTTTCAAGAAGTCCAACAATTGCTGGTTGTATGTCCTAGCTACAAACTAATTAGCCTCCTCCCTTCACTTCTGTGCTCCAAAGATAAATATCTTTCCCAGACTTCTTTCTTCTTTTTTTAGGGTCTTGGATTCAGAAGAAGCCATTTAGCTTCTCATTTCCATTTTTTCTTTCTTCTTCACATATTATATCTAATTATCAAGAGAAGGATTCAGCTGTCTTCTTTTCACTAATCCAGCTCCCCCTCGAATTTAGTCCTTTATAATATCTTGCTGAGTCTATTATAATATAATAGACTCTGACTTTCAGTTTCTTTTTTTGCTAGTCCACCATACACCCAGCAGTCAAAATAATCTTTCTAGAGCACAAGTCTGTTTATTCTTCTGCTCAAAAATTTTCAGGTACTTTCTGTTATCTCTAGAATAAATTACAAATTTCTCACATTGGTATTTAAAATCCTCCACAATCTGGTTCAGTGCTATCATCGTCATCATCATCATTATCATTGAAATGGAGTCATCACATATAAATACAGTTGGCTAGGAAAGGGAGTGTTTGGGGAAGCACAGTAATGATGATTTAATCCATAGGATAGTCACTTGACAGATCCTTCATAGTAATTAGTATTGATACTGATCCCAGAAAAAGAAATTGGAAGTGTGGAGGGTGTTGATAGAATGATACATACATAAATATACATATACATACATGCATATGTATACACACATATATATATATATATGTATTATCTGGGGTGGTTGTATCACTGGGATGAGAAGTATGTTCTCCTCTGGTGGTCTAAAGGTCTAAAGCTTACTAGAGTGGACTAATTGAACATGTGTTTTACCCATTCATCAATTAAACCTGTCTTTTGGGGCTCAAATTCACTCCTTCCTTTCATTTATTCTTGAAATCTTTAGTTTCTTTTGAGGCTCAATGTACTTGCTATTTCCTATCAGAAGTCTTTCTTGATTCTAATAGATTACTATTAGTAATCTGTCTCTCTCCCCTGAAATTTTACACACACACACACACACACACACACACACACACACACATCCCTATCTACTTGTATTCTTCTCCAATAAAATATGTTTTTTTAAGGGTTAGTACTGCCACAGACAGGGAAATCATGCTCTCATTCCCTTTTAGAGCAAAGAAAAGATAATTTCTAGATCTTGATTTTGCCTTTAGAAAAATTTATCTTAAGACCATAAAGAAAATCACAAGTAGGATAGTTACATGTTGAATTTCTTACATACTTAGAGGAGAAGTAAGTGTTATATAACTGTGTTTAATAGTCTAATGTACATTATTTTAGTTTGTATGTAGAAATGCTTATTTTATTTGGTGTTTACATTCAGAATTTTTTAAATAAATAAAATTATCTAAAATTGATCAGACAATTAAAAACCAGATAATAAAAAAGCAGTTAATTTAAAATAATCTCAATTTGACTTAGCTCCTAGCCTGGAGAAAGCCCACTTTGAGACATTAGAAGATTGAACCTTGGACTTTTCTGTATTATCAGTACCCAAATATTATTAACTTCCTGCTACAGCCTTCTCTTGCCTGTCTGCCCCTTTCACAAATAAATTCAGAACACAGATCAAAAGCAGTTAAATTGTTCAGATTTTGCTAGATGAGAAAAATTAAATGCAAAAGTAGCTTTATAGAACAGGATGAACTGTGAAATCTGCTTCAGCCATACTTGGATAGGGCAAGAGAAAAGGAAAAGAAGAGACCATACTTTCCAATCTGCCACCTATTATCCTTTTTTAAATTATTATTATAGGTTTTTATTTACAAGATATATTCATGGATAATTTTTCAGCATTGACAGTTGCAAAACCTTTTGTTCCAAGTTTTCCCCTCCTTCCCCCTACCCCCTCCCCCAGATGGCAGGTTGACCAATACATGTTAAATATGTTAAAGTATAAGTTAAATACTATATATATATATATATATATATATATATATATATATATCCATAAAGTTACTTTGCTGTACAAAAAGAATTGGACTTTGAAATAGTGTACAATTAACCTGTGAAGGAAATCAAAAATACACTACCTATTATCCTGAACAAAAAGTCAGCAATGACTACAACTATTCGGCTCCACTGGGGCTCAGGCAGTAGCCTCACATCTGCTGTGCCTTGCCTCTCAGCTCTCGGGGGCTGCTCAATGCCAGCCACTTCTGATAACTAGATCCTAGTCTCTTGACTTTTACTCTCCAGTATTGTAGAGAGAGGTCATCTCCGGCAATGTATTAAGATTTTTGAGCATTAGGAGAGCAAAGGAAACAAGAATAAAAGGAGGCAAAGAAGGAAGAAGAGAAGAGAGAGTCGGGCCCACTCGGTGACTAACTTTAAATTTGTTGTGTCTACTCTCATGGCCTTTATTGGGATTTGAGAAATTTAATATTTGTTTGAGTTCATACAGAACTTTGTTAAGAACTCCATATATTGAACTATCTTTCATCAAGCACTGGATTCCTAGATAAGTACAAGGAGTTATAATAGGATACTAGAACATGTTGATCTCTAGGGCATCACTAAGGAAAAGAAAGATACTAGGGAATTACCTCAATGATCCCATGAAATCTATGCCTAATCTTGCATTTCATTTTTTTTTTCTAGTTACATGGATTCTTTCTTCACCTCTTATCTCTATTTGAATAATAGCCTTACTAGAATTTTTATCCCAGGCCAAAGAGCCATCACCAGTAGTCTAGGGGTAGGTTCCAAGTCAAGTATTTCAGTTGTCTAATGGTGGAATTTTTTCTGTAGAACCATAACTGCATATTTCATTTACATTCATTTAGGACTATAGCTAGCATATATAGTGCACTTCAAGATTTACAAGTACCTTACAAATATCTCATTTTATCCTCACAGAAAAATCTGGGAAATAGGTGCTATTATTAATCCAGTTTTATTTATGAGGAAACTAATGCTGAGAAAGATTGTGACTTGTGTAGGATCACACAACTAGTTAAGTTTCTGAAGGTACATTTGAGTTCCAGTCTTCCTCATTTCAGTGGTAGCACTCCAATAGTTATTTTTCCACTGAGCAGATTATTAATGCAGTATTATACTTGAAGTACATTATAAATGATTTAGTCTGTATATTTGCCAAGAAAACCCCAAAGGGCAACAAAGAATTGGACATGACTGGAAAATTACTGAACTGACTGAACTGAATTAATTCATGCACAAAGTTGTGATATATGACTTATGGAATACTATTGTGCCAAAAAAAAATGGTGAGTGGGATGTTTTCAGAATGAAACTTAAGAAGACTTTCATAAACTGATAGAAAGTGAAATGAGGAGAACCAAAATATGCATGGTAATAGCAATATTGTTCTATGATCAACTAAAGTGAATAATTTATTTATTCTTAGCAATATGGTGATCAAATTCTATCCATCTCCCTAGAAAGAAATGATGAAGAATGAACACAGATCAAAACATGCTTTTCCAAAAAAACCTTTTTTTTTGTCTTTTTTTCCTTTGCAATATGGTTAATATTGAAATATTTTTTGCATGACTACACATGTATAATTTATATCAAAATTGCTTCTCAAGGTGGGAGAGGACAGAAAGGAAAAGAATTTGGAATATTACATTTAAAAGATATTTTAAAATTTTCACTTTAATTGAGAAAAATAGCAAAAATTAACTCATATTCAATTCAAACACTTACTAAGCAAGGAGAAATTACAGAAAGAACTCATGTGAGGAATTTATAATCTACTGAGGAATACCACATAACATTTCCTTGCCTACACATATAATAACTTTGAGGATACTATAATTCGTAAAGCAGGTGCTGAAATATATGGTCATTTAACTTTTCATATGTGCATACTTTCCCCAATTAAACCATCAGTGCCTTGTAGACAGGATCTGTATTTCATACCTCTTTATATCCTTTATGGATAGGATAGATATATCTATCTTGAACAGAAGAATTCCTTTTGTTTTCTTGCAATGAATGTTTCCAGATAGTTTTGTGCCATTTGATTTTACTTTTTTTTTTTTTTTTTACTTTCAAGGGAAAAATACTTTCAATAGCTAGAATTCAGCTAATCTGGCAGCATTAAATCTTAAAAACATTGTTCAAGACTTCATTTTAGATTAGATAGTTAACTTTTTAAAGTATTTAAAAGATAATAGCAATATCAGCAAATACTTTGTAGTTAGTTAATATACCATTTTTTGAAGAAATGAAAGTTATTTATAATTTTTCATTCTAAGGCCTGAAGAGACTTACATGAACTGATGCTGAGTGAAATGAGCAGGACCAGAAGATCATTATATACTTCAACAACAATATTATATTTTTGGAATCTTTACAAAGTGTTAAGCCATTAGAGTTGATAGAGACAATAATTATCTAATTTAGCATGGTTCAATATGATTGATTTGATCTTAGAAGGAGATATTTTGGGCCAGAACTTGAAACAAGGTACTAAGTACAACTGATAGAAACAATGCTTGTGTTCACACCTTTAAAGAGTTCATAAGTAACTAAGTACTCAATGAAGTTCACATGTTTGGGAGATTTCAGGGCTTAGTATGGTTTAGTATGAGATATCCAAATTCACACCTCCCTTAGTGCCAGAGAACACTCTGGGAGATAACCCAGAATCCTTCTCTCTCCAGAAGGAGGAGTTAACCTTTGGGAAATCATATATATACAGGAAGCTCTTAGAGCTTGAGAGAGTTTCTTGGGAACATTGACTGGGGTCAGAGAGGAGCACTCTGGGAGGAAGCCCACAAGCCCTATCTTCGAGGCAAGAGATTCATTGCATTTTCCAACTTGGTGCTGGCTGGAGGCTGAAGAAAGCAGAGGCAGAAGCCAAGGACAAAGCTGCAAGAACTCTTGGAACCAAGCAGAGAGATAGGCCTGAGCTAACCGGGCTATATTGAAGGACACAATAAAAGATCTGAACTTTTATCACCTGGCTGTGTTTTGGAAAAAGAACACCACACTATATGATGATTAATTCTGATGGACGTTGCCCTCTTCAGCAATGAGATGAACCAAATCAGTTCCAATAGAGCAGTAATGAACTGAACCAGCTACACCCAGCAAAAGAACTCTGGGAGATGACTATGAACCACTACATAAAATTCCCAATCCCTCTATTTTTTTTCCACCTGCATTTTTTGATTTCCTTCACAGGTTAATTATACACTATTTCAAAATCCAATTCTTTTTGTACACCAAAATAACTGTTTGGACATGTATACATATATAGTATTTAACTTATACTTTCACATATTTAACATGTATTGGTCAATCTGCCATCTGGGGGAAGGGGTGGGGGGAAGGAGGGGAAAAGTTGGAATAAAAAGTTTTGCAGTTGTCAATGCTGAAAAATTACCCATGCATATATCTTGTAAATAAAAAAGTATAATAAAAAAAGAGAAACTAAAAAAATAATAATTTTTCATTCTATCCTAGGCATGGAACCAAAACTCATTGTTATCCACCATTTTCAAAGATAAGGAAATAGAGTCATTGAAGAGAAAAATAATTTGCTAAAGGACACACAAATGCTAAATGAAAGAGATATCATGATAGCTGTGGCCTTATATACTATTTGTTTCTGATTTTGGATCAATATTTCGATCAATAAAAAAATCACACCAAAAAACCCATCCAAAGCAGAATCTTCTGAATAATAAAAGTGTTTTAAGTTGCTATATTCATTTTGCATAAGAGATTTTCTGCATTACAGCAGGGGGCCCTGCCATGATGTGTCAGTAAGAAGAAGAAAATTCATTTCTTATCCCTGCTTGTCAGTTGCCCTTTATTATTGAACCCTATACCATTAGACAATCACAAACAATGACAAGAGCTTTTGCTACATAGTAGTTCTTATGTTTGCATTGGTTTACTGAAATACTGTATTGTACTGTGCTAAAAGTGTTACAAAGAACAGATGTGCAGGAGTATGAAATATTTATTATTTAGATGCTTAATCTGGATGTTTTCAGCACTATCTCCATTTTGCTATATAGTAGATGTCCTATGTGGTGGAAATTGTTTTTTCATGGTTCTGAAATAAAATATTGAAAACCCAATTAAGAGATATACTCTTATGGTTTAAATAAGTCCTTCAGGATTGAAACCAATCAAAGCCTGAAAATAGCTGAAAATAAAAAGTTTTGGTGTGTGTGTATGTGTGTGTGTAGTGATACTGGATTAGTGGCGATTATAATGGGAGAGATTCATGTCTTATGCAACTGATACTGTTTTTTCTTTTTTTCCTTAGGGGAGGATTCACCCACAGAAGTACTGAGGATGTGATTCTGCCCTTATATTAACTTTCCAGTAGATTACAAAAAGTAATCAGAACCAAATGGAAGATATACTGTCCATTATATATTCTCAGACCTGAAGCAGTAATTTTTTCCCCTGCATACTAAAGCAAGTAAGGAAGGGATCTTTTACATTATCTCTGGTCCCTTTATAATTCCTTGTATAAGTGTATTGCAAATAAGCACATTCATCATTGACGACTGTTAGTAAAGAATACAGTATTTGTTCAGACAATTCAAAGACACAACAATCAAAGAGTTTCAGAATTGCTTCTTTGGTTTGGAGCCATATATATACTTTTTGACCAAGATTTTTGTGTTGAAAGTTAGAAAGCTTATCATTTCCCTGCTTCCTGTCAAATAGAATAAAAATATGTATTCTGATAATTAAAATGTAGAGGTAGGCTATACATGAATTTTAATAATGAGTCTTGTGTTTAAATTATAAGGAAATTTAATAGAACATATATTCTGGAGGTTAATTTTGAAGACATTGCATTTCTTGAGTAAATATAAATTCTATGAAGAGATTAAAGTAAGAAAATAAAAATGACTACAGTCTAGGCCTATTGTAAGCAATGACTAAATATCACATATTGTAAAAAGTCATTATTAAACATCTGGATAGATCATGGGTTTAGCCATGGAGGTCAAGTCTTTTTCTCCATGTACATATTGATGCATAGCACATCTCTATTATTATAATTTGGATAAGTTATGATATATATTATGATATTAATGGACTGACTCTTGCATTATAACAGGATCTATATAGTCAAATCATTAAGATATTTATTCTGAATATATAATTGTGTTTTAACTGAGATTTTGAAAGTATATAGGAAAAGCCATACATATTATATCTTTATTTATTAATTTAGGATTTCTTTCTTGCTAACTCAAAATGGCATTTGCAGGTGAATCCTATGCTTCTATATGGTCAAATAAGCACCATTAAATTTCTCTTATCCACAAATTAATCAGCTATTCAAACAAATATTCTAGCATTTGGCTCTTCCCTGAGAGGAGCCAGAAGTTAAAACTGAATTTCTCATTTGAAATTTCTTTAAGAAATGGCCATGTTCTATAGTTTGTGTGAAATGAGAATTGAATGTTTTGATTGGCTATTTTTTATGTTTACATAATTTTTAAATTTTTACTCCAGTTCAAACATATGACCATTTCACAAATTGCATTTTTGTAATTAGCATGTTATATCTTCACTTTTGTTTAGCTTCCAGTAAGTACAATACCATCACATTTCATTAGCAAGTATAGAACAATGTTTCCTGTTGTAATTGTAATTGTAAACAAGTGTATTTGATGTTTAACATAATTTTCATCTTCATTAGAAAAAGAGAGAAATATGAAAACTTATGAGTTCTATCACTTTAGAAATTTGTCTTGTATTAAAATTGTTGTGCAATTTTATTATCATTATTCTATTATTAATATAATTTTGAGGGGCAGCATGTCCCCCAGATTTGAGAATGTCCCAGCATTTTTAATCTTCCTGGTAAACAGAAGAGTGTGTGTGTGTGTGTGTGTGTGTGTGTGTGTGTGTGAGTGAAACAGAGAGAGATAGAGAGACAGAGAGACACACACACAGACAGAGACAGAGAGACAGACAGACAGAGACAGACACACAGAGAGGTAGAAGAAACAGAGGCAAATATGTAGACAAAGGGATAAAGATTGTTTCAAAAGGCATTTAATAACAGTATAATTCCAAGTGTACTAACAGTAATTGAACATTGTAGGTGAGGCAAATTCCTGGATACAGGTTTGCTCATAAGAGTTCCCAGATCATTCTCTTCTGTTTCTAGGTTCAGCCCCAGTGATACCCTCTTGAGTCATAGTGGTTCATCCAACTGGCTTAAGGTGGGGTGACTTGGTACTTTCAGGAGCGGGATAAATCTAGGCCTACATGATGTATC
Source organism: Sarcophilus harrisii (assembly GCF_902635505.1). Lineage (NCBI taxonomy): Eukaryota > Metazoa > Chordata > Mammalia > Dasyuromorphia > Dasyuridae > Sarcophilus > Sarcophilus harrisii. Next base: position 204,929,528 of record NC_045429.1, read on the forward strand.
TGAAATTCACTTTGGCTTTCATTCACTGGCAGTCAGCAAATTGGAAGCAGAGCCCAAGCATCTATTTCTAGGAACCAAGTGAATCTTAAGAATGCTGAGGCCAGCAATATGCTACTAGAGTGACATTGTGTCTTCTGATATAATTTAAATGACCAAAAAGCAACAATTTTGTGCCCAGTACATTTAGAAGGTAATTTCTATTATCAGATGAGTATTGCTAACATAAATGATAAGGAATAACACATTAAATAATGTAAATCAATGCCAAAGTCAACTCCTCGGCATATATCACTGATCCCATTCTTTCCATTGCTCGCTTGTGGATTACTCCTAGGCTCATCCTTATTGCTTTTTTTTTTTTTTTTTTTTTCAGTTTCTTTTATCTACTGGCTCCTTCCTTACTGCCTTATTGACACTCCCATATCTTCCTAATCCTCAAGAAACTTTCATTTGATTCTCTTCTTTTTATTAGTTTTTCTTCCACATGTAGGCTAAGATCTGGGGAAACCATTTATAACTGGTACCTCCAATTTCTCTTTCATTTTCTTCTAAACCTTTTGCAATCTAGTTTTCATCCTCATCATTTAACTGAAACTACTGTCTTCAAAGTTACTGGTGATTTTAAAATTATTTAATATAATGATTTTTATCATTTTTTATTCTTCTCAACCCCTTTTCAGTGTTTAACACTGTTGATCACCATCAGCTGTTATCTACTTGATCTTCTCTAGGTTATGATACTATTCACTCCTCATTCTTTTTTTCTGTCTTACTGTTCTTTTTCAGTCATTGCTTAATCTTCTTTCCTATGTTTTTTCCTGAAAATTTCCCCTTCAGTGTTTCTTATACGTTAACATTTCATTTTATTCATATACCATAATTTACTCACCAAATTTTCCAATTTATGGATATCTCTATAATTTGCAGTTCTTTGTTCTTATAGAAAGAGATATTAAAACATTTTTATATATATAGTTACTTTTTACCTTTCCTTGATCTCTTCAGGATATAGTCTTAGTAATGATATTGTTGGATCAAAGGGTATGCATAGTACTAAAGAAAATTTTTTCGACTTAATTCTCAAATAATTTTCACCAATAGTATATTAGTGTACTTGTTTTCTTGTAGATCCTCTAATAGGGTTATTTTCTTTTTGGTCTGTTTTTGCAAATCATTTGGATGAAGGTGGAACATTAGAATTATTTTAATGTACATTTCCTTAATGATTAGTGAATTGAGAATTTTAAAATATAGCTATTCATAGCTTGAATTTATTCCTTTAACTTTCTGTTCTTATTCTTTGACCCTTTATTGTTTGGAGAATAAATATTATTCTTAAAAATTTGAACCAGGTTACTATATTTTGGAAATGAATCTTTTACCAAAAAACATGGAAAATTTCTTCCCCAATTACTTAATTCCTTTCTAATTTTACTTATATGATTAGTTTGTGAAAAGACATTTTAAATTTTAAATAGAACTGTTCATTTTATCTTCTGAGATTCTCAATTCCTCATTGGATCATAAACTCTCTCCTTCTATTCATAGATGACAAAGACAATTTCTTCCTTGCTCCTCTAATTTGTTTGTATACCTTTTTGAAACTGATCTTGGTCTTTATCTAATTTTATCCAGACTGTTTTTCACTTTTTCCATCAGATTTTTTTTTTGGAAAACTATATCTTACCCTAATATTTGGAGTCTGTGAAATTATAAGAAAATAAACTGCTGTGTTTGTTTTTGCATATTCTGTAATTTAATCTTTTCCCAGTGGCTGATGTCTCTTTTTTAACCTGTTCAAAGTAATTTTGCTGATTATTGTTTTGCAGTGAAGTTAGATATCTGGTGCTGCTAAAGCCATTTTTTCCTATTTTCCCCATTATTTTTCTTGAGATTTTTTGCCTTAATTTGAGCAATATTTTTCATTATTAGTGAATTGGCTTGGCCTTCCCATGAGCAATTACTATTTCTTCAGTTATTTAGGCCTCTCTTTATTTGTACACAGAATATTTTCTAATTTTAGCCATCCAGTTCCCATGTAGCCTGTGGCAGATAGACTCTCAAGTACTTTACATATTCTGTAGTTGTTTTAAATGAAATTTCTGTCTCTTTCTGCAATATTTTGTTGGTAATATATAGAAATGTTGATGATTTATATGGATTTATTTTATGTTCTGAAATTTTGCGGGTTATTGTTTCAATTAATTTTTTAGTTTTCCTTTTTTTGTCTTATTATGAACAGTAAAATTTCTTCACCATAGCAAATATTAATATTGCTAATGAATGACCTTACTTTTCCTCTAATCTTTTTGCAGAGCCCTTATTTTATGTTCATTAAATATGTTGCTGATCTTTGCTTTTAAATTTATAATACTTATATTGCAAAAAGATCAATATATTCCTATTTTTCTATTAAAAAAATTAGGAATGGGTACTGACAGAAGCCTTTTCTGCATATAATGATAGAATCATATGATTTTTGTTATTCTTGTTATTAGCATGTTCTATTATGGTGATAGTTTTAGAAATATCTTAAAACAACCATTTATTTATGGTATAAATACTCTGATCATAATGTATAGTCTTTGTGATACATTTCTATGGTCTAAAATTTTACTGAAAAATTTTGTATTACTATTCATTAAGGATATTGGTCTTTTTTTCCTCTGGTCTGACTCCTCCTGATTTAAGTATTGAGATCGTATTTGTATCATAGAAGGAACTGGGTAGAATCCCTTATTTTCCTTTCTTCTTAAAAATAGCTTATAAAACATTAGATTAATTGTTTTTAAAAAATTTTGGTAGACTTCATTTGTAAATCTTTCTGGCCCCAGAGACTTTTTCTTTTGGAACTTACTTATATCTTGTTCAATTTCTTTCTCTCTGAGACTGGATTATATAAGTTTTCTGTTTCTCATTCTGTTGATAGGAGTAGTTTGTATTTTTGTAAATAATCATTTAATTTACATAATTAATGTTATTGGTGCATAATTGGACAAAATAGGCAATACTAATTTTCTTTATCTCTGATCACATGTAATGAATTTAACATTTTCATTTTTGATATTGATAATATGAGTTTTCCTCTTTTTAAAAGAATGTTTGAGTATGATAAGCCTTTGAAAGACATATAGAAGTAAAAAAAAAAAAAGAAAGTCTTTTTCTTCAAAAAGAAGAGGAAGACAATACAGAAAGTATAGGTGAAAGCCAGCAACTTTCATAAGTCAAAGTATACACATCTAGAGAGTCTTGAGCAGAGTTGAGCTCAGTGATCAGTGTTGGCATGGTCTTTTCTTGAAATAGAAGTTCTAGATATGAACTTGGCAGTTGCAAGAAGTGTTTATTGGAATGGAGTCATCTATAATTTCAAAAGGCAGCTGGTTTAGAGGTGAATTAAGTGTAAATATGACTGGTATTACTTATTGTAAGAAACTCACTAGTTTAATTCAAATTAGTTATAGACATCTATTTCATGGCAAACCTCTATTTTATTAATTTATTTGATTTTCAGAATTTTTACTTGGTATTTACTTGGGATTAAAATTGATTTCTAGATTTTTAAAAGTTGTATGCTAATTAAAAATCTGTTCTTCATTTTTTGTTGTTGTTGTTGATGAAAGTGTTCTGGGACATAAAATTTCTCTTGAGGTCTGTAAAAACTTTATCTACAAAATGTTGATCTATTTTCTTGTTTTTGTAATTGTTCATGAAATTATCTACTGTTTCTGTAATTTTATTTTATTTTTCTAAATCAGTATTAATTAGAAAAATGGAAATTAAGACAACTTCACACCTCTCAGATTGGCTAAGATAACAGGAAAAGAATGTTGGAGGGGATATGGAAAATTTAGGACACTAATGCATTGTGGGTGGAATTGTGAAATTATCCAATTATTCTGGAGATCAATTTGGAAGGGTGCCCAAAGAGCTATAAAACTGTGTATACACTTTGATCCAGCAATGTCTCTATAGAGTCTGTATCCTAAAGAAATAATAAAAGAGGAAAGGGACTCAAATGTGCAAAAACATTTGTAGCAGTCCTTTTTGTAGTGGTAAGGAATGGAAAATTCAATGGATGATCAGTTGGGGAATGACTGAATAAGTTATGGTATATGAATGTAATGAAATATTATTGTTGTATAAGAAATGATGATCAGGCTGATTTCAGAATAGCTTGGAAAGATTTACATGAACTAATACTAAGTGAGCACAAACAACCAAGAGAACATTGTACACAATAATAACAATGAGATGATGATGATGCAAGGCAATTCCAATCTACTTGTAATGGAAAGTGCCATCTACATGTAGAGAGAGAACTATGAAGGGTGAATGTGGATAAAAGCATAGTATTTTCACTTTTGTTGTTTGTTTTCTTGTTCTCTTTTCTTTCTTGTTTTTTTTTTCCCTTTGACCTGATTTTTCCTCTATACCATGACTAATATGGAAATAAGTTTAGAAAAATTGCACATCTTATTGGTCTACCTGCCATTTGGGGGAGGAGGTAAGGGTAAGGAGGGGAAAAATTGGAACAAAAAGTTTTGCAATTGTCAATGCTGAAAAATTACCCGTGCATATATCTTGTAAATAAAAAGCTATAATAAAACAATTTTAAAAAAAGAATTGCACATGTTTAACATTAATCAGATTGCTTGTTGTTTTGGAGAAAGGGGAAAGAGGGAGAAAAATTTGGAACACAAGGTTTCACAAAGGTGAATATTGAAAACTATCTTTGCATATATTTGGAAAAATATAATACTATTAAATTTTTTAGAATTTTATTTATTTTGTTACATTTTAAATTCTGAACTGTTTTCTTCCCTCCCTCCCAACCTTGTAGTAGACAATTTGACACAGCTTTATAAATGTAAACAGAACCATACTATGTATATTTTTATTTATCAATTTTTTATTATAGGTTTTTATTTACAAAATATATGCATGGGTAATTTTTCAACATTGATCCTTGCAAAACCTTCTGTTCCAATTTTTCCCTTCTTTCCCTCCACCCCTCACCTAGATGGCAAGTATTCCAATACATGTTAAAATATATGTTAAATCTAATATATGTATACACATTCATACAGTTATCTTGCTGCACAAGAAAAATTGGATCTAGAAAGAAAAAAAAAACAACCTGAGAAGGAAAACAAAAATGCAAGTAAACAACAACAGAAAGAGAGAAAATGCTATGTTGTGGTCCACACTCAGTTCCCGTAGTCCTCTCCGTGGGTGCAGATGGCTCTCTTCATTACTGAATAATTGGAAGTGGTCTGAATCAATTCATTGTTGAAGAGACCCACGTTCATCAGAAGTGATCATCATATAGTCTTGTTATTGCCATGTACAATTATCTCCTGGCTTTGCTCATTTCACTTAGCATCAATTCATGTAAGTCTCTCCATACCTCTCTGAAATCATCCTGTTGGTCATTTCTTATAGAACAATAATATTCCATAACATTTATATACCATAATTTATTCAGTCATTCTCTAAATGATGGGCATACATTCAGTTTCCAGTTTCTTGCCACTACAAAAAGGGCTGTTACATTTTTGTGTATGTGGGTCCCTTTCCCTCCTTTAAGATGTCTTTGGAATATAAGCCCAGTAGTAACACTGTTGGGTCAAAGGGTATGCACAATTTAATAACTTTTTGAACATAGTTCCAAATTGCTCTCCAGAATGATTGGATTCACTCATAGTTCCACTAACAATGTATCAGTGTCCCAGTTTTCCTACATTCCTCCAGCATTCATTATTATCTTTTCCTGTCATCTTAGCCAATTTGAAAGGTGTATAGTGGTATTTCAGAGTTGTCTTAATTTGAGTTTTCTGATCAATAGTGATTTGGAGCATCTTTTCATATGACTAGAAATAGTTTCGCTTTCTTCATCTGAAAACTGTGTTCATATCCTTTGACCTTTTATCAATAGGAGAATGGATTAATTTCTTATAAATTTGACTCAGTTCTCTGTTTTGGAAATGAAGCCTTTATCAGAACCTTTGAATGTAAAAATGTTTTCCCAGTTTATTGCTTTCCTTCTAATCTTGTCTGCATTGATTTAGTTTGTATAAAACCTTTTTTAACTCAATATAATAAAAATTATCCGTTTTATTATCAGTAATGATCTCTAGTTCTTTGATGACAAATTCCTTCCTCCTACACAGGTAGGAAAAGTAAATGATCCTATGTTCTTCTAATTTATTTATAATCTCATTCTTTATGCCTAGGTCATGAACCCATTTTGACCTTATCTTGGTATATGGTGTTAAGTATGGGTCAAAGCCTAGTTTCTACATACTAGTTTCAATTTTCCCAGAAATTTCCCAGAAGTGAATTCTTATCCCAAAAGCTAGAGTCTTTGGGTTTGTCAAACACTAGATTTCTATAGTTATTGACTATTTTGTCCTGTGAACCTAACCTATTCCAATGATCAGCTAGTCTATTTCTTAGCCAGTACCAAATGGTTTTGATGACTGCTGCTTTATAATATAATTTAAAATCTGGTACAGCTAGGCCATCTGCATTTGCTTTTTTTATTATTAGTTCCCTTGAAATTCTGTACTTTTCATTCTTTCAGATAAATTTTGTTGTTATTTTTTCTAGGTCAGTAAAATAGTTTCTTGGGAGTTTGATTGGTATAGCACTAAATAAATAGATTAGTTTAGGTAGTATTGTCATCTTTATTATATTCACTCGACTTATCCAAGAGGATTTGATGTTTCTCTAATTGTTTAAAACTGACTTTATTTGTGTGGAAAGTGTTTTGTAGTTTTGCTCATATATTTCCTGACTTTGCCTTGGCAGATAGATTCCCAGATATTTTATACTATCAATGGTTATTTTAAATGGAATTTCTCTTTGTATCTCTTGCTGTTAGATTTTGTTTCTTTGCCTTTCAGAATGTCAGATTCCAGGCCCTTTTACCTTTAAAGTTGAAGCTGTTAGATCCTAAGTGATCCTTATTTTGGGTCCTTAGTACTTGAATTGTTTTTTTCTGGCAGCTTAAAATATTTTTCCTTGGTGTGATAGTTCTGAAATTTAGCCACGATATTCCTTGGAGTTTTCATTTTAGGGTCTCTTTCAGGAGATGTTCAGTGAATTCTTTCAATGGCTATTTTACCTTCTGATTCTATGACATCAGGGCAATTTTCTTCGATGATTTTTTGAAAAAATAGTGTCTAGGCTCTTTTTTTTTATCATGGTTTTCAGGGAGTACAATAATCCTTAGATTGTCTCTCCTAGATCTATTTTCCATGTTAGTTATTTTCCCAAGTAGGTATTTTAAATTTTTTTCTGTTTTTTCAATTTTTTGGTTTTGCTTGATTGATTCTTGATGTCTCATTGAGGCATTCATTTACATTTGTTCAGTTCTGATTTTTAGTGAATTTTTTATTTACTTTTTTTTTTTTTTTACTTCTTTTTGTATTTGTCAAACTGAGTTTTTAAATGAATTATTTTGTTCTATGGAGTTTTTTTCCATTTCAAAAATTCTGTTTTTTTAAGGAGTTATTTTCTTTTTCCACTTCACAAATTCTGTTTTCCTGGGAGTATTTTTACCTTTTCCATTTTACAAATTCTGTTTTTCACATAGTTCTTTTCTTTTTCCACTTTATCAAATCTATCTTTTAATGAGTTATATGCCTTTTCCACACCTTCTTGCAGAGTTCTCCTTTCTTTTCCCAGTTTTCTTCTAGCTCTCTTTTGAGATCTTTTTAATTTCTTCTAGGAGAGCCTTAGGTGATAGGGATCAGGTTATATCACTCTTTGGAGCTTCATCTGGAGACAATCTGCTTTTAGTCTCCTAAAAGCATTTGAAATCTGTTCTTCTCTTTCACCATAGAATTTATCTATAGTTAGAGTTTGCTTTGCCTTTTTACTCATTTAAAAAAAAAAAATGTTGGGATCTGCTTTTAGGGCAAGGAAGGTTTTCCAAGCTTCCTCTATAGGCACCAGCAAAGCAGCAGCAGCTGTTCTGGGATTGTGCAGAATCACTCCTGGTATTTGGTGGGTCTGGTCAGGTCCCATAAGACTCTGGTGCTTTGGAGACCTTTTGTGTTTATGTTGGATGTTTCATAATTTCTCTGTTCATCTACTGGCTTGCAACCAGGGCAGATTATCCAAAACTGTGATAGAGTACTCCTGGTATATTCTCCACTGCATGGAGTCTCCACCACCCTATGGAGGCTGCATCCTGCCCCAAGTCTGCACAGCTTGTGCTGGCGTCCTACACCTGGCCTTCCTCTGTGCTGACCAAAACAAATCTTTTCTGGTGATCTTGAAAATTATCTTCTGCTATTAATTTGCTGCACTCCCAATACTCATAAATTCTGCCAGTCTAGAATTAATTCAGAGGCTGATTTTGGTGATTAGTTGAGTGTCCAGGGAGAAGTTCAAAAAGAAGCATGTGTCCTCCCTGCTATCTTGGCTCTGCCCCTTCCATCCTGGTTCCGCCCCTATCAATGTTTTCTCTAGAGGTAGATAGAATCTTCCTCCTGAAATTTTCTCTATTTAATTTGAATATTTGTAATTCTCAAAACAAGTGGATTGTTCACAACTATTCTTTGAACAATACTATTGGTGTGCACATTCTCTTGGTCCTCCTCATTTCACCTTTTGTTATTTCATGCAAATCTTGTTTTTGAAAATCAACCAGCTTATTATTCTTTACAGCACATTGGTATTCTTTCCCAATTATATACCACAACTTGTTCAATCATTCCGCAATTGATGGGCATCCTGATTTACTCTCTCTGTACAATTATTTAACATTTCATTAATGTTTACTTGTTTATTTAGCAGTCTTTTATTGATTTTTCCACTATTGTCCATAAAGCATATGTTTAATATTTTTATTTTTGTTTGTCAGATTTATATGCTGCAATAATAGTATTTTTGTAAAGGTGTCATATTATTGTTGTTTAATTGTTTTCAGCCATATCTGATTCTTTGGGAGTCCCTTTGGAATTTTCTTAGGAAAGATTCTGAAGTGGTTTGTCATTTCCTCCTCCAGTACTTTTTACAAATGAAGAAACTAAGGCAAACTGGTTAAGTGATTTGTCCAGGATCACACAGCTAGTATGTGTCTGAGTTCTGATTTAAATTCAGGAATATGAGTCTTCCTGACTCTGGGATTGGTAATCTTATTTGTAGTGCCCCCTAGCTCTTCCAAAAGTACCATATGCTGTTGGGTAAAATGTGTATTCCTTTATATTTTCATTTAATAATTGTTAAAGATAGCTATTTTTTTTTCTAAAATTCTATTAAAGTTCTTATTTTATTTTTTATTTATTTTGGGATGGGGCTGGATTTCTTTTGTTCTGAAAAAAGTATAGTAATATCCTTTACCTTTATAATTTTACTTTCTCTTTCTCATTGTAACTCAGAAATTGTGTTTTAAATCTTTGAATACTATACCATTTGGTGAATTTAAATATATGTTTTATTGTTTCAGTGTTAGTTTCTTTTAATCAAATCTATTTTTTCTGTTGGTTTGTCTGATTCCTCCTACCTATTTGAATCATAAGATGTTATTTTAGCTCCTTATTTTAATTATTTGTATTTCAAGTATAAGCAGCTAACATTTCCAATGATGAGTTTGTTTTGATGGGTGTAGAAGAGATAAGATTAAGTTATGAGAATTTAATAAGAAAAAGCAATATACTAGGAGGGGATATACAATATATAACCATTTTTCAAAGTTGCAGTACTACCTGGAAATGTTCTTTTTACAATTTATATTGCTAACTTTCCCCCCCCCCCCTCAATTTATTCTCTCCTTTCATCCAGTCTTTCCTTAAAAGTGATTTGGTACTGACCATTTCCTCCCTCAATATGCCCTCTCTTTTTTATCATTCTTTTCCCTTCTCATCTCCCATTTCTTTTCTATTTTCCTGCAGAGTAAGATAGATTTCTATTCTCCTACTGAGTATTTATGTTATTTCCTCTTTGAACCAATCCTCATACCTCTGATCTCCCTCTACTCCTCCATTCGAAAAGCTTTTTTCATGACTCTTTTTTATGGCAGATAATTTGCACCATTTCACTTTTCCCTTTATCTTTCTCCCAGTACATTCCTCTTTCACCCCTCAATTTCATCATTAAAAAAAAAGATTATCCCTTCAAGTTTAATTCACACCCATGCCCTCTGTCTATATATACTCTGATTTCATATATTCTGACTCCATAACAAGAAAGTTTTTATGAGTTACAAGTATCATCCTCCCATGTAGGAATGTAAACACATAAACCTTATTAAATCCCATATGATATCACTTTACTGATTACCTCCTTAGGTTTCTCCAGAGTTCTATATTTGAAAATCAAATTTTACCTTCAGTTCTTGTCTTGTCATCATGAGTGCTTGAAAATCCTTTATTTCATTGAATTTGACCCTTTCCTCTGAAGAATTATACTCAGTTTTTATACACAGTTCTTAGTTTTAATCTTTAATCTTAGCTCCATTCTTCTCCAGAACATTATATTCCAAGCCTTCTAGTCATTTCATGTAAAAGCTGCTAAAGCTTGTGTTATCCTCACTGTGACTCCACTATACTTGAATTGTTTCTTTCTGGATGTTTGCAATATTTTCTCCCTGACCTAGGAGTTCTGGAATTTGGCTATAATATTTCTGGGAATTTTCATTTTGAGATATCTTTCAGGAGATGATTGAAGGATTGCAGTTTTCCTTGATAATTTCTTCAAAGATGATATCCAGACTCTTTTTTTGATCATAACTTTCAGATAGACCAATAATTTTAAAATTATTTCTTCTGGATCTGTTTTCCAGATAAGTTGTTTCCAATGAGATATTTTACATTTTTTCTATTTTTTTCATTTTTTGGTTTTGCTTTATTGTATATTGATTTCTCATAAAGTCATTAGGTTCCATTTGTTCAATTTTTTAAGGAATTATTTTCTTTAGTGAGCTTTTGTACCTTCTTTCTCAATTGATCAATTTTGCTTTTTTAAGGAATTAACTTTTTGTATTTACTTTTGCTCCACTCTCAATTTTTTTCCTAATTTTTCCTCTATTTCTCTTACTTGATTCTCAAAATCTTTTTTGAATTCTTCCATGGCCTGAGTCCAATTCTTATTTTTCTTGGAGGCTTTGCATGTGGGCACTTTGATTTTATTATCTTCTGAGTGTGTTTTGATATTCCTTGTCACCATAATAACTTTCAATGGTCAGAAACTTTTTATGTTGTCTGTTCATTTTCCTATTCTATTACTCGGCGATTAATTCTGTGCTCTGTTTCCAGAGTGCAGCATCCATTGTCTCAAGCTTCAGAGGTTTTGTGCAGCTATTTTCAGAGATCCTTGTAGGAATGTGACCACAAGCACTCTTTTCTGCCTTGGAGGTGTTAGAAGTGTCCCTGCCCCACAGTAGCTATAAAGATGTAGTGTTTTAACTCTAGTCCTTCTTTGCTGAAGCTGAGTCTGCTGAAGTTGTGACCAGGGCTGTGCTGGTATGGTCTCTGCTGGCATTGCACATAGAATTATCATCTTATTGCCACAGATTCTCTTTGCTGATTTTCCAAGTCCATTCTAGTGGTCTTGGGCCAAGATGTCCAGAAGCCTTCAGCACCTCTGCTGCTTCAGAGTTCCCATCTTGCTGATGCTGAAGTCCAGGCCAGATCTAGGGCTGGGTGGGGGCTGATTTAGGGCTAAGGCTGGATTTGCTGGGAGTGCTTGCTGGGCTCCCACCTGGGTTCCAGAGACTTTTTCTGCTGACCTTCTGGGTCCTTTTTAGTGTCTCTGGGCTGAGAGGTCTGGAAGCCTCTAGTGTGGTCCTGATTCAAAGGTTGGGATGGATCCAAGTTTGGCTCAGGAGCTGGGTCTAGGTCTGGGGTTATGGTGGTGTACCCTGTAACAGGACTGTATGCTAGACTCCCACCTTGGCGTCACAAACCTTTTCTGCTGACCTTCTAAGTTGCCTTCAACTGGAAAATATTCTGCTATGTCTTTTGGGTGTCCTGATGCTCTAAAATTTGTTTAGAGTCATTATTTGAAGGAATTTGGAGCAATTGGGGAGAGATTACTTAAGTTCCTGTCTTTGCTCTTTCTCTTAATGCCTTCTCTAAGCATTTGGATACTCTACCATTTGGTAGATACACACCACTTGGTACATGTGCATTTAGTATTGTTCCTACTTTATTGTTTATGATACCTTTAACAAGATGTAGTTTCCTTCCTTATTTCTTTTAATTAGATCTATTTTTACTTTTGCTTTATCTGAGATCAGAATTGCTACCCCTGCTTTCTTTTTTTTTTATTTTTGCTTCAGCTGAAGGATAATAAATTCTGCTCCAATCTTTTACCCTTACTCTATGTGTCTCTCTGTTTCAAATATGTTTCTTGTAAACAACATAATTGTAGGATTCTGTTTTTTTTAATGCACCTGCTTCAAATAGCAAGCATTACTATGTTGTTATTTAGTCAATTCAATCATAACCAACTCTTTGTGACCCCATTTGGGATTTTCTTGATACATTTGTTACTTCCTTTTCCAGCTCATTTTGCAGATTAGGAAACTGAGGCAAACAGAACTAAGTGACTGGCCTTAGGTCACACAGCTAGTAAGTGTCTGAGATTGAATTTGAATTCCAGTTTTCTTGATTCCAAGGCTGACATTTCATCCACTGTGGTATATAGATGCCCAGGATTACTATATATTCAGAAATATTGCTATATAATGTTCATTAATTTATTCAGAAAGATTAATATGTAATACTTAGTTTCTTAAGTATAAATTTGTCAACACTTTTGTTTGTGTTCATGAAATAAAGTATTTTGAAGCAATTCCTTAATTTAAATAACCTCAATTTATCAACTTACCCCTACATACATTGTAACTTCAATCTTTTGGCATCTCTTGAAACTCTTTAATGTGTACATATGTACTTAAGGATACAAAGACATCCAAAGGTTTATTATTCTCAGTTATGGCTTCTTTTGCTTGTTTATTTTTTAGAGTAGTATCAACTGGATCAAGAGGATCCTTTTCTCAGAGAAACATTTAAAATGTTATAGCACAGTCACATTTAGCAGAAATTTTGCCATTTGGCTATGAAGATGAAGATTTAAGTAGGAACCCTCTCCACAATCTAGCAGTTTTCACCGCAACATTTTTAGGGTTATCAGAAATTATGTGAACTTTATTCATAGCTGTGATGATTATCCTATCTGTGGTAAAGGGAATGCTGTACTCAGGTAGTCATCTTTTTTTAAAACTGTTTTTCCTTCATTTGAAACTAGAACTGTTTAGTTGGAATTAGAATATGAGATATAAATTTAGAATTAGAAGGAATCTCAGAAGTCATGTGCTCCAGTCACTTCCTTTTACTTTTGAGCAAACATGATCCCTAGAGAGAATAAGTTTGCCTGAGGTCAAGGTATGCCAAGGCCACACATATAGAAAGTGGCAAAAGTTTGATTTGAACTTAAAAAAGACACAACCATCATTTCTCTGATTTTAGAAATGAAAAGATTTTGCATATGTTTAACTGGATTACTTGCTGTTAGGGGAAGAGAAGGGAGAGAGAAAAATTTGGAACACAGGATTTTGCAGGGGGTAAATACTATATATGTTAAACAAGTGCAATTTTTCTATACATATTTCTATAATTATGCTGCACAAACAAATCAGATCAAAAAGGAAAACAATGAGAAAGAAAAGCAAAAAGCAAGCAAAAAATCAACAAAAAAGGTGAAAATACTATGTCCTCTTTCTGGATGCAGATACCTCTCTCCAATAAGTCTATTGGAATTACCTGAATTATCTCATTGTTGAAAAGAGCCATGTCTATTAAAATTGATCATTGCATAATCTTCTTCTTGTTGTTTGCAATGTTTTCTTGGTTCTATTCACTTCACTTATTTTATGTAAGTCTCTTCAGGCATTTCTGAAATCATCCTGCTGATCATTTCTTATAGAACAATAATATTTCATAACATTCATATACCATAACTTATTCAGCCATTCCCCATTGGTATCCATTCAGTTTCCAATTCCTTGCCACTACAAAGAGGGCTGCTACAAACATTTTTGCACATGTGGGTCCTTTCCCCTTTTTTATGATCTCTGAGATATAGGCTCAGTAGAAACACTGTTGAATCAAAGGGATAGCCCTTTGGGCATAGTTACATATGATATTGGAACACTTTACCACAGGTTAGGCACAAATGGTTCATATGAACATTTAGAGTAGAAATATCTCTAAATTTGTGCATCTCACATTTCTTTTGAGCTACTGCCATTCTGCTTCATTTATACAGCTTAGTGCTTTGATGAGGGCATGCTATGCCAGGTGGTCCTATATGAGTATCTCTCATGTCTTACAATTGATTCCAAAATTCTTCAGAGAACCATTGAGAGTGTCTTTGCATCACTTCTTCTGACTTCCATGTGAGCTCCAGCCTTATGTGAGTTCTGTAGTTTTTAGGGAAAGTTACAGTTGTCTTTTGAACAACATAACTAATACATCACTCTGCATTCAATTATACCATCCATTATACACTCTGCAGAAGAGCTTGAATGCTTGGCAGTTTAGTTTGAGAAAGGATTTTGGTGTCTTCTTTGCTAACAGTGTGCCTCTGTACTTGAGCTTTTCAGCCAGAGATCAAAGTGACCGTTTCAATGGAGCAGAAAACTAAAAATGGACATTCTTAGTGATATATTCTAATACAGTAGTTATTTAAAAATAAAAACCTCATTAAATTTGAAATGTTTGCTTTTTGCTTTTACAAGTAATGGTTAATGATACTAATACAAGATTTGGATTATTATTCCACATTTATATAGTACTTCATCCCCATTAAAAAAAGCTTTAATAAATACAATATCACAAATTATTATAGCTTTATGAAATCTACTTGAATTTTGGGGTAAAGGCAGCTAGGTGACACAGTGGATAGAGCACCAGCCTGTCATAAGGAAGACGAGTTCAAATTTGACCTTTGACACTTACTAGTTTGTGACTCTGGACTATTCACTTAACCCTTTTTGCCTCAGTTTCCTAATCTGTAAAGTGAGCTGGAGAAGGAAATGACAAACCACTTAAGTATCTTTGCCAAGAAAACTCCAAATGGAATCACAGTAAGACATGACTCAGTAACAAATTGATGGACATAAATTTGCCTTAGTTGTGGATGTATAGATGAAATTATGGATCTTTAGAGGACAACAGTAATTCACAATGGAGCAAAAAGAGCTATATGTCAAAAATATATTTCATCTTTTCCTTGTAGCAGGCAACACATAGACTCTCCTAATATGAAGTTTCTGCAATTGCTGTGGCAGTAATCTTCTCAACCAATGGTTCTCTAGAGATAAGAGATTGCTTACTTTCCATGTAGAATTTATACATCATAGGTGACTATCTATAAGGAACAAAAATGAGCCCACAAAAGTTATTGAGGGTATGCAATGAGCTCTAGCCCTCACAGAAAGGAGGTCCCAGAGGGTATTCTAAGTGAGTGAACACTGCTGAGACAGCACACATGGCTGAGTTCCACGGTAGGGAAGCCTGCATTGGCATCAGTACAGACAGCTACTTCCAGCGGATGTTGCTGCAGGCATATCAGAATCTCTTAATGTACTGGAGAAGAAAGGGGGTGAGGACAGCAGGGAAGGAAAACCAGGGGGGGAAAGCTATATAAAAAATTCACTACATAAATTAGCTTGGGTCTCTTGTAGCAAAACTAACAATTGCATCTGAATATGAATTCTGTGACTTCTCTTTTTTAGTGCCTGAAGCAATTGCATCACGTAACATACAAGGTAATTATTAAAAATGCATAGATCATCTTGTAGGTACAAAAAAATGGAACTGTCTCCAGAAAAAAAAAAAAAAACATTAAAAGGTCTGCATATGTCAATGAATTAGAATCTGTTTGCTTCTAAGAGCTGTTATTTTGGAAATTTCTCTGAGGAAGTTGAAAGAATGAGTTTTATAGTCAGAGGTGACTATTCTGTAGCGGTGGACAGTTAAATCCAGGGTAGGTTGATGAGGGCCGCCAACAGTTTTGGCACTGGTTTGGAGTGTTAAGTGTCAGTTAACATGCTGATGCCCGCCCTTCAAATGTCTATAAACAAAGACCTCTTTCTTTCCCTTCTGGCAAAAATCCAGACCAATTTTGGAATGCTCAGTCCTTTTGCCCATCATTAAGGACTGTGTGTTAATCATGGCACTTGATCTCAAAAGCTCCATGGCAAAGGGAATGTTTATTGACCCAGAACATCTCTCATGTTCTCTCATGGGCAGAAAGTAGCATGAGTTGTAGGGGAGAACTAGGAACTTCTCAGTCTCAACTCAAGAAGTGCTCAACCTGAAAACATCTTTGGATTGAAGATTATATATGTGATAGAGTGCAAGCATAGTCCTGACTTGTGGTCATTTAAAAGATTCTATTATCTATACAAAAGACTTTTTCACATTATGTTTTTGTTATCCAGACTGTGGACAGTATATGCTTTATTCAGTAGCACATAGGCAAAATTTTAGATGGCTAGAATGATGCTATCCTAAGATAGAATAATATGTCTGATATGAACGTTTGAAAAATTGATAAATAAGATGATAAGTTGACCAACCCCCCCCCCAATACATTGCATCCAGATAAGAGACCATCCTTCCACTATAGTTTTACCTTAAAAGTTGTTGTACACCATACTGTGGTCATGATAAAAAATTCTACAGCCTACTTTGTTTCTTGTTTTCTTTTAAAATTCTTTGTATTTTTTAAAAAATTATTTGTTGATGTCTAATGGAATCATTAGCTTTCATTTGCTCAATTCTGATTTTTAAGTAATTATTTTCTCCAGTGAACTTTTGTATCTCTTTTTCCATTTGTCCAGTTCTATTTTATAAAAATGCTATTTTCTTCAATTTTTTTGTTCCTCTTTTTTTCCAAATTTATTTTACTTAAAGAAACGGAACAAAGAAAAAAAGGAATACAAAACAAAGTGAAATGAAATAAAAGAGAACATTGTTGTTTAGAACAGGAATGGGAGGATTCAAAATATATAACAACAAATATCAGATCAAGAAAGCATATATATATATATTTATATTAGTAGAGGAAATTATATTCATGAGTCTTTACCTTTTTTTTTTACTTCCTTGTAAATTATTCTCTGCTGTGCACCATTTTTACTTTATTCTTTTTTTCCCCTTTAATCCTTCCATCCCCAAGCAAGCTATAGTTAAGGATATATATACACACACACACACATATACAGATATGTTGATATATACATACACATACATACATACACACATACCCCCACATATAGATACACATATGTCTTTCCTATCCCTGCTGACCTTTTGCTTTAATTCTACTTTTAATTTGTCTTCCTATTACTTAACCTCTCCCCAGGCCATGGATCCTTCCCTTGTCTTCTTCCTTTACCCTTTGCTTCCCTGTCCACCCATCCCTCCCCACTTATGTCTTTATAGATTTTGTAGGGTGCAATACTCTTCATGGTATACATGTAGTGTTGCCTGTTTAACCAATTTCTAATATATGTGAATTTTCAGAACTATGAGACCTCCTTCTTTCTCTGTTTCAGTGTCTATTCTTTCTCTGTACCTCATTTGTATAACATAATTACTATTTTTATCTTAGCTCTGCCCTAATATTTCTTTTGAGTTGTTGCATTGTTGAAATCAATCTTAAACATATGATATAAATTTCCCATGTAAAAAAACCAAAGAATTTATTCATGATGAGTTCCTTGAAATTGTTTTTTTTGATATTGGCTTTTATATGTTAAACTTTCTGTTAAGTTCTGGTTTAGTTGATGGAAATTTGTAAGTTCATTGAATGTCCATCTTTTCTCGTTCAATATTATAAATAATTTCATTGGATATGATATTTTTGGCCATGGGTCTACTTTAGATTGTTGGTATTTATGATTCCAGTACTTGTGGTCTTTTATTGTGGCTGCTGCTAAGTCCTCTACAATTCTAATTGTAGTGCCAGCATTTAAATTTTTTTTTTTTTTGTTTCTTGCAGAATGTTCTCTTTGACCTGGAAGTTACAAAATTTGGATATAATGTTCCTATGTGTTTTCCACAAAGGATCTTATTGAGATGATTAGTAGATTTTTTTTCTATTTCTACTTTATCCTCATGCTCTATCATTCTAGAACAACTTTCTTGGATTATTTCTTGCATTATTGTGTAAAGGTTCTTTTTTTTGTCACAACTTTCAGAAAGTCCAGTTATTCTTATATTTTTTTCATCTTGATTTGTTCTTCAGATCTATCTTTTTATGTTTCACTTTCTGTTTTATTTTTTCATTCTTTATATTCTGTTTTATTATTTCTTGTTCTCTCATAGCTCCACTGGCTTCCCCTTGCCCAGTTATAATTTTCAATGAGTTATTTTCATCTTTGAGACTCTATATATCTTTTCCTAGTTGTTTAATTTTTTTATATTACTCTTTTTCTTGGATAGTTTTTATCTTTATTTTTTATATTTTCCTCAATGTCTCTCATTTGACTTCTAAATTATTTTTTAAGTTCTCTGATAAATTCTCTCTGGGCAGGGAGCCATTTCACATTACTGTTTGGGGTGGAAGAGCTTTCTTTATTTCAGTGTTGTCTGAAGATGAACCTAGGTCTTCTCTTTTTCCATAGTGTGTTTCTATGGTGGTGTTCTTTCTTCTTTGCTGACTCATTTTTTAAATAAGAGTTATTAGTGTAAGTACTTCTAATCTGGGGGTAGGGGGAATAGTGTCTGCATTCTCAGAGTTTCTCACAGCTCTCTTCTCTCCTGCAAAAGCTCTGCTCTCCTGCAAGTGCCTGCAGCCTGCAGCATCTTTGCCCCACTGCTTCTGCATTCACTGGGTGTGCTGATTCTTTCTTTCCCAGGGCTGTGTCTCTGCAGCACAGCTGGGCCTGGCATTCCTAATCAAAAAAGATTTCCTTAGTCTTACTGGATTTAGACCCTGACTCCATAAACAATTTGGGAGGTGAAAGTTTCTGTGTTTCCACCTCAGGCTCCAGGCAATTCCAGCTCACTCTCCGGGCTCCCCATTTTGTGTTTCTATGGCATTAGCCCGCAGATGTTTGTGCTTCACCAGGGTAAATCCCATTCCCAGGCCTTTCCTCAGATCTTTTCCATTCTTTTTTAAAATCTTCTAGGATTATATCAGGATCCCTGTTCTACCCCGAGCCTTCTTGATTTTTCACGAGTCTACCATGGTCCAGAAGAGGGTATAGGCAATGAAACTGTCAAATAGATACTTTTGGTCCTGCATCCAATGCAAAGAGATCCTGTCTAGTTTCTTTCTAACCGATTGTCACATCCCTTTTCTGTCTTTGGCTTGGGGGTTCCTAAAACTGCTGTTGCAGTTTTTTGTCGCTACCACCTAGTCCCACCACTATATTTTATCCACATGGTCTCTGTTCCAGCCTCTACCTCCATGTCACAGATCTCTCTTTATGACTTCCAAGTTGTCTTGGGATGGAAGGGTGTCTCATTCTAACTTTTTGTTGGCTCTATTACTCTAAAATGTGTTATTTTAAAGTTGTTTGGAGGAGAATGTTGAGAAGAGTCAGCTAAGTGTATTTTCTACTCCACCAGCTTGGTTCTTTCATCAGAAGATCCATAGTTTTTTTTTTTTTTAATATGATTTTATTTTTAGATCACAGTAATTTTCTGAAAGACCTCTCCATGTTATCATGGAGAAAAAAAATTAAACTAAGTCAGTGACACAGTAATTGATTAATATCAACATTTCTCACCTATAATACCCCATCTCTTTACACTAAGAGGAGAGATGTGGTTTTCAATTCTCCCAGGTTAATATTAAATTGGTACATTTATTATTATTATTGCTGAGGCAATTGAGGTTAAGTGACTTGCCCAGGGTCACAAAGCTAGGAAGTGTTAAATATTTGAGACCAGATTTGAACTCAGGTCCTCCTGTCTTCAGGGCTGGTGTGCCATCCACTGCTGCCCTGGTATATTTATTATTTAGAGCAACTATCTTTGTGGTGACAAAGAATTGGAAATGAAAGGGATTCCCATAACTTGGAGAATGGCTTAACTAATTGTATTTGAATTGAAATGAATGAAATGGGACACTATTATTCTATAATAAATGATGAGTAGGTAGATTTCAGAAAAAAAAAACTGGTAAGACTTATATGAACTGGTACTAAGTGAAGTGAATAGAATCAGAAGAACATGGTACATGGTAACAGCAATATCACGTGATGATCACTTTGGATAGACTTAGCTCTTCTCAGAAATCCTATGTTCTAAGACAGTTACAAAAGACTATGATGGGAAATAGTATACATATCCAGAGAAAAAACTATGGAGGCTAAATGTAGATTTAAACATACTTTCTTTTTACTTTTTTTCCCTTTCCTATGACACTCATTAACATGTCCAATGTAGAAATATGTTTAATATGATTGTGCATGGGCAATATCAAATTGTTTTCCATCTTGGAAAGAGGGGAAGGATGGATGGGCAGAAAAAAGTGGAAATCAAAATTTTATAAAAGTAAATATTGAAAACTAATTTTAAATGTAATTCAAAAATATAAAATATTTTCAAGTGGAAATATTGGTATATTTATGAAATTATTAAAATAAAATCTGATCCAAATGGAATGTAAAAATTAGAATCCATCAGTTTAATAAAATATAATACTTCCAATTTTCAGTTTTGGTGGGGAGGAAATTAGCAAAACATCATAGAAATCTATCTGGCTTAATTTCTTATGTGGAAAAGCTAGCTTTAGAGTATAGGAGACAGCATTTTTGAGCTGAATATTTAACATGGGGGGGCGTCAAAGCAAAGTGTATTCTTAAGTCTTTATCCTTATTTTTTTTCTGTTTTTCAAATGACAAATTATATTTGTTTAAAAAGTGAGTTATTTGGTTATTTATATAGTATTATGATGTCTTCATGTTTGTTTTGTGACTCATAAAAGTCTTGAATGTTTAAAAAAGTAAAAAAAAAAGATGTTTCTCTATGTGACAACTATTTTGCATATTTGAGATGTCCAATTTACATTTTTTTTCTTGAAGACTTTGAGCCAGAGAAGAACTTTATAAAATGAGATAATCAGCACTTTTTAAAAAGAAAAACAGAAGTTAATCTGATTGAGTACTTCTCCATTTACCTTTTCAAGCAATGTCTACTTAGAGAATAGAATGATTTTGATTTTTTTTCAATCTGTAGATTGAGATTTAATCTTGAAAACTTCTTCTATATCATTATGTAGGAGTGGGGAAGTACATTCTGGCCTTCTACTTCTATGTCTATGTTATATAGGGCTTCCAGAAATTTTAGTGCAATTTTAAAGAATTAAAGCTTAAATTTAATGAGATAATATTGGAGGAATTTGGATTATAAAAGTGACACAATATCTCCTTTGATTTTTCTGGAGGCTTATGAGGTAGAAGATGTATGAAACTTACAAAATTGGGGTTTGGTTATTGATTCATTATGCTAAGGTGATAATGAAATTTTGCAGTGATAGGTGTCATTTGCTGGAAGTGGGGAATCAGATGCTAAAGATAGGCCTAATTATTAGAGCTTAAGAGTGCACTAAGACTTTGGGACACCCTTTGACAGTTGTCTACAAAATCAACAATGTATTTATATCACTTAGCTGGCCATTGAGTGATGCAGTGGATAGAATATTGGACTTAGTAAGATCTAAATTTGAATCTTGACTCAGACACCTTATAGCAGTGCATCTCTGGGCAAGGTTCTTAGTTTCAGCTTCCTCACATACAAAAATGGGGATTCTTATGGGTATCAAATGAAATAAAGAGAAGGGAACAGGTATTTATTAAGTACCTACTATATGCCAGGCATTTTGCTAAACATTTTACAAATATTATTTAATTAATTTTCACAATAGTCCAATTAGGTAGGTCCTGTTATTACCCCCAGTTTACAGTTGAAAAAATATTGGCAGATGGGTTAAATGATTTGTCTAGGATCACGTAGTTAATAAATAGAAAAGGTTAGATTTGAATTCAGATCTTTCTGACTCTAGGCCCAGCACACTATCCACTGTGACACTTAGTTGCCAAATACCACATATAGGATAAATGATATTATTATAACTGTGTAGAATCTAATACATGATGGAATTCAAATCTTGTTATTCATTGGAATATACTTTTACTGGTGCTGTCATTTCTGTGCCTCTCTATCAAAGACAGAGTTTGGAAGATTCCTTCCTAGAGACCTGTATTATCTGGTGGTCATGGAGGGGACCAATAAATAGCTTAGTCATTCTCCGTTCAAATTAGACATAATGGAGTTGCCATCTGTCTCTTCCTAAATTAATTTGATAATTTTTCAGCACTCCAGTTGGCATTGCTTGTGTAGACTTGACTATTCAGTTCTCATTATAAAACCATTGCATTGATGTTTTTGATACATTCATTTGAAAATATGGATGCTGGGAATGGATTTATAACACCATTGTCATTCATCTTCAACTGAAAATGGATGTATCTTTATGTATCTTAATGGACAAGGCCCATAAAAGAGAAATGAATCTATTATTCAAGTATATAAAATCTTTTCTTAGCTGAATTATATGAATATAAATATTTATGCCCTCCTTAGTGGTCAGTAAAGCCCAAGTACTGCCCCTTCTGGGTATGGAGGGGAGAACAATTTATTTCTGTTATTTTTCCTACTTTCTATTCTAAATAATTACTCATTTATGTTAATTCTCCCAATAGTTACAGATAATACATTTGATCATAAGGACAGGTTATCATTTCCTCCCACTAGGTCCTCCCATCTTCTAAATCTGGACATAATTAGGTTTGATGAGTATTTGAATTAGAATTTTTCTGGATTTTAGCTGCTATTTTCATGTCTTTGCCTGTGTAAAATAACTGTCATCTGAGACAATAATAGTCTCTTTCCAAGAAGGAAATCATTATTCTTTTATGAAAAAGCTTCCAAATGCTCAACAACATACCCAGTGTCATGTGGAAGTTAATGACAAATATAGAAATAGAATTCTAGACTTTCAGAGTTGTGTTTTAATTGTTAGACTTTCTTTTCAATTCACACAACCATATTCAGCTATCTAGGTACAGTTAGCTCAAAATTAGTGTAAACAATGAATCCCCCCTGAAATTAATTCCATTATTTGAATTTACATTGCATATTTCCATTGGGTTGGAATCAATTACCATATTTTAAATAATTATAACATCAAATAGTGTGAATCTGAATATATATGACTATTTTAGGACATTCATTATTTGTACAAATCAGGATCTAGGTATATTATTATGTAGCATTATATTGTAAAGTATTAAACTAAGACTTTTGGGACAATCTGTATACATATTCTACACACATATATACTATATATATATATATATACACACACACACACATTCTAAAGACATATGTACATATATACACATAAGTATTTAGGTCTTATAGTTTTATTAGCATAATAAAGTTATTCTAATAATCTATAATCTCAATCATTTTGGGTATTTCCTCCAACTATAGAGATTATAATTGGTTCCTGTTTCTCCATCTTTTAAAATTCTTGTCCTTTTATTTCTATAAATTTGCTATAGAGGGTCTATCTATTGTACTGGGGAACTTCATTATAGTCTCTTAACATTATGTGTATACCAATAGATCACACATGCTATCTATTCCTCTTCTGCTCTAGCGGTATGAGGTGAGAGTCTTCTTGAAAATATTGATTTTTGTGAGTTGTATCCATATGAGTTTCAGTGTCTATTATATGAGAGGAAATGATAATAAGTTAGTGGTACTCATTTTGGGAACTGATCTTTACATATTTATGTGCTTAGTTAGCCAATTAGCTTTTATTAAGTATCTACTGTCTGCCAAATAATGTGGTGAGCAATGGGGAAAAGGAAGGTGAAGGATGGTTCCTGCACTCAAAGAGCTCACAGTTCAATGAGGGGGATGGAGGTACAAACAACTCTATATATACACAGGATGATTTGGTTTGTCTCACAGGAAAAGCAGTAAGATTAATGAAGACTGGAAAAGTCTTCTTATAGAGAGTTATATTTTACTAAAGGAAATCAAAGGAAGTTTTGAGGCAGAGATGAGAAAGGAAAGTCTTCTTCTGCATGGGGGATAATCAGTGAAAATTGACTCCTGACTGGAGTAAGGAGATTAGTTCTATCTGAAGATAACATAGAACATTGACAAAAGTAATAGAAAAGAGGATAATTTGTTCACTTGGGTTTGAACCACATTCTTCACTTTAAGTTATCCTGACATGGACATATGATTTACAGTTGTGGAGAAACTGTGTGCTCAGTGTCTTTTTCTCCCTTGATTTTGAGACTTTGGTTCCTTTTCAATCAGCATCACTAATTCCTCCTTCTTCACATGCCTAAATCCATGTTGGACAACCAAATGCATGATTTTATTTCCCTCTGTGGCCATCATTTTACTTTTTCCTTCCCCTGCCAAATTTCTAGAATGGGAAGTCCATCAATTTTCACTACTTTCTTTTTTCTTTTTCTTCAATCTCTCCAGCTCTTTCCTTAAATCATTGCAGTGTTTTTATGTCTTTATCATTACACTGAAATTTAATTCTGCAAAGGCATCATTGGCTTCTTTGTAAAGAAGTCAATTGATCTTTTCCTAGTTGTGTTACTCGTTGACTTCTCTGGACATTTGATATTGTAGTTGAATCTGTCCTTGAAATTTACTCCTCTTTTGGCTTCTGTAAGAGGACACTATTTTGATTTTTTAATCTTTCTGTCTCTTGTCTCATCTGCATACTTTTCTTTTTCCTTTTCCATAGTACAAGTCTTAACTGTTCTACATGATTTGATATTCTACCTTTCTTTATATTTTATGTCTTTCATAGTTTTTTTTTTAAAAAAGAATCACCGATGAATTCTTCTTTTTCTTCACTGTCACATAAATCAGTTACCATATCCTTTTAATTCTTCCCTTGAAATGTTTCTTTCTGCTGTTAGTTCCTTTTCCTCTCTTCAGCCACCACCCCAGTTTATTCTCTTATCAGGTCATTAATGAACTTGTCCAAGTAACCCACAAATTGCTTCCAGGTTTTTCCCCCTTCAATATATTTGCAGCTGATCAGTCTTTTCAAAATACTCCTTCCATATTTTTTAACTTCTCAAAAGCAAAAAAAAAACCTTCTATGGGTTTTCACTGTTACCTATTAAGTTCCAAACTTTTGATCCTGGCATTGAATGTCTTTCATAATTTAGCCTCAACTTGCCTTTCCAGCTTTACCACCTACAAATTCATTATTTGACCCTGTATTTTTATTTAATCTACTGTCCCATGAATACTTGCATTTTCCCAGATCCACATCCATACCTTAATTTATGTCACTTGCCATTGCTGCCAAGACAAAAACCATACTTATTTCAAGACCCTACTAATGGCTTTTGGGCTAGATTCCTAACACTTCTATGAATTTGGAATCTTAACACAGACAGTTTTACATCTTGGCAAATTACCTAATAACACATATTTCCACTTTAAAATAGGAATATTTACATTTTGAAGATATAAGATTGAAACATACATTGATTAACTTTGATACTTTCTTAGATACTTTTGTTCTTATTGACATGGGTACTCTCTTCTTACCTTTACTTCTTAGATTCTCTAATTTCTTTCAAAGCTAAGCATAAGTTCGACATTTAGATGTATGTTTTTTCCTGTTCCCTCAGCTGTTAGTAATCTCCCTCATTATATTTTATTTATTTTGAATATATTTTGTATATTCATTATTTATATATGTTGTTTTACTTGATAAAATATAATCTTCGTGGCAGCGATTATTTCACTTTTGTCTTTGTATCTCCTTTTGCTAGTATAGTGCCTGGTATATAGTAGGTGCTAAATAAATGCTTGGTGATTGAGTCATGAGACCCTTTGTCTTATCATGATTATTCATAATTATTGAGTATAAGTTATCCTGCCTCTGGATCTGCCTTTCCAAATTGCTGTATGAGTGCTGTTCAATCACAACCCATACAACCCATCTTTGGACCTGGATTCAGTCCTGGGATATTCATAAGTTTCAATTTTTTTATTTCTGTAAGTTTTATGTAACTATAATGGTATTAAAAACTATTTTTGGTGATGGCTACCATTTCTTTGTTTGGCAATGAGATCAAATGCTTATGCTTAAGACTGTTTGTAGGTTCTTTTGATTTCTTTTTATGTGGTTATTAATTTATATAATATAATATAAAATATGCCCATGTGTCTACATCTAGACCAACAGTAAACATGTGATGGGCTCATACAATGAAGCCTAGGAATCCAGTGGATATTATTGCTCATACATGTAGTCGAAAGGTTCTTTTTTACCTGCATAGTATGTGACGATGTGAGAAATAATTCCGAAGCCTGAAAGAATCAGAATATATACTTCTGGATGTCCAAAGAATCAAAATAAGTGTTGCTATAAGATTGGGTCTCCTCCTCCAGCAAGGTTAAAGAATGTTGTGCTTAGGTTGCAGTCTGTTAAAGCATTGTAATGCCAGCTGCTAAGACTGTCAGGGACAGGAGAAGTAGAACTGCTATAATTATCATGGATCAAATGGCATTTGATATTGGGATATTGTGGAGGGTTTCTTAGGAAATAATGCTAGTCTATGAAAATATCCATTCTTTTAGTCACTTATCATTTCCCATTTTTCAGCAGGAAGAGCTCATTTAAACAAATGGGTCTGGTTTTAGTTATTTTAATTATATGCCAAATACCTTAATCTTCTAATGTAGTGTTAGTTTTAATATTTGTTTTAATAAGACTACATAAAGACAGCTGACTTGGAAATAACTTATGTTCCATACACCAGTTGTTTCTGCACACTAAAAATAAAATTAGTTTTGATTTTATCAGTGTTTTTAGGTAGTTACTATGTCCAGTGTCTCCCAACTGTCTTCTTGAATAACATATTTGATTTATAAGTAAGAAGCTTCTGTACAGTCTATAGCTTTTGGCATTTCATTTCTTTCTCCTTAACATGTCTTCCAACAACTTTGTCCATCTTTTCTTATGATCATAACTAGTACTCTTTGTCTATATCTTTCTGATTGTCTGTCTCTTTCTCTGTATGTTTCCTTTTCTCCCTACCTCCTGCTCTGTCTCTTTCTTTCTTAGCTCATTCTGGAAGCTAAGAAAAATGAAAAGGGTTTTGAAAGAGGTATTTTTTTTGGGGGAAAAGGAGGCTCAGCATAGGGATGTCACTTCACTTTGGGTGAATAGAATAACACAATCAGTGGCAAAGAGAAAGCAGAAATGCTCAATTTTTATTTTGTTTCTGTTTTTCCTTTCAAAGGTGAATGGTATTTACACTGAAAATGACAAAAACAATCACTAAAAGGGACTCTATACCTAAGATGAATAAAGAGACAAGAGAGTAACTTTCTGATCTTGAATTAAAATTGCCCAAACCAGATGAAGTGAACCTTTGGGTGGTGAAAATACTGTTAGTCATATTTGAATGATTATAGAAAACAAAGGAATGACTAGATTGGAGAAGGGAAAATGTCCAAATTTTTATAAAAAGAGGAAACTGGAGTATGCAACGTGTAGACTATAGTATATATAAATTCTAATTCTTGAGGAAATTATAGAATGAATCATGCAAGAGATGGTTGGGGAATGATCTATCAAGGGGAATGGTGATAAAGAATTTTGTCAAGAGCACATCATGCTAGACTTATACATTTTTTAAAAAATGATTACTAAATAAGTAAATTAGTGTTATTATATAAATGTGATTTATTTATATTTCAACAATGCATAACTTCACATGTGCAAAACATTTCCATAAAAGTAATAATGTGAAAGAAATCATAGATCTCCCTCCCACCAAGAACTCTCAAGAAAAATAAAATAAAAAAAAAAGAATCTCTTCAGACACAATTATTTCTTTCTCTGGATATAGACAGCATTTTCATCATAAATCCTTCAGAGTATTTCTGGGTCATTGTATTGCTGATCACCCCCACAACATTGCTATTTCTTTCTATACAATGAATTTCATGTTGCATAAAGCTATGAAGAAGTTTCTAGGTTTTTATGAAAACATTCTTCTCATCATTTCTTATAGAACAATGGTATTCCATCATAATGGCATGCTACAGTTTATTTATCCATTCCTCAATTGATGGGCATCCCTTCAATTTCTAATTCTTTGCCCCGAGTAAAGAGCTGCTATAAATATTTTTGTACATATAGGGCCTTCCCCTTTTCTTAATCTCTTTTGGGGTACATATCTATTAGAATTATTGTAAAGTCAAAAGGTATGCATGACTAAAGCCCTTTGTGCATAATTCCAAGTGTTCTACAGAACAGTTTGCAATTCTACCAGTTATGCATTAATTTCTCATTATCCCCATATTCCCTCCATCATTTGTCATTTGCCTTGAATGTTCTATTAACCAATCTAATAGCTATGAGGTAGTAACTTAGTACTATTTTAATTCACATTCTCCAATCAATAGTGAGTTATTTTTTCATATGGCTATAAATAGTTTAATCAATATAAAAACTGTTCATATTTTTTGATCATTTATCAATTGGAAAATGGCTCATTGTTTTTTATAAATTTGATTCAGTTCCCTATATGTGTGAGAAATTAGGCTTTCATCAGAGAAACTTGCTTCAAAATTTTATGTTTGTTTTTTTGAGGCAATTGGGGATAAGTAATTTGCCCAGGGTCACACAGCTAGGAAGTGTTGAGTGTCAAAGAACAGATTTGAACTCAAGTCCTCCTGACTTTAGGGCTGGTACTATATCCACTGTGCCACCTAGCTGCCTCACTTCAAAAATCTTTTCACTATTATGATTGCTCTTTATTTTATTCTTTCTCTTCTTTCACCTTGTTCCTCCTCAAAAGTGTTTTCTGTATCCATTTTGAGTTTGTCTGTCATTTCCTCTGAGCCAATTATGATGAGAGTAAAATTTATTCACTCTCCCTCACCTCTTCCCCTTCTCCTCCACTGTAAAAGATTTTTTCTTGCCTCTTTTATAGCAAATGAGTTATGTCATTCTATCTCTCCCTTTCCCTTTGATTTCATTTTTCTTAGATATTATCCCTTTATATGCAATTCATACCTGTGTCTTCTGTCTACATATACTCCTTCTAACTATCCTAATAATGAGAAAGTTTTTATGTCTTACAAGTATTATCCTCCCATATAGGAATATAAGCAGATTAACCTTAAAGAATAAACATATCACTATAACTGATCAATTTATTGAGAAAACACAAAGTATATGTAATATGAAACCCTTGTAGAGCTTCCATCTTCATGAACAGGAAGGATGAGGTAGCTTCATATATTTTCATTTGAGCTATACTTGTTCTTTATAATTTTGTTAATTAATTATTTTTTACATGTGTAGTTATTTCATTTACATTATTGTAGTTGTTGTGCATATGGTTTTCCTAGTTCTGCCTACTTCAGTATGCATCAGTTCAAAGATATTCCCATGCTCCTTTATAGTTATGATATCCATCATTTCTTACTATATAGTAATGTTCAATTATACACTTGTACCAAATTTGTTCAGTCATTGCCTAATCTGTGTTGTGTCCACTTCTTTGTTATCACAAAGAGTGCTACTAAAATATTTTTAAAATATTTTAGTTCTTGATATATTTTAGGCCATTTTTTTCATGAAAATCATCAGTGATATTAAGTTATAACCTATTTAATAGACCTTCCACGTGTCTTGTCAAGAATTTTTTCAACTGAAACTGTGATTCTTTTAACATCCTGGAATTCCATGATTTATAATCATAAAATATCATTGAGAGAATTTTGGTATTAACAAGATGAATTTTTGTGGCAACAAGACACAAATCATTGGAAGAGTTGCATTTTCCCAAATATGAGGCAATCAAATCCTGTATTCATACTCAATTTAGGGACTGGTTCATTGTCTCCCTGTGGCATTGACTTAGGAGGAGGTATGGGCACAATAGGTTATAATTTAAGACGCAAAAGGTTATAATTTAAGAATTCCAGATAGCCATATTCTTTCTCTTGCCCTTGGATTAAGTCTCTTTTTACAAATAAGTTAACAGGTCTAAATTAATTTTTAATGTTTTATAATTTCATAAGAAAATCCTAAATCATATCCAATTTTAAATGATGCAGTGGAAAGAGGGAATGAGATGTGAAGTCATATGTGCTCAAATTCTAGTTCTATCATTTACTATTTCTGTGATTATAGGCAAGTCTTTTAACCTTCTGGTTAAAAAAACCTCCTCTATAAAATGAGGATATTAAATTTGATCTCTTTTTTTCCCTTGACTCTAACCTTATAATCCTGTCTGCCATGTGGGAGTAAACTTGCCAAATGTATTGCTTCTACAATGCATATCACTATCTAGATAAAAAGTCTTTCTCATCCACATGCTTTTTTCTGTGTGGATAGTTGGTCCTCCTTCTTTTGAGTAACCATGGATGTCTTTAACTAGGGACTGTACATTTTATAATTCAGTGTTTTCTATTAAAAAGAACATATGTGATATCTTTCCATTAATAGTGAATCTCTTTCTTATTTGTACTTTGCAAAGTACAAATACCATCAGATACTTTTGGTGAATGTAATATGGAAGAATATTTTAAAATAGCTACATATTTCATTCACTGACTACACAACATTTGCTGCTTTAAGAAATCTGTTGTTATAAATGATTCGAAAGGTATTATATATATTAAGATATTAACAGTAATGATATGTAGTACATTTTAAATGACAAATTTTAAAGAAAGGAATGTGAAATAAAGGACAAACTATAAATTATAAATTTATAAATTTATTATAAAGTTTTATAATTTCATGAGAAAATTCCAAATTATTTCAAAACTACATATTATAAGTTTCTTCAGAAAATATTATTACCAGTAGTTTTCACTTTTTTTTCTCTTGAAGTATAATAGATATTTATGAAAGAGAAGATCCATTTGTAGATCAAATGTAACTTCATGGACTTTCCCCAAGCCTATATTAACTGTGCATTGTAACTTTGTGAGGTATGTATCACATTAAAATTTTATTGTTGACACTCAAAAAGTTCTTTTTTATTAGAATAATTTTTATTTTTTTCCGCGCGCGCGCGTGTGTGTGTGTGTGTGTGTGTGGTTGTGTTTATTTTGGTTACTAAGTCACTATGCTTGAACCACTAGTAATAACTTGCTCTGAAAGCTTATTTTTTGTTGTTATTGTAGAGGACTACCACTAAAGACTATCTTTCTATCAATATAGATCAACTATTTTTCAACTTATTGTCTCAAAAAGTTGCTAGAGGGGAGAGGGAAGACACTGAATGTGAGTTCAGGATCTCAGAATCAATATGTATTAGAAGAGAAACTTTAACAGAGGTCTTTTGATTTTGAGATTACTAGTATCCACTGTATCATGCTGACTCTCTTCCATTATCATCGTTATCCTTAGAGTATTAATATATTCTCAAACTGCAAAGATAAAGATAAGTTAGGATACTCTGAAATGTTGTGAAGGAAAAGAAAAAGTCCAGGAATAACAACTTGCTAAATTATGCAATACTATGTATTTGAATTGGGGGATGTTTCCACACTTATAAGGCTCTCATTGTTCTTCCTTTTTTCCCCTTTTTTACTGCATGTATCCTTAGAGTAAAGATAGAAGTACCTGACAAACATCTCAACAAATTCAATTCAACAAACATTTATTCTGTGCTTACTCTATAGGAACTATATTAGTCATTAGAAAAACAAAAAGGGATGAAGCCTAGGAAATATAAAATCTAGCAAAGGGGAAGAATTACATAGGGACAGGAATAAGCTTAAAAAATCAGAATATTATTAAATACATATTTCAGTATGAAAGGATGGATTTGTAATGTCATTGATATTTTCATTTTCCCTAATAGTATAGATTGATACTCATCCATGATCTATCTTGTAGGATTCTTGTCTAGTTTCTCCCTTTAATCTTCCATTGGGACTATTCCAATACACTTAGAGCTTTCTTCTAAATCTCTTAAGACTATGTAGGAGTCATAGAATATGTGAATTTTCCACTGGCTATGCCTGGCTTTCATTTTATATTAGTTCTCATATTTTTCCGGTAATACAAAGGAAGAAGAGTGACCAGACAAGGTGAAGAAAAATGAGGTGAGTGTAGTATCTCTGATCTCGGATATAAAAGATCAACATTGAGAAATGTTATGAAGTCAAAGAAGATAAGAACTGGAAAAAAAAGGCCATTGGATTTGTTGATCACCTTGGAAAGATTAGTTTTAGTAACATCATAGGAGAAGTCAGATGGCAGAGTTGAAAAAAATAATTTATTAATTCCAGGCATGTGCTTGGAAGTAGAAGGAAGTGCTTTTAGTCAAGCACTTCACAAAAATCTTATTTGATTTTCAAAACAACCCTGAAAAGTAGTTGTTATGATCCTAATTTTACAATTGAGGAAAGTGAGACAGACAAAAAGGACACATAGTTAATAAATATCTAAGGTCAGACCAGCTTTCTGTACACTGTTGCTATCTAGCTAACAAGGAAATAAAACCATTGGATGATGAATTTTTTTCCCCATAAAGTTAGTAGGAATTAGTATGGAGTAATGGGTAGAAATTTGGCCTGAAAGCCAAGAAGACTTGGATACTAGTCCTATCTCCTTGGATACATCATTTAATCTATTGATACTTTAGGCAGCTTTCAAAAACTATAAATTTCAGAGATAGTGGCAACATCTATTGCAGTGGTTCTCAAACTTCTGGGTCTTAGAATACCCCTTAGACTTTTAAAATTATGGAGGCCCCAAAGAGCTTTTGTTTATGTAAGTTATCTATCAATATTTACCATTAGACACTAAAACTGATAGTTTAAAAATGCTTATTAAATTATTTCAAAATAATATGAAACCAATTATACATCAACATAACACTTTTAATGAAAATAACTATTTTTGAAAACAAAAATATAGTGAGAAGAGTGACATTCTTTTACATATTTTTGCAAATCTTTTTAATGTCTGGCTTAATAGAAGACATCTGGATTCTCATATCTGCTTCTGCACTCAATCTGTTGTGCTATGTTGTTTTGGTTGAAGTATATGAAGAAAATCTGCCTCACACCAGATATATACTTGGAAAATGGAGTAGATTTTAAATAGAAAAATAACATAGTATTAGTATGAAAGTAATTTTGACTTTAAGGATCTTTAGAGTTTCTTGAACCACACTTTGAGAATCACCTTCCTATT
Source organism: Sarcophilus harrisii (assembly GCF_902635505.1). Lineage (NCBI taxonomy): Eukaryota > Metazoa > Chordata > Mammalia > Dasyuromorphia > Dasyuridae > Sarcophilus > Sarcophilus harrisii. The sequence continues at coordinate 204,962,804 of NC_045429.1, forward strand.
GATATAGAGAATTTTCTCATTGAGAAAGTTTCCTGTGTAATTGAAATCACAGACCCCATCCTTATCTCAAACCTCCCCGCAGAGTCCAGGGAGGTCCAATATTTGCATAAATAGATGAAAGATAATTTAAAAAGAAAGGGAACACCAATGACTAGACCATGGGTTCTTAACTTTTTTTTGTAATTTCTTTATCAGTCTGGCAAAGATTATGGACATGTTCTCAGAGCATATATAATATATATATATATATATATATATATACATGTATATACATATATACAATATATACATATATAATATGAAAATATTTTATTTTTTCCAATTACATACATGTAAACATTTTTTTTTTAATTTTGAGTTTCTATTCTCTCCTTTCTCTCCCCCCTTATTTAGAAGATAGGCAATTGGATATGGATTATACATGTGTAATAATACAAAACATATTTCCATATTACACGTTGTGAAAGAAAATACAGAACAAAAACAAAACCCAACAAAAAATAAAGACAGTTAAAAAACAAGTATGCTTCAATCTGTATTCAGACTCTTATCAGTTCTTACTCTGGAGATAGCATTTTTCATCTTGAGTTCTTAGGAATTATGTTAAATCACTTTATTGCTGAGAATAGCTGTCATTTATAGTTAATCATCATACAATATTGCTGATATGTGCACAACATTCTCTTGGTTCTGCTCATTTCACTTTGTATCAATTCATTAATTAAGTCTATCTTAGTTTTTCTGAAAGCATACTGCTCATCACAATTTACGAACATATCAAAACTTTTTCAGTCATTTCTCTATTGATATGTATCCTCTCAATTTCTAGTTCTTTGCCACCACAAAAAGAGGTACTACAAATATATTTTAAAATTTGATTCCTTTTCCTTTCTGTTTTTTTTTTATCTCTTTTGAAATACAAACCTCATAGTAATATTTCTGGAACAAAGAATATTCATTGTTTTATAGTCTTCTTGCCTTTGTTCCAGATTGTTTTCCGGAATGGTTGGATTAATTCACAACTCTACCAACAGTTCATTAGTGTCCCAATTTTCCCACAACCCCTCCAATATTTGGCACTTTCCTTTTCTGTCATTTAAGCCAAAATGTATATATGAAGTGGTGCTTCAGAGTTGTTTTAATTTGTATTTCTTTAATTAATAGTTATTTAGAGCAGTTTTTTCATATGAATATGGATAATTTTAATTTTTCTAAAATTCTAAAAATTCGAATTCTAAATTAATTCTAAAAATTAACCATTTATCAATTGGGGAATGATTTGTGTTCTTGTAAATTCGACTCAGTTCTCTATATATTTGAGAAATTATGCCTTTTTCAGAAAAACTTGCTACTAATTCTCTACCCAGTTTTCTACTTTCCTTCTAATTGTAGTAGCATTGGCTTTTTTTTTTGCAAAATCCTTTTTAAATTTTATTATCATCAAAATGACCTATTTTATATTTTGTAAGGTTTTTTATTTCTTATTTGGTTATAAACTCTTCCAACATAAAAATACATAAAATGTTCCAAGAAAACCAATTATGTTGGAATAAATATCTACTGTTTTCTCCTCTCAAGTTCATGGAATCACTGGAATCTGTCCTCCATTCTCTCAACCCTCTCCATGTTCAGAATCCTTGAAATATAGAGATTTGGAGAAAGTTGCATTTAAGACAGAAAAGGGCCTTATTCACAGTGTTTAAACTAATTTAAAGTTAATCAAATTTCTATCTACATGACTTCAGGCTTCAAAGAGATGGATAACTGAACTACAAAAGACCAGAAATTTGAAACTAATGAAGAGCAAATGAGCTTCACTTTTAATTTTCTTTTTTTAAAGAAATGTTATTTTTTTCAATTAATTTATTTTCTTTTCCTCTTACCATCTCCATCCCAATAGGGGAAAAACAGAAAAAAACCCCAAAACTCTTATAACAAAAATTGTCAAAAAAGACAAATTTTTGAGTTGGCTAGATCTGACAATGTCTCATTCTGCATCTTGAGTATATCATCTCTCCATCAGGAGGTAAAGTACATATTTGATCACATGACCTCTGAAATCATGCTTAATCACTGTGTTGATCAGAGTCCAGTCCTTCAAAGTTGTACCTCTTTATAATGTTATCATAATTTTCTCCCTTTTCCTGCATACTTCAGTGAATTTATACAAGTCTTCCCAATTTGTCTGGAACAACTTGTTTTTTATCATTTATTGGGGCACAATTTTTTTTTTATTACATTCGTATGCCATAGTTTTGACAAGTTATTCCCTAAGTGGTGAATACCTCTTTGGTTTCTAAGAATTTGCAGCTATAAATATTTTTTTTCAGATATTGGTATTTTTACTCTTTTTTATCTCTTTAGGATATTAAACCCATGGCAGTGCCAAATCAAAAGGCACACATAATTTAGTAACATTTTGGGCATAATTCCAAATTATGTTCCAGAATGGCTACATCAATTCACAGCTCCACCAGTAGGGTTTTTGATGTACTTGTTTTCCTGCAATCTCTTCAACATTTGTGATTTTCCATTTTTGTCAGTTTTACCAATTTTATGCATGTGAGAAACCTCAGAATTACTTTAATTTCTCTAATTGTTAATGATTTGAAGCATTTTTTTTATTTGCCTATTAGTAGCTTGGATTTCTTCCTATGAAAACTTTTTATTCATATCCTTTCGGACCAATTGTCAGCTGGGAAATGGGTCTTATTCTTACACATTTGAAACTGTTCTTATATAATTTGTTTTTTCCCTTTCTTTATTTTGTTCATCCTATCCTCTTTTATGTTTAAGTCATATCAAATTGATTTATGGCATGAAATATTGATCTATGTTTAATTTCTGCCAAACTTCCCCCTCCATTTTCCCAGTAATTTTTTGGTAAAAATTAATTCCTTACACTATTGGCTAGAATTTTGGGCTACTGTGCCAAATTCCTTCTTAATGTCATGTATCAGATCTCTTCTACTTATCTACCCCTTTATTTCTTAGTCAGCATTGGGTCATTTTGATGATTTCTGTTTTATAGTATGACTTGAGATTTGATACTATTAGTCCCTTTTTCTTCCCATTTCCCTCCATCATTTTCATTGAGATTTTTGATCTTTTGTTCTTCCAGATGAATTTTGTTATTTTTTCATAATTCTGCAAAGTAATCCCTTGGTATTTTAATTGGGATGATACTGAATTAGTTTATAGGTAGTATTGTCATTTTTATTATATTGGCTCATTCTATCAATGATTACTTACCATTTCTCAGTTATTTAAGCATATCTTTATTTCCATAAAATATTTTGTAGTTTTATTCTTTCCTATGTATGTCTTGGTAGATAGATTATTAAACCTCTCATTAAATTCAATGAATGTTTCAATAAATATCTTCATTTGGGGACACATTTCTTAGATATTTTCCTTTCATGATCCTAATAGTAGTAAATATTAAATCTGATGCTATTCTAAACTTTCTATTCTCTCCTGAAACATGCCATCCCACCTTTCTCCACTTAACCTTATTTTTTTCAGAGCTAAAGTCTTTATTTCATACTTTGCTGAACCTAGAACTGCCTCTTTCTCCCTCTTCATTTCATAAGCACTTGACATAATTTCCAGTTTTCTCTCCTTTCACTATAGTTTCTAATGAAGTAGTCAAGCTCCTTGTCAAGATCAGTGCCTCTGATATGCTCTTGATTCCATACTTTTCTGTTTACAATCCCCAGAAGATTGTATTAAAGTTCTCTAAGATATCTATCATTTTTCTTTGTCTTTCTGTCAAATTTCTAGTGTATATATATTCAAATCGATCCTATTCTTAGAAGATTCTCACTAGATGCTACCATCTTCTCAAGTTATCTTTATCTAGCTTCTTCAGTCAAAATTTGTGTTGACTCAAGTCATTAAAGTAAATTCCATTTTCCTAATGGACTCCACAGCACAAATTCTTCTATATTCTTTTATAGTTAAAAAATGTAATAGTCAAATATCAAGTAATGTTTGTATTAATACAGATACTGGCAGATTAGGAAAACATTGCAATTTATAATTTATCACAATTGCTTTATTCAAGCTTAAGTATAATTGTAAGTTTTTGACATAATGTTTGATAACATAAAAACAAAATTTTATACCCTTTTTCAGGGGTATAAAAGTGTAAAAAAGTCATGAATGATAAGAGTAGTAATGAATATATCTAGATAGGAATCCAGGTTTCCATTTCAAGGCTTTAATTGAGTGTAAGTAAAAGTGTTTATAATACCTGAAATAAATTGTTTCTATCTTGCATTCCTTCCTTATTACTAATTTTGATTTTTAATAAATGATTAATTAAGAAGACAAAATGGCATATCAGAAAGAAAATTAGACTAGCAGCTTGAAGATCTAGATTTTATTTAGTTAGGAAGTATTTATTAAGCTTCTACCATGTGTTAGATAACTAGGCCATGGGAATACAATAAAAGGGAAACAAACTATGCCTTGATCTGTGACATATAAAAAGTTTGAAACACAATTTCTGGGTAGTCAGTGGTTTTATTAATAATGCTAGCATATAATTAATAAAAGAAGCCAGTGATACTTTTGAATGGAAAGGCAGTTGGGGGCAGTTATGTTTCTCAGTAGATAGCACTGGGCCTAGTATCGTGAAAACCTGAGTTCAAATATGGCCTCAGATATTTATTAGCTGTGTGACCATAGGCAAATCACTTAACATTTTTGCTTTAGTCCACTGGAGAAACCACTTCAGTATGTCCACTAAGAAACTACCATGGATAGCATTGGTATCCCATATCCATTGGATCACAAAAATCAGATGTGACTAAGTGACAGAACAGCAGTTTTTGTAAACTTGGAACACATCATTTAACTCCTCAGGGTCTTATTTGATAATTTGTAAAATAGGTGAGTTAGTCTATGTGACCTTTGTGGTCATCTGGCTCCTGCTCTGAATCTGTCATGAGATAAACTCTGTAGAAGCCAGTGATTGCTCTGATTTCTATCCTTAAGTCAGATATAACAATTTTAATCCTTCACATGATAGCTTTTTAAATATTTGAAGACTATTCTTGCTCCTCATGAGCACTTCATTTATTTATCCCAACTCTTTCAAGTAATATAGGCAAGACATATTCTCCATTCCCCTAATCATTCTAGTCTCTTTCCTCTGGATATGTTCTAATTTCTCAAAAAATGAGCAGATTAGAACTAACCAAAATATACCAGTTTGGACTGGCTAGGCCTGAGCACTATCACCTCCCTATTTCTGGATACAAACTCATTTAAATTCAATTCAGTTCAACAAGCACTTCTTAAGTGCCTACTGTGTGCCAGGTATCATGCTTTTATTCATTATGGCTAAGATTACTCTCAATATTTTAAAAATTTTGCTAATAGTGCTATTATGTTGACTCATTTTGAGCTTGAAATCCATGAAAATCCATATATATGCTTGCCTAACCATGTCTACCAGTGGGCTTGGAATCAGAAAGATTCCTTTTCCTGAGTTCAAATCTATCCTCAGACTTTTACTAATTGTGTGATCCTGAACAAATCATTTAATCCTGTTTGCCTCAATTCCTCATCTATAAAATGAATTGGAGAAGGAAATGACAAATCACTCCAGTATTTTTGCCAAGAAAACCCAAAATAGCATCAAGAAGAATTGGACATGACTGAATAACAACAAAGGATTACATTAATCCTGATATAATTTCTTTTTATCAGATTAAGATCATCATTCTAGTCTGTTGACAAGGTTTTTGGATTATTGTAGAAAGAGATAAGGAGTGTAATCTGTAGAGAAATGAAATTTCCTATATACATTGAGACCATCTTTATGTGCCCACAAGGATAGCATGAGAAATTAAGTGTTTTGTCACTTATTAACTGTGTGAACTTAGACTAGTTATTTGACCTCTCAATCCATTTATTGCCCTGTAAAGTGAGAATGATTCTCTTAAGTACTATCTCACAGAGTTGTGAGGAAAGTATTTTGTGGATTGTAAAACTGTAAATGAATATTCTATGTATATATAACTATTATGTTCATCATTCATAATAACAAAAACAGTAATAATAAATCTGCTCTTAATATACTATAATTAGAAATATAATAAATATTTGATTTTTTTCTTATGTTTATATTGCACATTTGTATTAAGGGAGGCATGTGGTAGAGTGTATAGAGTAATGCCTGTAGGTCCAGCTTGTGTGGAAGTACATTAAAAATCTTCTTTTAATTTCTCTAGAAATATTAAGATTTTATTCAAAGAAAGGAACTTTTTCTTTGGACAAGTGGTTGAGAAAAGTTGGCCAGAGTGGTAGACTGACTACTCTGGAATATTAATTCAAAATATTATGTTGTTTGCCTTATTGAAGGTTCCTATAATTATTACCTGATATCTTAGGCTATAGAGTCTTTTTTTGGTGGGCATAAGGTTCCATGAGGGTTTTGATATCTCTCTAAATAGAAATGACTTGGATGTAGATTAATGTAAAATTCAGTAAATTGTTTCATGCACACTTGAGCCTAAATTACATAATTAGTATTTTTCTTCAATGTTTATATTTTGGTTAATTTTTGGTTAAATAATGCTTTCTTATTGTTTCAATCTTCTACTTTTTTGTTGACATAGAATTTTTTAAAAAAGTAACATTGTGAGAGTACCTGTAATGAAATATTCTGAGATGTTTTAGAGATATCTAGAGGATCTGCAAGAGGGTTGGCTAAGTGGTATATGGACAGTGTGCCAGTCCTGGAGTCAGGAAGACCCATCTTCCTCAGTTCAAATCTGGCCTCAGACACTTTCTAGCTGCTTGTTTCTGAACAACTCAATCCTATTTGCCTCAGTTTCATCATGTGTAAAATGAGTTGCAAAAGAAAATGGCAAACCAATCTAGTATTCTTGCCAAGAAAACCACGAATGGGACCATAAAGAGGTGGACATGATTGAAAAACAACTGAACAATAACAAAAAAGGGCCTTTTGGGAGGTGGCAGGCTATATTTTGAAATAAATATGATTTTGTTACCATTGTTATAATTTTGGAGATATCATCACCACACCAGAGGCTGTATTATTGCTCATTTCTTAGAAATGGTGGGGAAAAGGGAGAATGATATAGGTTAGTATAGAAGGGCGTCAGAGGCAGCTTCTTTAAATCTCAGTTTCCTTATCTGTAAAATATGGATGAAAATATTATAGCAATTGCTTCACTGTTGTTATTATAAAGAAAGTATTTATTAACCTTAAAGCCATATAAATGCACACTGTTATCATTGCTCTCATAGCTGGGGGGCTATCCACTATATTACTGGGAAGTACAAGCCATATGACCCAAGACCATAATCAGGCCATCAAGAATGGGGTATTGAGAGGGAAAAGCTGTTGTTCTGTTCTGCCTTGGTAATTTCTTCATGTTAATCCAGACAGGGAGGGAGCAGGGGTGAGAAAAGCCAAACTAATCCTTGCCCTTTGATTAAGTGTGAGCAGGCAGTTATGTTTCTCCCACTAGAGAAACAAAGGGAAGGCTTTTTGTGCCAGCTGGCCTGAATCCTGGAAACATAGGAGGCTTTTGATTAGAAGTATAAAGCTCAGGCCCCCACAAAGATCCCACATTGATGCCTCATTGTGATGTGGAGGTGATCCTAGGTTCTTGAAGGTGATGTCAGCTGAGTACAAACCCTGGTAGGTACATCCAAGAGAGAAACCTTTGGGAAAAAGCCTGGTAAAAGGCTTTCCCCTACTCTGAGGACCAACTCAGAAAAGCTCATAACAATTTCTGTGCCCTTTGCAGTTTCTCTGTTGCCCCTTCTATTTGCTCTAATTCCTTCTTTAAACTCCTAAATCCATCAAGAGTTGGAGTTTCTACATGTTTTGCAACAGGGATGATTGCTACAGCAGCTAGAGAAAGGAAGTGATGGTAAGTTATTTCATAGCTCAGAACTGTCCAGAGAAGAATCAGGAAATGTGTAGTTTGCTAGTACCAGAAAGATAAGATTACTATGCAGCCCTACTCTTGCTATTAGAAATACCATGTCAGAAGTATTTATATATCATAAGTATATAAAAGCAAAACTTTATATTATAACAATAATTTCAAGCTCTTTTCTTTTCTTTATTTTATTATGGCTTTTTATTTACAAGATATATGCATGGGTAATTTTTCAGCAGACAATTGCAAAACCTTTTGTTCCAACTTTTCTCCTCTTTCCCTTCACCCCTTCCCCCTGGTTGATCATCACATATTAAATATGTTAAGGTATAAGTTAAATACAATATATGTATACATGTCCAAACGGTGATTTTGCTGTACAAAAAGAATTGGACTTTGAAATAGTGTACAATTAGCCTGTGAAGGAAATTAAAAATGCAGATGGACAAAAATAGAGGAATTGGGGATTCTATGTAGTGGTCCATAGTCATCTCCCAGAGTTCTTTCACTGGGTGTAGCTGGTTCAGTTCATTACTGCTCTATTGGAACTTATTTGGTTCATCTCATTGTTGAAGAGGGCCATGTCCATCAGAATTGATCATAGTATAGTATTATTGTTGAAGTATATAATGATCTCCTGGTCCTGCTCATTTCACTTAGCATCAGTTCATGTAGGTCTCTCCAGGCCTTTCTGAAATCCTCCTGCTGATCATTTCTTACAGAACAATAATATTCCATAATATTCATATACCACAATTTATTCAGCCATTCTCCAATTGATGGGCATCCACTCAGTTTCCAGTTTCTGGCCACTACAAAGAAACCTGCCACAAACATTCTTGCACATACAAGTCCCTTTCCCTTCTTTAAGATCTCTTTGTGATATAAGCCCAGTGGAAACACTGCTGGGTCAAAGGGTATGCACAGTTTGATAACTTTTTGACCATAGTTCCAAATCGCTCTCCAGAATGACTGGATGTATTCACAATTTCACCAACAATGTATCAGTGTCCCAGTTTTCCCACATCCCTTCCAACATTCTGCGTTATCTTTCCCTGTCATTCTAGCTAATCTGACAGGTGTGTAGTGGTATCTCAGAACTCTTTTACTTTCAAAGGATTATCTCAATTTTTACATTGATTTTTTCTTGGGGGAGAAGAATCTGGACTAGATTTAGAAGCAGAATAGTGTTCATTAGTGAACAGAGCATTTATTTGTACTGGAAGTCAAGTAGACTCAACTTGCACTGTTCAAATACTTTTTATTTATATAAATAACATTGGGCAAGGTTTCTATTTCCTTAACTATAAAATGAAGATGCTTTTTGTTTGTCCTTCATTTTTGAAGGGGATCACTGATGTCATGAGATGATGTACTGATTTCATTGTAAAGTGGATTTAAGTGAGGCAGAGTTGCACAAAATCCTCAGCTTCATGCTCTTTTCCAGAGTCATCAAAATCCAATGACAAGATAAAATTCAGGATGACTGGCAATGGCCTGGGATGCAGTGAATGACCTTGGTTTCTCTGATATCTGATCAAGTTCTAAGTGCTCCACAGTGTCTGCTTAAGCCACTCTCATGGTATTGGAACAAATTGTTCTCATCTATAGTAAAGTCACAGAAGATTGTTATGGAAGAAACTATTCAACAATTTAACTCAACAACTATGATTACATAAAGAAGTTCTGATTTGGAAACTTCTTCCATTGGTTCAGATCAGAGATTCTTTTTTAGCTTATAGTCTAAAGAGAGCCTGAAGTCCTGAGAATTAATATGCCTTATCCATGTGTCAGAGATAGACTTGAAAACACACCTTCCTGACTCCAAGGTCTGCCCTCTCTATTCATTAGGCCACACAACCTTTCCATAATAGAGTTGTATTTGTCAGATACCTCAGGGCATTAATACATAATCTCACTGGAGAGGCTGATTACAGAAATATTCAGATTTATTTTGTTTCAGTGCTGTTTGGCATAGAAGTTTATTCCTCAGTCAGAATTTACTTAGGAAGAACTGGATCTTGTCTCCCACTTTGTCCAGTGACTTTCTTTAAATAAATTTTACAACATCTTTGAGTAGGCTCCAAGGTCTGAGTCATGCACATTATCCAAAGTAATGAACAGACATAGCTGTGAAGTATTATATAGTCCTGAAATAAAAGAAAGCATTTCATTAAAGGGGGAAAAACACACACATATGCAATTTTATTGGGATTTAGGAATTATTTCCAATTCCATATCTTCTTGTTCCTGATAGTGAAATGGATACCTAAAGACTTAGGCAGAGAGGGCATTAGAGGAAATGGATACCTAAGACTACATCAGGTCAGAGAGGGAATCATTGTCAACCATGAGAGATCAGAATTTCTTCAGGGCTGGCTGGTTTCCACAGTTGTAGTCTAATTGAACTGGGACCCAAAATGTTCCATGTTTGTCTTGCAAACAATGGGACTATGGCTCCTAAGCTGACACACGTGATTTGGCTCTCTAGATGATCTGTGGAGAAAAAATGACAGGACAGATATTCCGCATTACAGTGACCTTGTTTATCAAACTCTTGCATAATAAGACACCTGGTTGCTTCTCTTAGAAGGAGATTGTCTTTGCCAAGGTGACTGTCACAGGCTTAAGGTTAAATTCCATGTATACTGACAATGTGAAAACCTGTTCTTTTTATATGTATAATATTTGACTTTAGTGTATTCCTCATGTCCATTACAAAATGTCACAATTTGAGTGGCAGCTATATGGCACAATATATAGAGCATTAGCCCTGAAGTTAGGAGGATCTGAGTTCAAATCTGACCTCAGACACAGCATTTACTAGTTGTGTGACCTTGAGCAAGTCACTTGACCCCATGTGCTTCACAAAAAAGTCACAATTTGTCAGCCAGCCAGTAAGTATTCATGAAACATACTAGGTGTTTGAGATGGGAAGCATTATACCATGTCACTATAACATTAGGAGTTGGAAGGAGGAACCTTAGAAAAGTTCTCTAGACCTACTCTCAAAGAAATGGTGAAGAGCTACCAAAAACAAGCTTTATTTAACCATGAGCTTTGCCCTGATGCCTGGGGGAGGGGGGGACAACTAGTTATTGTAGGAAGAAAATCAATTGAAATGCAATAGATTGTTGGCTATTTAAGATGATTTTAGAGAAACAGCATGAGCAAGAGAAACTTCTTCAGATATGACTGAATAAATCACTCAACTATCATCATCATCATCAATGTTGACTCTTTTAATTTGCATGCCTGACTCTTCACAACCCCACTTGGGATTTTCTTGGCAAATATACTAGAGTGTTTCCCATTTCCTTCTCTAGCTCATTTTACAGATGAGGAAACCAAGACCAACAGTGATGAAGTGACATTTCAAAGTTATACATTTAGTAAATAGCAGATCAAGGATTTGATCATAGATCTATTTATTCAAAATTCTGTGCTGTGAGGCATATAGATATCGTTAGGTAGTATTTGAATTCAGGTCTCCCTAACTTCAAGCTCATCACTCTATTACCACAATGCTATACTACTTAGTGAAACTTTTGTTAGTATTCTGCTAAAATAATTTTATAGTTGACTATCATTATGTAGTCACAATTTGGAGATGATATATTATTTTGAAACGAGAGGTGACTTAGGGAAACATTTGGCATTTCTTCTTCCAGGAGTGTACTCTTGAAAATATTTGAGATTTCTTGAGTTTGCAAACTTTGTTGTAGACTTCTAAAATTGTCATATGATAGTGATGACAGAAGGGAAAAGTAATTGGAATTTAGTTCAAGTGAAGATTTTAATGAATTCTCTTTTACTAATTTAAATATATCAACAACATTCCTTCTACGCAGAATTTTTGAGGCAAATGCAAAATTTTCTTATTAGAAGGCTCATAAATAAGCATGTACTTTCTGGATATCATTTCATTAAAGAACTTATAAAATAGAGGGAAAAGAAAATGAGATTCTTGTCTTAAAAGTGGATGTTTTTATCCAGAAGTATCCTGAAGAATTTGTGAACTTGTTTGCTCTATAGTAATAGGTCGGTGGTGCATGCATGGATAGAGCACTGGGTCAGGAAGATCTGAATTCAAATGTAGCTTTTGATACTTACTAGCTATGTGACCCTAGGCAAGTCCTTTATCCTGTTTGCCTCAGTTTCCTCATCTGTAAAATGAACTGGAGAAGGAAATGGCAAAACACTTCATTATCTTTATCAAGAAAATCCCAAGTGGGGTCATGAAGAATCAGACATGACTTAAAAGAGTCAACTACAATAGCAGCAACAATGATTTATTCAGTCATATCTGAAGAAGTTTCCTCTAGCATTATCTTAAGTAGCCAACAGCCTATTGCACTTGAGCTGCTTACATTAACTAGTTGTTCCCCTCAGGGCACCAGGACAAATCTCAGGTTTAAATGAAGCTTGCTTTTGGTAGTTTTTCATCATTTCTTTATCCTATTAGTTGACCTCTTATTTTTGCTTTCTTTGTTCCACCTCTACTCTATGTCAGCTTCTCTGCTCCATTTCAATTCCAGGGAATAAGACCGCCCTCCCAGGTTAAACTCATCATCATGCAGCTAACTCAAATCTTAACTGAGACCACCTCCCTCTTCCCCACTCTGATTGGAGGACTAGAGAGTTGAATAGCAAATTTCTCCCTATAGTTTCCTTATAGAGGGCAAAAATCTGACCTTTCTTCAACTCCCTCCTACTTTCATTTGCTATTCTGCCTGGTTTCTGTTTTGTGGAGCAAAATACACGGTATTGGGTATCTCCTTATGTCCCACTCCCCTTTCTTTCTTCCTTTTTGCATATCGTTTCCCTACATTGGATTGTGAGCTTCTTGAGGACAGAGGCTATCTTTCTGTTTATTAATTATATCACCAGATTGGCACTTAGTAGATATTTAATAAATGTTTATTGGATCAGATGGTGAAAATCACTTACTTAGACTCTTAACTTAGCCAATTTTTCTGTCAGCTTCATGCTGTAAGACCAAATCTTACATCAGTTAAATCCATTATTTTTTCTTCATTGATATGATATTAGCTAGGTATTAAGGTAAAAGCATATTGATTAAGGATACCCACGCCCTGTGGGAATAACTGTTTTTCAAACTTTCTCAAAATATTTTTTATTTTTAAAAGAAGTATATGAATTTAACAGAATCTTATGTAATAGGATGTGTTTGTTTTTGTTCAGGGCAATCTTGCTTCTACCCTGCCTTCTTCAAACTCATTGTAGATAGCTTCCTGGATGCAGGAGCTTAGGTTTGGGTAAATCAAGACCTCATTAAATTTCATATGTAAAATAGGGTGAATAATACCTGAAACTACCTCAGATAGTCATAAGATTCAGATATAATAATATAAATAGCGTGTTTTGCAATTCTTAAAGCTCCATATAAATATCAACTACTATTAGAGGTAGATTGGCATAGGGGGTGCAATACTGATCTTGGTATTAATAATATCTGGGTTTGAATCTTTCCCTCCCTTCAAATTTACTGATTGAGTGACCTTGCACTAGTCACTGAAATCTCTTTTACCTTACTTTCTCTATCTATAAAGTGGGAATGATAATTGCATGTCCCTTCCAGGGTTTTCCAAGGAGAAAGGATTCACAGAGTTGGAAGGAACCTCCTGTATGACATACCTGACAAGTCATCATTCAGTTCTTTCTTGAAGAGGTCAAAAGAGATAATATATTTTAAGAACATCATAAACCTTCAAATGCTGTATAAGTTCTGGTTATTATTGTTGTCATTCTCTTATCTTTAATATCCCTCACTATGCAAGGAAAAAAGGATCAGTAACCAGGCACCTGACTTGTGAACAACTACTGACCTCTGCTGTAAGTTATTTTACTTTTATCAGAAGTTCAGGTGATCAGAGTTGTCACTTCAAATGACCTGGAGCTGTCAGTTTTCCCAATCTTTGGCAGCTTGTCCTACAAAAGGGCAAGAGAATCTCTTCCTGTGCCAGTGATGAGAAGAGGAATCTTACTTCACAATACTCAATCAGAAAATGTTTAAGGCCATTACAATTGGCCCTCTTCCAATGGGAGTCTAGTCATATAGGCAAGCAAATTTTATTTGATACATGAAGATTTTGTATGTCTTAGACTAATTTTTTTTTTAAATGAATGATGGTTAAAATATTATTGCCACCCCTGAAACTTTTTCAAGACAACTTTGTTCAACAAAATATATACACTGTGAAAAGCTACAAGGTAGATTTGTGAATTTTGCCTATACTTACCAATGAAAGCTTAGCTCCACAAACTTCTGGAACTTAAAGTTGTTAAGCAACATTAAACATTTTGATGAAGCCAAGAAAATTAGTAGATTGTGGTAATGTTGACTGCTCTGTTCACAAATTTAATAGTCTGATGTTTTCACTAGGGATTGAATATGGCAAATTACATTCACTGTCAAGTCAAGTAAAGCCAGGTCACCAGTCACTTAATAAATACCTTCTATATACCAGACACTGTTTTAAGTACCATGGATATAAAGAAAGGGGAAAAAATATCTTTATTCTTATGGAACTCACAGACTAATGGGGGAGACAAAATACAAACAAGATATATACTGGATAGATGGGAGATAATCAACAGAAGGAAGATACTAACATTAAGTGGAATTGGTAAAGACATTTTTTGTAGAAGGTAGAATTTTAGTTGGGGCTTGAAGGAAACCAGGGGGAATGTCAGAAAGTAGAGATGAAGAGGGAGAGTATTGTCTGGTGTCAATCACAGTAGGAGGAATTAAATACAGAAAAATAATAAATATTTAAAGGTGGAATGGATCTTAGAGATATTTTATTCTAGTACTCTCATATTATAGATAAGGAATATGAAGTTGAGAGAATATACTTGATGAATGGGAAAAAGAATTCAAGTCTTCTGATTAGAAACATGCTTTTTGTTTTAGAAATAATTTTTATATTTTTTGTTATTTTGAACTTGAAAAAACTAAAAAAGGGATTTTCATGTGCAAATAACAGAAAAAGTAAATAGTATATAAAATTATGAATATTATGAACAGTTTGATTTTAAAAAGCATATGACCCTTGCCATACACTCTCCTTGTTGGTTTCTCCTGAACTCTTTTCTGTATTCACTTGTTCTTTAAAAATACTTAAATGACTCTATTTCCTTTTTTTTTTTGAAGAAGTCTCCTCATTATCATTGGCCTCCCCAAATCTTTTTTTGTTAACAATAAGAATACCAGCAAAACCAAATTCATATAGGGTCCTTATACAAAAATTGCACTTAACATTTTACATTTTAATCTCTGGCTTCTTTTTCAGAAGGTGGATAACATGATTTTTCACTGGTCTTCTGGAGTAGTATGTGCTCATTTAGAGATTTTTAATCTTTCAGAGTTGTTTTTCTTTACAATGTGGTCAATATATAACTTATATTCTTGGTTCTGCTCAATTCACTGCATCAGTTCATATAAGCCTTTCTTGTTTGGCCTAAATTCATTTCTTTCATTAGTTCTTATGATAGTAATATTCCATTCTATTCCATAATTTGTTTAGCTATTCCCCAATTGATGTATCCCTTCAAATTTCAGTTTCTTTATACAGCCCTCCCTGTGCTACAGTATTGACAGTATCACACATTTCAAATCACTAAAATTTGGGAGTGTTATTTCATTTTGTAAATTTAGATGATTATTCATGCATTCTTAATGTTTAGAATCTTAAATGATGAATTTCTCTTTCACTTTCACTCAGGATCTTAAAACTTCTAGGTTATATGGCTATACTACCATTTGTAAAAAGAAAAAAAAATCAGTCTATAAATTGGCTATCGATTAACTTACCTGATACCAAGCACCTGATTTGAGTACTTCCTCTCATTGTGATACAATGAAATAAAATAGATTTAGAATCAGAGGCTCTGGTAATGACAATCCCATCAAATGGACTGGAAAAAAAAATCTGAAACCTAAATTTCAGGCCAGTCATTTATTTTCTGTTTCTCTCAGCAGAGACCTAAAGTCTTCAGTCAGTATTGATCATCTATTCTCCCAACTTTTAAGCTTGAAATGATTCTTAGAATAACTCACCAGTGCAATAGATAAAGACTTAAGGAGATATTTTCCAGGATTGCTATTCCATTTGTTCCCTCCACCCCCAATCTTGGCTATAAGGAAATCCTACAGTATACTGTAAAACCTTGAGACCTAAAGTTATTAGAGTATGAGAAGTCTATTACAAATATGAGAAGTCTATTTCTAGAAGAGAGTCTTAAAAAATAGATCCTTTCAATTTATATGTACATATAAATTAAAGCGTAAGTTCTTTTCAGCAACATGAGGAATAGAGGGAAGTTGGCTTTGATGGAGATTCAAGGAGTTTAAGGTTGGAAAACTGCATGTCATTTTTAAATAACATGAACTTTTAGAATAATTTAATTCAATCAACAAGCTTTAATCAATACTTTATTATGTTCCAGGCACTGAGAATACAAAAAAAAAGTGTAAAACCAATCTCTAAAACAAGTTACAGTTCATCAAAATATGTTTGTTATTGTTGTTTTTTTTAAATAAACAATTCTACTTCTTTCCCTTGAAATTATGGACTACTTTACTGATAAGTTTTGGTCATTGTGTATTCAGCATGAAGATATTTCATAGAATAAGTTGCTCAGTGTAATTTGTACAATTAGAAGGAACACCTGGATAAAGAAATCTCTTCAATCTTTACAAAAAGTGTGCAAACATCCAAAAGGCCAGTAGTGACCAGCAGAATTGAATTTCCCATGAATAGACTGGATTGTATTAAGTAGAATAGATAAGGCAGGCAGCATGTTTGTGGCTCTGATACAGGATTGCTTTCTAATTCAATATGTGCACTGGCCAATAAGGAGAAGAAACAATACTGGCCTTGGTATTGTGTGATGCATGAGGTCTGATTGCAGGCAGAATGGTACAGAAGAATCTGGGAAATAGTGATCACAATCTTATTGTGTTGGGGATCAGGATGAAAATGAAAATAAAATAAGATAGAACAGAAACAAGTAAACTTTGGAATGGTGAGTTTTAATGGAATGCAAAGGCTGCTGGGATATGGATGAGAAAGTGATGGAAGGAAAAATATAGTATTGCACTAAAATAACACTAAATGTAATAACTGGGCCAGAATGAATCAGCCAATTAGTGATGTTTTTGAATAAATATGGTAGAAGCTTCAGAACAGACCCTAATAACATTAATTCCTCCTCCTCCCATCCAAACTGAACAATAACAACAAATAAGAGGCAAAGGGACCCAGGGAATTATCAACAACAGATGAAAGCAGCTGAAGTGGGAAAATGAAAATAGAATAAGAAATAGCTAGGCCAAAAGGTCTGTTGGATTTTTCCCAGATATGAGTAGGAAGTCAGGGACAGATGAGGTTTGTCGCTGAGAGAGCTTCAATGCATTCTTTGCCATGGTAATCACAGGAGATGCTGAAGGTCACATTTTGAAAATTGGGATCTGCTTTCCCAGAAGGGATAAAGAACAAGGAAGGTATATACTCAAGATACTGAGATGATACCTGGGCAAATTAGTGAGTAAGAAGGGAGAAAGAAGGCAATTATAAGAAAGAGGAGGGAGGAGAAAGGAGGGAGAGAGAGAGAGAGAGAGAAAGAGAGAGGAGACAGAAGAAAGAGGAAGAGAGACAGAAGGAGAGAGAAGGGAGGAAAGAGGGAGAAAGGAAGGGAGGAAGGGAGAGAAGGGGAAAGAAGAGAGAGAAGAGAAGAGCTGAGACATTTATATTCACTTGTTATTTTGTATTTCATCAAGGATTATTCAAGAAATTATTACAAAGGAAGAAAATCATATTAAAAATTCTATTGTAAATTAGTAAGAACTTTGGTAAGGTCAATTTGAACTTTCTGTCATAAATCTAGATTTTGTGGATAAAATTGGGACCATTTAAAGGTAATGAATAAAAATAAAGTTGGCATGTAATCAGTTGTGGTGACTTTAATCTGCCAAGTTCTAAACCAAAAAATCAAATTGGCAAAGGTACAATTTAATTAATATTCCTTGGTGAAATCTTTTTTTCCAAAATGATGATGAGTGCTGAATTTAGTTTAAAATGTTACAAAAGAGAAAATAAAAATCACAAAAATCTGATAAAGAGATCTATTCTGATAACTTTGATGCATTAGTTTAAACTTTGTGATTTTTTAAATGCTATTAATACTAGTGGAAATGAATGAGAAGATTAGAAACACATGATAAAAGTTAATTTTTGATGGGATATTTGATATGTTATATCTTCTGCCTCAGGCAGGCTAAAGATCCAAAGGAATTTTAAGACATTTAAATATTCCATATGTTCATCCAATCCAAATTTTATGTAACCTTCAGTGAAATTGGCCATTGTCACCAATGAAAATAGCAAAGTGTTTAGGAACCATTTTAAAAATCAGTCAATATGAATCAACTTAAATATATACCCAGAAGCAGCATGAAAGATGGTAGTTAGAGAATGAAAATAATATAGTTTTGTGTAGCTATTTTAGAATGTAATTTTTAGCTGTATCTATGTAATCAAAAGTCTTGAAGAAGCCTTGATTCACTTTTTTCTCCCATCTCACTGCCTTCTAACTATGACAGTAGCCAGTCTAACTGAAGGTAACACTAAATGGGAGAAATAAACAGATGTAGCAAGCAAAAAGTGGTCACACTAAATCTAACAGTAAAATTATTTTAATTTGGGTTTTGATGTGGTAGTCTTTTATTGAAGACACAAATCTCTTGGACCTGACCCAAATCTCACCCAACATATAATTCTGATCAGATTCCATTTGGCTCTAGAGAGAAGTTGCCTCATCTCATGGATCAGAGAACTGACTTAAAATATTAATCAAAGATAAATTCAAAAATAAAACAGATGTTATGGTAAAATTTTTCTCAGAGTACTTATTGTGGCTCAGAAAAGGCTTGTTACAAGGGCCTCCATGTCCTGAGTTTATAGCTCACACTAAGTTGTGAATTATTGTTGTATTGAAAAACCAAACTTAGTGTATATTCATTTAGCGCTGTTTTCTTATACTTTCAATCAATGATAGTAGTTGAGAAAGAAAGCACAAAAATAGGGCTCCTCCTCATCCAATCCTAGAATTTATGGGTCAGTTAGCATCACAAATGTTAATCTAATTATTGGTGCTATTTTACAAAATTTATTTGAACTATAATCATGGTAGATAGTTCAAAAAAAGAAAACTCATGGCCTCTGATGTCCTATATCCAAATATATAAAGTGTGTAATATACAAGATGAAATAGAAATTCTAAAGCAATAAAGTAGCTTGACCTTACAGGTATCATGGAGTGATGCGGATGGGGTAGATCTTTGGTATTTGGAAGGGAATATCTCATTCTATAAAAGTTCTAAAACTCAGAATGAAGTAATGTTGGTGACAAAAGCCAAGGACAACAACAAAAGAATTTCTAAAACTAGAAGAGGGTGAAATGTGGAATCAGGTCATTGATTCAGGTGAATGGGTTTATAGACCATAGTCCCTGACAATCCTAGACAATATTTTTATCCCTCCCTAATTGAATCCCCAGGGCAATTTGGTGGCACAGTCCATAGAACTCTGGACTTAGAAATAGGAAGATTCGTTTTCCTGAGTTCAGTTCAAATTTGACCTTGAACATTTATTAGCTGTGGGATTCTGGTCAAGTCCTTAACCCTATTTGCCTCAGTTTTGTCATCTGTAAAATAAACTGAAGGAGGAAATTGCAAACCATTTCAGTATCTTTGCTGAGCAAAACCCCAAATGGAGTAAAGAAGAATCAAAAACAACTGGAAAAAAAATGATTGAAAAAACAACAATCAATTCCTAATATTCACCCGTCCAAGCTATTACAAACCTTTTTTTTCCCCTTTCCTCAAGATTTATGTACTTCCCTTTCTCCTTTCCCTATCAGCTAAGGACCTTCCTTTTTACTGAGAAAATTGGCCATCAGAAATGAAGTCCTTTTCTTCTCTTCATCTTAAGACTTCTTGACATCATTTTTTTTCTTCCTTTCTCGTTCCTTTTCTATAATGACATAGCCCCTCTCTCAAAGCCAGCTCCTCTACATATACCCTTTATCACTCTCCCTTCTATTTTTTCCAGCAGATTGCCCGCAATAGTCCCCTTCTTATAATTTTCAACCTTTCTCCCTATGCTTGTTTCTTCTCTCCTGCTTTATAATCTCAAATATTCCACATCTTTAAAAATTCTTCACTGGATCTTACTGTGAGATCAAGTTACCAATAGTTCAAAATAAACATGTGACAAATTCACAATGGCCATTCTCTTTGCCAAAAAATAGGTTTATTTAGGGGAAGAGGTTACAGACAAAATAAGAGGTAAAATAGACACCAAGAGTGGCAAATATGAAATAGAGTGGGAGAGAAATAGGGTTATCATTATCAAGGAAAGGAGTTTGGGAGAATCCATTAAAGGGATATGCTATGGAGTGACCACCATTGACTGACAGATTAAATCCATAGAGGAGTTTACCACACTAACCAGAGTTAGCTATATAATAAGGGTAAAGATGACATTAAAGGGAAGACCTGTCTAAAGATATGCTAATTAAGATCTCAAAAGGTTGTTTAAAAATACCCAGAAGATGAGAGATGGATAATGGAGGGTGATAAAGAGTTCCATCCTCAAAATCACTCTATACAAACAGGATAGTTTGGGACTTCTTCCAGACAAGAGAGTAAGTCCACATTAGTATCATCCCTTCATGTTATAGTATCCTATTTCTCCTCCCCCTTTCAATCAAACTCCTAGGAAAAAATACCATCTACACTCATTGTCTTCATATGTCTCCTTTATCTTCTCAACTTTTTGCTGTTTGACCTCATTATTTAACTGAAATTGCTCTCACCAAAATTACCAGTGATCTTAAATCATATAATGTAAACCATGTGGGGGCAGAGACTGTTGATTATTTTTTTATTTATATTGCCTTTGTATTTTGAATAGCTACTTGGCACATAATAGGTACTTAATAAATGCTTGTTGATCTGCTGAATGATTTAAAGTCAGTTGAACAGATAGATCCAAAGAAATTACTGAAAGATCAACAGAATGGAATCTCCTTGAGGAGTGAAGCTGTTTTTTTCCTCTGTAACACAGTTTTCAAGCATTTGGTACACAGTATGCATTTAATAAATGCTTTTTAAAATTACATTAGGTTTTGATGTGGTTAGGTAACCAAACTGATGCTGTCAGTGACAGTGCAGAGAGTAGTGTGAACCCCTCTTTGGTCGGTGTGGGTCCAATGTGAAAGAATTCATGAACCCAAAATATTAGCCTGGCAAAAGGAAGTTTACTGTTGGCACTGCAGAAGTCAGCTTTTGCTAGGAAGACTGACTTCTGAGTGACAAAGTCCTGGCAGCGAAATAAAGATCCTAGCAGAGAAATCCTGGCAGAGAGACAAACAAAGGTGTTGATACTGAGAAGAGAATGTCTTCACAGCAGAAAGGGTGCTGACAGGCAGCTATGCCAATGAGAGGGGTTCCTTGACAAGGCATGGTCCTGCTTTGGGCCTCTGCAAAATGAGCACTGAGACTGAAGTTTGAATTGAATGAAATTCCTTCAATGTTGTCACTGCCCCAGGCCTAGATTTCCAGATTTCCAGTTGACTAAGATCACTTTTAAGTTCTAGCTTAGTAGGAGTGGTCCTGGACTAATTTTCAGCTCAAAAGAGGGTGCAGCTGCTCAATAGAAGTATCAGGTCCAGATCACCAGCTAATTGAGGCCATTTAAGTTCAAGCTAAGAAGGGAGTAGTTCTGGGCCAATCTTAATGAAACCACTTAACTGCCCTGAAAGGTGAGTCTCTATTAGAGGAGTTTCAGGGCTCACCCCAAAAGTCAAGGACAGTTTCAGGGTTCACCCCCTGTCAGTTGCCTTTGGAAGAAACCTCCAGGGATTTGTCCAGTCCAGTTTAAGAGTATTTTCAGTGATTCTGATATAAACAATACTTATTAAATTCTCAGATTTTATAAAATTAGAATAGAAAATTAACATATTGGATGCAGAATTAATATCTAAAAATGATCTTGATAGCCTAGACTTTTACGATGAGTCTAATAAAGATATTTAATAAAGTTAACTATAAGGTATTAATCATAATTTAATTAACCTAAGATAAGCCAAGTATAGTTTGAAACCCTTTTAGAAAAAGGTATAGGAATTTTAGTAGATTGTGTACTTAGTGTTGCTCAGCAGTGTGACATGACACCCCCCAAAAGCCAATATAATTGTCAGTTGGTATAAAAGAGACATCATGTTCCTCTTTCTTGGTCAGATCATATCTTCAACATTTTATTCTGTTCTGAGTGCTACATTTTAGAAAGAGCATTGATAACTTGAAAGTGATGAGATCCTGAATGGTGTTTTGTACCAAGAGAAACTAAAGAATTGATCCTTGGGGCAGGCAGGAAAGAGGCTCTGATAATAGAGATCAGTTTAGTTATATGGTCCCACCCACTGAAGATAATCCAGTCAGAAATCCAAGTTAATCAAGTCCTTAAGGCTAAATTCTCCCAATATTACAATTTATAGCTCATGCCATAATTGCCACCCTCCTTTGGGTCAGTCCACAAGGAGACTCTGCTTTGTGGGGTCTTTCTACTTCCTCTTTCCCCATGCCACACAAAATCTCTCCTAACTCCACTATGCTTCCCAATACTATTTCTCTTCTTTATAGGTAACTAACTCTTTTAAGATGTTAAAAGTCCCTTTCAGGATTTAACCTGCCAGCTAAGGGCATGTCCCAACCTCATGGAGTATCCCTTTCCAAAGGGTAATTGTGAGTTATACTGAGAAACTTGTCTTTCATATGCTTTCCCATTCTATTTCATATCTACCATTTCTGTGACTATTGTATACCTCCATTTTATTTGTGATGTATTCCTATAAATAAATCTACTTTTTGCCAAAGAGAATCGCCATTGTGAATTCTTCACATAACTAAACCCCAACTATTGGTGCCTACCATCATTTGGTACCAAACCTCATATTATAAATCACGTCAAAAGTATCCAAATACTAACTCAATGGACTAGCCATTCAGCTATATATTATTAGTTTTTATTGTATTATTAAACTGTTGTCATTTGTGTAGTTGATGGTTTTATTGAAAAAATCCTGTAATGTTTTATTGCTTACCTTAGTAAGTATGATATTATAAGAAATAAATTACCTTACCAAGAACTTCACTGACTCACTGATGAATGTAGGAAAGATTTATTTTATATTCTTGCTAGAATGGGTGCTTAGGTGAGGAGATACACCTTTGAAACTCCAAAGGAGCATTTTATTTCCTATTCTGAAGCACAAGTCCCTCCTCAGATATCTCATTAATTAGATCTCCATGCCTCATTACATAGCCAGTCCCTGCCCCCAAGGATCTTACATTCTATTAAAAATTTTCTTTTTAATTAAGGGTTTTTGATTTTCAAAACATATTCATGGATAATTTTCAACATTCACCCTTGCATAACTTTGTGTTCCAATTTTCTTCTTTCCCTTCCCCTTCTTCCCTCCCCTAGATGGCAAGTAATTCAATATATGTTAAACATGTGCAGTTCTTCTATACAGATTTCCACAATGATCATGTTGCACAAGAAATATCAGATCAAAAGGGAAAAAATGAGAAAGAAAACAAAATGCAAGCAAACAACAAAAAAGTGAAAATACCATATTGTGATCCACACTCATCCCACAGTCCTTTCGCTAGGTGCAAACGGCTCTTTTCATCATAAGATCATTGGAACAGATGTGAATGATCTTACCATTGAGAAGAGCTGTGGCCATCAGAATTGATCATTATATAATCTTCCTATTGCTGTGTATAATAATCTCTTGGTTCTGCTCATTTCACTTAGCATCAGTTTTTGTAAGTTTCTCCAGGCCTCTCTGAAATCATCCTGCTGATTGTTTCTTATAGAACAATAATATTCTATAACATTCATATACCACAACTTAGTCAGCCATTCTTCAATTGATGGGCATTCACTCAGTTTCCAGTTTCTAGTCACTACAGAAAGGGCTGCCACAAACATTTTTACACATGCGGGTCTCTTTCCCTCCTTTAAGATCTCTTTGGATACAGACCTAGTACCACTTGATCAAAAGGTATATACAGTTTGATTGCTCTTTGGGGATAATTCCAAATTGCTCTCCAGAATAGTTAAATCGATTCATAGGAACTTACATTCTAGAGGGAGAAGGTAACAAAGGAGGGCTAAGAGAAAATAACAAAAGATTCTTTTCAAATCTTAAGCTACCACCCCAGATTACAAAAGTCAGTCCCTGCCCCCAGGGAGCTTACATTCTTTTGGGGAAGATAACTTTCAACCTTGATGTACTTTACTAATTTGGTTTTATTTTTCTAATTTAAGTTTCATTTCTCCAATTTAATTTTCATAACTGTAGAAACTGATGCGGGTTGTGGTCCCTTTAAGAATTGATTTATACCTTTCTTTCTGAGTCCCAACCCCCCCCTAGTTGATGCATTATCAATCCAGGAAGCTAGGACCTTTTGATTCACAAATCCTGGTCCCTTTGAATTCCAATAGAAGATCCAGGTCTGTCCCAGCCCCACCCAGATCTGAGCCAACTTGGGACTCCACCCACAGGCCCCTCTAACTAAATCTCTTATTATAAAAGAGTCAAACTAAAATCCTCTCTTTGCAGAAGTTCCAAACATGCCAGCCTTTTCCCTGGCACGCCAGGGATCTCTGTCCACTGGAATCCTGTTTCTGGTGTCCTCTTAAATCTTTATCCTTACCTATTTCCTTATACTTTAACCTTACTTCCAAAACCCACAATAAACCTCTTTTATCAATCTAGCTTGTCGGGCCTGTAAATTACTTTGCAGGGAACTCTCGTACTGCTTTTAGACCTCATTTAACTCCATATCCTTGTGCTGAATCCAAAGGGGTTGCAGGGGAGCTCTATATGAATCCCTGTACCCCGAATCTGCCATTAGACCTCAATTAAATCCTAATTTCATTTAGGTATCCCATATCTAGACCTCATCAGAAACCAAATGCCATTTCTCACATTATTCATAAATTTGAGTATAAAATGAAATTTTCCCATCTGCATACAATCTACCTCCATCTAGCCCCAGAGTACCACATACCACAAAATAGTGACAAAAACTTTTGGCAATTATTCCTTTTATCTTATAATTTATTTGATATTACTAATTTTTTTCCTTGTATAGCATTCTCACCGTGGTTTCATTTGCCAACGATTTTATATGAGTTTAAGTTATTCATGAGAGAGTTTTTGAAATTAATTGCATTTTTTTTAACTGGGTAAAATTTTTTTTTAAATGACATAAAGAGTGGAACTTTTTTGCACTTTTTAGTCAATTTTGTAAATGTAAAAAATGTGATTTATTGTAGAAAATTGTTGACAAAAATCTGTGTTTCTTTTTAATAATTTCATCAAGGATATGTTCAATATGTGTGTAGATCATTCTCATTAAAGATTTTATTGAAATAAGAAATTGGGCACATGGAATAATGTATTAATGTTTTCTTAATATTTTTTGAATATTAATGCCATCCGTATTCCTCCCTCAATTCTTTAGATATTTTCACCCTCTGAAGTATCTGTTAAAATGATCCCTTAGGATCTCAACTTTCTATTACTTTCTTCATAAATTTCCTTTGCAAGTTCATTTCCCTAAGTGCCATTTTAATTTCTTCATATTGCTCTTGGATAATGAAGATTAGCTCCAAATGTGAGTATTACATTGTCATTAATGGTGGAAATAGATTATTATAAGAAGGATGACATATCTATTTGCCATATATTTGTTGTTTTCCTGTTAGTTTTGATAGGTCTAGATTTGGGGTACCTAAATGAAATTAGGGTTTAATTGAGGTCTAGTGGCAGGTTTGAGGTACAGGGAGTCAAATAGAGCTCCCCTGCAACCCCTTTGGATTCAGCACAAGGATATGGAGTTAAATGAGGTCTAGAAGCGGTGCAAGAGTTTCCTGCAAAGGAATTTACAGGCCCGACAAGCTAGATTGATAAAAGAGGTTTATTGTGGGTTTTGGAAGTAAGGTTAAAGTATAAGGAAATAGATAAGGATAAAGAGATAAGAGGATACCAGAAACAGGATTTCAGTGGACAAAGATCCCTGGTGTGCCAGGCAAAAGGCTGGCATGTTTGGAATCTCTGCAAAGAGAGGATTTTAGTTTGGCTCTTTTATAATGAGAGATTTAGCTAGAGGGGCCTGTGGGTGGAGTCCCAAGCTGGCTCATATCTGGGTGGGGCTGAGACAGGCCTGGATCTTCTATTGGAATTCAAAGGGACCAGGATTTGTGAATCAAAAGGTCCTGAATTGATAATGCATCAACTAGGAGGGGTTGGTAATCAGAAAAAAAGGAATAAATCAATTCTTAAAGGGACCACAATTCGCATGAGTTCCATCATTGAACTCTTTTTATATTATGTATCTATTTCTATAGTATCTCACACCACATTATTTTTTTTTGTAGGTTTGCTTTTGCTTATATATATATATATATATATATATATATATATATGTATATATATGTATTTGCTATTTTCAAAAGGTGATATTGCTTATCATAAGTTTCTAGCTTCTTTGTAAGGGTTATACAAATGAATTTGTATGCTAAATTAGTATTGCCCTTCACTGCCATATTTCTGAACTGGCAAGAGGATCAAATGTTTCCTGGCTTAGATGGTTTATGGGCTTTTTTGGCTTCCTTGTTTTGCCAATGGCTTTTATTCCTGTTGAACTTTTATGGAAAATGGTGATAAACAAGATTAGTATCCATTCCATTTCCTATAATTTCTAGAATTGGCTTGTTTGATTAGGCAAATTTAATATTGTTGCAATTGCAGTGTCTTCCCCTTCTGATCTTTACCCTTTGGGTCTCATTTGAAATTGATTTTGACTTTTTCAATGAGCAGTGAGCTGACTACTTATAGAAAGCTGATTCTTATATGACTCCCTTATCATATAAGCAGCATGGTGGAATAAAGAGAGAATTGGGAAACAAATCAGGAGAGAACCTCAGGAGAGGTTCATAAACCTCTTTCAGTTCAGTTTCATAATCTATAAAATGAGAATTATATTATCTAGAGTACTTACATGAAAGGGTTAGTGTGAAGATCTAGTGAAATGATATATCTTAAGTGGTCTGTAAAACTTAAATTTATATAAGTGTGAGATTTATTTCATAAAATCAGTTACCAGTCTTTTATTTTCTATTAAAATATAAGCAATTTCATTGTTTTGTGATGTAGTCGATATTTTTCATATATATAGCACATCATGACTCTTCTGCAAGAAAATATTTCTTATATCTATATCATTTATATCTGTACCCATATCTCTAGATTTTATAGATGAGAATCTTCTGAGTAGGCTTAAACCTTTGACTCTTTCATTTCTTAGACATGAGTTATATTTCCAAAAACAAACAAACAACAACAACAAAAACTTTGTCCAAACTTCCTCAGCCTATCTATGAATTGAAATTACCAAATTTTAGAGAATATACCAACTAGTTTTGTAAGAATTTTCATGTTATTTATGGAATTTCATGTTTTGCAACAACTTTTGGTATGTAAGTATATTAATTAACAAGTAATTATTTTCATAGTGGTTGTTTTACTTGTGATTATCATAAACAGTATGTGACACCATGACCAAATAGTTCATGAAATATTTCTTATTTGTAGTACATGGTGAAACAAATTCTACGAAATCCCCATCCCTCATCCATGAAGATGAAGGAGAGAAGAAGAAGAAGAAGAAGAAGAAGAAGAAGAAGAAGAAGAAGAAGAAGAAGAAGAAGAAGAAGAAGAAGAAGAAGAAGAACAAGAACAAGAAGAAGAAGAAGAAGAAGAGAGGAAGAGAGGGAGAGAGGAAAAAGAGCGAGAGCAAAACCTTCAGAGCCTATAAATGCAAGTCCAGACATCCTTAAATCTTTTCATTATTAACTATTTATTCTTTAGTCAATTCTCATGAAATTATTCTTTTTTCTGTTATAATCTTTATGTCTTACACCCCATTCTTTTGAGAGGCTGAGACAATATTATTCTTTCTTGATTCTAAACCCCATGCCATAACACTTCATAACACTTCCTTAATCTATTCAGAAAACTCATTGATGCCCCCTTTTCTGGTCTTCTTATTCTTTTTTGAAGTTGAATGTAAGGAATGTATTATTTTGCCCACCTATTCTAAGTAGCTTAAAGGTAACTGTGTATAACAATTGATAGTTATGGTACTGCTAAAGAAAGTTAAGCAGGCAGACTGTTAATAACATTGAAGGTATCCCAGATTGATGTGACCTTAATTCTTTTACACCTTAAATTCTATATCTTGCTCTATTTTATTAAATTAAATAACATTTATTAAGTACTGATTTTGTGCAAGGCACTGTGCCAAGTACTAGACTATAAAGGATTAATGTTTTGCTTTGTTTTTTAGAGATTTGAGAAAGCCAGGAATGACAGAAAGCCAAGTCATGCTCTCCCCAGATCCTGTGGATGATTGGAAAACTAAGTAATTCCCTTGTGTAAAATGTACAGTTGCTTTTATTGAACCTAACTGTTCCATTGCAGTCACCTGATCTTTAGATAATATGCATGTGGCAGAAATTAGTGCAGTTTCCACATTTCTGCAGCTTTTCAGAACTTTCATCCTTTTGAAATCATCCTCATTTCACACATTGATTTGGCTGTGATTGAATTTCAGCAGCCTTGGTGCTGATGTAAATACTCACTGTCTCCAGGAAGCAGATTCAATCCAAGAGGTAAGAGCTCTAGGGGAGGTGAAGGTTCTTTTCATGGCAATAAACCAGTCAAAATTCACAGAAAGGAAGCTTTAAATTTCCACATTGGGATGTGAGTTGTTAAAGCTGGCTTTTAGACTGATGAAACTTCAATTTGGTATTCTGAATACATTCTCTGTTATCCTCTTTCCCAACCCCCATCTCTGCTGAGCACTTTCAGGAAGTGGTAGAATTTTGTCTCAAGTAACATTGCCTTCTTTCTCCATTGATTCCTGTTGTGAATAGGCCTTCTTGAATTCAAAATCATCTGCATCTTTAGGGTTTTCCTAAAGGATATTGGATTTTCTGTTTCAAGGACTAATCAGAACTATTAATCAGCCATGAAAACAAGCACTAGTCCACTAGCCCATGGCCTACAAGAAATTTGGGTTGGTCCTATTGAAAGACATATGATATATTATGGTTCTCATTTCAAATCTCTATTTGTTTGATTTCCTTGGTAATTTATATTGTATTTATGTTGGGACTATTTATGAAGTTAGTGTATATCCTACCAAGAGGTTGGTGTATGCATTTTTAAAATGGCAATAAAAGCAGAAATACCTGTGGGCAACTAGACTTACAGGGTAAATAAAAGTAACATTAACATAAATTTCATAGCACAAATTTAAATTTTATGAAGTTAATTATTTTTAAAGCTATTGGTATAGATCTGAAAAAGAGATTTGAATTTCAGAGCTATAGCTTACAATATAATGAGAGTTGGCAATGTGTGTGTACACACACACAAACACACACACACACACATATATATATATATATATATACAATATTTAAAAACATTATATTGAGGAGTATGGCATATTGAAGGAGAACTAGCATCTCTGGTGTGAGGGCTTGCCAAGCCCTTTTCCAGGCTTATCTACTTTTGGTGTCTACTTGGCACTGAAATCTCTTCTGTGACTCCAAGAAACTGTAAGTATTTGCAGTGTCCACATCCTGATAAACCTTCTCTATAGATAGTCTAAACCAAATTGAGTGTAACTAAAGGGTCTCAAATCACTGGTGAATTGAGGGGATGTTTAACTCAAGTGTATGAAGACTTCTCCTGCCCGAATGGGTAGATGAGAACCTCAACAACCATGAGGGCAGCTGCAGCAGCATTGTGGAGTGCTTAGAGTTTGTTCAGGCATCGAAGATACCAAAGTCATCCACTACATCCTGGGATATTTGCAGACATCTCTGTCTTTTGTCTTGCTGCTGGATTCTGATGAATTTGGAAGAGAGAGTGAGCCTGATGGCTTTATATAATTCTGCTTCATTGAAATCCAGTTCTTGCATGAGTTAAAACATAACCCTATTATTCTTTGAAAACAAAGGAAAAAAAAACTCACACACACACATAGAAATGTACATATTTTACACACAGAGAGTTTTATAAATCTGATGGATAAGATGAAATGCAAAATGGGGGAGAGGAAAAACTGAGTCCATCAAGTCAGGCAATTCAGCAAATATTATATGGGAAGAAAAAATTATATGGGCAGAAAACATGGTAATTTATAGTAAAAAATATTTTAAAGAAGGGGTGGCAATAAACATGATTTTGAATATCTACGTCCAAAAGGGCAAAGTATGAATGATAAACCTTGTGAACCAACTACTGTCAGAATTACAGTGAGGGCAACCAGGGATTTTCCATAGGTGAAAAACTTGCCAAGACAGAGTATTTAGATGGGTCAGGGACTAATAGAATTTCTATACTTCTAAGGTAAAAGGTGGGAGTGGAATTGTGTCAAGGGAAGGTGATAGGACTGGGAAAGGGGGAGTAGGAGGAGCATTCTGTTTAAGGAATAGGAAATGGTTTAGGCTCTGTCTCTATAATATGGGTATTCTCTAAGAAAAGTGATTATTTCAGTTGGTGGGACATAAACTCTAGACTGGCCAACTAGTGGGAAGGGAGGCTTGATTCTGGCCTGTTGCAGATGAGTTAGACTTCCTAGTACTAAGTATTGTAGCCTGGAATCTAGTGTAATTTTTGAATTCCATGTGTGGAAAAACCTAAATGATTCTATCCCTTAATTAACTCTATACAAATAATTGAATAATTCTTTAAAATGTTAAGCTAAAAATTAGACAGATTGCTGCCAGTTCGTAATGCCTGCTACCCTCCTCTTTATCCTCAAACTCATAATGCCTTTCTGGCTACTTGTCCTGATTGTGGTTTGTGGTGATTGTTCCTGTCACAAAAATCCCTAGTTATGGATCTTTTTAGGGAACATAACCTAGGGTATTAAAATTGACTTTATAGATACTACTGAGATTTGATGGGATATAACTCATGACTTGAATATAATTATGGAAAGGATGTTATTTGAAAAGAACAGAGGGATAGTGGATGAGAATATATATTGTCAACATTAACATGTGAGAAAGTCTATGAATTTGAGGGAGAAGGTAAAAAACATGTAGGGAAGGATCAGGAAAGGAAAGATGGAGGGAATGGGGAGAGAGAGAGAGGGAGGGAGAGACTCAGAAAAGACAGAATTAGAGATGGAGAGAGACTGAGAGAGATACAAAGTGATACAGTGAGAGATACAGACAAACACAGACACACATTCAGAGAAGACAGGGGGAGAGAGACAGAGAGACAGAGAGATACAGAGAAACAGAAAGGCAGAGACAGAGAGACAGACAGAGACAGAGATAGAGAGACAAAGAAACAAAAGTACAGAGACACAGAGAAGACAGTCAGAGACAGAGAGAGACAGACAAAAGACACAGAGGGAGATACAGCCATAGACACAGAGACACACTCAGAGAAGATAGGAAGAGAGGAAGACAGAGACAGAGACAGAGAGACACACACAGAGACAGAGAAACAGAGGGAAAGAGACAGTGGGAGAGACAAAGAGAGGGATAGAAGGAGGAAGAAAGAGATAAGAGAAATTTTATTTGAACTCAGATCTTCCTGACTCTAGTTCCAGTACTCTTTCCACTATGCTACTAGCTTTCAAGAAGAGAGAAAGAAAAGCAACTCCTCCATTTTATAATTTGTGTTAGACAAAGATAGATGTTTGAACTTGTGATTTCCTTGGGAACTCCCCTTACAAATTCATGTTAGTATTTTCAATGCATTTTATAGTCTTAGAGAGTTACTTGGATCACTGAGAGTTTGCTGACTTGCCCAGGATCATGTAACCATTATGTATCATAGACAGAACCTGAATGAATATCTTTCTAACTGCCAGGTCAATTATCTAGCCACCATACCATGATGCCTTTCTTGGAAATAAAAGGAAAGAAAAACTGTGACATAATCTCTTGTACAATTGAGATTTATTAAGAATTCAAAGAGGTCAGAGAAAGGATGTGTAGAATTCTTTGGTATATAGTTCTATGTGGAAATTTCCTAAGGTAAATGCAGTGCTTTAAAAAAGTAAGTTTTGTCAATACAAATCATTCTCATGTTGAAGAAAAGAGATTATGTGACTTAAGATTGAGAGCTGGAAATGATCTTTGACACAAATGAGTCCAAACTCTTCACTTTATTCTTAAGATCAGGTGCAGAGAAAGAAAGTGGTTGATTCAAAGTTATATAGTTAGTAAAATATAGAGATAGGGTTTGAATATTGATCTTTTCATTACTTCTCTAGTGTTGACTGCTGATTATGCTAGGGAGTGGTCTAATCAAACCCATGTAAATACACAAAGTTCTCATTAATAAATTGAAATTTTAAAAATCATATTTAGAGGAGATAGAAACAAGGACAAAGTAACTAGGGATAAGTATAAAACATTGTGGCTTGGTACTTGACAAAATGTAAAGAATGCTGAAGCTCAGAATGAGCTGAATTTGCAATGAATATTGAGAATAATAAGAATTGTTTTCTCTTTTTGAACTTCTGTTGGAAATAAGACAAAGAACAAAGAAAGGATAGTATCACTACATGAGATAAATCACATGATAATTTATTGAAAGCTGATAAAAGACAGAATTTTTCAAACTCATATTGCTTCTGTCTTTTTTTTTAAATGAAGAGAAATAATCTTCAAACTAAGAAAGATAAACAAAAATTAAATGGTTTAAAATTCAAGATATGTGAGATGTTGAGAGAACCCCTAAAAGCCATCAATGAGTTGAAGTTGGTAGACCTGAACAAACTCTGTGCATCCACAATCCATGGATATACTTTGTTTCCAGTTCTTTGTTACCACAAAATAAAAAAAAAGATGCTATGATAATTTTGGACAGCTAGGTGATGCAGTCCATAGAGTGCTGTGATTAAAGTCAAGAAGACTCATTTTCCTGAGTTCAAATCCAGCTTCAGAATCTTACTATGTGACTCTGAACAAATCACTTAACCCTGTTTACCTCAGTTCTTCATTTATAAAATGAACTGGAGAGGGAAATGGCAGACCACTTCAGTATCTTTGTCAAGAAAACCTCCAAAGGGTCATAAAGAGTTGTACATGACTGAAATGACTGAACAACAGTAACGTAAGTGAATTGACTTATAGGAAGCATTACTTTTTGTCAGTGACTTCCTTGAAGTATATAACTAGATATAGAATCTCTGGATCAAAGAGAGTGGGCATTTTAGCCATCTTATTTTCATAATTCTAAATTGGTTTCAAGAATGGTCTTTCTTGATAGCTCACCAACAAAGTATTAATGCACCTATTTTTCCACATAACTTTTCACATCTTTTATTATTGCCAATTTGTTAGATATAAGATGAATCTTCAGGTTCATTTTGATTTACATTTTCTTGTTATTGGTAATTTGGAGCATTCTTTAATTTGGTTGTTAATAATTTTTGATTATTCTTTTGAAAATTATTTATTCATATAATTTGATAATTTATTTATTGATAAATGGCATTTGATCTTGGATATTTGTATCAACTGTCAGTATATCTAGGTTATCAAATCACCATAAGAGATATTTGTTACACAGATTTTCCCTAGTCAGTTGCTTCTCTTCTTATCTTAAATGAATTATAGTTTCCTTATGTCTTGTAATCAGACTTATTTACTTTCTCTTTTGTAATTATTTATATTCTGTAATTAGGAATTCATATATTACCAATACTTATGAAAAATATGTGATCTTCTCCTCTAATATTTTTCTGGTATAATCTTCAACATCTGTGTCACATATACATTTTGAATTTGTTATACAATGTTGCATAAAATGTTGGGTTGAACCTAATTTCTGCCAGATTGCTTTGAAGTTTTCACAGCAGTTATTATCAAATGGGGATTTATTTCCTCAATAATTTATGTTCTGAAGATTATCAAACACTAGACTATTGAGTTGCATCATTTTTTATTCTCCTTGTCTGTTCCATTGATCTACTTTTCTGTTTTTTTTTTTATCAGTCCAAAAAAATTGGGTTCTGGAAGTATTATTTTCCTTTAATTTCTTTTCTTTTTCATTATTTCCCTTGATAGTTCTAGATATTTGGTTCATCCAAATGCTTTTTTTTTCATTATTTTATTAATTTCTGTGAAATATCCCTTTGGAAATTCTATTGATATGGTATTAAACCTCCATTAATTCAGAGATCATTATTAATTTATTTTATCTCTATCGATTTATATAATTAATGACAACATCATATTAACTTTTGTTGATCATTTTTATCATATTGGCATCAACTAGACTGAGCACTGAATATTTCTCTCATTTATGATCTTTATTTTTTGAGGAACACTATAATTAGTGTTTAGAAATATTGACTATGTTTTGGAGATTGGCTTTCAAATGTTTTATGCTTCCATAATTGTCTCTTGGATTTGGTTATTATTACATAGAAATACTATTGATGAGGGGGGGGGCGGTATTTTGTAGCCTATAAAATTGTTGAAACTAAATCTTGGCTTAAGTTTTTGTTTTGCTGTTGTTGATTCCTTAGGATTTTCTAAGAAAACTGTCATATCACCAGTGAATAGATATTCTTTCTTTTTGATTTCTCTTTGTCAATCTTTTTCTTAATTTTTGCATTTGTAAAACTATATTAAATAAGAGAGAAGAGAGAGGGCCTTACTTTACGACTTAACTTTTGGGTAAACTTTGGATGTATCCCCTTTCCATGGAATGTATATCTTGGATTTTATAAACTTATGATATTAAAAATACCCCTACTTTCTGGCTTTTAAACCATATATGAACATTGTGTTTTGTCAAAGATTTTTCTATATCAATTAAGACAATTCAGTTGTTTTGGATTTTTAAAAACAATTCATTATATTGAGTATTTTCCTTATATCAGACCTTCCCCACATAACCAGTGTAAATCTAATTTTGTTATAATGACTGATTTCTTGGATAAATTGCTCTAGTCTGTTTGAAAGGACTTCATTTAAAGGATTTGAGTCAATATTAATTAGTGGTATTAGTCTATAGTTATCTGTTTTAACCTTCCATGATTCGGATATTAAAGTTATATTTGTTTCATAAAGGAGTTTGATAGAATGCTTTTTATTGCTATTATTTGGGAATAATTTGAGCAGTATAAGCATTCATTATTTTTTTTTAAAATGATAGAATTTCAATGTAAATTCATTAGGATCAGGAAATTATTTTATTTGAAATCCTTACAACCAGTTCTGTTTCTTTTTCTAAGAGTAGATTGGTTAATATCTCTAACTGATCATCAATTAGTTTAGATATTTTAGATATAGATATTTTTGATGTGAAACTTCTATTTGCTTTTTTACTCTCTCCATTTTGGCACCATATAACTGCATAGGAGATGCTGATAATTTTTATCTTTTATGGTTTTGTTGTGAGTTCACTTAAATTTTTAAAATTTTGTTGATTTGATTTTGTATTCACTTTTTAATGATCATATTGAAAATAGTTTATTAATTTCATCAGTTTCTCCCCCCCCCCCCAATTCATTTTTTATTTTGGTTAAGATTTACGCAGACTTTCTGGCTCCTAATTTATCTATTTCCTTCTAATTTCCAAGGTTTCCCTTTTTGTGTTATTTTGGACTTGTTTATTTGTTGCATTTCTAATTTATAGGTACAATTCAATTCATTTATTTCTCCTTTTCCTATTTTGTTAATATATGTATTGGGATGTACATTTTTTCCTGAGCATCACTTTAGCTGCATCTCAGAAATTTTGGTAAGCTATTTTTTCACTTATTTTTGTCTTTCACATAATTATTAATAGTTGTATTAAATTGTTCTCAGATTCACTTGTTAGGCTAGATTTTAATATCATCTCCTTTAGGTTTTATACCTTTTGTTTGTGCTCTCTGAATTATATACTGTTTTTATTGCTTTATGATATAGGTGTATTTACTGTATTTTACTTTAGGATTGATTTTTATAAATGTGTCATGTAGTGCTTTGAAATATGTATTTTTTACTGGTCTATTCAGAGATCCCATAAAAATCTTTTGGCTATAATTTCTCCAATAATATGTTCACATTCATAACTTCCATTTTGCTTATCATTCTTTTTTGGATTTGTCAGATTTTGAGAGAGGAACATCAAACTGCCACTTTTACTATGCTATAAAATGTCTTTTTGAGATTCACTTAATTTTTTTCACTTATGAATTTAGATAATTTGCTATTTGGAATAAAATGCTAATATTAATAGTAATTTATTATTTATTTTTCTTTTAATCATAATGCAATTTATTTGCATAGCTCTTTGACTTTTCATGTCATGATTTAACTACTTTTTTGGATTCACATAAATAGTTAGAAAAATTTTTTTCTCATCTCTCATTATTAGTCTATACCTACTTTTTCTTTTTTAGATATGACTTGTATGGTAGAGATTGTGAGCTTTTGTTTTCTCAACTATTACATCATTTTATTTTGCTTCATTTGATTGTTTAATTAATTTAGGTTTATGTTCCCTTTCATTTATGCTCCTGATATTATTTTTCTTTCCAAATTAGGATTTTTTCTTCTTTTTCTTCTTGCAAACCAGTATTTCATGTTTGTGGTGAGTTTTGTTTAACTTACTTTTTAATATTAAAATTATTTTTAAAATTACCAATAATTTCTCTAATCCCCTTCTGAAATAAAAGAAAAATAAAACACAAGTAACAAATATCAATAAGCAAACAAATGAAAATTTCATATTATCTATGTTCAAAAATGTTTATTCACCGCATTCATTAACTATCCATCTGGAGTTGCTGAATTAATTTGAATGCAACATATTTTCACAGACTTTCTTTCCACTTATAACACCTTCCTCACCCCACTCCCATGGGGCAAATATAATAACACTTATAAGAACAAATTCTCTACTTGGGTTCAAAAAATTATTTTTTCAAATTCAACATGTAAAGGCATGGACAGGTAGGATTTGATGTGGAAAAAATGGTCTTAGTGTAATTCAACCTTAATATGAATCCTATCAATCAGTCAAGAACATTTGTTAATCGTGTTGAGCATTGAGAATACAAGGACAAAAATTGGAAAAGTATTTGATCTTAAGGTGCTACCAGTGTTTTGAAGAAGACATGTACACAGTATACACATACATGTACATGATATATATATATATATATATATATGTTATATATGCACATATATGCATACATACATAATAGATATGAAACAAAAGCAAATTCAAGTTAGGGAGAGAGGCCACAAACAAATGTGGGGATCAGAGATGGTTTCATGTAGGGGTTGATGTTTGACCTGATTACTGAAGAAGGTAAGGAGTTCTGTGTGATGAAGGTGAAGGAAAATACTTCCAACATGGAGAAAGTTCAATATAACTTAAAAGAGCTAACTTGATCATTTGTTGCTTTAATAGAGGTATAATATTCAGAATGAAGATGTAATTTTCTTTCTATTCTTTACTCTGGTCAGATTATATCAGGAATTTTCTGATCACTTCTGGGTACAACATTTTTGTACAAACTAAGCTTTTCCAGAGGAGGGTCATTGGGATTGTAAGAGAAGTTGAAATCAAATCCTTTGAGTGCAGATTACCTCAGAAATTCCTCTTAAGTGAAAATCTTCAAGCAGATAATCAGGATATTGACTGTATGGGGAATTCTTTCTCAAATATGATTGGACAAGTATCTCTGATATCAAGGTTTCTATTCTATTATTCAAATAGAATAATATGCATTTTTATTAATGTTTATTTAAATAAAACAAATCATGAGATGGGGAAAGTTACAAAATAGAACTTATAATTTAATTTCCTTTAAATGTTTTAGAAAATAATACTCTATAGCTTCTAAGGAGAGTAGAATATTTTGATTATATATGCAAATAGAATAACTTTAGAAAAGCAGTAATCATTTCCTTGTTCACATATGGCCTAAAACTTTATTGTGTATGATTCATGTTAGAGCATATTTTAGTTTTATGGGATGTTTAGAAATTAATTTCAGTGTAAATAATATGGATTGCTTTTGTCATTATTCACTGTGGGCAATAGAGTTTTAATAGCAAAAAGTCTTCCATAGCAGTCTGCTTTAAGATTTGCCTCCAGGTTATGTAATAAATAGTGCAGGTGAAGAACATATGGCCAAAATTATACCAGTATCTATTTCTGTCCCATTATTTTGACTTCATAGCAATATGACCTGGTGAAAGTTGTACTGGGCAAGTGGTCAGGAGAATGAGTTTTACTTATATCTCTGATCCCAACTATCTCTGTGATTTTAGGAGGATATCAATTAATCTCCCAAATTAAGAAATCAAAGTAACATTTTAATGGGGGAGACAAAAGTGTGTGTGTATATGTGTGTGTGTGTGTGTGTGTGTGTGTGTGTGTGTGTGTGTATGTACAATCACACTATCTATGGCATAGATTGAAGGTGATCTTGGAGCAAAAAGTTTCCCTTCCAACTGTAATGTTTTCTGAGTCACTGATTCACTCCATTTCCAATGACTTTTCTTGGTGATTTCTGCATTCATGACGATGAACTTTGGCTTTCCTTTTAATATTTCTCTGTTATTAATCACACCCTGCCTATGCCTAAGGCTTCATAAACATAAGGCACTGCTCCCTTCTAAAACTGGTCACTTTTCACTGTCCTATATTACTATATATATACTATATTCTCCTTATGCTTTAGTAGTCCAAAAGAACTATGTTTTCATTCATGTGCCTTCTTTCACCAAAGCAGACAGCAACTTCTTCATACCTTGGTTGATGATTTTTCTCTTTTCTTGTGGCCAAAAATTTCCACCTGGTGGCTCTCTTTCTGCTGTCTACAGTTATTCCTTCCAAATTGTGACTTTCTTCATCACAGTTGGCACAAGAAATTAAACAGGATTTTTTTGGGGGAATTTTGTGGAAGTCACAGTTTACATATAGCTTGTGACCAAATACTTAATCCAGATTTTATAGTAAAGTACTATAAGCATTCCACAGAAGAAAAAGAAAAAAGAATCAGACTTTATTCTGATTCAAAGAGAGGGCCAAAATTTTTATTCATATTTTCCAGATTAGGGGACACCATATCTCTCAACTTTGAAAGGCTTGAAAGTTATCTACATCATTCCCTTGATGTAAAACAACATGAGCTTTTACTGGATCCACATTCAAAGGATCTAGATATCACTCTCTACATACACACATGCATACTTACATGTACAATACATACATGCAACATGTGTTTATATATAAACATCTATTCAAACATAAATATATACATATATGTGCACACTCACATGTGTGTGTATTTATTATATGACCTCCTTTGATAGATGCAAGTTCTGTGTGGACAGGAGCTATTTAATTTTTATTTTTGTAGCCAAAGTACCTATTATAATTCCTGTCATGTAGTGGGTGCTTAATAAATACTTCTTGATTGGATAGAAAAGCCATTGTTTTGGGTTCCCCAAACCATTTTTCTCTTTGCTTTTTTTTTTTTTTTAAGATGTAAGGATATATATTTTTTTAAACTTTTAGTTTATTGGACTGCAGTCTTCAGGGAATGCTTTTGAACGAATTCTTGTTCCTTCGCAGTCATTTTTAGTAGCTTGGAGCTCATTGTTAGTTAATCATCAATCAGCAGATTTATTAAGTGCCTACTCCTTGTTAGACATTATGCTAAATCCTGGGGCACAAACCAAAACAGAAAAAATATCCTTGTTCTCAAGGAATCTAATGGGAGAGAATACATCCAAACAATTTTGAACAATTAAGGTGTATGGGATAAATTGAAGAAAGCAGAAAAGAAGACATAATGATTAAGAAAAACTAGAAAAAGCTTCTTGCAGAAGGTGGGATTTCATCTGGGATTTAAAAGAAGCCTAAGATTTCAGAAGATTAAGATGAGAAGGAAGCTAGACTGTCTTGCACAAAAAACCTCAAAGAAGGCAAGTGTCATTGGATTGCTGACTACATGGAGGGTAATAAATGCAAGTAAAAGTGTAAGACTGGAAATGTAGAGAAGGGTCAAGTTATGAAGGTTTTCAGCATATAAATATGAATAAATATGGTTTACATTATTTCTTCCTGAATGTATTTCAAACACTTGTCTATACTGAACGTATTTCAAAAAGTTGTGTATATTGAACTTCCTTTCAAAAATTTAATTTGTAATGGGCTGAAGCTCAAGTTTGATGCACTGAGGTCCCAAGCACATGAGGCTAAATAGCAATTGGACAATACTCTATTAATATATGCTTGGAGAAAGAATGGTCCTGCCCACTCTCTATGCAAATTTCGATGAGTTGTATAGGAAATGACATAGAGATGATTTTGGTGGGTGGAGAGAGAGAGGCAGAGAGACTCCTGGTCAGGGTTTGTGTTGCCACTGCTCTCACTTCCTATAGCTATCCCCCTTCACCTCCGCAAAGAATAAAGATCTAGGATTTTCCCTTAACCTGAATTCCTGACTCTGGCTGATTTTAAAATACGCAATCATCACATAATTCACCCACTCCCCTAATGTAACCTCAAATTTTTTTCCCTAAATAATCCACACAGCTTGATATTCCACAATAACTATTTATTAAATGCTTAAAATACACAAGACATTGGGGATACAATGCTGAAAGACAAAAAAGTCCTTGCCTTCAAGATCTTAATGTGTACTGGGAAGATACAATATACGCAAAAATAAAGCCCCTCTCTTCCCCATTCTCAAATGAGAAGAGAGACTAGCAACAATTATAGGAATCAAGGGAAATTTTATTACTTTTAAAAAGTGTAGTGTCTTGTAGTTCAACTTAAAAGATTTACTCTCACTTTTTTTCTACCCATCTATCTGATAATCCATACAATCTGTTAAATCTCCTATAACTTGGTTATACTGAAATAGATGTGTTTTTACTCAATATTATAACTTTCCTCTCACAGTTCTTGAATTTAAATTTTTTCATCTAACAATGATAAACATTTTGTTTTCTGAAACTGAAAAGTTTGGAAGATTGAATAAAATTTGGGTCCATCAAATTAAAAAACAAACAAACAAACAAACAAAAAACAAAATAACTCCTTCATGTTTAAGTACCAAAGGTGAGAGGCAACGGGCTATAAAGGAATTAGCATTGTATTTGGAATCAAGAGAGAAAAGTATTCAAATGCTACCTCTGTTTTTTATTAACTGAGTGACTCCAGGCTAATCTCTCACTTCTGAGCCTCATCTTCTCATCTTTAAAATAAAAATACAGTTTAGTATACCAATGTTTGTATGAAGTTGGTATGAAGAACATGTTTTTTTTTAAATTGAATGTGAATTTTTAGTTAATTCAGAAATATCACCTTTCCTAAATTATGCTGACATCACAGGAATATTATTTTATTTGCCATTTGTTTATAAAAAATAATTTAGATTTCAAGGTTGATGGATCATGTGTAACTACCTTGCCTGTTCTTCTTCCTCTCTCCCATGATTAATGAGAAACCACTTTGTGAGTCATGTGATTTAACTGAAGAGCTATGTCTATGCAAATATATGTGAGGTTGAAGAGTTTTTCATATCATTCACCTTTCATTATGGACCTTGAATGAACAGTTGTTAATGTTACTAGCTGTTCCTTCAAAGAAGGGGAAAAAAAGGAAATAAAACGATTCTGTTGGAACATGAAGTGTAGTATTTATAACTTGTTTTCCTAAGGTTTGCTGTGTGTGGGACATTTTAGATATAGGCCTTGAGAGAGCCAGTTATATTTACAAAACACTAAAGTACCTGGATGAAAGGTAAAAAAAAAAATTCAGCCAAACCTCTAGATGTATCTGTGTAAGTGCAAGTGGGGTATCATACAAGCACTGCCTCAGGCTGCCACCAGGAAGTCACAGCAATGTGGCTGATTCTGACAAGTGGAGCCTGGGAATGAATGAATATAGGTATACAATAACTGACATCTATAGAGGGCTTACCATGTTTACACGTTTCATTTGAATCTCACAACAACTCTGTGAGATAGATATTATTTATCATCATTTTCAGAAGAGGACTCCAAAGATCAGAGCTATTTTGTGACTTACCCAGTGTCACAGAGCTAACAAGTGTTCAAGTTATCATTTATTTCAGTTTTTCCTAGCTCCCAGTCCTGCATGTGGTCTATTATACCACTCTGCCCCTCATGTAGGTATGGAGGTCCTCAACTACTTTTAAAAATTAAGTTGGACATTTTATATAGGAAAGCAGAGAGTTTTTTTCCCCAGAAGTAGGCTCAATAGATCTCCCTATTACAGTGCATTTTTTAAGGAGTAAACCATTGTGGACCAAGTTTGCTTTTTAGACATAAAAGAACCAAAAGTTGGGATATTTGATTACTCTGAAAAATTCAACTGGTATACATTTGGATATTTTCTAAAAGGTGAATATGTTTTTACTTTTTTGAATTTGGTTGAAGGAAAAATCATATTGAATCCAATCAATGTCAGCTCAGCAATAATTACAATTATTTACACTGGGTAAATAATTAGCTATAGTCATTCAACCCACTTTTGTTGAATCCATAGAGTTGTTATGTTATGTTACAAATCAGAAAGCATTATAGAGACCAAAGTTAAGCAGGTTCACCAGAATTTATTAATATAAGATGTAACATAGGAGAGAGACAGAGACAGAGACACAGAGAAAGAGAGACACACACATACACAGAAACAGAGAGAGAGAGAAAGAGAGAGAGAGAGAGAGAGAGAAACAAAGACAGAGAGAGAGAGAGAGAGAGATCATCAAATCTCCCTGTTTAGATTTGAATCTTCATTCTAAAATTTGTGGAGTCAGAGAGAACATTTTCTAATCGTAACATCAAGATCTCTCTTTCCTTTCAATTTTATTTATACAGAAATCACAAAGTGATGTCTAACCAGCTATAAAAAAATAAATCAAAAAGAAGATGAAATGCTCAAACAATAAAATTATACATTAGAGGACCATTTAAAGCACGGCATTTTAAGATGAGAGAAAGAGTCTTGGCTGGAGTATACAGAGCCCAAGTTATAATGGGAAGCTATTTCACAATTTGGTGAAAAATGAAAAAGCCCTACTTAGTAGAGAGCCTATTATTAGGAATGATCACTTGCATACCCATCCTTTAATGAAGGGGGTGAGCAGCATAATAACATGAAGTAGAATTGACAAAGTATGGGAAGGGCTCTTCATGCAGCCTCCAGAGAAAAAAAAAGAGGCAATCATAGCCCAGAATGGGAATGATACTCTAAGTGTCATGCTTCTAAGTATTTCTCTTGCCTGCTGAGAATCTATTTCTCAGAGATGTTTTGTTCATGATATATGGATATTATGAAGTCCACGTATTTATCTGTATTCCCATATTTTATTTTTAAACAAGAGATGGTCATCTGATCTTTGTGCCTTATTTGTCTGCTTTTTTTCTGGGAAGGAGGCAATTGTTTATTCCAATTTTCAGAATTTTTAATTTATATATTATATTAAGAAAATGCTTTACTTTGGTTTGAAGTGCGTATACGTGTGTGTGTGTGTGTGTGTGTGTGTGTGTGTGTGTGTGTGTGTAGTTGGAGCATTGCTTAAAATATTG
The DNA here is from genome assembly GCF_902635505.1 of Sarcophilus harrisii. Taxonomy (NCBI): domain Eukaryota; kingdom Metazoa; phylum Chordata; class Mammalia; order Dasyuromorphia; family Dasyuridae; genus Sarcophilus; species Sarcophilus harrisii. The sequence goes on from NC_045429.1 coordinate 205,006,518, forward strand.
GATTTGTAGTTAGGAATATAGTCAGGAATATTTGAGTTCAAAATACTACCTCAGACACTGATTGTGTGATCCTGGGCATGTCACTTAACTTTGTTTGCTCTTATTTCTTTTCCTCTTTAAAATGGGAATAAACAATATATCCCTTTCACAAGGTTGTTGTGAAGATGAAAAGAAATAAAATATGTAAAATCTTTTACAAACCTTAAAATGTTATGTAAATATTAATTATCATTAAATGAAGAACAAAAAGTTCCTTGGCATATGGTTAATGACTTTCAGGTTGAAAGTTATGATTCTGACTTTGAAAATTTCTAGATGCCTTAAAACTCCTTTTCTTTTGGCTAGAAGTACATTTTTTTTGTATATGTTTAATATATACTTATCAATGTTTCTAATGTTTTTTTCCTACCACTTTTTCTCCTCCCTTTTCTCCCATAAACTCTTTTGCTATTTTCCATTTCAGTAAATAGGGTCAGTTTAAATGTTTTTTTTTTTTTTAATTCTGGAGTCCACATGATAGACCTTCAATTAATGTTAGTTGAATAAAATTGAAAGCAAGAAGATTGTGACTACTTAGTTGGGGTAAGCAACCTTGTTTGGAGGATTAATATGGCATCTGTGTTAGTTTTCTTTCCACACACACACATGAATATGTAATATATGATATGTATGTATATATGCACATAGTTTGTGCTCTTTTTAATGTCAATTTAAATGGTTTTACAAATCCAATATTGTCAGCCAGTAAATATTTATTAACCATTTTCTATGTTTGAGGCACAGTGTTAAAGCACAAAGATTATGTACAGTCTTTGCTTTCAAAGAATTTACAATTTAACAAAAGAAGATTATTCACAAAAGGAAGCTAAAGAGAAAAGCAAGAACATCCCTATGATCAAGATGTTCAAAGAAGTCCAAAATTAATGAAGCTAGTGAGACTACTCCTTAAACAAATCCCCAGGAGCTCATGAACATGTCTTCCCGTCAGAGGGTTTAATCCAAAGGATAGAAGGTACTGATGAGGTATGAGTACCAGGCAGATTCAAGCTCACAAAATAATGAGATTCCCCAATCATGATTTTCCTAGAAAAGGGAGGCATAATGGAGAAGTCCAAAAGTAGGGTAGCATTCAATCATTAGTAAAATAATATAGTCCATTGGAAAAAAAAATAATAATTCTTTGGGATTGGTAGGAAGAGAAACAAAAAGAAAGGGGCAAAAGTAGCACTATTCCCTACAGCATGCATAAAACCAAGAAAGATCACACTGCAGACATATACACTGCAGACATACACACTGCAGACATACATTCCATGAGTACTTGAAAGTTCAGAATCTTATCACATATCAGAATATACCATGTATTGGGAGAATGCAAACTGAGTCCCAAAGAGATTAAGTGATCTACCTAAGGTCATTCAGATAATTCACAGAACTGAGATTTGGACCTGGGTCCTCTTTTTACCATGACACTGCCATCTAGCAACAGTCCTTCTTGTTCTTCATTGATCAGAAGAATATTCCCTAGCCACTTACTTGAGCAAAGTGCAGTGCTAGACATTTGACCAAGCTAAGTTTTGGGATTTGAGCTCTGACTTTTTCTGATTTTCTTTGATTTTTGGTTAAAGCAGAGGCTCAACTAATATCTTAGATTACGTACAATGAAATGTCACATCTTTATTGTAATAAGATGACTGATTTAGAAACAGTAGTCATTACTGAAGATTTTCTTGAATTAAATCAGTTGAACTAAGGGCTTGAAAAAGGAAAATCCATGAGATGATATAGGATTAGATTGAGTTGTAGTCAGTTATGTGTGATGAATATTTTGTCTTGTTGAAGTTTTCATGCTCTTCTTTTTTATTTTTTAAATAATATTTTATTTCTTCAATTGCATGTTAAAACAATTTTAAAATTTGCTTTTTTAAAGTTTTAGATTTGGGGGGGGGCAGAGCCAAGATAGTAGAGAGGACACAAACTTCTTTCTGAGCTCTCCTTCTACCCTCACACTAAATAGGAAATTCAGCCTCTGAAATAGTGTTAGACCGACACAATTCATGAATATTGGGAGTGCAGCAAATTACCAGCAGAAGATAATTTCGAAAATCACCAGTAAAGGTCTGTTTTGATCGGGCGTAGGCACAGGAGGAGGCCAGGCACAGACATGGAGGCCAGTGCATGCTGAACAGATGGGGGTGGGATGTGGTGTCCATGGGGCTACTTTGTGCCAGTAGATCAGCAGAGAAGTTATAAAACATCACATATATAAAACATCCAGCACAAACACAAAAGGTAAAGAGTGAACCCCAAAGTGCTGGAGTCTCAAGAGACCTGGCTACCCCCAGCAATGGGAATGACTCATCATGATCCAAGCACAGCTGCTGTCGCTTCCTAGTCTGTATAGGAAGATTGGAACATCTTTGCTCTAAAAGCCAATTCCAATGTAAAAAAAATGGGTAAAAAGGCAACGCAAGCTCTAATTATAGACAACTTCTATAATGAAAGAGAACAGATTTCAAACCCTGAGGAGACTAAGAACAGATTATCTCCAGATGAAGCCCCAAAGGGTGATGTAACCTGATCCCCACTACATGAGGCTCTCCTAGAAGAAATTAAAAAGGATCTTAAAAGAGAACTAGAAGAAAAATGGGGTAAGGAAAGGAAAACTCTGCAAGAGGATCTGGAAAAGACATATAACTCATTAAAAGAAAGATTTGATAAAGTAGAAAAAGAAGACAATTCCTTGAAATGTGAAATGGAAAAGGTAAAGAACTCCCAGCAAAACAGAATTTGTGAATTGGAAAAAAAAATAACTCCTTAAAAAATTATGAAATGGGAAAAAAATTCCATAGAACAAAACAAATCATTTAAAAACTCAATTGGACAATTACAAAAAGAAGGGGGAAAAAGTAAATGAAGAAAATAATTCATTAATAATCAGAATTGAACAAATGGAAATGAATGTCTCCAGACATCAAGCAAAACCAAAAAAAAAAAAAAAAAGAAAAATAGAAAAAAATTAAAATACCTGCTTGGGAAAACAACAGACCTGGAAAATAGATCCCAGAGAGATAATCTAAGGATTATTGGACAGGAAACACATTTAAAGCAGCGCGATACATATATAGTAGAGGTAAAAGGCTGGAGCAAAATCTATTATGCTTCAGGTAAGGTAAAATAAAAGCAGGGGTAGCCATTCTCATCTCAGATCAAGCAAAAGCAAACATTGATCTAATTAAAAAAGACAAGGAAGGAAGCTATATCTTGCTAAAGGGTACCATAAATAATGAAGCAATATCAATACTAAACATATATGCACCAAGTGGTATGCACCTAAATTCCTAAAGGAGAAATTAAAAGAGTTGCAAGAAGAAATAGACAGCAAAACTATAATAGTGGGAAATCTCAACCTTGCACTCTCAGAACTAGATAAATCAAACCACAAAATAAATAAGAAAGGTTAAAGAAGTAAATAGAATATTAGAAAAATTAGGTATGATAGATCTTCGGAGAAAAATGATTGGAGACAGAAAGGAGTACACTTTCTTCTCAGCAGTTCATGGAACCTATACAAAAATTGACCATATATTAGGGCATAAGGACCTCAAAATCAAATACAGAAAGGCAGAAATAGTAAATGAATTCTTTTCAGATCACAATGCAATAAAAACTACATTCAACAAAAAGCCAAGGGAAAATAGACTAAAAAGTAATTTGAAACTAAACACTCTTATCTTAAAGAATGAATGGGTGAAATAGCAAATCATAGACTCAATTAATAATTTCATCCAAAAGAATGACAATAATGAGACAACATACCAAAATTTATGGGATGCAGTGAAAGCAGTAATAAGGGGAAATTTTATATCTCTAGAAGCTTACTTGCATAAAATAGAGAAAGAGAAGATCAATGAATTGGGCTTGCAACTAAAAAAGCTGGAAAAAGAGAAAATAAACCCCCCCCCAATTAAATAATAAACTTGAAATTCTATTTTTTTATTTTATTTTATTTTATTTTATTTTTTTTATTTAATAGCCTTTTATTTACAGGATATATACATGGGTAACTTTACAGCATTAACAATTGCCAAACCTCTTGTTCCAATTTTTCCCCTCTTCCCCCCCCCCCACCCCCTCCCCTAGATGGCAGGATGACCAGTGGATGTTAAATATATTAAAATATAACTTAGATACACAATAAGTATACATGACCAAAACATTATTTTGCTGTACAAAAAGAATCAGACTCTGAATTATTGTACAATTAGCTTGTGAAGGAAATCAAAAATGCATGTGTGCATAAATATAGGGATTGGGGATTTAATGTAATGGTTTTTAGTCATCTCCCAGAGTTATTTTTCTGGGCATAGCTAGCTCAGTTCATTACTGCTCCATTAGAAATGATTTGGTTGATCTCGTTGCTGAGGATGGCCTGATCCATCAGAACTGGTCATCATCTAGTATTGTTGTTGACGTATATAATGATCCCCTGGTCCTGCTCATTTCACTCAGCATCAGTTCGTGTAAGTCTCTCCAGGCCTTTCTGAAATCATCCTGTTGGTCATTTCTTACAGAACATAAACTTGAAATTCTAAAAAGAAAAGAAGAGATTAATAAAATTGAAAGTAAAAAAAAAACTATTGAATTAATAAAAATTAAGAGTTGGTTTTATGAAAAAACCAACAAAATAGATAAACATTTGGTAAATTTGATTAAAAAAAGGAAAGAGGAAAATCAAACTGTTAGTATTAAAAATGAAAAGGGAGAACTTTCCACTAATGAAGAGGAAATTAGGGAGAACTTTCCACTAATGAAGTGGAAATTAGAGCAATAATTAGGCATTACTTTGCCCAACTTTATGCCAATAAATTGCATAATTTAAGTGAAATGGATGAATACCCACAAAAATATAGGTTGCCCAGATTAACAGAGAAGTAAGTAAATTCCTTAAATAGTCCCATCTTAGAAAAAGAAATGGAACAAGCTATTAATCAGCTCCCTAAGAAAAAACTCCCAGGGCCAGATGGATTTACATTTGAATTCTACCAAACATTTAAAGAATAATTAACCCCAATACTATATAAATTATTTGAAAAAATAGGGAACAAAGGAGTCCCACCAAATTTCTTTGTTGACACAGACATGGTACTGATACCTAAATCAGGTAGGTTGAAAACAGAGAAAGAAAATTATAGACCAATCTCCCTAATGAATATTGACGCAAAAATCTTAAATAAGATATTATCAAAGAAATTACGAAAATCATCCCCAGGATAATACACCATGACTAAGTAGGATTTATACCAGGAATGCAGGGCTGGTTCAATATTAGGAAAACTATTAGCATAATTGACTATATCAATAATAAATGAACAAAAACCATATGATTATCTCAATAGATGCAGAAAAGGCATTTGATAAAATCCAACACCTACTCCTATTAAAAACACTAGAGAGTATAGGAATAAATGGACTTTTCCTTAAAATAGTCAGTAACATTGATTCAAAACCATCAGTAAGCATTATATGTAATGGGGATAAACTGGCACCATTCCCAATAAGATAGGAGTGAAATAAGGTTGCCCACTATTACCATTACAATTCAATATTGCGTTAGAAATGCTAGCTTTGGCAATAAGAAATGAAAAAGAGATTAAAGGAATTAGAGAAGGTAATGAGGAAACCAAATTATTACTCTTTGCAGATGATATGATGGTATATTTAGAGAACCCCAGAGAATCAACTAAAAAGCTATTACAAATAACCCACAACTTTAGCAAAGTTGCAGGTTACAGAATAAATCCACATAAATAATCAACATTTTTATACATCACTAACAAGATCCAACAGCAAGAGATACAAAGAGAAATTCCATTTAAAATAACCATTGATAGTATAAAATCTTTGGGAATCTATCTGCCAAGGGAAAGTCATGAACTATATGAGCAGAACTACAAAACACTTTTCACACAAATAAAGTCAGTTCTAAACAATTAGAGAAATATCAAATGCTCTTGGATAGGTCAAGAAAATATAATAAAGATGACAATACTACTTAAACTAATCTATTTATTCAGTGCTACACTAATCAAACTCCCAAGAAACTATTTTCCTGACCCAGAAAAAATAGGTCAGTAAAAATAATAACAACAAAATTCATCTGAAAGAACAAAAGATCAGGAATTTCAAAGGAATTAATTAAAAAAAAGCAAATAAAGGTGGCCTAGCTGTACCAGATCTAAAACTATATTATAAAGCAGTGGTCATATATTATAAAGCAAAACCATTTGGTACTGGATAGGAAATAGACTAATTGATTAGTGGAATAGGTTAGGTTCACAGGACAAAATAGTAAATAACCATAGTAATCTAGTGTTTGACAAACCCAAAGACCCAGTTTTTGGGATGAGAATTCACTCTTTGACAAAAACTCCTGGGAAAATTGGAAACTAGCATGGCAGAACCTAGGCATTGACCCACACTTAACACCACACATCAAGATAAGGTCAAAATGGGTTCATGATGTAGGCATAAATAATGAGATTATAAATAAATTAGAAAAACATAGCATAGTTTACCTCTCAGACCTGTGGAGGAGGAAGGAATTTGTGACCTAAGAACTAGAGATCATTATTGATCACAAAATAGATAATTTTGATTATATTAAGTTTAAAAGGTTTTATGCAAACAAAATTAATGCAGACAAGATTAGAAAGAAAGCAATAAACATTTTTACATTCAAAGGTTCTGATAAAGGCTTCATTTCCAAAACATATAGGGAACTGAGTCAAATTTATAAGAAATCTATCCATTCTTATTCATAATGGTCATAGCATATGAACAGACAATTTTCAGATAAAGCAATTGAAACTATTTCTAGTCATATGAAAAGGTGCTCCAAATCACTATTGGTCAGAGAAATACAAATTAAGAAAACTGAGTTACCGCTACACACCTCTCAGATTGGCTATGATGACAGGAAAAAATAATAATGAATGTTGGAGGGGATATGGGAAAACTGGAACATATATCACTGTTGGTATTGTGAACAAATCCTATCATTCTGGAGAGCAATTTGGAACTACGTTCAAAAATTTATCAAACTGTGCATAACCTTTGATCCAACAGTATCACTACTGGGCTTATATCTGAAAGAGATATTAAAGAAGGGAAAGGGACCCATGTGTGCAAAAATCTTTTTGGCAACCCTTTTTGTAGTGGCTAGAAGCTGGAAATTGAATGGATGCCCATAAGTTAGATAATAGCTGAATAAATTGTGGTATATGAATGTTATGAAATATTATTGTTATGTAAGAAATGACCAGCAGGATGTGTTCAGGGAGGCCTGGAGAGACTTACTTGAATTGATACTAAGTGAAATAAGAAGAACAAGAAGATCATTATACATGGCAACAAGATTATATGATGTTCAACTCTGATGGACGTGGCTCTCTTCGACAATAGATGATCCAAACCAGTTCCAATTGTTCAATAAAGAAGAGAATGAGCTACACACAGAGAGGGAACTATGGGAAATGAGTGTAGACCACAACATAGCATTTCCATTCTTTCTGTTATTGTTTGCTTGCATTTTTGTTTTCCTTTTCAGATTTTTTCTTTCTTTCTAGATCTGATTTGACTTGTGCAGCAAGACAACTGCATAAATATATATACATGTATTGGATTTAACATATATCTTAACATATTTAACATATATTGGACTGCCTGCCATCTAGGGGAGGGGGTAGGAGGAAGGAAGGGAAAAGTTGGAACAGAAGGTTTTGCAAGGGTCAATGTTGAAAAATTACCCATGTGTATGTTTTGTAAATAAAAAGCTATAATAAAAAATAATGTTTTAAGTTTTTAAATTTTATTCCTCCTTCCTTTTTACCTAGCTCCCCTCCCTTTCTATGCTATTTTAGGGGACAAGGAGTATTCATTTAACCCATTTTGTAAAAAGGAAAAACTCATGGGATAATTATTTCAAGACAGGTAGTTTAAAAATCATGCATGAGAGAAGGTAAAGAAAGAAAAATATTCTCACCACATAGAAAGGCCTTTATACTTAACCATTAAGGTATAGAATACTTTATATACTTTTTTCTTTTAGGGGCTTTCCTTGCCAGTGACATCTGTCATTTCAAAGGTAAGTTTTGAGGAAATGTCAAATTTTAAACAATGTTACAACTCTTGAATATTAAAGTAAAAGTTCAAAGTATACAAAAAGAGTTAAATATTTGTTTTCCAACAAAAAAAATCCCGATAAGTTTTTAGCACACTTCAGAAATAAGCTATGAAGAATTTTCTTTTTAAACAAAGAAGGGAAATGACAGACAAATTGTTTGACCCTGCTAACACCCATACTGATAACGGTAAAAATTGCTACTCATTTCATTTTTGTCTGCTTTGAAAGTAATTTTGAGAAGTAGAAATAATTTAGAATACCATCTTTTCTGGAGTCATAAATTTACAAATCACTAGCAGATGTGACAAAGATTCACAGGGGACATTGCAAAGATAAAAATCAGAGGAAGGGAGTAGGACAGAAACCTGCTGTCCACTAGTTTTTCAAGGTGATCGAGCACAAAAAAAATTTTGAAAGGCAAAATTCTCTGCCTTTGTTTGATAGGCAGGATAATATCAGGAAAATGGTATAGTTAATAATACTGAAAGTAGCAGAAATATTTTTTAAAAGCACTGGGTCAGTGACATTGACATGATCTAACAAATTTGCTAAATAATTAATAACTCAGAACAACATTGTTTTTATTATAAAAAAATAAAAACGTTCCCTGAACTGAATGGAATTAGGTAAAAAATATTTAGTTAATACCTTACAATTTCTAGTGTACTTTCACATAGATGATGTCATTTGATCATCAAAAAAAAAAAAAAAAACCCTGTGAATTCAACAATAATTTAGTAAATATTTGTTGAACACTACAGTGAGCTGCTACTGTTTGTTAGACATTGGGGTTTCAGATACAAAAATGAAGTTCCTGCCCCCAAGGAACAAATATGGAAAGGAAACAACATAGACTGTAGAAAATCAATTTATTAAGAGTTTGCCATTTACCATTTACTATGTTAAATTTTGGGAATGCAAGTATAAGCAAAAAGAAACACAGTGCTTGCTCTCATTGAGTTTATATTCTAATAGGAGAAGACAACATATAAAAGGAGACTGCAGAGTGGGAGTAGGAGAGGGAGTAATAAAAAAGAAGGTACTAGTCCAGGACTTGATGGAGGAATTTTAAAAAGAGTAATTTTCTCTAGGTTTATTACTTCAATCTGGAGTTACTTCAGGATAAGCTAACGTACAAGGTGTTCTAAAAATCTTAGTGCATACTTCAATTCCTTAAAACTGCACCAAGACTACAAGACTGCACTATGTATCTATATCTAGGTTCTCCCTACCCAAGGAGATGATGGTAAAAAAAAATATAGTTCCTAGCTTATCTATAAATATTTAAAGTAATACAAACAAATAAGATGTGAGAAACATTTATCTTCAGTCTTTTATTTATTTAATATTTTATCTTCCCTTCAATCATATATTAACAGCAATTTTTAATATTTGTTTTTTAAGATGTTAAATTCCAAATTGTCTCCCTCCCTCTTGGCCCTCTTATTGAGAAACAAGCAATTTGAGGTGGATCATAATTGTGTAGTCATGCAAAATATATTTCCATATCAGTTGGATTGTGAAAGAAAAAAAAAACAAAAAAAACCTCAATAAAAATAAAGTTTAAAAAATATGCTTTGATCAATATTCAGATTCAATCAATTCTTTCTCTGGGCATGGATAAAATTTTTCATCATAAGTCCTTCAGAATTATCTTGAATCATTGTAGTGCTAAAAATAGCTGAATAATTCACAGCTAATTATTGTACATTATTTCTGTTATTGTGAACAATGTTATGATTCTGCTCATTTCACGGATTCTGAGAGCATCCTGCTCATCATTTCTTATATCACAATAGTATTCCAGCACAGCCATATATTACCATTTACTTGACCAATCTTCAATTGATGGGCATCCCCCAATTTCTATTTCTTTGCTAGTACTAAAAGAAATGTTATGAATATGTTTGTACATACAGGATCTTTTGATTTTTGTGTTTTTTAAAATTTCTTTGGAATAAAGACTTAGTGGTATTGCTAGGTCAAAGGGTATTGCTTAGTCATAGTTCTAAATTATTGTTTAGAATGGTTGAATCATTTCACAACTCCACCAAAAATGCATTCTCTTCCATATCTATTTTTCATATCAGTTACTTTTTTATTTTCAGTCAGATTTTTCATATTTTCTTCTATTTTTCCATTCTTTTGATTTTGTTTTATTGCTTCTTGATATCTCATGAAATCACTTGTTTCTACTTTCTCCAATCTAAATTTTAAAGTATTATTTTCTTCATAATATTTTTATACCCCTTTTTCTACTTGGCCAATTCTACTTTTTAAGGAGTTCCTTTTCTTTAGTGAATTTTTATACCTCTTTTCCCATTTAGTCAATTCTGTTTTTTAAGAAGTTCTTTTCTTCAGTGAATTTTTGTACCTCTTTTTCTATTTGGCCAATTCTGGTTTTTTTTTTTTTTTTTTTGAGGCAACTGAGGTGGTATCATTTAAGTAGAGGTGTGCTTATTATCTCCTGACCTGTGACCTGAACAATCACAAGCACTCTTTTCTGACCTGGAACTTTGACTAGGGTCCCCACTTCCCTGTACCCATAAGTTGTGTGTGTTTGTTCTCTGACTCACCCTGGACTATGAGTTCTGTGCTCAGTGCCCTCAAAGAGAACCCTATAATCTCCTGATTTCAGTGAGACCTCACTGACCTCATCTGACCAATCGTCTGACCTCATTTTGGTCTGCAGGCTGAGAGCTCTAGAAGCAATTAATGCCACAGTTAATTCAATCACCCTCAGTCCTGTTCATGCTTTGCTGGGGCATTGTCTATGCTGGCATAGCCTCAGCTGAATTATGCTCCATTCTCATTCTGGTGTGTTAGTATTTTCTTCCTGACTTTCTAAGTTTCTTGCAATGGAATATTTTTAACCTTTTGTAGGTTCTGTAGAATTTATTTTGAGGCATTCTTTAAAACTGTTTGGAGGAATTTGGGAAAGCTTGGATGAATCCCTGCCTTTTTTCCACCACCTTTTCTCCACTCTAAAATTAAATGTTATTTTTTCTTCCTTGTATTTTTCCTTTTCTTTCCCTTCCCTTTTCCTAAATACTTGGTGAGTGCTTATTGAATAAATGAATTAATAATGTAGCTCAATCCCTGATTTTATAAATTAAGGAAACATTTAAAGAAGTTGAGGTTGAGTGACTTGATCCCAGAGTTGAACACACTTAATCCTATTCCAATTCTCTTTTTAATTAATTGAAGTTGCCTCTTTATAGGAAAGAAAAAAACTGCAACACATAAGGTGTTAGGTAGTAATATTTTGAATGCATAGAACAATGCATTCCCCAAAGCAGAGAGAAAGGTCCATGACCTTGAAGTCTGACCTGGTCTGAGGTTTACACTGTGGAAAAGGATATCTAGCCTCTTTAAATTTCAGTTTTTTCATCTACAAAATGGGAATATTAATAATTTTGCTATATTCCAAATGCAATTGTCATCTAAATAGTATTGCAAAAGTCTTTTATTATTAACAAAGCAAATAAATGAACCATAACCTATTTAGTTTTAATAACTGCCCTTAAAACTAATTTTCAAAAAAAACTTCAATTTTTTATTTAAGAAAGCAAAATAATTTATATTTTAAAATCTGATTGTCAAGCTTTTGGATTCAATGGTCTTAAGATTTTTTTTTCATAGGAGAAACATTTTTAATTTTGCTTTTGAATTTGGTAATAATTAAATAGCATTTTAATGTTAATGTAGGAAAATGACAAGAATTAATTTATGGTAGATAGGGGATATGGTGGAGGGGGAAATGAAGTTTGAGGCAAAAAATCCTTCATTTGGATTCAACTGATTTCTGATTTAATCAGATTTTTGCATCTCAGTTTAAGCAGATTATCCAAAAGACGATGATGGTGGGCATAAGTAGGTCACAACATACTTCATTTGTTGACTTATGTACTAAAAAGACCTGAATAGAAATCACTGAACACATGGTTGACCAGAATAGGATGAGGGACAGTCATGCAGGAAGAATTTTGGATATCAGATGCTATTCTGCTACCCACCAGATAGTAAAAGAACAAAAATATTGGCAAATAAAAATTAGAAAAGAGCTATCCCTCCACAACTACCTTGTTTTTACTCAGTATGTACTTTGTGTATTTTTATATTTGTATATGTTTCCCCTAACCAAAGGTAAGCTTCTTGAGGGTAAAGACTTTTTCCTTTTTTAATCTTCATATCCTCAATACCTAGGATAGTGCCTGCAACATAGTAAGTTCTTAATAAATACTTATTGAATAATTAAACAATCAAATAATAAGAGAAGATATACTATTATAATATAGAAGTGATGGAGGTACTATTAACATTTGAAATTAAAGTGTGGAAAACTGAGGAGTATTTTTTTAAATTAAAATAAAAGTAAATATACTCAAAAATGATCATTTGGCATAAATATGTGTGATTTTATCATTAGTCTTCTGGTTTCATCAGTGTAAGTTTATGGTTTAGAAAATAGATTCTAATGAGTTGCCTTAGAGATACGTCCTGATAATTCACTTGGTAAGGATCACAAGCTATTCTATACAAAGCAAGATTTGAATCTAGGTTTTCCTGACTTTATGTTAGCACTCTTTCCATTACTCCGGCAGCTATAACTATGAGTGTGAAATTTAGATTGCACTTTCTCAGAATGCACTTCCTCCCCTTATTACCAACAGCCCCTTTCCCATCTGCACCCTTAGCCCCTGGCCCCTACCTCCTCAGCACCAGCCAATCCTTTAGCAATTTAGAAATCTTACAGTATCCCAGGGCAGGCTTCTTCACTCCAGGTGGCTACACCACAGGTGACCCTCATACCTCCTATTTCTCACTGGCACAAAAATGACGAGTTATGGTATATTGACTATGTCAGACTGTATAAACAACATGATGTAATGGAAAAAGTGCTTCATTGGGAGTCAGTGATAATTAACAGTAGAGTCTTATAATTAACAATAAATTAGACAGTACACTATTCTAGAAATACAGAATACTGCTACATGTCTTAGTTTAGCTAAAAAGAAAAAAATAGTAGAGTATGTAAGAGCAATTATGCTAAAGAAATGACAATCAACAGAAAAGATGGTTTCAAAAACATCCCTAAAGGGTAAAAGAAAGCAGCTGACCCCCTGTCTTTCTTGGATTTACAAACATATGCGAATTCCCAGCAACCCACAGGGGATAATTTTATTAGCCATGAAGGACTCCCAGGTGAAACTGACAACTCAATTTCACCAAAACACAAAATATTAAAGCCATTAAGCTATTAAAATGATTACTTAAAAAACACTCTTCCCTGGAACAACGAAGTATGAAAGCAAATAGGCAAATTTTTAGTGTGGAGCCATCCGAGCATTCTAATTTTAAACAAAACAAAACAGCAAAAGACAAAATTGAGAAATGCTAGTGAAATATGCTCATTTTTTTTTCTAGTCAAGTACATTAATCATTATGAAGAGAATTCACTGTACAAAATTGATGGACAAATCAAATTTTAAAATGGGCCTTTTGGAGAATAAATTAAAATGTTTTTAAATGTTTAAATGTTAAAATGTTTTAAAATGAATTATACAGATTATTGTAATTGAATTGAAAATTAAGATAACAGAAAAAAGTTTTGTTTATTGAAGCAAAATAGCATATCCATATATTTGAATGTGTGTGTTTTGGGGTATAAATTGCAAAGATTATAAATAGTAATTACTAATCTCTGCTTTTTTGGACACTAATCCTAGAACAGCTCAGAGTGCTTAGATTAAAGATTAAGTAATAGTATAAATGTGAATGAAATTGATGATTTCTTGACTCAACTTCTACATGCTCAAAGTCAACTCTAGGGGACTATATACAAAGAATAGAGTTTGTATTTCTGTTCTCTAAATTAAAAGATGTCCTGAGCTTATTTCCTTGTCATCAAGTTTTGTTTTGGAAAGAAAGACTCTGCTTTCAATTTAACTTAATAAAAATTCATTTGTTAGGAGTCTACTATGTGCCAAATAATGCTAGACCCTGATGGGAAAATGACAAAATCAAAAACATTTCCTGTCCTCAAGGAGCTTACATTCTCCTAGGATAAATTAAAATATATATTAAAAAATTAGTCAATATAAGGAGAGAAATATGTTAGCTTCATGAGGGCTATTTTGCTTTTCTTTATATGCCCCAACACTTAGCATGATGGCTGAGATATGATAATCAGCTAGGCTTCCTATAGAATAGTGGTATGGCGCATGAACTGAGGTAATGTGGGAAACTAGCAATGTTAAGAGAAAGACATGCATTCTAGCATGAAAGGCCAAGGGATGAGAGTAGAATGCTGAGGTTAGTTAAAAGCAGGGAGGTCACTTAGTCTAGAATACATCCTGAAGGAAGAAGAATATAAAATGAATCCCGAAAGTTGGCTGGAGACAAGTCTATGAAGGGTTTTAAATGCCTAACAGAGAAGTTTGTATTTTATACTACAGGCAATAGGGAATCACCAGAGATTACTGAACAATACTGAGATGTTGTCACACCTTATGTTTAGGAATATCACCTTGGCAGTTGTATGGAGGATAAATTTGAGAGGGAAGATAATAGAAATAGGGAGATCAGTTAGTGACTTTTAGCACAATAGGCACAAGGAAATTATGTTATGAACTATCATGATAATTGTGTTTGTGAGAAGGGGATGGATGTGAATGTTTTTTTTTTTTTTTTTTTTTTTTTTTTTTTTTTTTTTTGCAAATAAGTTTTCCCAAATATTTCTATCAAAAGCTTTCATAGAGCATAGGCCAGGTATGCCTACTTGTGCTTAAACACTCTATCCATGCTCTATGCATGTCTATGATTTCAAGAATCAGTTTTAAGTTGAAAAGAAGAATGGAAAAAAACTTGAATCTCCTCTCATTATCTGGATTCTTACTCATCATATTTCTGGAGTCGTGTTTTATGCATTGAGGTAAATAGGAAAAAGAGAAGAAAGGAAAGAGAAGGGGGAAAGAGGAAAGATCAGGTAGAGGTAGAAAGTTGGAAGGTAGGACCTGGGCTGAAAGAAGCTTTGAAGGACATTGTAAGAGTTAGTTTTACTCACTGAAAAATTGTTATTAAACTTTTCCAAAGCAGACCTACAATGGTGGCTACTTTAATCTTTTCTCACCTCAAGTCCTATCTCCTGAGAGGAGAATCATTATTTTTTTCTTTTCCTTTCTGCAGATATCAAGGGACTTCACCATTTGAGAGGTCTCTTTGTCTCTATTCTAAAATAAATATAGTTAAGGTTGTTATGGGAGCAAATTCTTAGTACAGTGATGATGTTTCAATATTTTAAGATTCTGTGATTTTCTACAGATATAGATTACAATTCCAAGATAGTACTGCAATGGGCTGAAACTGAGTTGATGCACTAAGTTCTGAGCACTTAAGGCTAATTACCAATTGGACAATACTCTATTAGCATATGCTTGGAGAAATAATAGCCCTGTCCACTACTCTGTGCAAGTCTGATCTATCTGTATGGAGAGATTGGGTGGAGGATTGAGAGGGTGGAGTGAGAGAGGCAGAGTCACTCTTGGCCCGATTCCTCTCACTTCCTATCGCCATTCCGTTCATGTCCACAAGGAATAAAGATCAAAGACTTTTGCTGATCCTGACTCCAGCTGATTCTAAAGTATCCAGGGTGCTAATGTGGTCATAGTACTTATGAATTTCATTGACAAATGAATTCATCTCTTAGTTTTGGTTCCTCTGATGATGAGTTTCTCTGATCTTACCTAGACTCCTGCCTTAAGATAAAGATATAAGAAATCCTTAGAAAGTGACTGGCATCCCTCAAATTCACTCATCCCATTATGTTTCCTCCCTCCTTTTGAAATAATTTATTTACCAAGGACCTTACCCTAATCCTAACTGAACCATGAAGAGGTGAAAGTTCCTGCCTGAAAAGCACATAGATTCCCTTTAGTCTATGCTATCACTCTTCATCCAGGTCTGTATATCCTGCCCACAAGCCTAGTATAAAGAGAAGTTGACTGGGACACTGTGGTGTTTTTCTGAGACCAGACCAGCTGATTCCTTCAAAAGAAACCATCAAAGTTCTCCAGAAACACTTCTTTGTCCTATACCTCTTCTGGACTTTGACAAGTAAACCCCTGCTAACCATATCCATTTCTAATTTTGTTCCTATTGCTTCTTCAAATTCCTCACTGAATTGTATTCAATAAAGGGCTGTAATCATTAAAAGTACTGGACTAGTCCAATGTCCCTCTTATTTTGGAGCAAGTTCTAGGCAAAATGCAATTGGTCCTTTTGGATGAAAGACAGACAGCCTTCAAGACTACACAGAAAATCTTTCAGCTCCTTAGTCTCATTAAGAGCTTACCTTCTATTGGCGGAGACTTTAAAGAATGAGGATTACTTCTTCCACACAATTAGGAGGCCTTAAAGTAGGATTTTAGCCCATATTATAATCTTTAACAATAACAACCACATTCACCAATACGGAAGTCTGATTCCTGCTTTGTTTTATCATAGAGTTTGAAAGTAAGTGTGGTTCACTAGAAAGAGAGCTGTAATTGGCATCATAAAACTATGGTTCCATTCCTGGATCTGCAGCTTAATATTATGTGATCTTGGCCAAGTCACTCAAACTTTCCAGGCCTTGAATTTCCACTTAAGGGAGAAAATGGGGGTTGTTCTGGATGTCCTTTTATGGTCACTTTAAGCTCAAAGTTTATGATCTATTAAGATTATTAAAACCCATTGGAATTATAATGGGATCTGTCTACAAAATACCTGTTGAATGAGTGGTTTGTTGGAATGATCCATACAAACTCACTTTATAAAAACTTCATTTCCTCTCCTCTTTACCACTTCAAAATTCTTGCTATTTGTTCTATTTATATGCTAGATTATTTTATTATCTTTGGACACCTTTTAGTACGAAGCACACTAATCAATATTACCAAGCATTAGCATATAATAGTTTTCCCTTGGTAAGTTCTTTTGCAATCCAACCTATTAGATACACACACACACACACACACACACACACACACACACACCATTTTTCTTTCTCTTTTCTTTAGAAAATGGTGGTGGAGTTTTGTGATTGACAGCATGCCCTGCTGTCTAACAGCTTATCATAATAAGTATGCTGTATATGTAGGAACTCTGTTTTGGGAGGAAATACTGGGAAAGATATATAGTTTTTGACATTTCAAGGAGGTCTCCATGTGAGTTATTGCTGAGCACTTAATGGCTGCCACATTTGTTTATACAATCCCTGCACGACCAAAGTCTAACTCATTGTTGGGAAAGTGCTTTGGGATAATTTGTGTATGAAAGATTCTATATAAAACCAATGTTTATTCCTTTTCATTTTACCTCTCTGTAACTTGACACATAAGGGTGCTTTTAGGCATAGCATACAAGAAATTAAACACTCAACTCCTATTAACACTATAAGGAACTGAGTTCTTGGGATTGTATCTGGGGGCATTCAAAAAGGGCTCCCAAGTATGGAGAGAAAGTAAATACAAACAGCAATAAAGCAAAACTCTGATATTTATTTAGCTGCAGAAAGCTTTATACCCAGCTGGGAAGCCAGTAACATGACTTATTTTACTGGGATTTTCTGGAAATTAAACTAGTCTCCTTCAATGTATATATGCATTTGCATCTACGTGTATTCACATACATATACATGTGAGTATATATGTGTATATATGAATGTCTATTACACAGGCATGTATAAAAATAGCCATTTACATACATACATCTACAGGACTATAATAGAGTCAATTTGGACTGGCTCATGAGAATTAGTTGCTGAATTTTCAGTGTGAGCATTAAATACCTTAGAAATTGGTAAGTACAGCAAATCAGAATTTGATTTTTTTTTGTTGATAATCTAGATTTTTAAAATAATGAAGAAAATGTTAATAATGTAGATTAAATTTTAAAAATGTGTCCAGTGTGTTCTGCATCATCCCAAAGAGCCAATTGTTAAACATTTACTAGCACATCCTTGTTGGTAAAAGCATATATAAATATATGCTCTTTATGCAATGATTTGTTTTCTAATATTCTACAACTGTAAATCTTAGACAACTGTCACTTCCGTGCTTTCTCAGTTTGATGAGAATTGATGTTCATTATGATCATCCTGAGATTTAAAGTTCCTCAAGGGTCCTCCAATCAGCAGAAAAAAGGATGAAATTGTACTGATTACAGTGATGTGAAAGGCAGTGTGGTATGGCAGTAGAGAGCTGGACTTATAGCCAAGAAGATGTGGATTCAAATTATGCTTATGATGCCAGCTATGTCACCCTGAACAATTAACTGTTACTCAGATATTTATATGAGTTTAAGTTAGAGATTGGTGAAATCTCATTAGATCAAAGAATTTCCTACCTTAACAATTCAACTGTGGCCCAAATCACTGGTCCTTAAATAAAGAGCCAGTGCAGGACAATTCTACTTCTCTGACAATAGTTAGCCCATCATGTCTGCCTCTTCAATCAATAGACATTTATTAACTACTATATCCTAGGCACTGTGCTAAGAAATATAGATACAATGACAAAAGTGAAATAATGTCTGCCCTCAGGAAACTGACATTCAAATGGAGAAGAAAACATGTATAAGAATGTATAGAATATATATACAAAATGAGTACAAGTTAGTTTTGAGAGGGAGTATACTAGAAGTTTTCAAGAAAAGCTTCATATATAGGGTGGTATATATGATAATTAATTCTTAATCATAATACATCATTCAATTACTAGACAAGTTTATGTTTGGATTAGATTGCAACCCCTACATATGTATATGTGCATCTATATGCATATGTATATATGTACACATGTATACATACATGCTTACATACATTAATACACACCTATAAATATATGCTCTCATACATACATATACATATGCACATATTTATTTACTCCTAATGGAGAAGGTTTGGGAATAATTACAATCCATCAGAAATCAGAAAATGAATAGATTATGTCTAAATTTTAATTTATTTTTAAAAAGCCTGTTACTATATTTATCTGTGCTTTTTTTACATGCCAAAATAGTATTTGACTGCTTGTAAAATGTAAAAAGTTTAATCTCTAGTTTCTAAAGTGAATTAGTTGAAGGTTTAAAAATTATTCCCTTTTTCTGTACAAAAGAGCCAGAAATGTGCACTGATAATTGTGCACAGACTAAGAGGTATATAAAGGGAAGAGTCAGTAACATAAAACAGTGAGGTGCCAGCATCAAGAAGGTGCCCCCAAAATTCACTCAAAATAATGAGTTCCCAATATTTTTAGTGTTTTATGATAATTTTGAGTTTTAATAATCATCTTACAGATAAGCATTTATCAAGCTCTTAATATTGCCAATGACTGTGTTGGATTCACAAAACCAAAAACAAACATATTCCTATCCTCAAAGAGATGACATTCTAATGGAAAATGGAATATGCTGTGGTATCCTTGGGAATATAGGAATCCCCACCCCAATCCTATACTCAGATAAGTGTCATAGAATATTCGAAACTAAAAGATATCATAGAGATCATCTAATCTAACCACCTAATTTTAAAAAAGAAGCAGACACTAAAAGAGAACTAATTTCTTAAGGTAGCACAACAAATTAATTAGGAAATCAGGTTTAGGACCAAAAATTTCTTTAAGTGCTCTTTCCATTGTACCATGTTGATTCTATGCTCCATCCTGTTTTGCCATTCCTGAAAGAAGTTACCACTTCCTCATCTATCCTCCAAGCATCTAACTGATGAATTGCCAATAGTATTTTTTATTGGCTAAGATGATTTTCTTTTCTGAATACTTCATTGTTTGGGGACAAACAGTACCCGTGCTATTATTATGAATTCCCATCAGGTACCTTGCACATACAGATGAGATTTAGGTGCAAGTGTAGAAGTGAGTTTGAGAGTAATGAAAAAAAGAAAACAGTTACTTGTTTTGATAATAAAGGGAAGAGTGACCCAGGACTATAGCTTAACCTCTATACATCATTTTACATTTGGTTGTAACTTTCACAGTCATAGATAGTGAGCATTGATGAGGATCATCAGTTTTACAATGATAGGTATAAAATAAGTGATTAGATATTACTGTTAGTTCTTTGCCATAAAGTTTATTCATATCAAAAATACCAGAAAAGAAAAAAAAAAGAGCAAGAGCTAAGAATTCAGAATTTTAACTTAAAAGCAATCTTTGGAAAAGGTGAAAAATCATTAGGTGACTTTTCTTCACCTAGTCCCAGTATTTTGTAAATCTAATCAGTTTCACCTTTCGTTCATGTTTGCAACCCAACTAAATTTTTGTTCTCTGCCTTTTGTTTTTCACCTTTCTCAACTGCTGTCAGATTTTTTTGTAAACCATTTACCCCATAAGCATGCTTTGTTATGGAAAGGGCAAGTACAAGGAAAAATCAGAGTCAGCAACACTGTGTATGATGATCTTTGAAACTAGCCCTTGATAAGAGTTTACTGGATGTAATTCCACTTAGCAAAGGTAGGGATCATTAAACAGGATGGATACAGTGATTACAACATAATTACACACTACGGTTATAATTTCTTGCAAATGAAATGTACATATTTCTAATACGGGAAATAATGTACAAGAGTCCATGGTATAGAGGAGGGAAAATTAAAATGCTATTTAGCATAAGCATGAGGGCAAAGGAGGAAAATCAGTGAGTGTGGGAAGAGGTTGCTATATCCTATGAAAACCTACTGAAAGAACTGGATATTGTAAGCTATTTTTTGCATAAAAGCAAAAGACAAAGAGAGATCAAATATGATTCTACCAAAGACTCCTTGAACATTTAAGAAGATTTCAAAACGTTGGTAAATGATATCTGCAAATAAATGTTGTTACTAAACACATTTACATATGTATGTATTGCAATCCACTCTAAACAGTAACCTCTATTGTCTAATAGAGTTGAAAGTGCCAGGAATTTAAAAGATATTATGTCTGGTGAGTATAATTTAATAAAGAAGTAAAGTTCAAAATGAAGGGACATTTTAAAATCTCACATTTATATCTTATTTTCAGAAGAAAATGAAGCAATTGATATGCATTCATATATTGTATTTAAAATATACTTTAACATATTTAACATATATGGGTCTACCTGCCATCTAGAGGAGAGGGTGGGGGAAGAAGGGGAAAAGTTGGAACAGAAAGTTTTGCAAGGGTCAATGCTGAAAAATTATCCACCATATATCTTGTAAATAAAAAGCTATAATAATAATAAAAGAAAATGAAGCAATTTTGGAAAATTAAGTAGTAATAATTAATACATGGTTCTGCTGCAATCTGTATCATTGTAGAGAATGCCTAAATTGAAGAGATATAGATTTATTGGAATACTGGAGTAAATACTAATTTCTTTGCAGCTTCTAATTGGTTTGTGCCTTGTGGCTCTCTCTGCTCCTTTACTCAGCTTTAAGAAGTTCTCAGATTTTGTCTTTGTGGCATCCTTCTTCTTGGTCCTACCTTTTGCCCTATCACCTGCAATGACATGAATTGAATTCTCAGAAGCATACACCATCTACCTGTAGTGTGGCTACACTCATGATTGGACTGCCTTAGGCATCTCCTACCTTTTCATTAGATTGTTTTTGACATACTCAGTCTACTCTATAGCTATTATTGCTTCAGGTGAATTAATTCTTTGTTATACTCCTGAGTATGACTACTGTAATCAATACCATGAGCTTCCAGATATCTCAAGGGTTCTTTTTCCCAAAAGTATGTAGAACTGAAAGGGATCATAGGGATCACTTAGTAGAGGAGTTCTTAACTCCTGTGTCATGGATTCCTTTAGCAATTATTCTCAGAATTATTTTCTTAAATTAATAAGGTAAACCTATACACACACACACACACACACACACACACACATATATATATATATATATATATACATATGTATGTATATTTATCAAAATAAAAAATTACCAATTCATTGATTCCAGGTTAAGAAACTGGATCTAGTCAAATTCTCTTATTGACAGATGCAGAAATAAGGTCCAGAGAGGTTGTGATTTGTTGATACTCGAACCATAGATGCAGTTTTCTAACATACCAGAGTTCCCCTTATGTAGACTGGCTACAGAATTATTCCTTTGTATAGTTTCAGAAGTTGTGACTTGGGTCCAGAGGGAGAGATCAGGTCAGTGCCGGAGGTCACCTCTGCAGACATTGGTAATGTTAGCATCAGGCTTCCAGGAGATTAGACAGAGATGCTCATTCAATAAAGTCAAAGGATTTTGTCTCCCTAAAGCATTGAGGGAAATGAGTTTATAGATAACTCAACTACGACTGGGCCCTGTGGACATTATCCCTTAACTTTCACAAACGCAGCACATGCTGCTAACCTCATGGATTTTGTGATTTAGAACCTTTTGCAGTCCTGGGAAGAGTGAGAAGGATTCCTGCTGCTGAGGTCTCCTCCATATTACTGAGGCTGGATAAGTGGATAGTCTGCAAAATGAGACCACCATTCAGGTTCCTGTTGGTGTGTGGTCATTTTACAATTTGCCAATTTCTTACAGTGCCTTAGATTGCTACAATCCTATCGTTTAAAAAAAAAGAATCCCTTATTATTACTGCTCAGCCTGTGTAGATCATTTACAATTTTGAGGAAAACCTCCCTCTGCTTTTAATCTGACACTGGCAAAGGGTTTCACGTTTTCCTTCTCAAGTGCACTCTCTTTCTATGGAGAAATAAATAGGCATTCTAGTCCTTGCAGAATCAGAATAATAACATTGCATCATGTACTGCTTAAAATTCAAGGGTGGGCAGAGATATTTTCTTTCTCTTCTACTGAAAAACTGTTAAGAAAGAGTATTAAACAAGGGTTAGGCACAAAGAAAGGTGAATACGCTTATAGGTTTTTGTCTTTTTTTTCATATTTTAAAGTAGAAGCAGCTTAATGTAGAAGGGAACTCAGAAGTCATCTAGTCTAATTCTGTCATTTTATAGATGAGGACATGGGTTTACAATGTATAGACTAGCCCAAGATCACAAGGTGGTGAGTTGGTGAATTTGAATTCAAGTCTTTAAATTTCAAAATACATACCTCTTTCTATCATAGAAAGAGCATAATATTGCAATGTCACACAAATATTGATGCAAGTAACATCAGAATTTGGGCCCTTTTTTTCCAAGACCTGCTATGTGACATTATTATAGTGTGCCAAGACATTAACAAGGCAGTTAAGTGGCAGAATGGATAAAGCTCTCACCCTAGAGAAGACTTGAATTCAAATGTAGTCTCAGATACCTTCTACCTGTTAGAACTTAAGCAAGTCACTTAACCCTATTTGCCTCAGTTTACTTATCTGTAAAATGAACTGCAGAAGAAAATGGCAAACTACTCCCAGAATCTGTGCCAAGAAAACTCCAGATGAGGTCACAAAGAGTCAGACTTGACTGAAATATCAGGACAGCAACAATAAGTACCATATTGGAGGGAGATGGGGATTCCCAGTAGAAAAAAATCAGTGAACTAAGGTAGGTGAAATATTTGTTCAAGAGGTCTAAGAAGAGAATTCCAGATACAGAAACAACTGTACTTAGTAGACATAGTTGCTGGATGAATAGCTAGTGGAAAGTCTTGGACTTCCCAAGGTAAAGCGTACACATCTTCCTAGTTTCCTGGTTAATTTATTTTTATGTACTAATCAGGTCCAACCCACCTTAGCATCCAAGATCAGCTCAAGACATTTAGAGTGATATGACTTTTTGAAACAGACTTTTTGAATTCCTAGTTGTAATAACAGGGTTATAGGGTTATAGGTCTGGAATTGAAAGGAATTTTAGAGACCATTTGGTTCAACCTTGTCATTTTATAGACAGTCATCCAGCAAAATTACCCATAATTTCAACATCATTAAAACATGATGAATATTTCTTATTGCTTTAAAAGATTCCCTTTTTAAATATTCCTGACAAATATGACTATTTAGCCACCATTTAAACTATTATGGGGAAAGGGAAGTTAGTACCTATCAGGGAAGAATCCAATTCATTTTGGATTTCTTTAATTGTGAGGAATTTCCTTCTTACAGTGAACTAAAACTTGCCTCCAAATGATTTTAACTTAAAAATTCTAGTTCCAACCTGGAGACTCATGAAGAAGAATAAATCTCATTACTTTCCTTCAAATACAATCATAATAACTCACTAAATTTTCTCTCTTCTAGGCTAAATATCTCCAGATACTCATATTCCTCTCCCCCCTCCCCCCAGTTTCTTTCCAGATCTCAGAATGATTCCATGAATTTCATAGTAAAAGTGATACAATTCAATACATGATTTGTTTTGAAATTAAATTTCAGAAACATGTCCTAAAAGTAAGATCCTAACAGCTTCTTTCTTCCTCCCATAAGGAATATTATATATAATTTATTCCTTCCTATCTTTTCCTCCATAATTCTGCTTAATTGCCATCATATCCCTTAACAAGTTTAAAGGTCCAAATATTTTATCATCCTGTTCTTCCAACGAACACTTCTATGCTGTCAGGGCAAAATGAACTCAGTTAATTTTTAAAAGAAGGGGAAAAAAAAGCTAATTAAGTGAATTCTTACTAAAGTGTATATGACTAATAACCCTTAATTCTCCCAGAGGTTTTTTTCCCCCCCAAGTTTTTTTAATTAAAAAAAATGCCTATGAACATAAATGAATCATCAATTGTGATTGAAACTTAAGATATTCAAATATAAGCAAATCTCAACCTTTTTGAACATCAGTTTCCTTATCTGTAAAATGGGGATAATAATTCCTATACTATTAGGTTGTTGTGAGAATGGAGTGAAATGAACCATTTCTATATTACTGCTATTAGAATTTCAGGCTAGTCAAGAAAGTGAAATGTACACTTTTAGGTAATACTAAAGAACAGACAGCACATAGGTAAGATCAGTTGATCCTTTATTAAACTTTTCCTGCTTTCTACACTTTATTCTCCTCATGTACTTTAATTCCCCACTGACCTATATGCTGACCTATAGCTACTTTGTTTCTTTCTTTTCAACGGGATCTCATTAGTAATTTATTCAATCCTATTCTTGAAATATAATTTCCACTACATCACAGAATGGTCATCTAATCTTTGCTTGAAGCCTTTTAAAGAGTGGGAACTTTATGTCTTCCAAGTAGCCTCATTCTACTTTTTTTCATCTGTGGTTTCTAAAATTTCCCAATTTATTTTATAATATTTCTAAGCTGGGAGCATGATGGACTTTCTCTGGCTATAGATAAGGTTGGGGATGGGACTCCTGGGGAGTCAGGAGTCTAAGTCATAACTGACCTATATTTTAAAGGACATTTTTAAAATTCATCTGGATGGAAATTAATCATGTGTATTTCGTATGGGTGTGATTTAGAAAAAAAAATTCTTAGTTGTTTTTTCAAAGAGAAGTCTATGAATTTCTTTTTGTGTGTGTGTGTGACTTACCTATATAACTAACTACATTCTACAATTCTACATTCTAACAATACAATGGACTTTATGAACCCAATTTCCTTTTATTTTCCTTTGTGTGTAATGAGAATATACTGAAGTCAACTTTTTAAAATGTTAAGTAACCAGCCCATATTCATGCTTTTTTCATCATCTCCAAGTACTTGTCATGGAAAAGAGATAGAAGTTGGACCTGGAATTTCATTGGAAGAAAGAATTCCTTGTTGAGGAAGCTGCCTAAATCAATGCAGGCATTTCTGAAACTTATAGTCTTAAGGAATTTTCTGGACCACTAAATATTTAAGTAATTTTCTCAGGGTCACACAGGCAGTTTATATTAGAGGCAGGATTTGATTTCTTGTCTTTTTGGCTTTGAGGTCAGTTCTCTCTTAGATCAATGATGTTAAATAAAAATAGAAATGGATCCTCAGCGTAGGATGTTGATTTAGAAAGCCACAAGTACCCATTATCTATGTTGTATTTTTATTTTGTAATCAATTTCTTAATTATATTTTAATCAGGTTTGGACAACTCTAGAATACTTAGGAGCATATAAATCAAATGTTCATGAAATTAATTCTTATGTTTTTTTGTTATTCTTTTTTCCTTGTTCTTTGGTTTTGTTCTTTTTATTCTTCTTGTTCTTCACATGAATGGTTATCCAAAGGGTAACAGAAATACATTTTGGAAAAATATTACCATTCTTCAGTCATTCAACTAGGCAACCCCACCCAGCCGGTAAGCCTAAAAAAGTTGTCACTGAAGTAGGGAAAACTCTGAACACATAGGGCAGAGAAGCAGAACCAGTGAACTTTATGGCCCTGGCTCACCACTGCAAGTTCCTAATTTATTTGTCTAGTCTTTTTACCCTTAAAACCTACTCACAAATATTTGTGGGATTTTCACATAAATATTAATGCAAGTAACACAAGAATTTGGGCCCTCTTTTTCAAGACCCGCTATGTGACATTATTATAGTGTACCATGCCATTAAGAAGGCGGCTAAGTGGCAGAATGATTAAAGCTCTCATTCTAGAGTCAGAAAGACTTGAATTCAAATGTAGTCTCAGGTACCTTCTACCTGTTTGACCTTGAGCAAGTCACTTAACCTGATTTGCCTCAGTTTACTTATCTGTAAAGTGAACTGCAGAAGGAAATGGCAAATTATCTCCAGTATCTGTGTCAAGAAAACCCCAGATGAGGTCACAAAGAGTCAGACATGACTGAAAAATCAGGACAGCAACAATAAGTACTAAGGTAGGTGAGATATTTGTTCAAGAGGTCTAAGAGCATTCCAGATACAAAAACAATTGTACTTAGTAGACATAGTTACTGGATGAATAGCCTAGTGAAAAGTCTTGGATTGGTCATGGAAAGTCATGGTATTTTGAATTCTACTACAACTTTTGGATACACAACTACAAAAGAACATATAATTGGGCTACTGTTAATATACTGTTAATACAGGCTACTGTTATTATGAGAGTTAATATTCTCAGCTATAGCTGAAAGTCACACAAGAATGAAAGATACATAAGCTCAGTTACTTTGTATCTTGTATGTGTTTGGATGTTAGTCATATTATCAGAGACTGGGAGGAACATGAAACTTCAAATGATGAATGAATGAATGAAAAAACTTTATTATTCTATGTATAAAGCACTATGCTACAATCTTTCTATATATGTATGCATACAAATTTGTATACTATATGTATACAAATATGAAACTAAGGTGGCCCTGAGACAAAAATGCTTATGTGGGAGATGGCATATATAGGGGAGTGGTGGCCAAAGAAGAGAAATTTGTAAAAATGATGAATAGAACTATTGAAAAGTTAATTTATAAACAAATTCCAGTACCAGATGCTGTATCAATTTGATTAGATTTTCAGATCTGGAAAGAGGGCATGAAGTAGAAAGAAGGAGGAGGAGGGAAGGAAGGCACATCTAATTGTAAATGACAGACAAGAAGATGGTCAAGTTAGAAGGTCCCAAAGGATGATGAGGTAAGTAGGTATAGTAGTCTGTATGATGCACTCGTCAACCAGAGTAATATGGGTTCTAGGTTGCATTCTAGAGCTGAAAGGGTTAAACACTTCAGGTTATAATCTTTGGTCTTTGCTGCTGCACAGTATATGGCATTGTTCAGAAGTCTAAAAAATTTAGAGGAATCAGAGTGATCCAGATGGAATGTAAAACATTATGTGTTAGGATGGCTAAATTTATTGATCTACTCATGAGTCTGGTCATAATAAAATCTCAGACAGGAGTTCTAAAATTGAGCCCATTTAAGACCACAAGGAATTGTGTCTTGTCCAGAGGGTGAAGCTGCAAGATGGATAAAAGTCTAGTAATCTAGGATATAGTAGCAAGTAAGGTGAATGACAAAAAAATATCCAGGGTGAAATGTGAAAAATGATAAAGACTATTAGAGATAATAAGTCAAATGATGAAATTACCAATCAGAATAGCATGTTTCATAGGGTGGGAATACCAATTATTTCTTTCGTGGCTCACTTAAAAACAAGAAATTTGAGGAGAATAAATTTTAGTGAAATAATTTAGGGAGATAGTGTGGTTCAAAGGAACATCCTAGATATAGATTCAAAGGACATAGGGTTGAATCCTGGCTTAGTTATTTGCCACCTGTGTGAACTTGGGCAAACCAGTTAGATTTTATGGGCTTTAGTTTTCTCATCTGTA
Organism: Sarcophilus harrisii; assembly: GCF_902635505.1. NCBI lineage: Eukaryota > Metazoa > Chordata > Mammalia > Dasyuromorphia > Dasyuridae > Sarcophilus > Sarcophilus harrisii. Next base: position 205,034,887 of record NC_045429.1, read on the forward strand.
AAACAAGAGGGTTGATGGCCTCCAAGATTAGATGACCTCTAAAGTTCTTTATGTGTGTGTGGCAATTAGAGTTAAGTAACTTATACAGGATCTCACAGCTAGTAAGTGAGGCTGAATTTGATCTCAGGTTCTCCTGACTCTAGGGCCAGTGCTCTGTCCATTGTGCTATCTAACTATCCCTCTAAATTTCTTTTTGACTCTAAATAATTGTTAGCCAAAAATCAATGGAACTAGATGAATGTATAGATCATATATGGTAATAGCTGTATAGGAATATAAGGGATTTTTAAAAAATAGTGTTAGGAATTGAACTCTCTTAATGGGTCCATAAACACTAATTCTAGAGAACCCAGTTATTTTTGTATCAGCACTAGAGAAGAAAGGTTGGTACATATATTGGGATAAGCTATGAACATCCCATAATCAAGGAAGAACTTCTATTTTTGAATATTATTATAATCTTGCCCCAATAGGGAACCTAATCTCATTCTATATTAGAGTAGAATTTTTGCTCAGCCATGGAATTTTATCAGTGTGGGGAGATTTTCTACACTCACATCTCCATGCAGATTGACCACCTAGCTATAATGTGTAATCAAAGAGAGTTCCCTAGAGGCATTGAAATGTGGCAGTCAGGGTTTGAACCTCCCTAAATCTTCCTGAGTCCAAAGCTAGCCCTTTATCCATTATACCATTTTTCCAAGTATAAGTATATTTCTGTGCTGGGGATGGGGGAAAGGTTGATGGGGGAGAGATGATGGTGATGAGAGAAAATTGTACTTAGGAATTACCAAAAAAAAAAAGCACTAGAGTGAAGAGAATCACCATAATCACAACTCTTTTTTGTCTTTAATTTAGTGATATAAGAGTATGAGACAGAGAGAGAGAGAGAGAGAGAGAGAGAGAGAGAGAGAGAAAGAGAGAGACTCTCCTGAGTCAGAGAGATAGAAAGTGAAAGACAAAGATAAACAGAGAGAGATAATGTAAGAAAGAGCAGAGAGATGGAGAGATCAAGAGAGCCAAGGCAAAAGAGAAAGATATGGCAGAGAGAACTGAGACAGTGAATAAGAGAGAAAGAAAGTCAGAAATAGAGAGAAACAGAAAGAGAGACAAAAACAGAGAGGTGTAGAGACAGAGACAGAGAGGGAGGATCTCAGTAGTGATGGCCTTTTATATATTCTGCTAGTTCATTTTAATGGGGAAATACCTTCATTTTCAATATATGGATAATGTAAGTATCTAAATGACCCAATATAGAATTTTATATTGCAAATGACTTCTGATTTATGCAGTCAGCATAACTTGATGAATTTGAATTGTTTTGCTTTAACCTTTATCTGGGTTCTCCATCCTCCCTTTAGTACTACAGAAATCCAAGATCTTTCTGTACTCTACTGCTCAGTTATTTCTCCTTGATTTTAGATATATCATGAACTGGAGAATTCTGTTTGTAGTCTTATGTGGGTGCTTTGTTACAAACATCTGAAGGCTGACTTTGTGGTTGTGTGGGCTCCCAGAGGGGTAACCCTGGAAGTAGATGGTTCAGTTTAAATCTTTAGAAATCTGCACAATAACATGGCACTAAGTGCTCTTTTCTCTTACTATGGAGCTGCAGTCTGCTGATTTGACTGCTTGTGTTTGTGATGCCCTTCCTTGCTCCTTGACCAAAAAAAAAAGACTATTCTCCATCTAGGGTTAGAGAGATATGAATTTGCATTTATTCCTTTTGGTGACTTTGGAGGCACAGATCTGTTTCCTATTTGTAGCAAGAGTGTAAAGCTTTTGCTTGATGTTCCTATTATGGACTATAGATAATTTTCTCAAGCATTTGTTAACTGCTTACTATTTTTAAAGATATATATATATATATACATATATATATATATATATATTTATGTATGTGTGTTTATATACATATAACCAATATATGTGTTTGTATAAATACATATATGCATAAATGTGTATATATAAGTTTTCTATATTTATTTTATAAACATATGGAGAGAGAGACAGAGAGAGAAAAAAAGTAAAGATGATAGTTGATAAATTTAAAGGGACAAAAAAATTGTGCTCCATCATTTAAGGAAAATGAAAATAAAATGGGCCTTCAAAGATGTTGCTTCCACATGTTCCTTGGTGAGGTGACAGTTTAAGAGACCGACAGTCTTACTGTTTCTTCCCTTTCCAAGTTTTCTAGCTTACAGAAAGGAGCAGTCCAGAATCAATGCAGAGCATCTTAGAATAGTTATATATATGCAAACAGCAACATTAAGTTAGCCTGGATGTAGCAAAAAGGGCGCTCACAATGATCTTCAGATTCAAATTTTCTTAGCCACATTCATGTCCCAACCTCGAAGAATAGTACTTTGAAGGGGAGGTGAGGATAGGGCAGAGTAGGGGGAGGAGGGAACATAATGGAAAGGAAAAGCCATCTTCAGCCAAGTGAATTTACCCTAGTGGATGAGAAAGGACTATGCTCCCTGCCATGCAGGTAGCATGTTTGGCAGTGACGCGAGCAGATTATTTGTTCTTTTTCCCTGACACTGAACTCAAGAATGCATTGTGGGAAAACCCATCCTGACATATGACACAGTGCAAAGGAAGATCACAGCATGAAGCAGCATCAAGGGGTTTCTATGGCCTTGATGCACTTGGGCCCAGCACGGGGCCTCAGAGATGAGTGGCTCTTCCCACTGAAGCAGTGGGGCAATTTGCACAGCTCTTGTGAGAGTCCCTGGTGAAGCTGCTCTCAAAGCTCCCGTGTAAACTAGGCCAAAAAGGAAAGGAAAGACCCTGCCCCCCTGCCTTGAGAGACACAAAAGGAGACATTTCAAAAGGAGCTTAGTTAAAAGGGGGAAAAATGATATATAAATATTGGAAGGAAATAAGAATATGTTTAAAAGGACAGCCAGTAGCAAAAAAAAAAAAAAAAAAAAAAGAGAGAACAAAACAGAAATGATGGAGAGAAATGTAGAGTCAAAGTGGGGTTTTAAAAATATACATAATTTTAAGGTAATTACTATAATTAGAAAAATTATAAGTAAATCTGATTTGTTTTGGTTAAAGGGTTCTTGTCCTTCACTCTTAACTTCTATACAATATCAGAGGTCCAAATAAAGATTCACATGAAGAAGAGAAAACAAAGCCAACATTCCCAATCTATGTTCTTTACTGTTCTTTCTTTCTCTGAGTAAAAGGCCCTCCTGTATTCAATTTCCCTTGTTTCTCCTGCTTATCATAATATGCCACTTTTTGTTCATCAAATTTACATTTCAAAAATTCTGTATTGCTGCTATACATTAATTATTAATCTTTCATCAGTCCCTTCTGTAGAAGCATTTTAAACTTTGATTTCACTATCCATTCTGGGGAAAATAAGCTTTAATCATGTCCCCTTTCTAGTGGGTATTTTCCCTTTTCTCACCCTATAAAGTATGTACTGTGTGTATGCATGAGATGAACTTAGAAAAAAGTCCCTTGTTAAAACATGGCAAAGAAACTAGTTGAAACTGAGGATTCTTATTTTTTCAGTGTAACTGCAGGGAATACCAGATGATTCTGGCTTGAACATTAGACTCATTTAGTGTTTATGTTTTAACCAATATTAAATTAGTTCAAATCAATCAGTCAATCCATCAACAAATAGTTATTGAGCATCCATTTTGTGTGAGACATAGTGTTGTACCTCAGAAAGGATTGCAAGATGAATTAGATGTGGTTTCTGGCTTCAAAAAACTTAAAATTCAATCGAGGAGAAAAGAATACACAAAGAAATAAAATAAGGTAAGTCCTCTGTAACATAAAAAATGTTTAATTGATCACTGAGTTGTATAGGCAATTGATTGGTTGGTTGTTGTCCATTTTCCTTAAAGAGGACCAAAATGACATCACTATGGTGAATTTCAGTGTGTCCAATTGTGACTGATCAGATTCATTATGAGTTCAGAATGCTCTGCCATAGGTTGGACACAACCCATTGCTGTCAAATAGTCAAAATGAACATTTGGGGCAGCTTTTATAATTTTGTACATTTCATGTTTCTTTTTGCTAATTCAATCTGTTTTGCTCATAGAGCATAGCACCTTCTTTGATGAGGGCATACCATGTTGGGTAGTCCTATGCCAGTATCTCTCATTTCATACAATCTATTCTAAAATTCTTAAGAGATACATTCAGGATGTCCTTGTATTGGTTTTTTTTTTTTTTTTGACTACCTTTTGAGCACTTGTCCTATGTTAATTCTCCATAAATTAATTTCAAGAGTACATTTGGTATTTGAACAATGCACCCAGCCAGTGGAGATGTGCTCTCTGCAATAGAGTTAGAGTGCTTAACAGTTTAGTTTGAGAAATCAATCATTCCCTATCTGAAGTTCCAATTAAGAAGAGGTTTTGAATGCCATTAGGTACATTTGTGTGGTATTCCAGCTGAGACTTATAAGGTGGGGAGTCCATTGCTCTTACAAAAGCAGACTGAAGTTTTCTAGATTATATGGCAAATGGAAGTCATGCCCTAGGAGTTCAAGGATGCTTCCATTGTCCGTCTTTATTAAGGTAAAGAGAACAGTTTGTTCTGTGACAATCAGAGGGGGATCCTTCTCTTAGTCATTTAGACAGTAAACTAGGACGTGTAAGCTAAGACCCAAAGTTGCCTTCTGGATAAGAAGCAGTTTAATAGGTTGTCCAATAAGTAGAATAATATTTTAAATGGGGGGGGGATCCACATCTGACAAAAAAAAAAGAAAATATTACACAAAACTAACTCCTACATTAGCCATGTTCAAAAAAGGGAAAGAAATAAAGAATGAAGGAAAAGAAAATATGCTTTGATCTGTACTCCCAGACCATTGCTTCTTTATTTGGAGATGTATAGCTTATTTCCTTTTCAGTCCTTTGGAATTGTGGTTGGTCATTATATTGCTCAGAGCTAAAAAAATTAAAATAAAAAAAATTGTTCAGTTTAGAAAACCAATTGATTGTGTTAGAATATTGCTATTATATGAATTATTCTTCTAGTTTTGCTCACTTTATTTTGTATTAATTCATGCAAAGTTTTTTCTAAAACTTTATATTTCATAATTTCTTTCAGCACAAGATTATCCAATTATATTCATATATCATAATTTATTCAGCATTTGCTAATTAATGGGCATTGTGTCAATTTCCAATTCTTTGCTACCACAAAAAAGAGGTGCTAAAATTTTTTTTTACACATATGACTCCTTTTCTTCTTTCTTTGATCTCTTTGAGGTATAGAATTATTGGCATTTACTAATTTTAATTTTCTGCATTTGTTTGTAATGTTTTTATGCCCTAATATGTATTCAATTTTTGTGAAGGTGTTATTCACATTTGAGTAATAGGCATACTCCTTTTCATACTCATTTAATATTCTTCAAGCACTATCATATCTAACTTTTCTAAAATTGACTTCATTTGATGAGATATTTCCCATTTTTCTGTTTTTCAGTTTTACACTTTGATTATTTCTTGATCTCTCATAAATTCATTAGTTCCATTTGGTCTATTCTAATTTTTAGGAGTTATTTTCTTGTGTGAAATTTAATATCCCTTTTTCCAAACTATTAATTATCTTTTCATATATTTCTTCCATTACTTTCATTTGTTTTTAAAAATCATTTTGAGCTCCTTAAAAAAAACTGATTACTGCTTCTAGAAATTTTTATTGGATTTGTGTCCTAGCTGCATTTTTTTCCTTTAAGATTTTGTTTGTAGATGCTTATGTCATTTTTTGTGTGTGTTGTGTCTTGAGCTTTCTTATTGTCATAGTACCTCTTTATGATAAGGTTCTATTTTTGTTTGTTCATTCTTCCAGCCCTCATCTTGAAATTGGAATTTATGTTAATGATGCATGCTTCAGAATAGGGTGGGAGATGTCTGACCTGATTTTTATTTTTTTTTAATTTAAAAGGGAATATATTTGAGAGTTTCTTTAGTTTCCTACTGGACTAAGTTTTTGTTAATGTTCTAGGAGGTTCTGTAGGTTCATATTGATTAAACTGATTTCTCTTGTGTTCTGGGATGCCTGCCCTGGTTATTCCACCACAGGCTTAGACATTAGGCTAAGGCTAGATCTGAGTAACAATTCAGCTTCTGGAATCAGAGCCCCACAACTATATTTCAAGAACCTGTTACTTTCTCAGTACAGGGTTAGAGCCAATGCTCTCTAACATTTCTCTTTGTCCTAGATCTGTGACTTGAACTGTATGATGAAGGACAGCTGCTAGATAACAGGCATTTCTTCATTCAGTACTCATTCAGAGATTCCCTGGGATTTTTTTCTGTCTTAGTGCTTCCTGTCTTTTATGTGTTCTTGGCCATCTTTTAATCTTGGGCTCTGGAATACTCTTTTATTCACATGTTCCTACCCAGATTCATTTCACCTTGTCCCCAGTCCTCTTTGTCTGTCTCCCTAAGATGCTTTGGGTTGTAAAAAAATAAACCTTGTGATTTTTTTATTGTCTTTCCTAATCAGAATTCAGAGTGGAACATGTTTAACATGATTGTAGAATAGAGAGAGTGGTAAAATAAGCTCAATTGTTTCCTTTTACTCTATCATCTCAATCCAAATTGACCTTTTACATGTTCCTTCACTGTACCACTCCATCTCTCATTTTGCTTTTGCACAGGATATCCTCCATGCTTGAAAATACATTATTTCCTCTTTTCTTCCTCTTAGAATTCTTGATTTTCTAAAAAATTAATGGCATATGCTACATTTTATGTGAAGACTTTTCTGGTTTCCTTCAATTGCTAATGAATTCCTTCCCCCAAATTACCCTGCACTTATTTGTGTATGTTTACCTATTTCTTTCTCTCTTCAATAGAATAAAGACTCCTCGAATGCTGAGCCTTTAATTTTTGCTCTCCCCACCCAGAATAGGAAAGAATATCTTAGTCCAACTCTTTCATTTTATAATTCATAGTTGAGGAATCTGAGGTAGCTTTACTCATCCAAAGTAAAAAAAAAAAAGCTAATAAAAATGAGAAGTAGAAATTGAACTAACTTCATAGCCAGTTTTTTCTGCTATACTGTGCTGTCTTAAAACCTAGCACAATACCTGACATATAGTAGGAGCTTAGTAATATGCATGCCAATGGATTAAAATGGATTTCTAATACATTTTGCTGATATGATAATCCAATCTCTTAAAATTTTGGTTCTTTCCATGCTATCTTCATTTCATGCCTCACTTTATTTTTTAAATATTTTATTTCCCAAGTACTTGTAAAATAATTTTAACATTCTTTAAATAAAGTTTTGAGTTCCAAATTCTATCCATGCTCTTTTTTCTTCCCCTCCCTGAGATGATAAGTAATGCTATATAGGTTATATATGTGCAATCATGTAAAACACATTAGTCATTTTGTGAAAAAACATTTGAATCAAAAAGAAAGCGAAAAAGAGAGATACACATACACTCACATAAACACATAGATGGAGAGTATAGGGAGAAATGAAGGAGGGAGTCTAAGGTTTTCTCTCTGTGTTTTTGCTCTTCTTGGTTTAGGTAGAAGCACTGTATTTGTGCTATAAGAAGAATTTGGTAGGACTTTGCCTTCTTCATATTAGTTTATATAGTATTGGGATTAATTTTTCTTTAAATGTTTGGGAGAATTAACTTGTGAATCCATCTGGGCCTGGGAATATTTTCTTAGGGAGTTCATCAATGGCTTGTTCAATTTCATTTTCTAACAGGGGTTATTTAAGTCTATTTCCTCTTCTGTTAATCTGGGCAACTTATATTTTTTAAAAAAATCCATCTATTTTTCTTAGATTGTCAGATTTAGTGGCATATAATTATCTATTCTCATTCTAAAGAAACAAAAGTCAGACTTTTCCCCACAAATTCAGTATTTTGAGAAATTTTATTTTTCTAGGTGCATCAAAAATAATGTTACCATAAAAATACTTTGTATATAACTTGGTTTGTTCATAAAATTAACATACTCAGTATATAAAATTTAAAAGTGTATCATATTGTTCCAAAAGTAGGTTGTCCTAAAATAGAACATATATCCCAAAGTGAAAGGGTATTCAGGGAATGCAGGAACAAGTGCTATTTTTCCACTCTGAAAGGAAGGCAAATTATATACATACACATATACATACATACATACATATGTAGGTTCACATTTTAAAATAATGTATGATTACTATATAAAATTGCAACATTGATAGATTTTTTGGGAAACACTTTTTTAAGCAGATATTTTTGAGGTGAGAAGCCTTATTAGCCATTAATTTGAAGTTCAAATTTCTGGATATGTTATTATAGCTTTTTATTCTTTTACTCCAAGAAAAATCCTTTCATATTAAGGGTAAATATTGCTTTACATCAAAGGTTTTGGTTATCAGGGAGAAAGACACACACATACACATATGTATATATGTATATGCAAATGGTAGCCTTAATGGGGAAAATGTTTGACATATACCATCCAATAGCAATGGCAGAGTTGATTACATTATTGGTTTCTTAAAGACTATGTCAATAAAATGCAAACTTGGCATTACCAAATTAGAAAGGCCATATTTTAAAATTTTAATAACTTTTCACTGATTTAATTTTCAGTATCCCTTTCATTACTCCTTCAAGAAAACTATCCCATATAATAAATAGTATTTTTTTAGGACAGAAAAAAGGGAAAAAAAAGGAAAGTTAACGTAACTGATCAATACATTGAAGTCCAAATATTGTGCAATACTTGTGAGTCTCACACTTTTGCAAAGGGGTAGGGTAGAAGTATCTTTTGAGCCATTCTTTTTCTATATAATTTTGCAATATTTACTTTTAACTTTTAGTTTTATGTGTGATTTTTTCATTGATGCATTCATCATATATATTGTTTTCTTGTTTCCACTTAATTCACTCACTCTGAATCAGATAATGCAAATCTTTCCATTTTTTCTGTAATCATCACATTCATCATTTCTAATAGCACACTAATATTTTATTACATTAACTCATCATAATTTGTTTATACATTCCTCAATAAAAAGACCTTGAATTGGTTTCTAGTTCCATGCTATCACAAAAGGTGCTGCTATAAATATTTTGGTGTATATGACAAATTTCTTCTTATCAATGTCCTCCCTGAGGTAGAAGTATAGTAATGGAATCTCTGGGTGAAAGGACATTGGCATTTCTATCATTTCTATTTCTATCATTTCAAATTGCTTTCCAAAATGGTTTTCTTAATTTATATTTCCATCAACAGTGTAGGAGTATACCTATTTTCTCATGATCCCTCTAACATTGACTATTGTCATATTTTGTCATCTTTGCCAATTTGCATAGTGTGCAGCAAAACTTCACAGCTGTTCTGATTTGCATTTCTTTTATTGTTAGTAATTTGGGAGTTTTTCATATGGCTATTAATAGTTGTCAATTCTTTTCCAAAATTTGCTCATAACTTTTAATAACTTGTCTACACATATATGTGTGTATATTCATATGTATGTGTGTATATAGATAGTTTATATTTCAGTTTATATTTCTTGGGTACCAAATCGTTATAAGAGAGTTTTTTTACCCAAATTTTACCTTATTTCTATTCTTTGTTAAGTTAAGACTACAGCTTAATGTGAAAGGTATATGATCTTCTTCTTTTCTAATTTTTTTCTAATAAGATGATATTTAATATTAACATGATATATTCACATAGAACATGTTGTGAAATATGATATAAGGTGTTGCTCAAAGCCTAATCTCCACTACACAACCCTCCAATTTCCTTAACATATTTTATCATATATGGGATTCTTTCCTAATTATTTCTTTTTTTAAAAAAACAAGATTTATTTAACACCAGGTTATTGAGTTTCATTGTTTTATAGTTTGAGGAGCTGTTTTTCCTTTCTCCTATCTATTTTCATTATATTCTTGGATATTAGAGATATTTTCTTTTTCTTTCCAAATTGATTTTGCTATATTTTATCATTATGTAAAGTATTCCTTTATTAATCTTTCACTTGATTAAGATAGATCAAGTGGGTCCTTCTATCTTCTTCTTCTCCTTTCCTCTTTTACATGATTTCTTTTTATGTTATATAACCAAACACAAAATATTAATTCACCTGTAAGTGGGATGTTGTGGAATTTATTCCATGATATTTTAGACCTATTTATCATCACTTGCATTTGCCTTTTGCTTTCACTCTTTTTTTTTTGGTATACTTTTAGAAATAGATCTTTTAATGGTCTCTCTTTTGTTATTTTTGTTCTTTTGCCAACTTCATGGGTTTCTTTCTCCTTTTAGTTTTTACCACTTTTCTTTTGGGGATATTTAATTTTTTTCCTCCCTTTTCTTGTTTGCCTTTTAGGTATAGAGTATATTCAGGGAAGAGTAGTACCTGTGGTGTGAGGGCTGCCAAGCCTTTTTCTGTTCTGCTTTCTACCTTTGATACCCACCTAACTCTCACTTGTGACTCCAAGAAGATATTGCATCCAAAGTGACTCCATCCTGGGATTCTTTGGCAGATGGGCTAAACCAGGTTGAAAATTTCAAACTCTTTGATGATTTGGGGAGTATCTTCCCCAAGCATGTGAAGATTTCATCTAGTGGAATGGGTAAATGAGAACAATTTGTTCCAATGGCCATGGAGGCAGCTATAATGGTCACCAAGGAACACTTAGAACTTGATTAGACATTGAAGACACCAAAGTCATCCACTACATCTCAAGCTATCACCAGTCATCTTGACTCTGTCTTGCCACTGGTGTGATGACTCTGAAAGAAAGAATGAGACTAATAAAATTGCACAATGGTGTCTCATTAAATGCAATTTACACATGGATTAAAAGACATCACTCATGGCATTTTTATCTATCTGAAGTCTTATGGTGACAAACAAGTGACAAAGCAATATGTATGAATATATTGGGAGCTGGAGTCACAGGAATATACTGGGATCCCTGACCACAGGTGACCCAGGCCATAGGGTTGTTTTATCACTGGAAACAATAGTGGAATTTAGCAGCTCTTGGAGTGTCTGACCATCCTTCTTCTAAAATTGCACAGTTCATCTCCTGAGATAAGAAAGGGGATAGAAAAAGTGCCCTAAAAATTGTCTGCTACCTACCTGGTCTGATTACTGTGGTGGGCAGGGATCTCATCCTGCAGTTAAAACACAAAAAAAGTACAAAACTTCTGCAAAGATGATTGTACTCCACATCAGTTACATGGAATATATGCATATTTATAGACAACACAACATCCAGTAGACCTGAAAGACAAACAGTTCTTGTTGTGAGAGAACTCAGCAGGTATCACATCCACATAGCAGCCCTGAGTGAAACAAGACGACAAATTAAGACCAGTTTGCAGAAGTCAGATTTGGATACATATTTTTTTTTTCTGAAGTGGCCACAGTAAAGGGGAGAGCATGAAGCTGGTGTAGGTTTTGTAATCAAAATAACCTAGTCAAGAAACCTCTATGCCTATGAAAAGGAGTAAACAACAGGCTCATGACAATGTGATTGCCACTTGCAGGAAAATGACAAGTCATCATCATCAGTGTCTGTTCTCCAACCATGATGAATCCTTATGAAGTCAAATAAAATTTTCTGAAGACATGGAGGTCTTTATCACCAAAAAAAGACAAACATAATTCTGCGTGACTTTAATGCTAGAGTAGGGCAGAGAGTCCTTGGGAGAAATGACGTTGGAAACAACAATAGTAATGGATGTTAACTACTGAAGACTTATGTATCTCATGACCTTTTCATCATCAATACTATTTTCCATTTACCTAAACACAATAAAACTTTATGAATACATCCTAAGGAAGACATTGTATGGTACAGATTGCTGGATTGATCATAGACTTGTCCTCTCCAAGCTGAATATTCACTTTCAACAAAAGTGATAACCCCAATGCAAAAAGACTACTGGAAGAATTAAAAGCTTGTGTAAGATTCCCTCATGAATTATTTGTGTATATAGGGTTTGATTCATATGTGAGGTGGTTGATTGCCAATCTCAAATATTTGGGCAGGGGGTTCAACATGTAATAAAATATATATAGTATCCCCAAAGTTTCAGTGCAGTTTTAATATTTGATAACTGATTATAAGAATTTTCATCATCACATAATATTAGATGCTGAGTCATTATGGTTGTTAATAGACATGTTCCATGTATTGTCTTGGAATCATGTTGGGATGTCTGCAACATTTTCCTTTTCTCAAGAATGGTAAATCTAAGCATGTTCTTTATTACATAAATAGGTGCAAAATACATGTAAAGTAATTGCTAAATGTTTCCAGAGTAGGAAAAAGGCACTAGCAACTTTAGGGACCAAGGAAGGGAAAAATTTAAAGTTTATAGCAAACTAAGAATTTTAAGGGGTAATGATAGGAAGGAGCATATTTCAAAGGCGGGGTGGGGGGAGGCAGTGCAAATGAACTTAAAATAAGAGATGAAGCATTATAGGTGCGGAACTTCAATTGCATAGTACTTGTAATAGTAATGGTACTTGTAAGAATGTAATAGTGGTAGTAATAGTAGTAATAATGGTGGTGGTATTGTTAATGAAAGCAGTAATAGTGGTAGTAATAATAATAGCAACAACAATAATAGCAGATAACTTTTATAAATTGTTTGCAAAACTATATATATCATAAGAAGATTGAAAAGTTAGGAGGGGTCAGATTGTATAGCCTTTTTTTTTTTAAAGAATGAATTAAAGATGAAATAAACAATATTTTAGCACATTCAAATTGTTTGCAATATAAAATATCTTTTATTCTAACCAAAATAGTATCAATATTATTATAATCTCAAAGTACTGTGATTGAATAGCAGTTTTAAAAATCCTGTATATTTTGTGATGTAAAATAATTTCTAGTAACTAATTTTTCAGTTAATTTGATCAATGTATTTAGTCAAGCAGATAAATTTTTTAAAAGCTACTTTTAAAACTTAGCTGATACACAAACAATGCAACAATTCAAATAATTGGTCATACCAGTCAGTGTATATAACAGCTTTTCAGTAGAAGTCACGTTTTTCTGTGTGTAGCTATTCACTATCCATCCACAATGCAAAAACAATTAACAAAAGTGGATTGTCTCAGATTTCAACTCAGCAGAAAGTTTCCATTATAAATCCATTTCTCTTTCTTTACATGGTTCTAATTAAGGAATGGCATCATGCTTTACTTTTCAATTTATGATTGGATATTTTAGGGTTTTTTTAATGAGTGTGGGGAAGAGCAAGAAAACCAGTCAGCTTGGACTCTGAAGATTGATAAGGTAGGTGGGGGCTGTAATACATTTTAAATGACATAAAAGTTTATATTTCATCCTAGAAAAAATAGGAATCTCTTGGACTTTAATTGTGGGGCAACATAGTCAGATCTATGTTTTAGGTAAAATCTCCTCAGCAATATGAAAAGGACATTGGAGTGGAGAGAAATTCAAGGCAGAAAGACCAGCTAGGAGGTTGTTTCACTGGTTCATTAGAGAAATATGAACTAGGCTTGTGGTTGTGTGAATGGAAGAAAGAAACACATGTAAGAGATGTGGAGGTAGAAATAATAAGATTTGTTGACTGAGTGAATATGTAGGGTGAAGACAAGAGTCAAGGATGACAGTAAAGCCGTTAGGATGATAGCACCCTTGAAAGAAAGAGCAAAGTTTTTTTGGGAAAGATAATATAATATAATATATATATGATATATTATAATATAATTTTCAATGAAGAACATTACCAGTTCATGCTTATCCTCTGTGACTCATTCCATCTTATCCAAAATGAAAAAGGGACAGGTATGTTTGTTGGTACTTCCTGCAACCATAATCTGGGAAGAAGGGGGAAAGCAGAGTTCCATTGTTACCCATGCAGCTAATATTTTGAATTCTAATTCTTGAGTCCTAGTTAGGTTATAACTATCTGTTGCAGGGTATGGGATGTGGAGAATCTTTCATAATAGTAAGGAAGTTAGAAGGAGGAAGGCTGATAATAAGTGAAAGTTAGTTGTGGCTAGGGCAAATCCATCAATGATTATTGAACGGAGGGTGAGTTTAGAGATCATTAATCTGGTGGACTAGAGGAAAGTATTCAGCAGTGTATAGGGGAGCCAATTGGAGGGAGATTCCTCTTTTGTCTTCTAGTATAGCTAGTACAGAAGTCACAGATCATTCACCATGTGTTTAGACAGATGAGGAAACTATGGTTATTTCTACTACTACTCAAGAGAGTAGGCAAATGTAGTCAAGCAAATGGTACTAATAACAGGGTAAAAGGTTACTCTCAGGTTACCCAGTATCTAGCACACACACCAAGTACCTAATAAATGTTTTGTTTTTTTTAAAATAAATTGAATTGCAAGTCAGGCAACAGGGAAAATGTTTGCAACAAATTTTTTCTGATAAGAGTCTCATTTCTAAGATATATAAAAATTGATTTAAATGTGTAAGATTAAAAGCCATTTTTCCCATTTCAAGGAGAAGTTTTTAAAGGAAAACATCTGAGCCATCAAAGTCAATAAAAATGCTCTAAATCACTAATACTAGAGAAATGAAAGTTAAAGCTACTTTAAGGTTCTACCTCAAATTACCAGTCGGGCAAAGATGATAAAGAGGAAAATGAAAAACACTAGAAGACCTGTGGGAAAATAGGTACATGGGTACATTGTTGATGGAGTCATGGATTGGTATAACTATTATGGAAAAAAATTTGCAATTATTCCCATAAGATTACCAAATAGTGCATATCCTTGGATTCAGCTACATCACTACCAAGACTATATCCCAAATAAATAAATAAAAAAGATAAAGTACTGAGGTACAAAATTACTTATAGACATGCTTTTCATGTTAGGTAAAAACTGGAAACTAATATGGGAAGATGAAATAAATAGTGTTATATGAATATAATTGAACATCATTATGCTATTAAAATGGCAAAATGTGTAATTTCAGAGGACACTTGAAAAATCTTTTGAACTGATATATAGCAAAGTGAGCTGAATCAGGAAAACTAAATGTAATAATAACATTGTTGCCAAAAATACCTTGGAAGTATTTAGAACTCTGATCAACACAATGATAAGCAATAATTTCAAAAGAATGAAAATGAAATGCTTAATTCTCCTCTTGAAAGAGGTGATGGATTTAAAATATTAAAAGATAAATCTTATACATGTCTAATATGGGGTTTTTAGATCAGAATATGTCACTATAATGGATTTAAAAAAAAAAACTTAGAGAGAGGGACTTTGGGACATATTGATTAAAGCCCTTTTATTTTAAAAATGAAAATAATTACAAGCCATTTTTTATAGTTGTAGTAGTGGGGAGTTAAGAGAGGATTGCAGTCTGCATTTAAATAAAAACTAATTTATTTTAAATATTTTAATTCTTCATGTAAATAAAAATACAATTCATTAAACTTTGGGGCATTTTCTGTTTTTATAGCAATGAAAAACATGAAAATAGGAGAAAGCATTATTAATATAAAATAAAGTTTTGATCAATACACTTCAATAACATCTCCTTTTTGACTCTCTATATTCTTTTGGTTTCCATGATAATACTCTATTCTTCTACCTGTCTGACCATAGTTTCCTTTTTTTTAAAACTGGACTTAGTTGTAACTAACTGCCAGAAGATGACGTTGTGAGCTTTAAAAAGTTGGAAGATTTGAATTTACCATCAGCAATGGAAGTATTTTCCTTGGAATAGTAGTGTATGAAATCAGCATCTGGATAGGGAGCTTACAAACTAAGCACGCAAGGGACATTAAAAGAGTATTGATGCTCTGAGCCTATCAGACAGCCACATCCAGTTTGCTAGCTTCTCATGGACTTAAAGGAATTCATGAACCTTCCACAATGGGATAAAAGGACTTCCAGTAACTAGAGGTTGTGAATTACCATCTTGCCAGTCACGTATACTCTCTAAACTTGATCTCAATTTCCCAATGAGCTCTTTGTGAAATTGTGATAAAGTCTACCTCAGATTTTGGGGGGATTATTTCTGCAAAAACTGCCCTTTGTTATACTTGCTTAGTAAATATGTCCTTTTAAAAGCTTATTAACTCTGACCAATTTATAGTCAAGGAAACTCATATCATATCAAGGCTTGTGTGCAGTGCTACTAAAAACAAACAAAAAAAGGGGAAAATTCCATAATCCATCAAACAGCCTTAGAAGACTAGAAGTAGGAAAAGCAGTTCTCTTTAGCAACCTGACTTGCCATTGAAAATTGGAGTCAAGAAAAGGGGTATGTCAAGATAAAATTTAAATTCAGTCTCTTATAAAACAATCAAGATTCATGCTTTTTGTTTTAATCTGTCTTCAGTAATATTAGGAAACAGTATTTCTAAAATAGATTGTACTTGCCAGTTTCTCACAGTATTCTCTATAACAGTGTTTTTATAATCTCTATAGGATTTCATTATGAAACATGTAAGACAAATTTTATAGATTTCTCATAGATATAGTACTGATCAATTCAGACTTTTCTGTTCAAAGATCTTCAGTGATTTCTCATTGGCAACTGGCCAAAATAAGAATTCCTTAGTCTGGCATTTGAGACCCTCCACCATAAAACTTCATCTTATCTTTCCAATCTTATGTTATCTTTCTCTCCTTCAAATATTTTATATTCTAGTTAAATATGACTATATATTCCTTGATTTCATGTTGGCCTTCAAATCTCTTTATTTACAGAAGCCTTTCTCCATCATTCCTTTAATTCTCTCTATCTAAAAGTTATTCATTCTTCCTCAAAATGCTTCTTACCTCAGTAGTACGCTTAAAATCATATGTATGCATTTTTATTCATAGCTATATATGGACATATGATATCCACATATGAAATTGACATAAATCACCCATATTAGTAAGGCAAATGATTTGCGATATTTTCACTGTTGGAGGGACAGCAGGTCTATTGTAATATTGGGCACTTAATCATATTCTAACTTGAATTATTTATAAACATAACAACTTACATTTACCTTTCATAATTCACTTATTTCTTAGCTATAAAGAATATTTTAAAAATAACCAGTTTATTTTTTTAAAAAAATCTTATGTCTGTCAATAAAAAGTTATTATAATAAATAAAAATTTAAAAAATTAAAAAAATCAAAATGTAATCATAAACATTTGTCATAATAACATTTTTATCATTACAAAAAAAAGTCTTATGGCTTTTTAAATATCAGACATTTTCTTATGTAATTACTCATATTGAATTCTCTTATTTACAACAAAGAAAAACAAAGCAGAAACGTCTGACAATATGACTACTTCTGACTGGATATATCACAATCCACCCCTATAATTTTCTGCTCCTCTACTCAAGAGGAAAGTGCACTTTATAATTCAGTTCCTAAGATTGGTCATTGAACTTAATATGAGTTTGGCTTCTTTGCTTTTTGGGGGGAATCAGGGTTAAGTGATTTGCCGAAGGTCACATGGCTAGTAAATGTATGAGGCTAGATTTAAACTTAGAGTTGTCCCAGAGTTTGGTGCTTCTTAATGCTATTTTAATTTTTTTATTGTAGTAACTTTCATTGATTTCTTTCTTTTCTGTGCTACAGAAGACGGATGAACCTGATATAGGTAGGAAGCAAGAGGAATCAGAGCTTGTTTTCTTTAAAGGCCTGGACATCAAGATGCAGGTTCTTGGTGCAATCTTACATTGCAGTTCACCCAAACATCTGGAAGATAAATTTTACATTACACTATATACATTACATGAACATTTAAAACATTTCAACATCAAAGATTGTGCTGCTTGTGTTATTCAATGAATGTAATAGTAATGCCTTCTCATTTATATTTCTGCCTTGAAATTTTGGATAAAAGAAGTTTATAATAGTTTTACTTTTTTTGTCTCAAAAAAAAATAAGAGTTAAGCTCTATCCAAGGCTCCTTCAGACTATTAGTCTCCCAGCTTTGAAATTCTATCAATTTATAAGTTGGCTGGTAATAATATGAATATTATTACTATTAATGTTATCATAGTTTTCCACTTGGCTGCTTCCCTGGACTTCTAGGAGACATAATAGAATCATCCTGACTCTAAGTCCAATATTACTTAGTTGCCCCCTAAGTGGTACCTTATGTTTATAAAGCTCTCCAGTTCAGAAAAGCCTTTTGTAAATATCATCTCATTTTGCTCTTACAAAAGTTGTGTCTTTTTTAACTCTTTTTTTTACTTGTAAGTGGAAAATCCTTTTGTGTATGGTGGAGTTAGGAAGAAATGAGTTTAAATCTGGATACTTACTAGCTGTAATATAGAGTTAGCTTTCTGGAAGTTCTCAGGATGGGCCTTGGTCTCATCAGGATAGTCACCACGAGGATGGTCATGAATAGAGTCTAAAGTCTTTATTGTCTCCTTCACAGTCTGTTCACTCTAACTGACTGATGCTGTCCCCAGTTCTTTCAGCCCTTAAAAATCCTACTACAATTACATCATTACAGCATACTGAGTATGTGTGAACTAGAGAACCATTACATCATTATACTAAATACTAAGTATATGTGAATTAGAGAAACATCATCTCATCAATCACACTGAGTTAAAACCTTGTTGTAAGTATCCTTGTTTCAAGTATACTTCTCCAGAGTTCCAGGTCTCTATATCTCCCACTTTCTTTTGTTTTAGAACATAGGTGCTCACACCCTCCCTGACTTCTCAGGAAGGGAAGTGAAAACACCAAAAGAGAGATGATCATAACCTCCAGGACTTCTCAGGGAGGTGAGAACACCAAATCAAATGTTGTTAGCAGATTTCCTCTGCAATGAAGAGTCTTACTTGAAAGAGGTACACATAAATTCATTAGCATGGGAGGTATTACACAGGCTACCAGTGATGTAACAAACAATATGAATCAACATAAGGAATTATACATGTTATATATGTCCATAAGTCCTAGAAGGAGAATATATAAATAACAATCATATATGTACTTCCTTCAGCAGCTAAGAGATAGTTCAAAACAAATCTACTGTCCATTACTTCTTATGTCAGAGAATTCAATGACTCCTGCAAGTTTTGAAGTCCTGCAACAGTCTCATTATGTGTCAAGGAACCCAATGATTCCTGCAGATTTTGAAGCTCTGCAGTAGTCTCATTAACAATTTTTTGTGTTCATTGTCATGCTTTTTATGTGGCACATGTAGTCAGAGATGGAGCCATCTGATGTTTCTTGGGTCTTTTCCTGTGTTTCAAGGGTCTTCTCTTTTTCTGTCTTTCTCCAATGGACAAGGCAAAAATGGCTTGTTGGCACCCATCTGATTCCTTCTCCATCTATAGAGATACAAGCAAACCCTCTCCCCCAAGAAGTTAACCTATCTGGTCCCTTCCATTCACCTTTTCTGGATCTCTCCACATCACCTGGTCATTATCTAAAGATAGTGGAGCTGCTCACATGGACACTGCCCTTCTGGTAGGTTATAAAACCTGTTTGCCAGAGCCAGGGCATCTTTATCAAAAATCAAGACATTAATTGTATAAAGAGCTAAATTTAGAAGTTCTCTAGGGGTATATGTAGACATGCTTCTAATATTTGTTCCTCAGGTGCACACCCCAAGATATCATCCATGTAATGTAACAGCATAACTTTTGGAAATGCTTTTCTTACTGGAGTAAGAGCAGCAGCTACATATATTCGACACATAGTAGGGCTATTTTTCATTCACTGTGGCAAAATGGCCCATTCATATCTTTAATAAAGCTCAGCTCTAAATTAACGCTGGGTACTGAAAAGGCAAATCTTTTCATATCCTCCTTATTTAGAGGGATAGAATAGAAACAATCCTTAATGTTTATGACTCAAAGAGGCCATTCTCAAGGCAACTGAGTAGGAGATGGAAGTCTATTTATTTATTTACTTTTCTTAAATAAGTCAACATCCTCCATTATCCAGATTTCCTTTAGAACAAATACAGGGGAATTCCAAGGACTTAGAGAAGGTTGTAAATGTCCTTGATCAAGTTGCTCTTGTACTATATCTAATAAGGCCAGAATTTTTTCACTTGTTAAGGGCCATTATTCCACCCACAACAGTATATTAGTTTTCCATTGAATGGGAACCAATGAGAGTGCAGGCAGGCATTCAACAGCAGCCTTGCCTGAAAAGGTGGAGTACTCATTTGTAATCCTAACTGTTGTAAGATGTCTCTTCTCCATAGATTAATGAGGATTTTTTCTTTTCTTTTCTTTTTGTTTTCATTTTTTAAAAAATAATTATAACTTTTTATTGAAAGAACCCATGCCAGGGTCATTTTTTACAACATTATCCCTTGCACTCACTTGTGTTCCGGTTTTTCCCCTCCTTCCCTCCACCCACCTCCGCCAGATGGCAAGCAGTCCTATACATGTTAATTATGTCACAGTATATCCTAGATACAATATATATGTGCAGAACTGAACAGTTCTCTTGTTGTATAGGAAGAATTGGATTCAGAAGGTAAAAATAACCCAGGAAGAAAAACAAAAATGCAAACAGTTTACATTCATTTCTCAGTGTACTTTCTTTGGGTGTTGTTGCTTCTTTCCCACCTTGATCAATTGAACCTGAGTTAGATCTTCTCTTTGTCAAAGAAATTCACTTCCATCAGAATACATCCTCATACAGTATCGTTGTTGAAGTATATAATGATCCCTTGGTTCTGCTCATTTCACTCAGCATCAGTTCATGTAAGTCTCTCCAAGCCTCTCTGTATTTATCCTCCTGGTCATTTCTTACAGAACAATAATATTCCATAACATTCATATAACACAGTTTACCCAACCATTCTCCAATTGATGGGCATTCATTAATTTTCCAGTTTCTAGCCATTACAAAAAGGGCTGCTACAAATATTTTGGCACATATAGGTCCCTTTCCCTTCTTTAGTATTTCTTTGGGGTATAAGCCCAGTAGAAACAATGCTGGATCAAAAGGTATGCACAGTTTGATAACTTTTTGGGCATAATTCCAGATTGCTCTCCAGAATGGTTGGATTCGCTCACAGCTCCACCAACAATGCATCAGTGTTCCAGTTTTCCCACATCCTCTCCAACATTCATCATTATTTTTTCCTGTCATCTTAGCCAATCTGACAGGTATGTAGTGGTATCTCAGAGTTGTCTTAATTTGCATTTCTCTGATAAATAGTGATTTGGAACACTCTTTCATATGAGTGAAAATACTTTCAATTTCATCATTTGAAAATTGCCTGTTCATATCCTTTGACCATTTATCAATTGGAGAATGGGTTGATTTCTTATAAAGTAGAGTCAATTCTCTATATATTTTGGAAATGAGGCCTTTATCAGAACCTTTAATTGTGAAGATGTTTTCCCAGTTTGTTGCTCCCCTTCTAATCTGGTTTGCATTAGTTTTGTTTGTACAAAGGATTTTTAATTTGATGTAATCAAAATTTTCTATTTTGTGATCAATAATGATCTCTAGTGATGAGGATATTTTCTCTTACAAAAGGAACAAACTCCTGTTTCACCTTCAAATATTCATCTCAAAAGGGTAGCACTAACTTCAGCTGCTATTGATCCTTTTATGCCAGATATATGTATCTGCCTTAATCTTTGGCAAATGACTAGGCCAATTGGCATCTCTAATGACTGTACGATCTGCACCTGTGTCTACCAATCCTTTCAATGGTATGGCATTTACATAGATAGTGAGCATAGGATGGTCATATGTAACAGCTGCAGTCCAGAATATTCCTGGATTCTGTTGCTGGGAGTCAAAATCTGGGTAAATATCATCAGATTGTCCATTAGGAGTCTGAAGCAGTAAACCTGATGCTACTACTTCTCCTGGTTGATAAGTCACACATTGTCTACCTGTATTGTAACTGGGATATTAGCTACATATTCCCTAGTTTCCCACATCAGTGTATGGATGGACACTGTTTTGTAAGTACTCTCAGGAGGTGAAATGGTCAAGCCTACTGTGCCTGGAGACAAAGGATTCATAGGCCAAACAGGGACAGATTTCATCCTCTTCAGAGGATAGCTCAGTAGTCCCAGCTGCATACAACTCTTTTCTCCCCAATTGTAATACCTTTCCCCAATCAGATTGCTTCTTGAATGATTGATCATGTTGGAGTACTGAACTTCTAAAGACTCTCTAGGTATAACATCAGCTACCATCATGCCACAAATGATTTTTGCCTGGTGCCCTGAAGCCAAGCCCCGCTTCCCATTTCCCTGAGTCAATTTACATTCTGATGTCTAATGGAAGCCTTTGTTGCATTTTGGACATGGGGATTTGGGTCCTGTTCTCCCACTCTGTCTTCTCTGCCAACATTGGACTTTCAGGTACCCCACTCTACCACACTGAAAGCATTGATGAGTCTCTCTGGAAGTCCCTTGCCAAAAGGGACCCTGTCTTCCCATGTTTGGATCTTGGGAAGTCTGCATCATAGCCTGGATATAAAAGGTATTGGTGCCCACTGTGGCACAGAATCTTTTGATCTCTTCTAAGGAAGCATCCTTGTGTAGTCCTAGTATAATTCTTCTACAAACCTCATTAGCATTTTCTCTAACAAGTTGTCTTATCATAATTTCTGTTGCTGCATTTTCACTGATAGTTTGTATGACAGCTGTCTGCAGATGTCTCATGAAATCAGCAAAGGGGTCATTGGACCTTGCCCTAATTTTGTGAAGGCTTCTCCTCTATCTTGTCTTCTTGGGAGGGTGTCCTATGTTTTGATAGCAACAGAAGCAATTTGCTCATATGCTGCTACAGGGTAATTAATCTGTGCTAAAGTGTCTGCATAAGGACTTGCTAGGTGATCAAAGGTGACTGGTATATTAACTACAGGTTGCTTATTTCATTGGGCTTGTATTCTACAGAGTTCACTATCCTCAGAAAGCCACAACAAGTTTTGTCCAGGTTCTAAACATGTCCTTGCTATAGACTTCCAATCACCAGGGGTTAAAATTTCATAAGCCAAATTCTCTAATACCATCTTAACATAAGATGATGTGGATCCATAAAGAATGCAAACCTTTTTCAGATCTTTGATAATTTCCAGATTAAAAAAGAGTGTATCTTCTTTTTTCTTGACCTGAAGAGTCAAACTCTTGAATCACAAGATATGCTTCTATTTTCAAATTAGATGTATCCTGTCCTTCCTCTTTAGTTTTAACTAGTGCCTTTTGTAATTGTGTCATAGGGGGTGGACAAAGCTACTTCATGGATGGTGCTGGTAGTGTCACTGCCCTTCCCATTCCTCCTCTTCCCTCCACGGAGGAAGGTGAAATTGAAGGGGGAGGGTCATGAGATGGTGAATGCCCTAAGGGGTTCTGCTGAGAAGAACCACACTCCTTAATTTCATCAGCATTGTACTTAATTCCTTTCTTGTCCAATTCTTCATGCTTTTCAGCTTCTTTGTCAGTACCATCACCCTCCTGCTCTTTCTCCTTTTTCCTTATTTTAAAACTTGTGGGATTCCTTCAACCCAATTGTATTATGTTGTATATATAGAATGTTTCCTCAGGAATTGAATCAGGACCATTATTATTGTAATATTCAATTAGTTGCTTTCCCACTAGTTTCCACTTATTTGACTCTAATTTTTCTTCCTTAGAGAACCAAGGAGATGAGCAGTCTCATATTTTTTGAGTCCAATGATTTGCTCCCAAGTTACCAACAAACGTTGCTTCTTTATTAACCTAACTATGATTGCTACACACTTCCCTTGGGGTGGGGAAGGATCTTTTCTTAATTTGTCCCTTTTCAGCTAAAAAATGAAAGTGATTAGTTTACTCACCCTATTTCTATGTCACAGGAACTTCTCCACTGATCTTAGGATTGTATCAGTTGAACTGCTGAGCGTAGGTTCTTATGTCCAGAACCTCAAAATGTAGTGTGTTTCTATCAGTGTCCCATGTTTAGGGTACCAAAATGTAATGTCCGGGCTAGCTTTCTGGAGGTCTTCCAGATGGGCCGTGGTCTCAGCAGGATAATCACCATGAGGATGGTCAGGAATAGAGTCTAAAGTCTTTATTGTCTTCTTCACAGTCTGTTCACTCTGACTGACTGACCCTGACCCCAGTTCTCTCAGCCCTTAAATATTCTACTACAATTATATTATTACAGCATACTGAGTATATGTGAACTAGAGAAACATTACATCTTTATACTAAATACTAAGTATATGTGAACAGCCCCACATCCTGCAATCACTGCAATATCACACTGAATTAACACCTTGTTATAAGTATCCTTGTTTCAAGTATACTCCAGCGTTTTGGTCCTCTACAACTAGCTATGCTATATAGGGCAAGTCTATTTAACTGTTATCTGCCTCAGTTTCTTCAGTTGTAAAATGGGGATAATAAAACCACCTACATCTCATGGTTGCTGTGAGAATGGAATAAAATAATATTTGAAAAGTACTTAACACAGTGTTTGGCACATAATAACCATTTAATAAATGCTTGTTTTGTTTTCTTCCTTCCATGATGCACAATCATAAATGTATATATTTTCTATTTCTTAGGATTCATTTGGAAAAGAATGTCTGGCAAAAAGACACTGACTGATTCTAATTCAATAAATAGTAACAAGAAAATTCATAAATAAAATTTTCTTCAGAATAGTTTTTTTTAAGAAATAATTTTTAATAGTATAAGGAATAGGTGACAAGATATGAAAATGTTCATCTTATCCTAGGATTTAGAGTTGAGGGGAACCTTAGAAAGTATTATGTGATTAAACCTCTTCATTTTATAGATGAGTAAACTGAAGCTGAGAGCTGGAGTAGCCCTAGGTCATTCAGGTAGTCAGTGGCACTGCATTGATTCAAGCCCAGGTTCACTAATTTCAGAGGGGGCACTTTTCCCATCATGCTCTGCTTACCAATGATAAAGCAGAGAAAGGGAAATTGTCTGAATTGCCTCTTATGATAAAATAAAAAGATAAGAGAACTCATCTGAAAATGCATGCAATATTTTACATCTATAGCTTCCCACCAACTGTCTATTTAAAAAACAAATAGAACAAATCTATTTTCTCTCTATTCTATCCCCAGCCCATTGAAAAAAAAAAGAAAATAAAACCACATTTCTTATAACAAAGAGATGTAACCAAGCAAAACAAATTCTCCCAATGGCCCTGTGATCATTGTTTTCAAAGCTTTCAAAGTTGTTTATTTTTTAGTGTTGTTTTTGTATATTGTACTCCAGGTTATCTGACACTTTGTGACCTCTTTTTGGGCTTTTGTTAGCAAAGATACTGGTTTGCTATTTCCTTTTCCAGCTCATTTTACAGTTGAGGAACTGAAGCAAGCAGGGTTAAGTGACTTGACTAAGGTCACATATCTAATATAAGTCTCAAGTTGAATTCATAAAGATGTGTCTTTGGGATTCCAAGCTCAGTACTTAATCCACTACACTATTTAGCTGCTCATTTTACAAATGAGAAAACAAATTTAAATAATTTGCCCTAGGTCGCACAGCTAATAAATATCTGAGGTGGTATTTGAACTCACAAAGAGAGATCTTCCTGATTCCAAGCCTTGTGCTCTATCCACTGTATAATTCAACTTCTCTTTCATAGCTTATCAGTTTATAAAAGTTCACCAAACTTTCTTTGCATGTATATTACTACACCCTTTATTTTCCTTTACAGAAAAAAGGTGGCAGATAAGAAATTATGAAGGCCCACATTCAAATTTTGCGTCTCACCTTAGAGGTGTTTCTATAGACAAGCCAGTATTTAGTTTCTTCATCTATAAAATGAGGGTAAATCTTTAAAATAATTATGGTGTACCTATTTTATTAAGGGTGTTGTGAGGGCCAAATAAAACAAAGCATGCAAAACATTTTTACAAACTTTAAAACACTATGTAGGTGTCAATTGTTGTAAAAATGGATGGTTGTTTTAGGAGGGAGGTCAGTGTTGTATATTTGTAAGCCTATCTGGAAAATCCATCTACATCTTGCTATTTTTGCTATAGATTTAAAACCTCCTCAGCCCCACATCCTGCAAGATTCAGCCTCTCTCTAATATAGATGAGACAAATAGATATCTTTCCACTGATGAATTTTAAAAATACAGTAGTTGCTTCATTTTTTTTTTCATACAAACTACAAATATCACATAATTTTACTGGGATGTACTCCAGTTAGTAGCTTATGTGTTCTTACAATCAACTGGATATTTTTGAAAGAGAGACAGTGCCAAACTCCACATTCTCATTTTAGGCTGCAAATTAAGAGGAAATAACTATAAACATAGTGCTTGATTCATAAAAATAAACAACACATACACACTTGTGCTGCAGATGTTATACCCTGAAGTGTGCCCTGAATTATTTCCAGCTAAATAAAAAGAGCAGAAGCACATGGCTATATAGTAAAATGGAGTGTGGATTACACTGGAATGCACTCTATGTATAAATAAGATGAGAGACTTGCTAAGTGTCCCTCTATAATCACAAACACCAAAATGTATAGATATCACTATTTTGGATTACCAACCAGTCACTGGTAACCTCCAGAAAGCTGACTGAAGAGATGATTTTCAGTGGTACAATGCGCTTTTACCTCCATCAGAGCCCGAGGCAGAATAGCAAAAGAGATGAATTTGCCATTGTTGACCTCCCACCTCCCTTTTTGCACCTTTTCTCACTAGGAGGTGACCCCACTTTCCTGTCTCTTAGGAAGCTCTGGCTACCAAAATTCTTGCACTATAGCAATTCACCTGAATCTGACTTCCTCAGAAATATGCCCCATACTACATCCTACAAAATTAGGTACCTACTCTCAGTCCAAAATTCTACTCCCTAAATCATTGCTGATTTTAGCTACCGAGAAGAGATTTTGGTGAATTATTGACATGGACATTAATGACTGATAGGTATAAATCTGCTAGTGGATACTTATAGATTCTAAGAGGAAGTTTTTTTCTTTTAAAGTCAATTCTAATTTCTAATTTCTAATTATTGAAATAGACAATGAGAGGTTTTATTTTTGTGTATAAGGCAGGCTTTCATCAGAACAGAAATCTGTAATTGAGGGCTCCTCAATTCAAAGTGTGTGGGTGAGTGAGATTGTGTGATATATTATACATAGATCAATAGATAGATTGATAGATTGGTCTTTCTCACAACTAGTCTATAGGATTCAGCATATGATAGGGAATAAAGGACTATTTAACTTTAGGTTAGTTCCTAATTGTTGGGTGTCAGGCATTATCCTACTTAAAATTGGTTCTATTTTTCTGAAGCATTCAGAGACCCTGTTTCACATGCTGAATTTGTTTAAGATTTATTCTCTACCTACTTACAAAGTGACTAGAGGCAGGCAGCTTACATATTAAAGCACAGTGAGAGAGTAGCGATTTAAAGATGAAACAGAAGTGAGTCCATCTGAAAGAAGCATAAGGAGTAGATGCTTTCAGAAGTTGGAGCTGAATATTTGGGCAATAAATTTAGTTCTAAGTTTTCTGGAAGCCCAGGCAAAAATCGTTGTTGCATTAGTTTTCCTTTTTGACAATATAATCTCCCCCCATTCTCATCAGTTGCCCTCTCCTCTACATATACATATATACATATATATATATACATATATATATGTGTGTGTGTGTATATATATATATATATATATATATATATATATATATATATATATACACACCTCTGGCCTCTCACCAATTCATATGTAGAGATAAATTCTTTCCTGGAACTAAATGTGAGTAGGAATTTATCACATGAATCCTTCTATAACAGGATACTAAGGGGTAATGAGGGCAATACTTTCCAACACAGCTTTACAAAAGATACAGAATCTGTCCAACCAGCCAGTTCTTGCATTGACTCTCTATAAAGGCAGAGGGCATAATATTAAATCATAATTCAAAGAATGAAGACATTTTTGTGAGAGACTGATATAATGGGGTCTGAGTACTTTGCTTTCTGATGGTTGTAATGTAGGGAGAAAACTTGGAGAAGCTAGATGGATGGATAGTTAACATGTCCATTAGACTGTCTTTCAAATATCAGATTCTTAGACAGCCGCTGGATCTTGTTCAATTCAAAATCATATCCTTTAATAAGCATCTGGAGTGCAGATTGTGTGTCTGTCTGTATATGTGTGTATGTATCTATGTCTGTGCTTGTGCAATATACATACATATATTACATACACACACATACACACACACACTTGCTTAAAGTGAGAGTCATTAGTTTTATCATGTCTCTGTTCTACATCTATAACTTCCCTTTGCTACAACCCACTGCCTTCTTAAAAGTTTGTATGTTTATAGTTCTATTCAAAAGCTTTGGCTTTCAGACAAGGAATAGAAAGGAAAACTGTGAGGGCAGAATAATTTTAATTATGTTGATAAAGAGCAACATATTTTAGAATAAAGACTACAGAAAAGACAATTATAATTTCTGGTTTGAACTAGCCAACATTCCAATAATTCCTATCTTAATACTAGAAAAGATCCTAAAAAATAAAGATCTCTCTCTCCCAAACTCTTTTTTAAGGATTGTATAATATTATCCAGTACCAAAAACACAAGTGTGTAATTGGTATGTCCTATAAGGATATTTAGGGGACTTGAGGCTGTGGGATGGCCTTTTCTGAAGAAAATATGAGAATTTGCATTTGATAACAGATAGTCTTGGTTTCCTGTCAGTTGGTACAGGACCCTTATATTTAGTCTAAATATTCAAGTTGGAATTTTAAGTCATCTTTCACTCATACATATCTTATTGAAGGTATGGATTTATAGGAAGGATAAATTCTGTTGGATTCTAGCAAGGATGATAGTTGATTGGCTTTGACATGCCAAGAAAAGCACCACCATCTGTGGGATGTTCACCTCATAGGTCTTTGGCAGCAATGCAACTTGGGTCTGGATGGTTCTTGCTTATAGAATATGGGTTTGAGTGGAACTCTGGGGTTTGCAGTTCAGAGAGACAAACTTTCAATCCTTTCCTTTCAACTCTGACAGTGATTTGGATTATTGGAATCTTTGAACTGGAAGGCAGGTTTGAGTCACTCCTGGGAGTTTTGAAAAAAAGACCTTCATGGTCTTTGAGGAGAAAGACTAAGAAGAAGGAATGTGAATTTGATACCCTCAGTCCCACCAAGTTCTTAATAAACTGAGCTTGAAAGCATTGGAGGTAAAGGGAAAACAACACAGAAAATTAAATTGGAAGGTAAAAATGGAGGACTGTGTGTAGCAAAGAAAGTAGAAACTGAAGTAGGCTATTGAAGGAAAGAGGAAAGAAGTAAAAAAGGCATTTATTAAAGACTTACTATGTGCTAAGAATTATGTTAATCTCAATTCATAAAGTCTCAATTGATCCTTGCCATAATTGTAGGATGCAGATGATATAATTATATTCAATTTATAACTGAAGAAACTGAGTTAATGACTTATCCAGGGTCTTTTTGACCACAGGTCCAGGTGCTCTATTTATCATATCACCTAGCTAGCTGTGCAGGAACAATTGAGTGGGCTGTAAACTACAGATTATAGTCATGTTTTCAAATATTGAGGGAAATTTCAAAAGAAAAGCTTTGTTATTTCTCTAATTATCTCTCCTCATGCCTTCTTTCCATTCTCCATCTGCTTCCCAGCCTACTTTCAACTCCATGGTATAAGATGCCCCTCCCAGGAAAGCTAATAATAATCTTATTATCATGTGCAGCTAACTCAAGGCTTGGATACCCCTCCCTCAGCCTCTTTTTTCCCTCTAATCAGAGGGTCAGAAGGTAAAGTAATAATTTTTTTTCCAAAGCTTTTCTTTATAGAAAACAGAAATTGAACTTCCAGGTCTCTCTACTCTATCTGCAGTCCAGTCTGGGTTCATTTGTATAACAAGATGCCCCCATTCCCACTGGTTTCTAGTTTCCTTTTGTGTTGTTCTGCAATGTGTCATAAAGTTATTTATTTATTTATTTTTTCTTTAGCCTCTCCAAGACTATGAACCTCTGTAAAAGGATAATGTTTTAATCTCTTCAAATGACTAGTGAACTTTCCCAAGATTTGCTGAGCATAGTAAATACTTAACTGGTGGTAGAGAATAAGGATATTGTTCTGTCACAATTTCAGTTAGTTAATCAACCAACAGAGTCAACTTAGGTATTAAGGAATTTTCTTTCTTTCTTCACTTCTCTCCTCCATTGACAATTGTATGACAGAAACTGAGTCAGTAGCAGTACACAAACACTCCCATCCAGGAGCAGAAGACATGGCAAAAAAGACATGCTGAGAACAATACCCTCTAAATATAGAAAGATATCTGTGATGGAAACAGCATCAATGAGTGTGATCCCTCCACAATAAAGAAGAGTTGGCTATATTTTCTAATAAATTTTGGAGCCACACAAAGGCACTTCATAAGCCTCTACAAAGAGAGAAAAAGACTTCCAGTGACCAGGAGATATGTTTTTCCTAACCCATATGTATCCTTTACAGATATGCACCTTACTACCTTTGTACTTTAAATTTGAACTTGTTTTTCCCAGGGACTTTTTGTGCACAAAGCAAGTATGTGTCACTAGATTGAGAAGGATATTTTGTTTCAACTTTTCTTGTACACTTTTATTAGTAAATACATTTTCTAAAGGCTAATTGAGACTATAGTCTGATAATTAATGGGAGCAACCAGTGGGAAGGATTTGGGGTTCGGTGCTACGTAACAATAACAATAGCTAGTATTTATATAAGATTTTAAGGTTTGTAAAGTGCTTTGCATATATCATCCCCTATGATTCTTCAAAGAACTCTTTTGGGGTAGGTGCTATAATTTCTCCAATTTTACAGATAGGAACACTGATTTTTGGAGGTGATCATTTTCTTAGGGTAGTGGGTCTGCTTTATTCAGATATGAATAATCATCCTGAGAATGGCCTTGAAAAAAGCTGCTCCTATTTTAGAATATGGGTGCTTAAACTTTTCTGTGCCATAGACCTCTTTAATACTCTAATACACCTTATAGACCTTTTTCCAGAAGATGTTTTAAATGCCTAAAATGCACAGAATTATAAATGCTAACAATCATATTGAAATGCAGTTATCAAAATATTTTTAAAATGAATTTAGAGAACTCAAGTTAAAAAAACCCTATGTTAGAGGATGGAGGAAAAGAACATTGCTAATTTAAGTTTCTTGCAAAAATAATAAAGAAACAAAAAAACAAACTATAGAATTTTTGGTATGCAAATATGCGATAATAAATTGCTCAGCTTCAAAGAAAACCATTAGCTTAACACTCAAGCAAAAAGGGTTACTATAAACTATACTTAGTGCAATTTTTTTTTTAAATTTAGGAAAGACGTCTTCCCTTATGGTACTTGAATGTATAGTTTCAATTTGCAATAATTAATAAATGCAGGGGAAGGATCCAACATTTAATCTCACTTTTAAAGTTAGTTCCTTAGGAGATAGAGCCAAGGTGGTAGAGTAAAGGCAAGGAGTTAGCCAAGCTTTGCCCCAAATCCCTCCAAAAACCTTTACATGATGACTCTAAACTAATTTTAGCATATCAGAAATCACACAAAGACAAAGTGGAACAATTTTCCAGTTGAAGACAACTTAGAAGGTTAGCAGGATAGATCTGTTACACCAGGATGGAACTGGAACAAAGTCCTGGCATAGGATTAGACAGCACAAGCTTGGCCCCAGGAAAGCAGGAACAGGTCTGAGGAGCTACTGCATTAGCAACAGCAGGAGAAGCAGTAGTTTCAGCAACAGTGGCAGTAACATTGATGGCAATGGCTTCCACAGGGTTTAGGGCACAGATAATCTCCAGGTTGCCAGGTGGACATTCGGGGTCACAGAATGTGGGCACTAGCACACTAGAACTTGCAGCTAGAGAGGATTTGGAACCATCTACACAGTTCTGGAGCAGTAAAGAGTTCTTGTTATCATTCACAGAATAGAGCATGGGCCAGGAGAATAGTAAACATACTTTTCTCCTTGGATCCTAACACCTTGCAAAAACTGAAAACCTACAAGTCCTCAGAAGGATTTTTTTTAAAACAAGTACACAAAATTAATGAAGCTTAGGACATTGAACCCTCTATCTTGGAAACAGAGTCCTACTTTAACAAAAAGTTAAAAGTTAGGTAATAGTCTGAGGAAATGAGCAAACAATAGAAAAAGATTCTGACCATAGAAAGTTGCTGTGGTAACAACGAAGATCAGTACACACTCAGAAGAAAGAACAAAGTCAAAGTTACAACATCTAAGGCCTCCAAGAAAATAATTGGTCTAAGGCCATGAAAGAGCTCACAAGGGATTTTGAAAATCAAGTTAGCAAAGTAGAGGAAAAAATGGGAAGAAGAATAAGAGTGATACAAAAGGAAATATAAAAAGCAAATGAGGAAAAGAATGACTTAAAAAGAAAAAATTGTTCAAATGCGAAAAGAACTACAAAAGCTCACCGAGGAAAATAGAGCTCAACAGAATTGAGCAAATGGAAGCTACTGACTAAAGAAATAAAAAAAAAATAAGACAAGCCAAAAGAATGAAAAAAATGTAAAAAATGTGAAATATCTCATTAGAAAACAACTGACTTGGAAAATAAATCCAGGAGAGATAATTTAAAAAATTATTGGTCTACCCAAAAGCCATGATCAAAAAAATAGCTTAGGCATCATCTTTTAAGAAAATTATCAAAGAAAATTGTTCCAAATATTCCAGAACTAGAAGGTAAAATAGAAATTTAAAAA
Source organism: Sarcophilus harrisii (assembly GCF_902635505.1). Taxonomy (NCBI): domain Eukaryota; kingdom Metazoa; phylum Chordata; class Mammalia; order Dasyuromorphia; family Dasyuridae; genus Sarcophilus; species Sarcophilus harrisii. Next base: position 205,067,585 of record NC_045429.1, read on the forward strand.
ATCTACTGATCACATCCTGAAAAAAATCCCAAGATGAAAACCCCCAGGAATATTATAGCCAAACCCCAAACTCCCAGGTCAAGATGAAAACATTAGAAGCATCCAGAAAGAAATAATTCAAATATAGTTGAGCCACAGTGAGGATGACACAAGATTTAGCAGCTTTATGTTAAAGGATTGGAGGTCTTAGAATATGATAATCTGGAGAGCAAAGGAGCTAAGATTACAACCAAGAATTATCTACCCAGCAAAACTGAAAAGAAAAGGTGGACATTCAGTGAAAGAGAGGACTTTCAGGCATTTGTAATGAAAAGACCAGAGCTGAATAGAAAATTTGACTTTCAAATACTGGATCAGGAGAAGTTTAAAGGGTTAATCAGTAAAGGGAATTCACAGGGGACTATAAATTCATCTGTTTACATTCCTACATGGGAAGATGAGAATTATAACTCAGAAACACTTTCTACTTATTAGGGCAATTAGAAAAAGTATATATAGACAGAGGGCACAGATGTGATTTGAATGTGAAGGGATAATATAAAAAAATAAAATTAAGGGATGAGAGAAAAATATACTGGAAGAATGGGAATAGGAGAAGTGGAAGGACACAAGTTACATACCATTAAATAAAGTCAAGAAAAAGATTTTAAAGTGGAGGAGAAGAAGGAGAATGAGTGAACCTCATTCTTATCAGAATTGATTCAAAGAGGAAATAACTTATATACTCAATGTGGGTATAGAAATATATCTTACCCTGCAGGAAAGTAGGAGGGGAAGGGGATAAGAGAAGAGAAGGAGATGATAGAAGAGAAGGCACATTAAGGGAGGGGGTGGTGAGAAGCCCCCCAAAATGTCCCTTTTGAGGAGGACAGAGAAAAAGAAGAGAGAAAATAGAATAAAGAGAAGGGAAATTCAGAATCAAAATTGTGAAAAGAATTTTGAAACAAGTTTCTCTGATGAATGTCTCATTTCTCAAATATATGGGGAACTGAGTCAAATATATATATATATATATATATATATATATATATATATATATATATATATATAAACATTCCCCAGTTGATAAATGATTGAAAGATATGATATATGTCCAAAGGACTAAAAAATCATGCATATCTTTTGACCTAACAATGCCATTACTAAGACATGTTTCCCAAAAGAGATTTAAAAAAGGAAAATAACCAATACATACAAAAATATTTATAGCAGCTCTTTTCTCAGGGCAAAAATTTGGTAATCGAGGAGATGCCCATCAATTGGAGAATGACTGAATAAATTGTGGTATGTAATTATGGTGAAATACTGTTGTTTTATAAGAAATGGTGAGCAGGAAGCTTTCAGAAAAACCTGGAAAAACACAATATGAATTGTACTATATACAAAACAATAGGAATGTTGTGGGATAATCAGCTGTGAATGACTTTGCTATTCTCAGCAATACAGTGATACAGGACTACTCTGAAGGACTTATGATAAAAATACCCAGAGAAATAATTGATTGTTTCTGAATACAGATTGAAACATACTTTTTAAAATTTTATTTTTCCTAGGGTTTTTTTTGAAGAGGGAATCTATGTTTTCTTTAGCAACATGACTTGATAGAAATGCTTTGCATAACTTCACATGTGTCTTCTCAAAGGGTAGAGGTGGGGAGGGATGAAGAGAGAGATTCTAGAACTCAAAGTTTTAAAAACAAATGTAAAAAACTTGTTTTACATGTAAGAGAAAATTGTGTGTGTATATACACATACATACATATATAAATATATGTATATGTACATATCTGTGTGTATATATACATATATGTGTGCGTATAATATAAATATGTGTATATATTTATACACACACACACACACACACATATATATATATATATATATATGTATATATATGTAGGTAGGTAGAATCTTGAGGTAAGTCAGGTTATAATAATGAAGATAAGGCATTATCAACCAGAGCCCAATCAGGATCATTGGCACTCCTATGAAAGTTTTGCTTTGATGCCTCATTATGATGTAGAAGTGACTTGTATTTCGAAGGTCAACTGACTGTAGGCTCTATTTTTTTGCCAAGCCAGACAGGCTATAAATATAATCCTGATGATAGACTTGGCTTGCTACTTAAGGACCAGATGCCAAAATATAAAGATTGGCCACATTTGTAGTATTTTGGTCAAATATGAAATTAAAAAAAAACATTTTAAAATAACCCTTAATTCTATCTAGCCCTTCTTTTATCTCTCCATATGTCTTTGTAAAGATGTTAGTGAAAAGGGGGAAAAGAATAATAAAAATCAAGGCTTTTAATTCATCAAACTTTAGAGCTTTAAAGTGAAATTTTGTCCTAAAAAGCAACAGCCTATATCACATCATATTGATTTTCTTGCTATAAGTCTCTTCAGCCTGGTTAAGTGGCAAGATGAGTAGATTGATTGGCTTGAAGTACAGGCAAAATTGAATTCAAATCCTGCTTCAGATATTCAATTAGCTATGTGACCCTGGGCAAATATTAAATTAATACCTCTCATCCCCAATTCCTTCATCTGTAAAAGGAAGAATAGATTCTATCTAAGGTCCCTTTCAGAGGCGGGTAGGTGGTGTTATGGGTAGAGTGCTAGGCCTGAGTCAGGAAGACTTGAATTCAAATCCATCCCCAGACACTTAATAGATATGTTACCCTAAGCAAGTCATTTAATCCTGTTTATCTCAATTTTCTCATCTGTAAAATGAGCTAGAAAAAGAAAGGCAAACCATTGTAATATCTTTGCCAAGAAAACTCCAAATGGGGGTTATAAAGGTAGGTGTGACTAAAACAACTGGATAATAATGAAGTCCCTTTCAGTCAGAAATTTATAATACTGTAATTGAATAAAGGCATCTTCAGAGTTCATTTTATTGTTTGCTTAAATATCATTTGGGGTAATACTTATTATAGGAATAAATAAAAAAGACAATTATGATAAAGTTGTATGTTATCATATTATCATTTAGTGCATATGAAGTTGAGTGTCAGGGCAATTGAGCTAATTTAAAAATAAGAATGCTAGTGCATAGCCAATGATTAGGTCTTATGGGGATTGTTCACAATACTTCTTTGAAGTAGTTCCTCCAAGTATTATTATCCTACTTTATAGGTGAAGCAACTGAGGCTTAGCAAAATCACGTAACTTGTCGATGATGATCTAGTTAGTAAGTTATGAAAACAAGATTTGAATCTAGGCTTCCATGATTGCAAATTTAACATTGTCCATTATACTACTATAAATAAATGGCTGAAGAAGACACATTTAAAATTTTTTTTACCATAATTCTTGGTTGAATTTTCATAGGTAAATATGATGGTGATGCTTTAGACTGATTGTACTTCTGTCTCCAAAAACAGATAATAGAATCTTGTAGTTGGAAAAGGACCTTAAAAGTCTTCTAATCTATACAGTAAACCTTCTTTGTGATATAATAACATATCATCATAGACTTAAAACTGAAAGGTACTTTAGAGGTCATTTAGTCTAACATCTTTATTTTACAGGTAAGGAAACTGAGGCCCAGAGAGTTCAAGTAATTTTCCCAATGTCATATGGAGAGTAAATGGAAAAGTTAGTAGCTGAACCCAGATCCTCTCACTCCATCCAAATCCAATATGATATCATGCTTTCTGATAAGTGGGCATCCAATCTCTATTAAAGATCTCAAGTGGTAAGAAATTTACCATATAATAAGGGAACCCATTACATTTTTGAACAATTCAAATTGTTAAGAAGTTTTTCTTTACTCGCCTAATATTCAAATGGATTCATGAACTCATAAATTTGAATGTTATCTTCATCAGTGTAGATCAGAACACTTCCATGTCTACCCATCCTAGATGACTATTATTTATCTTACCATAAAGCAGTGGGGGAAGGGAAGGGACACACATTTATACAGTGTTTACTTGTGTTACGCCCTGTACTAAGTGCTTTACAAATATTATCTCATTTATTCCTTGCAACAACCCTGTGAGGATAGTTGCTGTTATTGTTCCAATTTTACAGTTGAGGAAATTGAGGCAAATAGAAGTTGAGTGACTTGCTGAGATTCACACAGCTAGTTGACTATCAACTATTTTGATTTTGAATTCAGACCTTCTTGACTCTAGTTCCAGCACTCTATCCACTATATTATCTAACTTTTTCTAAGATTGCCACAGGGAGTCCACCCAGCATTCTATCAAAGCTTTGTTGCTTTCCCTGACATAACAAGGTTGCCAATGAAGAAGCCAGTTTTTTCAATGTTCTTCCTTGTTCTGTGCCTTACCATGTGAGTAGCTCTTCTTTCCCCTCATGTTTGTTTCTAAGAATTCTAGGCTGCTTTCAAGACTTAGCTTAACCTGTTTGTAGTGGCTAGAAACTGGAAAATGAATGGATGCCCATCAAGTGGAGAATGGTTGGGTAAATGGTATATGAATGTTATGGAATATTATTGTTCTGTAAAAAATAACCAGCAGGATGAATACAGAGAGGCTTGGAGAGACTTACATGAACTGATGCTAAGTGAAATGAGCAGAACCAGGAGATCATTATATACTTCAACAATGATACTGTACGAGGATGTATCCTGATGGAAGTGGATATCTTTGACAAAGAGATCTAACTCAGTTTCAATTGATCAATGATGGACAGAAGCAGCTACACTCAAAGAAAGAACACTGGGAAATGAATGTAAACTATTTGCATTTTTGTTTTTCTTCCTGGATTATTTTTACCTTCTGAATCCCATTCTTTCTGTGCAACAAAAGAATTGTTCGGTTCTACACACATATATTGTATTTGGATATACTGTGACATATTTAACATGTATAGGACTGCTTGCCATCTGGGGGAGGTGGTGGAGGGAGGGGAAAAGTCAGAACAGAAGTGAGTGCAAGGGATAATGTTGTAAAAATTACCCTGGTATGGGTTCTGTCAATAAAAAGTTATAATTATTTAAAAAAAAAAGACTTAGCTTAAGTAGCTTCTGTAGAATCCTTTTCTTGGTCTCTATCCTCCATATCTTAGATGCTAGTGCCTTCCCCTCTAATGTTACTTACATCTGCTTTATGTATCTTGAATGTTTTTTTTTTAAGTACATGTTGTATCCTCCATTGAAATATAAATTTCATAAGGACAAAATAATTTTTTTCCCTTTGTCTCTTCATCACTTAGCACAGTATATGGTACATAGTAAGTATTTTAAATCTTTAAAAAAGGTTGCTACTGATTTTAAAAAAATATCATTCAGTATTACTTTTCCTTCCTGTCTCAGAAACCCACCAAAATACCCATAACAAATGGTATTTTTTAGGGCGGAGCCAAGATGGCGGAGAAAACACACGCGACTTTCTAAGCTCTTCTCTTACCCTCTTTATCAATATTATATCGAGCCTCAAAAATAGTCTTGACTGCTACAATTCGTAAAGATAAGAAGGTAGAACAACTCACCGGCCAAAGAAAATCTGCAAGTCTCTGCCAAAAAGGTTGGTTCCGGGGCCAGGGGGGAGATCAGCGCAGACGGGGAGAGAAATTAGGTTCCGAGGAGAGTCTCAAACCAAGGGTGAAGGCACAGATCTCAGCACAAGCCCGCAGCCCCAAAGCCGCAAGGCTTTTCCTTGGGGCAGTTGTGATCCTGCTCGGCAGGAGGACGCAGCCCGGGTTAGCCTCCAATCTGCGCAGTGGGGAGCTCGGCTTGGGGCCATAGAGCTTTTCCAGGGCCGATTTGCATCAGGCAGAGACGCTGGGCAGAGTTTGCGGAGGTCTGCGGTCTGCGGTCTGTGGTCTGTGGTCAGCTGCTAATACTCACAGTCCCACAAGAGGCTCTGGCCTGGGGCAGTGACACTTTCACCCCTTAGTCTCTAGCCTAGGGCAATCGCTAACCCACTCAGCCCTACTAAGCAGTTTGATAGCTCGGCCAGTGCTGAATCCACTTCCTGTTGGGGAAGGAAAACTCTCACTCAGAGCACTCCATACCTCCGAGCAGAAATCGAGTTTACATCTCTCCCTGCTCTGCAGAGGAAGCTGGTAACCCCTTGCCTAGGAGACATACCCTAAAGGCTTTTAAAACATGAATAAAAAGATGAAAAGAATTATTGACAGCTTCTTATGCAGAAAAAGAGCAGGTCAGCAAACCTGAAAGAGACCTCAAATAGCAAAATGCATCAGACTGTCCTCCTTTACATAATGCTCTCATAGAAGAGACCATTAAAAGTCTCAAAAGAGAGTTAGAAGATAAATGGGAAAGGAAAGAGAAGCCTTACAAGAGAGCAAAACTTCCTGAAATACAGAATTGGAAAAAGTAAAAAAATCTCAGGAAAGTAAGAATTGTGAATTGGAAAAAATAAAGAATTCACTAGAAAGTAGGATTTGTGAATTGGAAAAGACAAAGAACTCGCAAGAAAAGTAGGATCCGTGAATTGAAAGACAAAGAACATGCAAGAAAGTAGATCTGTGAATTGAAAAGAAAAAAAAATTAAGTGAAATGGAAAAATTCCACAGACCAAAACAATACATTCAAAACTCAATTGACATATACAGAAAGAAGTAAAAAGCTAATAGAAGAAAACAATTCTTTAAAAATTAGAACTGAAACAACAGAAACTAATGAGATCATTGAGACAGCAAGAATCAGTCAAGCAAAACAAAAAATGACAAACTGAAAACCATGAATTATCTACTCGAAAACGACAGACTTGGAAAAATAGATCTAGAGAGATAATCTGAGGATTATGTGGACTTTCTGAAAACCATGATGAAAAAAAAGAGCCTCAGATACTATTTTCAGAAAATCATCAAAGAGAACTGCCCAGATGTAATAGAATGAAGGTAAAATAGCATTGAAAGAATTCATCAGAAACACACTTAAAAGAAACCCTAAAACAAAAACCCCTAAGAATATTTGCAAAATTTCAGAACTATCAGATTAAGGAAAAAATTTTACAAGCAGCCAAAAAAACCATTTAAATAAAGGTGCCACAATAAGGACTCACCCAAGATCCTGGCTGCCTCTACATTAAAGGAAAGCAAGGGCCTGGATTCATATCTGAAAGGCACAAGAACTGAGATGCAGCCAAGAATAAACTACCCAGCTAAGCTGAGCATTTTCTTCCAGGGAAGAAGATGGTCATTTAATGAAACAAATGAATTCCATTTGTTTCTGAAGAAAACCAAGAACTAAACAAAAATTTGATCTCCAAGCATAGAACTCAAGAGATGCAGAAAAGGTAAAAATAACTCTTGAGAATTGCTTTGTGGTTCTACAAAAAACACATACATGTATAATTTGATTAACTGATATAACATAAAAAAGGGAAGTAGATGGAAAAGGATGATGTGCAGAATAAGGTGGGAAGGAGGGACAAAAAAAGAGGAAACCACATCCCTACAAAGAGGCTAAAGGAAACTATCTATCTGAGGGAATTTAGAGAGGGGGGAACATTGTGAATCTTACCTCTCATCAGAGTTAAGCTCAAAGAAAAAAATAATTGCATTTGTTTTAGAGAAAATTCTCTCTGCCCTCATTAAAAACGGAGAGAAAGGGAAAAGAAAAAGAGTAACAAGGGAAGGAAGGGGGAAAAGACTCCAAAGAGGAGGGGATTATAAAGAGGATAAGATCGTCGATACAAGAGGGGTACAAGTAATTTAAAGGGGGAAAGAGGGTTGGGAAGAGCAAGAAAGCAAAACACAATCTGGGGTTATTAGGATGGCAGGAAATACAGATTTAGTAATTCTAACTAAATGAATGGGATGAACTCCCCATAAAGAGGAGGCAGATAGCAGACTGGATCAAGTCAGAAACCCCTACAATAGTTGTTTGTCAAGGAAACACATTTAAAGCAGGGATACATATATAGAGAAAGTAAAAGGCATGGAGCAAAAATCTATATGCTTCCAGGTGAAGTCAAAAAGAGTAGACATCCTTATCTCAGAATCAAGACAAAGAATTGATCTAACTAAAAGAGATAAGAAAAACTACATCCTGCTAAAAGGAGTACATAAACAACGAAGCAATCCATCAATATTAAACATATATGCACCAGTGGTCATGGCACTCAACTTCCTAAAGGAGAGTTAAGAGAGTTGCAAGAAGAAATAGACAAACAAAACATGAATAGTAGGAGATCTCAACCTTGCACTCTCAAGAATTAGACAAATCAAATCACAAAACAAATAAGAAAAGAAATTAGAAAATAGAAATATTAGAAAAATTAGGTATGTTGGATCTTTGGAGAAAAATTAGAATGGAGATAGAAGGGAATATACTTTCTTTCAGCAGTTCATGGAAACCTATTCAAAATTGACCATATATTAGGACATAAAGACCCAAATTAAATGCAAGAAAGCAGAAAATAGTAAATGCTTTCTTTTCAGATCATGATGCAATAAAAACTACATTCAACAAAAAAGTTAGGGAAATAGACCAAAAAGTAATTGGAAACTAAACAATCTCATCTTAAAGAATGATTGGGTGAAGCAGCAAATTATAGATACAATTAATAATTTCACTCAAGATAATGACAAATGAGACATCATACCAAAATTGGGATGCAGCCAAAAGCGGTAATAAGAGGAATTTTATATCCATAGAGCTTACTTGAATAAAACAGAGAAAGAAAAGATAATGAATTGGGCTTGCAACTAAAAAAAACTAAAAAAAGACCAAATTAAAAACCCCCAATCAAATACTAAATTGAAATTCTAAAATTAAAAGGAGAAATTAAAAATATTGAAAGTAAAAAAACTATTGAACTAATTAATAAAACTAAGAAGTTGGTTCTATAAAGAAAAGCCAATAAAATAGAAACCTTTGGTAAATTTGATTAGAAAAAGGAGGAGGAAAACATGAATTAGTAGTCTTAAAAAATGAAAAGGTAGAACTCTTCCACCAATGAAGAGGAAATCTAGACAAACTAATAAAGGAGCTATTTTGCCTCAACTTTAATGCCAATAAATTTGATAATCCCAAGGAAATGATAGACTACCTCCAAAAATATAGACTTCCCAGACTAACAGAGAGAAGGAAGTAAATTGTCTTAATAGTCCCATTTCAGAAAAGAAATAGAACAGGCAATCTAAACAACTCTAAGAAAAAAACCCACAGGACCCAGATGGATTTACATGCTGAATTTTACCAAACATTTAAATAACAATTGACCCCAATGCTATATAAATTATTTTGATAAAATAGGAAATGAAGGAGTCCACCAAATTCCTTCTATGACACAGATATGGTACATTGATACCTAAACCAAGGTAGGCTGAAAACAGAGAAAGAAAATTATAGACCAATCTCCCTAAATGAATATTGAGCTAAAATCTTTAAAATAAAGCAAAAATCATCTCCAAGATAATACACTCATGATCAAGTAGATTTATACCAGGAATGCAGGGCATGGTTCTAATATTAGGAAACTCATCAATATAATTGGCCATGTTAATAACCATTAACAAAACCATATGATCTCTCTAAATAGATGCAGAAAAGCCATTTGATAAAATCCAACATCCATTCCTATTAAAAACACTTGAGAGTATAGAATAAAATGGACTTTCCTTAAAATAATCAGCAGCATCTATTTAAAACCAATCAGTCAAGCATCATATGTAATGGAGACAAACTCAAACCATTCCCAAATAAGATCTGGAGTGAAATCAAGCTGCCCACTATCACCTTTACTATTTAATATTGTATTAGAAAACTAGCTATAGCAATAAGAGCTTGAGAAAAAGATTAAAGGAATAAGAATAGGCAAATGAGGAAGCAAATTATCACCTTTGCCGATGACATGATGGTATACTTAGAGAACCGCAGAACTGCTAACAAAGTTATTAGAAATAATCCACAAACTTTAAGCAAAGTTGCTGGTTATAAAATAAACCCACATAAGTCATCTAGCATTCTTAATATATCACTAACAAATCACAACAGTCAGAGTTACAAAGAGAAATTCCATTTAAAGTAACTACTGATAATATAAAATATTTAGGAATCTATCTGCCAAGGGAAAATCAGAAACTTTATGAGCAAAATTACAGACCACTTTTCAAACAAATTAAATCTGATCTAACCAATTGAAAAAATATTAAATGCTCTGGATAGGAGACAGTAAATATAATAAAGATGATAATATTACCTAAACTAATCTATTTATTTAACGCTATACCAATCAGACTCCCAAAAACTATTTTAATGACCTAGAAAAATAACAACAAAGTTCATGTGGAAAACAAAGTCAAAAATTTCAAGGGAATTAATGAAAAAATCAAATGATGGTAGCTAGCTGTACCAGATCTAAAATTATATTATAGAGCAGCAGTTACCAAAACATATTGTAATTGAAGGAATAGATTAGTTGATCAGTGGAATAGATCTAGGTTCAGGGACAAAACAGTCAACAAATATAGCAACCTAGTCTTTGACAAACCCAAAGATCCCAGCTTTTGGGATAAAAGAACTTACTGTTTGATAAAATTGTGGAAAATTGGGAAAACTAATATGTGTCAGAAATTGAGGCATTTGATCCATACTTAAACGCCAGTACACCAGATAAGTGTCCAAATGGGTTCATGACCTAGGCATAAAGAATGAAATTATAATAAATTAGAGGAAACATAGGATAGTTACCTCTCAGACCTGTGGAAGTGGGAAGGTGCTTTATGACCAAAGCAGAACTAGGAGATCATTACTGATCACAAAATAGAAAATTTCGATTATACCAAACTGAAAAAGTCTTTTGTACAAACAAAACTAATGCAGACAAGATTAGAAGGGAAAATAAACTGGGAAAATATTTTTACAGTCAAAGGTTCTGATAAAGGGCTCTCATTTCCAAAATATATAGAGAATTAACTCTAATTTATAAAAATCAAGCCATTCTCCAATGCTGAAAATTGGTCAAAGTGATATGAACAGACAATTTCTCAGATGAAGAAATTGAAACTATTTCTAGTCATATGAAAAGATGCTCCAAGTCATTATTAATCAAGAGAAATGCAAATTAAGACAACTCTAATGAATACTCACACACACCTGCAGATTGGCTAAGATGACAGGAAAAATTAATGATGATTGTTGAGAGGGATGCGGGAAAACTTGGGACATTGATTGCATTGTTGGTGTGAGTTGTGAACGAATCCAACCATTTTGAGAGTAGTTTTGAACTATTATGCTCAAAAAGTTATCAAACTGTGCATACTCTTTGATCCAGCAGTGTTACTACTGGGATTATATCCCAAAGAGATTATAAAGAAGGAAAGTGGACCATTGTGTGCATCGAATGGTCATGGCAGCCCTTTTGTAGTGATAAAACTGAAACTGAAATGGATGTCCATCAGTTGGAGAATGCTAAGTAAATTTGCTAATGAAAATTCTATGTGAATATTACTGTTCTAAGAAATGACCAACAGGATGATTTCAGATAGGCACTTTTGTGAGAGACTTGAATGAACTGATGCTGAGTGAAATGAGCAGGACCAGGAGATCATTATATACTTCAACAACAATATCTCAGATGATGACCAGTTCTGATGGATCAGGCTATCCTCAGCAACGAGATCACAAATCATTTCTAATGGAGCAGTAATGAACTGAACTAGCTTATGCCCAGAAAAAAAGCAACTCTGGGAGATCACTAAAACCATTACATTAAATTCCCAATCCCTTATATTTATGCATACATGCATTTTTGATTTCTTCTATAAGCTAATTGTACAATAATTCAGAGTCTGATTCTTTTGTACAGCAAAATAATGTTGTTGAATTATGTATACTTCATTGTGTATCCTAAGTTATATTTTAATATATTTAATATCTACTGGTCATCCTGCCTATCTAGGGAGGGTGGGGTGCAAAGAGGTGAAAAAATTGGAACAAGAGGTTTGGCCATAAATTGTTAATGCTGTAAAGTTACTCTACATGTATATATCCTGTAAATAAAGAGGCTATTTAAATTAAAAAAAAAAAACAAATGGATTTTTAAAGACAAAATGGAAAGACAACCAAGATAAGTGTTAAACATGAAAAAGTCTGAAATATTTGTGCAACATTTATAGACCTCCCACATCTGTAGAGAGGTGTGTTGGAAATGTCTTCTCATTTTTCCTTTGAACTATGCTTGTAATCTTGTAACATTTGTTTTTTATTTTTATGTATTATGTTGCATGCTTAGTTAGTTTACTCTGAATCAACTCACATAGTTCTTTCCATGCTTCTCTATATTCATTCTTTCTTCAAGAAAATAATATTCCATTACATTTGTGTACATTTGCTTAGCCAATCCTCAATGAGCATCTACTTGTTTAATTAATTATGATCACTGAAAATGTTGCTAAAATGTTGAAGATCACTATCATGCGTCCCCTGTCCTCTCTACTGCCTACCCCTTTAATCTATTCTTCTCAATGCTAAATATCTCCTATTCTTTCTAATGATCTTGATATGACGTGATTTCAGGACCTATCACTGACCTGTTGCTTGACTTTGAATGCTTTGTAGCTTATCAATTACCTTTCTAAAATGTGACACTTATAACTAAACACAATATTCCACATGTGACCTCACCAGAGCCAAGTGTTACAGGACTCACCTAGGTCATTTCAAGTATCGTACCTTTCTGAAATGAGCCTGATGTACAAGATTTTTTTGGCTGCCATGTTACACTGGACTAACAAGGAGCTTGCAGTCTACTTGATCCCACAGATATTTTCCTACAGAGTTCTATCTTTCCCAATCCTCTTGAATTCTATACTCATGAAAATTTTTTTAACTTAAGTATAAGGTTTTATATATATATATATGCATAAGAACACACTGTTCATTTTAAATGTAGAATATAATTCTAGACTTGAGAAATTTTGGGATGTCAACTCTGTCATTTAAAATCTCAAAATATAATTTTGAACTTTGTATCATTTGCATATTTGATAAGCATGTCATCTATGCTTTTATCTGTCATAAATAAACATATTAATACCATAGAATCAAACATAGATCATTGGGGTACTCTACTAAAGACTTCTCTCAGTTGGTAATTCTCCCATTGACAATTGCTAGTTCAACCATTTAAATATTTACAGATGCATTGAGATTTACTTTTATTTAGCCTCTCTCTATCTTGTCCACAAATATAACAAGAATTACTTTGACAAATGTTTTGCTGAAATACAGCTGTACCAGATCTGCAACATTTTCTTGACAGACCTGTCTAGTTACTACATTAAAAAAAGAAATTGTTGGTCTATATGATTCATTTTATTAAAATTATTTTGATTTTAGTGATATTTTTCTAAGTGATAAAAAGTTATTCCTTTAATAGTTTGTTCTAGAATTTTCACGAGAATAGAATTGTAGTTGGTTGGTCTAAATTATATAGAATATTCTATTTTATCATTTCTTGAGTTTATGGTTTTGTTCTTCTCTGGTTTAACAGATCCTCTTCTATTCTTCAGTATCATTTGAAGATCACAGGCATTGGGTTACCCAAATGCAGCTAATATTTTGCTTAACATCCTGGGATATACTTTATATGTCTTGGTGACTTGAACTCATCAAAAGAAATTAGATATTGTCTAAATTATCTTCTCATAATTTTTGGTTTATATTCTTTTTTGTTCATTGAATCCCAGTCAAATATCAGTCTCCTTGGAAGAAAAAAGAGAAGAAAAACAAGAATTAGGTAGGACAGTCCTCTTACTAACATCAATTATCAATGTACCAGCCACCTGAACCAGCAATTCTATTGTAATTCTTATTCTCCTCCTGTTTCCAACAAAGCAAAACAAAAATCATTTTTCAGTGTTATAAGCATTTATCACTTGTTTTATTCTAGACATTCTGGGCATATATTTTGCACTGTTCTTATAGGATAACACACTAATTTGAAACACATTCTTCATTACCTTCTCTTGCACTCCATGTGTGGTCAAGGGCCCAATATCTTATATTTTAATCTATGGTAGAAAAATTAACATTCTTTTTTCAAATGTTACTTTCTTAAATTTCCAAATCTGCCATTCTTTGGAAGTCCCTATTTTTCTAATTGCCAATGATGATGAAAGCAGTATCTAAAGTCTTCATTTCTTAGTGTTTCAAATCCCCCAGCAATGGTTTCTGACTTCTTTCTATAGCTATCACTTATTTTTGCATCAACTTCCAGTAATGTATAGTGATTATTTCATTTATAGTAAATACATTTTCTCATGGTTTTATTTTTTCTCTTTCATTCTTTAGCTATTATGTATGTGCTATGAGATCTGAGGTTATATTGGAGGTACTAAACTGAGTCAAGAATATCTGGCTTCACATCACATCTTTCATATTTACAAAGTACTTAGTCTTGGATTAATTACTAGGACTTACTGAGTCTTAGTTTCCCCATATGCATAATGTTGATAAGAATACTTGTAATACCTAATAATATTGGTGTTGTAGTATACAAATTAGAAGTAAAAAATTTAAAGCACTATGTAGTTTATTATTATTATTATTATTATTATTATCATCTTTGATAACCTGTTACCACTTAGTACAGTTCAGTCTATGTAAAACATGCTTAATAAGTATTTATTGAGTGATTGATCATAGAGGATATAGTGTGAGAATTATAAGGATGTGCTATCTATTATAATTCTAGCTTTGAGAAACATTTATTACAAAAATAGTAAGAAACTTTTTGTATTACTAGTGTTTATTATTACCAATAACGAGAATATTACCAATTAGGCTTCACAGATAAAAATCAATTTTGGAGTATCAAAGATTTGCTTCTGTTTTAAAAAGTATCCATCAAACTTATGACTTTAATATTTGGAGGAAAAAACCGAGAATCATCATGGTAGAAATAGCTCCTGGAAGTTATGAGAACAGGTTACTATTTTGATAGAGAGCTAACATGTGATGTTGGAAGAGTTTTCCCTCATCTATAAAGTAGTTAGACTAGAGGACCTATGATGCTCCTTTTAATTTGAGCAACCAGTCAATCCTACTGCTCCATGTAACAGGTTGAGTTTTGGCCATTTGTAAAAATATCTGACTCTACCTTTATCTCTAACAAGTCAATTACTGAAAAGAGACAAAATCTCATCAAGGACTTTGCAAGAACATTTTTTAGTTAGTGTTTTAGAAAGAATGATAATATATAGTAGATGAAAATTTGGCCTTGGAGCCATGAAGACTGCTTTCAAGTGCCTTTTCATACATTTTTACATGACTAGAAAAGTCATTTAACCCCTCAGTGCATCAGGCAATTCTTTAAGACACCAAATTTTAGAAGAGTTGCTAATATCCATTGAATAATTTCTTCATTAGGGTTCCTCACAACAATGAAAAAAAATCTGGGCTAATATAGTCACAAATGAATTTTCAGGAATTCTCATTAGGTAGCCATCACATATGTATACACACATATAAAAAACATGTATACAGACACATACTCACACCTATAGATATAACACACATTATATGTACATATATAATATGTATGTCTTTTAGTTGTTCAGTAATTTTTGTCAGTCATATCTAATTCTTTGTGATCTCATTTGGGGTTTTCTTGGCAAAAATACTTTAGTGGTTTTCCATTTTCTTCTCCATTTCATTTTTAGTTAAGGAAACTGAGGGAAAGAGGGTTAAGTGACTTGCCCAGGGCCACACAGTTAGTAAGCATCTGAGGCCAGACTTGAACTCAAGAAGGTGAACCTTCCTGACACCTACCCAACATTCTTTCTACTGTGCCACATAGGCGCATACACATATTTATACATATATATCTATATATATAAATATAAAAATGTATACACATCCGTATATATTTCTGTATGTCTGTATGCGTGTGCGTACCTAATAGTAAATCTTGAGGGAGGGCATGGATGGCAGCCAGATTATAAAACTTTTTGGATTGGGCTCATCTTAACCTCCTTTAAGGCAAACATTTGTTTTGCTAAAATGATTGAAACAAATGCTTCCATTTGAAAATGTTTTCCAGCAAAAGATATACTCATTTTGGAAAACTCCATATGGACTGTTAAGATGCTACCAAATAAAATGTTTTGATCCCTCCCCCATTTTTTATTAGGGAAATGTTTGCTAGTGATATATACTTTTACTGTAAAACTCAAAATTTATTTCTTTCGACAGCAGATGGATGTTAATGGAAACCTTTGAGCTGCCGCAAATGAGAATGTCTTGGCAGAGATGCAGAATTTACTCAGATAAATTGGTTAAGTCACACTTTTATATTTTTCTGCATTCTGATGAGCTCTGATTCTTAACTTCACTGCTTCCGATTGTGGAGGGAACGGGTTATCAATGGTCTACTGGGCGAATGGATTGAGCTGTACTTGAGTTACTTAAATGCTGAAGCAAATGTCTTTTTCTTCTTATCCTTTTGGTAGGATGGCATATTCTCACTAATTACATTATTCTCCATGATTCTCCAGGGTCCCCTGGATAACAAGGAGAGGCAATGTTACAGGACATATGCTTTTACGCCTTATTGGTCACTGTTATCCATGGGACTAATGGAGAAGTTGAACAAACAGTCCAGATTGGAACATGAGCAACTGCTTAATATCAGCAGCTACAGAGTCTGTATTTGATTAGCCCTTCTTTTCTTGCCCTTCCTCCTTTCCATGCCCACAAAAGAGGTGCAAAACTGAGATTCCATTGAGAATCTGAGCAATGTAAACTCCTGTGGAAGGCTAATTGTGAGGTAATAGAGAGAAGAAACAAAGCTTATCAAATTGACTTTAGGCTCATTGGTCTGACTACTTTTCAGTGCCTAGAGTGTAATAATTGACATGGGCAAGGTAGACACTTTGACAGACACAAAGAGATACTAGAAAGAACTGCAAATAAGTCAAAGAGCTTCTTAGAAAATATAGAACATGATACTTGAGGGTATTGATTTAAACCAGGGCCAAGAAGAACATGGAAATAAAATAGGCTTAGTAAACTATTATTAGTATTAAATATAAACTAATTCTAAGAACAATTTTAGGATTGTTAAAATATTAATTGATATATGAAGCTTGAGTCCATCTTAAGGAGGAAGAAAATGGGAAAAAACATCCTTTTCCCTTTTAGGAACATGCAAAACAATAGAAAACTATCCACATGTAGGTTCAAATCCCTTATTTCTTTGATGATTTTGGGCAAATAACTTCTAAGATTCATCCTTTACCTGTAAATGAGGGCATTGGGACTAACTGATCTATACAGTACTTTCCAATTCTAAATCTGTCCTTATTCTATAATATGAATATTTAGTTTACCAATAAGAAATGAAAAGGGATAAAGAAAAAAAAACATATCCCAGGCATTTCTTTGAATCTGTATAATTGACCTTATCATCTTTGATTAATTCCAAATGTTGTGTGGCAGTGTCCTCTCTTTGAGGACAGATCCTATGTTGTATGGTGGCACATCATTGAATGCTTGCTTAATTAATGAATAATAAACTACTACTACTACAACATAGCATCCCTCATTTGACAAAGGTGTCAGAAAAAAACCCATGAATATCACCAACACAGAGGCTATTATTAAATGAACTTCTCTGGAAAACCTATATTAAACATAAGAGAAGTAAACATAAGCTCATTTTAGGTGCATAGTGAAGCCATCCATAGTTTTTTCTTAGATATAGCATAGCATACCTGTTATCATTTCCATATGGTTAGTGAAAATTGATAATGAGGATGAGGGTAGAATAATGCAGAGGAGAGAAAAAATGCTGAGTTTCAACATGGCTTTGGGGAAAGGATGAAAGGTCACAGCTATTGGACTGTTGATCAACTCTAAAATGAAGGTCATAGAAAGCAAGGATAAGGAGAGGACTTTGTAGTACACTGGTAATGTTTTCTGCATGTTCCTTCAGATCAGAGATAGCAAAATAGAGCTCATGGGAAGTCCTAAGACCTTAGAAACACTATTTTAGTAGATGTATATAAAATGTGTAATGTTTTTGCTATGGAGTTTAACTTCTTCCCGTTTTGCAGAAATGTGTAACAAGTCCTTTACATTCAGGTAGATAACAAATTGCAGAAATTAGGTTGAAATAGGTTTCAGATAACTCATTCCACAGTCCTATATGCCTTTAATGTAAAGGGCATATCGTTTTGCCATGCTGATTATTAGGAAAACTTTAGAACCTACAAAAAATGGATGTGTTCTTCAGGCTTCATATTAATATTCTCTTGACCCTTTTGGTTAACAATTATCAACTGAAATAGCAGGCTGACAGCATTTTGTTGAAACTAATGCCTCGTGCTCAATGAGCATGAGAGGAAAATAATTTTTCTTTACTGTAGAAAGCAGTAAAGTGAGGGGAAAAAAGGCAAAGCAAGGATAGAAAAGCAGCAGATTTATTGAAACCAGAGCCAGACTCCCCAGCTGTCCAGAGGCTAGATCCTGACAGATCAGGGATTCACAAATGGGAGTTTTGGATTCAGTTAGTTCCAGCTGCTGTACATTTGGAAGCAGGTACAGTTCCTGTGGGGACTTGTAAAGTAAGCAAAGGATAACAGACAAATACATGTAAATAAGAAGCAACTGTGGCTTGTGATGTTTTGACAGTTCACAAAGTGTCCATTTGTTGAATTCTGCATTAACTCAGCAATAAAAATACTCTCTGACCTTTTATTACAAAGCAGAAAGATCATCTGGAGGCCTGAAGAGTACATAATACTGAATTTGTAATAATATTAAAGATAGACATCTGATTTTCCCCTTGTGTTTCAGAAAGGTTCTTCCCAATTCTCAACCCTTTGGGAAGTCATGTGGTTTAGAAGGACAGGGAAATTGCCACAAATTCATGGGCAATAATATCATTATTTCATTATTTGCTTCCTTATGATTACAAAGTGCTTTATTGACGGTCCTGCCAACTCCCCCTTTCCTCTCCCATTTCTTCCCTCCTCCAGTTCTTTTTCTGGATTCCCCCCCCACTAGTTTCTCACTGGTTAAATAGGGCAAAAAACACACAAACAAAACCAACCAACCAACCAACAAACAAATCCTGAAATTTGTTTGCAAGGTAGTAGTAGGATTGAAGAAATTTTGTAAAGACCATTCAACACTGAAAATCAGAAGGGAAATTTGGGGAATCAAAGAGTTCCTACAGCACTTGCTATCACATGCTACCATGTTTTACTCTTTGTGCTTACTTCTCAAAATATATAATAAGTTCCTGGAGGGCAGAAAGTAAATCTTATATGCCTGTGTGTTACCCTAGGAAGTAGGACCCTGCTCTGTGTTCAGTAAATATAGCACATTTCAGCAGAGAGAACACTGATATTAAGTCAGAGGATCTGGTGTCAAATTAATGTCATTGCCAACTTGAGTGATCTAAGTCATTTTTCTCTTTTGATTAAGGTTTGTGTTTGTTTGTTTGTTTTTTGGTAAATAAACAAGATGAAAGAAGTGTACACAATTTCCTCTTTAGTCCCTTCTAGCTTTAAATCTATGATACTAAATGTTTGGTGACAATGATGGTGATATAAGATTACTTAGAAGAAGCTATTTTTCATCTCTAATACCATCATTATGACTACTAATAGGCAATATTTATATAGAGCTTTACAGTTTATCAAGCCCTTTGCCTGGGATTAGTTATTATTAATGAAGAGTATTTTAGTGTGTTTGTTACTGAACACTATAATAATGTGTCTGAATACCAAGGTTCTTACTGGATTTTATGAATAATTTTTATTTTAAAATATTTAATATAAAATACCTAAAATAAGCTTAAATAATCTGTTATGATTTTCAACTTTGTTGGATTATGAATATTATGATACTTGAAAAAATTCCAGAAGAATAGTAAAGGGAAGCTTAGGATACATTAATTGGTGACTGAAGGAAGGAGTTGGCAAGAGGATACAACAGAGTTATGGTGAGTGGTGGTAGAGAACAGTTGCTCTCCATTGAAAACAAAGCGAGAAACGGTAAGAATTTACATTTAATATAATTGTAAAGAGGGATAATGTAGATATATTGCATGGTTGTCAAAGTGGATTTTGAAAGGGATTCTAGAAAGCTGGCTCTCCTTCCCCAAAGAATCTTTTTTAATTCTACCTGATATTCTGCCATTAGATGGAGGTATTCCAGAATCCTAAACTCAAAAAGCTTGGGAATATTAGTGTCTTCCAAGCTACCAGATCTGCTTCTACCAGCTATCATCACTGGGGAAAAATATCAACCCATGTTTCTCTTCACCACCACCACTACCAACTGCTGCCAAATGACACCAAAATGATACAGAAGCTCAGGACCTTTGGGAGAAGTAATTCTCACCATCACACCTTGACTCAGACCATCTATTATTCCTTCTTCCATCTCATCCTTAATAGCAATAATACTCCACCTTTATCTACAACTATCATTTAGGATTCTGTGGCAAAACAAAATACAGATCAAAAATATTGTGAGTTTCTTTACCAAAACAAATAAACATATTATATGTCCACCCCCAACTTTTCACTTTAATCCTCCAAATCTAGCATTTAATAGGGAGCCTGAAAATATGAATTTGGGAGGCATGCATACACAATATTGTTGTTGGAACTTATGATAGGGCTTTCAAAAACTTTGGAACTGTCTTCCTCCCTCCCTTCCTTGTTTTTTTTTTCCTTTTTATCTCCTCTTTTTTTCCTCTTTTTCCCCCTCCTTACCTCAAGCCTTCTCTCCTTCTACCCTTCCCTCTCCTCTTCCTTCCTTCCTTCGTCCCTCCCTCTCTTCCTCCCTCTCTCCGTCCCTTCCTTCCTTTCTTCTTTCCTTCCTTCCTTCCTTCCTTCCCTCCTTTCTTCTTTCCCTCCCTCCCTCCCTCCTTCCCTCCCTTTTTCCCTTTCTCCCTCCCTTCCTCCTTCCCTCCCTCCCTTCCTTCTTTCCTTTCTTCCTTTCTTTCTTCCTATGATATGATACTTTTTTCTTTAGCTATTTTTATGTTTATCTATCTATTCATCTTTCTATCTAGCCATCTAATTACCATAGATTTTTGGTTAAGCAGGTTATATTTGTAGAAGTCTTGCTTCATTCATTAACTCTTTTATTTACTCATGATTCATAGATAATTGAAAAAGACCTTAGACATTCTATTCTCCTCCCTTTTTAAAAAAATGAGAACACTAAACTTTAGATAGGGTGTGTTATTGTTGTTCAGTCATCTAAGTCATGTTCAACTCTGTTACCCCTTGTGGGGTTTTCTTTTCTTTTCTTTTTTTTTCTTTTCTCTCTCTCTCTCTCTCTCTCTCTCTTTTGTGGGATTTTCTTGGTAAAGATTTGCCATATCCTTCTCCAGATCATTTTACATATGAGGAAATTGAAGCAGTGTCTGAGGCCAAATTTGAGCTCAGAAATGCTCTATTGTACTATTAAATTGCCTCAATTATAGACAGGTCATATAATACATCAAAAGTAAAAAAAGTGAGTAAATTGTTGATCTAGGCCTAAACACATTTTTTTTTTACTTCTAGTCCAGTGCTGGCTGCTACATAATTGTACTTATGTACACCATATTATTTACCTATTCTCAATCTGAGAATTAGATGATGTTTAACATTTACCCTATATGTTTAGAATAGAATGTAGTGAGAGAAAAGACCCAGATAATAAACTCAAGATCATCCATCTTTAGAAAGGTGGAAGGGAAAGGGGAACTAATAAAAGATATATGGAAGGAAAGTGGTTTAAAGATTGGGGAAATCAAGGAAGATGGTCATTCTGCATGAACAACATAGAGTGCAAGAAAGCAGACAAGTAAAATTGGGAAAACTGATTCAATCAGCCATCTTTTTGTTAGGGAAGCAAGCCAGGCTCATACCTACCACTTTATCTCTTTTGAAAATTATTTTTCTTAATTCTTTTTTGAAAAATATTGAAATAAGGGATCACATTAATTAGAATTTCTTGGTAAATATGAAATTTACCTATGGTGGAGGAGAAAAAATATCAAAGGGAGAGTGTTTGCTCCTTGGATTAGATGCAGTGATAGGATAATTGACAAAAGTGAGAACAAAGAACTGCTCAACTCATAGTTTGCTTCTGTTTTCTTTGTGAAAAGAAATAACAGAACACAAATGGCTAATAGGGAATTGATGCTCCAGATAAATCAGGTGACAGTAAGAGAAAACCTCATTGTCTTTGACGAATTTCATTTACAAGTCTTGTATAAATCCTAGCTATTCAAAGACCTAGTGGATGTGATTGCCAAGCCACTGTCAGTTATAACTGAATGCCTGCACAGGACAAGAGTAGTACTATAGGGCTGCAAAGGGGTAACATGATCCTCAAAAGAACAAGGAAGAGAGCATAATCTTCAATATAATAACAGTTAATAATAATAGCTAATATTTACATGGCACTTTAAGATTTACAATGTCCTTTATTTATAAAAACTCATTGGATTCTGATGACAATACTATGAAGGTGGTACTATTATTGTCCCCATCAATGAGGAAACAGAGGTACAGAGAGTTAAGTGATTTGCCTAGGGTCACACAGTAATGCAAGTATTTGAGGCAGGAAAATGAATATCTTGAAAATAAGTCCATGACGAAAAAGAGCCAACTTGGTTTCATCAAGACAAAGTTAAGACATATTAGCTTTAATATAATTTCCTTTAATTATTAATTGTTAATAATAATAATAATTAATAATAAAATTAATTAATTAGAGATTACTAATACAGTAGGTCTGTGAAATGCTATAGCTATCTTATTTTGATTTTTTTAAACAATTTTGATCAAGTATGTTTTGTTAGTAATAATAATAATAGATAACATTTATACATTGTTTTGGAGTTTACAAAATACTTTTCATATATATATATATCTCATTTGATTGTAATAACAGATCTGTGAGGTAAGGTGCTATTATTATCCTCATTTCATAAGTGAAGAAACTGAGGCTGAAAGAAGTCAAATGACTTACTCCAGATCACAGAGCTAGTTAAATGTTTGAGGCAGGGATTGAATTTAGATCTCCTTGACTTTAAATCCAGTGGATTATGCACTATGCCCAGTAGTCAGTAAATACTGAGGAAAAGATTGAGATAAGCAATACAAAACAATAATATTAAAATGATTTGGTCCTTTTGTTTTCTTTAGAAAAAAGGTATAGATAGGTATAAAACACAGAGAAACAGATAAACAATAGCATGGTGTTTAATAAGCCTAAAGAGCAAAGTTCTTAGAGGAAGCACTCTATTTAACCAAAACTGTTTGGAAAATATGGTAGCTGCCTAGCAAAATTTAAGCTTATTCCTATCACCTATCACCATACACCAAAATAAAATATATATGGCTGCATGACCTAGATATTAAAAATTACATCAATAACAAAATTAATGACTAAGAAATTAACTTTTACCATTTTGGAAAGGGGAAGAATTCATGTCTAAATAAATGATAGTATCACACAAGATAAAATGGGCAATTTTGGCTATATAAAATTCAAAAGTTTTTGCATGGATTTGTGTGAATGAAAATGTATGTGCAATTCTCTTTCCTTTTTCTTAATCAAAGAATCAATTTGTTTATTTCTAATATCATTAATTAATCTAATATTGTTAAATGTTCTACTAAAAATGAAATTGCATAAGAAACAATGATCACAAAAATATTCTGTCCCTGGCAAAGAACAATCAATATTGAGTATGTCATGATTTTCAGAATTAAACTCCTTTCTTTGATGACAAGGTTTCTAATATATCCAATCAAAATTAACTAGATAATTGAAGAACTTTTTATGTGAAAATAATATTGATATGAAATAATCCTATAACAATAGTTCCTTTTACTTAACCAGAAGCAATTCTACCCCCCTCTTGCTTATATAATTTAATACTTCAATACACAGAATGTTAATGAATTACACTCAGAACTAGGACATAATAATATCTGTAGTAGATCAAGGGAAATTTAGAAATAGGACTGTCTGAGATAATGAGAGGCAATTGGGAGTTTCAGGAAGAGAGAAGAATTTGACACATGGAAGTAATTATTATGTATTTTAAAATATTTACTAAGTATAGCCACATAGGGATGCTCTCTCTAGTCAACTTTTTTTTTTTTTTTTTTTTTTTTTGGTGTGTGTGTGGTGCTTAAAAAGGAATTTTAATACAGCAAGAGAAAACACAGGTATTTGTATTCTTTAAAAAAATTCCAAATCTTATGCGGATCTAGTGAAAATCTGGGTCTGAGTCTGAGACATACACTGGAGCTTGTTTAGCTGTTAGTTGATACAAATCTGGATTCCAGGGGAAAACAACAACAACAAAAAAAACCCAAAACAAAAACAAAAAACCTACGAGCCATATTCCCAAATGTCATCCAGATGATACAGGGTATCTGGGTTTAGAATTCTTTCCCCAACCCCTTTCTTGTTTTTCTTAAAAAGAAAAAATGTTTGCTGTTTACAAAGGCTTCAGGCTGATATCTTCTCCTTTTGCTACTAACACAAACAACCTTGACAATCAGAATCTATTTTTTTCATCCCCTTTCATCCCGACAAGTAAGCAGTCATCAATTACAGGCCCTCACATGAGATACAAATTTAACGCTATGGAAATGAAAACTAAAGCAATTTGTACCTTTACTATTCCAAGGGGATTCATCCTAGGTCTATTTACTATGAAATATTCCCTCTATCTTATACTCTTCTAAGTTATATCAATGTCATCGACCCTAACTTGAATCATAATAAGTAGATGATACTCTTGCATTCCCAGTATCATGTCATCATTACTAGATGACCTAGTTAGCATATATGGTTAAAAATGTCATTACCTTTTTATTTATGGACTAATTTCAGAAAGACATAGGTTATGTCAAAGCTGGGTTCCTGCTGACTTCCTAAAGAACAGTTGTAGGGTATATGTTTTAAAACAATGTCTGCTATCCACAAAATTGGACCTTGCAAAAAATTTCTGAATATTTCTTGACAAAAAACGTTTTTTTTTTTTCCTGCACCAGTATTTTTTTTTATTTTTGATGTTATCAGGAAGCAATGAAAAATAAAGTAAATATATGTGCTTGCCATATACTACCAGTATTCGTACATATTGGGAGGGGGCATCCAAACCTGGAAAAAAATGTTCATGACAACAACATTAGCACTTTCCCTAGGCCCACAGGGGCCAAAATGTATGTTCTTTGTGGTTGTTCTCATCTGCAGTGTGTATACATTTATGAAGGAATGGACTGGACTGGATGGATTAGCACTCCCCTGAGCAGGCTTCTTTTCACCACCTCACCAAGGTCAGAAATCTTGGCACCATTTTGATCTCATACTTACAAATAAAAATGCATAAAGAAAGAAAGTATGATTTGCCTCAGAAATGATGTTAGAATTCTTCTCCACATTGGCTTAGCTTCTATTGAAATCTTTATTTGGTCTTTAATCATTACTCCTTGCTATTCTTAGTCCCTAATCCCTAATGTTCCCCTACTATTACTCTGCTCTCTTTAGGCATATCCCAAAATGCTCCAGAGCAACTATTTTCTCTGTTTGAAAAGGACCTTTTCTTTCCCCTCCCCCTTATGTCCTACAATTTCTTCACTAACTTATTTTTTTATCTTGAAATTCAATTTTAAATTATCCCCACTATTCTCCAAGCTTTCTTTGCAGTTCATTATGATTATTTAGGTAGCTATCCCTTCACCTGCAAAGTCAGCCTGTTTTATTTCCTAGGACCTAAAAGAAATAAAGGTAAGCTTTATGAAAATCAGACAACACATCTGATATGAAATATAAAATCTCTTGCTGCTCATGCCCAGTCTTTTTTTTAATGATGGAATTCAAAGATAATTGCAAAGTCCATATTGTTTTTCTGGCCAACTGAATGAACAATTCAGATTGATTGATATCTCACCAATCATGTAATTATGAGCTATTAATAGGAAGTTTAAAAAACCTGAATTCACTGTAGAATGATAAGGTTGGTTGATAAATAGCTATGATAAGTGAGTTTTCTGTGGAGTTGAGTTTTTGCTTTCTGAGGTTCATGATGTGAAAAGCAAGAGAAAATATAAAAATAATTCATGAGATAATATTTTTAAATGTGAGTAGGCTAAAGACAAATTCCATAGCTTAACTAGTTCTAAGAAAGTCTAATGATCCCTTAATAATATAAAACTAAGAAAATTCTCTTTTATGATGCTATTCAGACCTTTGTTTTATTTAGTTTAAGGAAAAGCTTTTGGAATTTTTGGATCACTTTTGATTACTTGTCCAATTGGAATTAAAAACAAAGTTGAAAAAGCATTATGTTCTAAAATGCAGTTTGACCTTGACTGATAATAATTTGGTTGCTGTCTCTACTTTCCCAAATCTTCTTTGACTCTTTGCCCAGTTTTTGCTTCCAACAAGGGCACTTTGTATAAAACTCAATCCTGAATTAAAAAAAAAAAACAGTTTGCCATGGCCATCATACAAGTTCCATTTTCAACTTACACCTCCCTGATGAGTATATTTAGACACAGAGTTAAAGCTCTCAGCATAAGACACTGGGCTGAATTTGTTGTATGTGTTCCTGAGCATATGGCTTATTGAGTTGTAAAACTCTCCAAGATAATTCTCACTGCCCTGTTCGGAAGGATTTGTATTCTTGAGTAGAACATGCACAAGAATAAAGATTTTGATTGCAGCTTTAATATCAAAGTAATATGTTTCAATTGACTAAGCAGGCCACTAACAATTTAGATAAAAGGATGCAATATAACAATTAATGAGCTATACAAATCCCTCATTGTTCATTAACCCTTTGGAGCCTACAGGCAGATATATGCATCTTAAGCTTTCATTTGGTTGGCAATTTGAAAAATGCCAGAACTATATTTGTATAGTAGTCAGCTATTTTAATTTATGTGCATAAGAAATGGAAAATAACTGGCCTGATTCTTAACTTTTTCATCACTCTGTGCATGAAGATCTTTTTGAAGTTAGTGGGAAAATATGCATGGGGTAGAAACTTAGGACTTGGGAATAGGATAGGAATCAGCTGATCAACAATTACTTTTAGGGAACCTATATCATGCCCATCTCTGTACTAAGCATGTTGGGGATTATTGGGAGATATAGTAATGGGGATTACAGCCTTAGTTTTTCTCAGTAAAATAAAAGGAAGGATCATCTACCAAAACAGGCCAGAGTGTGGACATTGTAGGGAGCTTGATGAAAGAGGAGAAGATCTGGAGGAAGTGGGATAGAAAAAGACAATGAAAAAATTTCCATTCATAAAGTAACATCTTAGTTGATTTTAGTCAAAATTAATTAGTAGTAAACTCAGTCAGAGATGTTGTATGATTTTCTCTAGTACCATTCAGCATCTTTGGAATAGGAATAGAAAAGGTAAATTAATAAGGGTCAGTCAATCAATAAACATTTATCAAATGCCTAATATGTACCAGGCACTGTGCTGAACACTGGATATGTAAAGAAAAATAAAAGTACATCTCTCAAAGAATTCACAGTCTAATGGGGAGAGCAGCGTACAAGCTGCTATGTACAAACAAAATATATATTTGAAAATTTGTAAATAGTCAACAGACTGGAGTGGAAAAAGACTTATGGGAGGCAAAACAACAAGACAGCTGTTGAAATAGCTAATGGTATGAGATGATGAGGGAAATAGAAGGATGGTGGCAGTGTCAGAGGAGAAAAATGACTGTGTATGTGTGTGTGTGTGTGTGTGAGAGAGAGAGAGAAATGTTACAAAAATAAAATAGGCAGATCTTGATAATAGATTGTATATTTGGAATGTCCAATAATAGCTGGAGATGCAACTCTAGAGATTAGTAGAAAGGTTTGAACTGGGTAAATAGGTTGAGAGTAATTAGCATAGAGGTGCTAATCCAAGACAAGAAAACTGATGAGATCAACAAGTAGAATTTTTCTTTGTCCTTCATTTTTGAAGAGGAGCAGTGACACCATGGGGTGATGTCTTGACTTAGATTTCAGTAAGGCAGAGTCGCACAGAATCACTAGCTTTAATCTCCCAGAAACACTGAAGTTCAGTGTCTAGATTAATGCCAGGATTATTGGTGATGGCCCAGGATGCAGTGGATGACCTTGATGTTGTTGATGTTTGACCAAGCTCTAAGTGCTCTCTAGCACTTAGAAAGATGGGGTTAGATAAGTAGGAAGAGAGAGCAATGTCAAGAAAACTAGAGAAAAAAATAGCAACAAGAAGTGGGTGATTGACAGTGTCAAAAGTTACAGGGGGGTTAAGAAGGTTGAGAATTTAAAAAGTCATTAGATCTGGCAATTAAATGATTATTAGTAACTTTAGTGAAAGCAGTTTCAGTTGAATAATGAGATTGCAAGTCAGACCTCATTTCTTATGACATACTACTTTGAGAGTTGTCTGACTTTCCCAATGTGCGCTAGGAAGCTCATTATTAGGAAACTCTCATTTCCAAAATTCTATCAACCTTATTACTCCATCACCATCCTTTGCTCTTCTGACCAAAGGAAGGAATCATAAACCCCAAAGACTCCAACTAAGGAGAAAACCCTAGTAAGAACATCACTTCATTTCTTATCCAGCTGTTTTTCCACCTTTCATTTCTGTGTTGTCTTCCATTGGATTATAATCCCCTTAAAAGCAGGGATTGTCTTTCTTTTTTTTTTTCATATTTTTATCTTCAGTACAATTGAACACTAGAAATGAAATCCCCTTGTGATCGCTATGTATATCACAAATACTTAGCTTTCGACCTCTTGAGACCCAGTAAAGTAGAATTCTCCAGTAGTCCAAACTCCTTGAGGCTCCAAATCTATGAAGACACATGTTCTTCAGTACAAAACCTCATAACATTTAGTGACTGATTCAGTCTACCTTCAGGTGCTATTTCTTTCTTTCTTTTTTAAAAAAATTAATTTACTTTCTTTTATTTTTTAAAGTGATTTCTTTACCAGAATTCCTTTATCCAGGTAGTGCACTTTATCTAGCAATAGCTAGAACCATGATGTCATGAGAAACTTGAATCATACTGGTCCTTCCATTTTTAACTGTTCAGTCTGGTTTATCTCTATGCGGTCTGGCTTGGATGATACTCTTGTTTTCAATTCTACCATTAGAGTATGAACTCCTTGAGAGCAGGGGTGCTCTTATTTTTTGTATCTCCAGGGCTTCACAAATATAAGCATATAATAAATTCTATCTATCTATCTATCATCTATCTATCTATCTATCTAGATCTGCTTCCAAATCTGAGGCCTGATATTAATTAAATGTGGTTCTAGGTAACACCCTTACTCTCTATTTTCTCATCTCCAAATTGGGGGAAATAATTCATTAGTGCTTAGCACAGTAGCTGACACATAATAAGTGCTGAATAAATATTTATGGACTAATTGTTGACCATCTGCACCATCTACTCTACAGGATTGTTGTGAGGTAAGCATTTTATATCTCATAAAATATTTAGAAATGTGAGTTAATGTTATTTTGGTGTGTCTTTTGTCTAAACTGATTATATTGCTCAAGTATTTAGCTCATGTTGATAAAATAAAAAGGGTCCTGGTATAGATCACTCAGTTTCACACAGAGAAAAGTTTTCTATGCCATAGCTACAGCTTATAACCCTGACTAGGTCAGATTTTTTTTAAAAAATGCATGTTGTTCAGCATGAGAAGTACTAAAAAGTATGGGTTGCTCAGAGAACGTGAGTTGCTTAGCATAAAACATTTATCAGTAGTAAAAAACAAATTACAGATTTATCTATAACTTCTCCTCCTCCTTTCTTTTCTGGTACTAGAGATTGAGGCTACATTAGATCTAATAAGAGATTTGGGGTTGAAGAAGGGAAGGAACAGAGTGAAAAATGTTTGAAAATATGACTCACGATAAAAAAAAAACAAAGGAGAAAAAAGACTTGTGGACTATCCAGAAATCTCATAACAATATATCATGAATATTTCATTTCAAAAGAGTATTGTAGGACACTGAACATAGCCTATTCAGAAAACATCAAAAAATACATTTGAATATGATAATTGATGGAAAGTGAGTAGTTACTGATAAACAATTATATGGAATTTATCAGCTAGTAAGAGCAAAGGGCAAAATCAACATCAGACTAAAGGAAAACCTAAAGGTAAAAAGATGGCACTTCCTACAATTTCAATAGTTTCAACCTGACCTATTCAAACAATATATCAATAATAGAAAACAGAAACTGGGAACATCAACCTTTAATATTACTTTGCTTGTAGAAGTTTAATTAGTATGAAGCAATCACTATAATGAAGAGGCCAAATGAATCTATAAATTACCTTAACTATCAAAGGTCTCATCAACTGGAGTCTTATGGCAACCAAGTACAACATCAATTTAGAATACATGTATGTTTGGAAAACTGATCCGTAAGTACTTCAGAAACCATCAAAGAACATTTTAGAAAAATATAAATCTATAGAGATCTTTCCCTAAGTTATCTACCATGTCATTCAGGAGCATTTAAGCATAAAATTAAAATAACAATGAAAAAAATGAGAAATGGAAAAGATACAAGGTTCCTATTATAAACTACTTTTTCTATCAATGACAATAACACCAGAGTCTCAAATGTGCTATTTTAAGAAGTGAAAGTAGTATCAAAAAAAACAACAAATGGAAGAGAAGCCTGGACCATACCTCAAGTAATCTGAGGAGGTAATAAAATTGTGTGGGTATTGAGGGATGAATTTTCATGATATTTGAAAGAAGGGAAGATAACTAATGATTTAAAAAACTTAGACATTTTTTCTAACCAAAAAAAGTGATTGAGAAGATAGCAATAACTAGTTTAACTATACAACTATACGCTATTCTCATCTCTATGAAATCTTCATGTCAATGATTTATACTTGTATCAAGATTATCTTTGCTGAAAATATGAGAAGAGAGCAGGCAGATTTTTGTAAACAATATTCTGTAGTAGGATTGCCTCTTTAGAGTAACATAATTGACCAAAGAGTACAAAGAATATAAAATCCCTTTATGATTATTTTTTTTGCTATAAAAATGTGATTTGTTATAATAAAAGATCATCAGAAAAACTCTTCCAAATAGATGCCTGTGTTAGGTTAATATATGATTTCTTGATAAGCAAAACAATAAAGAAAATTTTGAAGATACTCCAATTATTAATATCATTCAACCCATAAAACAACACAATGAATAGTCACCAGAAATGTTTTTTTTAATTAAAATTGAGGATGTCCAACAGGACAATCAAAATGGAAGACATTGAGGCATTCCATATTCTCTTGTTTTCAGAGGATATATGGATTACACCAAACTAAAGATCTTGGTAGAGCTTCAAAAAAAGCTAGAACATTCAAAAGAGTTTTGCCTAATCTTCAATACAAGAAAAATACAGTGAATGAAAGAAATACATTTAAATTGTTTTAAAATTTTTGTTTTTTTAGTATTTTTAAAATTTCCCCCAATTACATACAAAAACAATTTTTAATATTCATTTAAAAAACTTAGATCTTCAGATTCTCTTCCTTTCTCCCTCTCCCCATACTCATTCACTACTTATTGAGAAGTCAAGCTATTCAATATAGGCTATACATGTGCAATCATGCAAAACATCTTCATAATAGTCATATTGTGAAAAAAAAACATAGGCAAAAAGCCCAATCTCAAGAAAAATTAAGAAAGTCAAAAAAGAATGCTTCAATAAGTATTCAGACACAATCAGTTCTTTTTCTGGATATGGATAGCATTTTTCACCATAAATCCTTCAGAGTTGTCTTGGATCATTGTATTGTTGAGAATTGTTAAGTCATTCATAGCTGATCATGTTACAATATTACTATTACATTGTCCACAATATATTTCACCTGGAAATCAATGCTCATGGAAGTCTTTTCAGGTTTTTCTGAGAACATCCTGTTGATCATTTCTCTTTCTTTTTTAAAAAGCTTTTTATTGTCAAAATATGTGTGTAGATAATTTTCAACATTCACCTTTGCAAAATGTTGTTTCAAATTTTTCTTCCTTCCTTCCATCTACCCCTCCCTTAGATAGCAACTAAGCCAGTATATGTTAAACATGTGAAGTCTCCTCTACATATTTCCACATTTATCATGTCACCCTAGAAAAATCAGATCGAAAAGGGAAAAATGAGAAAGAAAACAAAAAGCAAGCAAACAAAAAAGTGAAAATATTATGTTGTGAATCACACTCCGTAGTCTCTCTGTAGTTGTTTCTCTGGGTGCAGATGGCTCTCTCCACGAATCCATTGGAACTGGCCTAAATCACCTCTGCTCATCATTTCATATATTGCAATAGCATTCCATCATAATTATATACTATAATTTTATTCAGCCACTCCCCAATTGATGTCTATCTCTTCAATTTTCAATTCTTTGCTCCCAAAAAAGAGTTGCTACAAATATTTTTATAATAGAAATCCTTTTCTTTTTAATTTTGTATCACTTTTGGGATACAAACTTAATAGTGGTATTGCTAGTTCAAAAGCTATGTGAGGTTTTATAACCCTTTGGACATAATTTCCAGTCACTCTACAGAATAGTTTAATCAGTTCACAACTCCATTAACAATGCATTTTTCCCACACCCCTTCCAACATTTATCATTTTTCTTTTCTTTTCTATTAGCCAATCTAAAAGATATGATGTAATGCCTTGGAATTGCTTTAAATTGCATCTCTCCAATCAATAGTGAGTTAGAGCAATTTCATATGGTTATAACTACCTTTGATTACTTTATCAGAAAACCGTTCATTTCTTTTAGTCATTTATCATTTGGGGAATGGCCCTTATTTTTATGAGTTTGACTCAGTTCTCTATCTATTTGAAATATGAGGTCTTTATCAGAGAAACTTTGTTTGATTTTTTTCACAATTACTCTTGCTAACTGCATTACCCCCTGTTTATTCTATTGTAGCTCTCCTTTTATCCTGTACTTCCTCCAAAATGTTTTGCTTCTGACTACCCCTTCTCCAATCTTCTCTTCATTCTTTCACCCTCCTTGATTCTTTCTTTTATACTCTTCCTCTCCTACATTCTTTTAGGGTAAGATAGATTTCTATATCCAATTGAGTATGCATGTTATTTTCCTTTTTGAGTTAAATCTGATGAGAATAAGGTTCACTCCCTCCTTTTTTTCTTCCCTTCTTTTTCTTGTCTCTTTGCAGACAATTTATGCTTCATTTCCTTTTCTTGTAGCACATTTCTCTCACACCACTTAATTTCAATTATTTATTTAGTCAGTGAGAAATTTAAATTTATTTATTATTTCCCCAGTTATATTCAAAACAATTTATATATATATATATATATTATAGTAACTTTTTATTGACAGAATCCATGCCAGGGTAATTTTTTTTACAACATTATCCCTTGCACTCACTTCTGTTCCGATTTTTCCCTCCCACCCTCCACCCCCTCCCCTAGATGGCAAGCAGTCCTATATATGTTGAATATGTCCTAGTATATCCTAGATACAATGTATGTGTGCAGATCCAAACAGTTTTCTTGTTGCACAGGGAGAATTGGATTCAGAAGGTAGAAATAACCCGGGAAAAAAAACAAAAATGCAAACAGTTTACATTCATTTCCCAGTGTTTTTTTTTTCCTTTGGGTGTAGCTGCTTCTGTCCATCATTGATCAATTGAAACTGAATTAGGTCTCTTTGTCAAAGAAATCCGCTTCCATCAGATTACATCTTCATAGAGTATTGTTGTTGACGTATATAATGATCTCCTGGTCCTGCTCATTTCACTCAGCATCAGTTCGTGTAAGTCTCTCCAGGCCTTTCTGAAATCATCCTGTTGGTCATTTCTTACAGAACAGTAATATTCCATAATTTTCATATACCACAATTTATTCAGCCATTCTCCAACTGATGGACATCCATTCAGTTTCCAGTTTCTAGCCACTACAAAAAGGGCTGCCACAAACATTCGTGCACATACAGGTCCCTTTCCCTTCTTTATAATCTCTTTGGGATATAAGCCCAGTAGAAACGCTGCTGGATCAAAGGGTATGCACAGTTTCATAACTTTTTGGTCATAATTCCAGATTGCTCTCCAGAATGGTTGGATTCATTCACAGCTCCACCAACAATGTATCAGTGTCCCAGTTTTCCCGCATCCCCTCCAACAATCATCATTATTTTTTCCTGTCATCTTAGCCAATCTGACAGGTGTGTAGTGGTATCTTAGAGTTGTCTTAATTTGCATTTCTCTGATTAATAATGATTTGGAACACTCTTTCATATGAGTGGTAATGATTTCAATTTCATCATCTGAAAATTGTCTGTTCATATCCTTTGACCATTTATCAATTGGAGAATGGCTTGGTTTCTTATAAATTAGAGTCAGCTCTCTATATATTTTGGAAATGAGGCCTTTATCAGAACCTTTAACTGTGAAGATGTTTTCCCAGTTTGTTGCTTCCCTTCTAATCTGGTTTACATTAGTTTTGTTTGTACAGAAGCTTTTTAAATTGATGTAATCAAAATTTTCTATTTTGTGATCAATAATGGTCTCTAGTTCGTCTTTAGTCATAAATTTCTTCCTCTTCCACAAGTCTGAGAGATAAACTATCCTATGTTCCTCCAATTTGTTTATAATCTCGTTCTTTATGTCTAAATCATGGACCCATTTTGATCTTATCTTGGTATACGGTGTTAAGTGTGGGTCCATGCCTAATTTCTGCCATACTAATTTTCAGTTATCCCAGCAGTTTTTGTCAAATAATGAATTCTTATCCCAAAAGTTAGGATCTTTGGGTTTGTCAAACACTATATTGCTATAGCTGACTATTCTGTCTTGTGAACCTAACCTGTTCCACCCAAGAAAATGACAATAATGAGACATCATATCAAAATGTGTGGGATGCAGCCAAAGCGGTAATAAGGGGAAATTTCATATCTCTAGAGGCTTACTTGCATAAAGTAGAGAAAGAGAAGGTCAGCGAATTGGGCTTGCAACTAAAAATGCTAGAAAAGGAACAAATTAAAATCCTCATTAGTTTTTTATATTTCTTTTTGCACCTCTCTTAATTCTTCAACTTAAGTTGAATTAGGTTAGAAAATATTTTACTCTATGTTTTTGTGGGTTTTGCTCCTCTAGAATTTGTCTAATCATTATTTAAAGATATTTTGAGGGACTTGGGAGAGATCAGATAATTCCCTGTTTTTATTTTTATCTTGGCTTTAAGATTTGCTTTATTGACCAAATTACAATAAGCATTTTGTTGGACTAACACGTAAAGCTGATCTGGCAATACATATATCTTGGACAGGTTGAAATAGGCACCAAGAAATGAATTAGAAGATTGCTAGTGGGATGAATTATCTTTGAAAAATCATGCAGAGATCTCAATGCCTACCTACCTCAATTTCTCTGAGAAACATATTTCTAAAATTTTAACAGTGATGTGTCTAGATGATTCTATGTGGTTGACAATCATTGTATCCCAATGACCAATCTTCCTTATTAGACAATAAACATATATACAGAGATATAAATATAACACAAGACAATTTGAGAAGTAAGAAAACATTAACAATTCAGTGTTTCAGAAAATACTTTATGAAGATGAACTGAGATCTGCAGGAAGATAAAGTTATTATCTCACTCAAACATATTTGTAACATCTAGGGTTTAGGTGTGATGGTACTAATTGTCCCTGATTGATTAAAAAATGGGTGCAAAGTTATTCTAGACACTACTGCTAAATCAATATGGTTATATATTGCTCTGGTGATTTATTTTATTTTATTATTACCTTATGAAATTGCATCTAAAATATGAAATATTTCCCTATGTAGAAATTTGCTCTAAGTCTCTCACTTGTTATGATAATGATCACACTGTACCTGCTCTTGCAATGGTTTTTGGCTCAAAGCAATAAAATCTTATGTGACTTGGAATCATTTCAGGTCAATAAAGGATCTTTGAGATTTTTTTTAGGGTAAAAATGTCCCTTTGGAGGCTCTTTGGCTACATATTGAAATGTGGTTTTATACAGCTGCCCTACATTTTCAAGGTAACAATGTACTTAATATGGCAACTATCTCTGCAGCCATTAGAACCAATACACCACACTTTATACATCATCTAGGTTTTTAGAATCTCATAGCTCACAGAGACAGAAATGACTTAAGAGGCCATAACTTGTATTTGAGCAAGACTACAGTCTATAACATCCTAGACATGTGTGTAGCCAGTCTTTACTTGAAGATGTCCATTTCCTTTTGAAGAAATTAATTGCTTGTTTTTTTGAGTGTCAGTGAGAATAAAAGAAGTGAAAGAATCAATGAATGTAAGACAAAAATTTTGGGGAAAAGGCAAATTAAAAATTCAACTCATTTTAATATTAACTTAAAATCTAATACTACATACCTAGAAAGTTGCAATGCTTCTAAAAGTTTTTCCTCAATCTAATCCATCGTCCAGAATAGCTGCCAAAGTGGTATTCAGTAAGTATCAATGGCAGCCTAGTCCCTTTAAAATATAATATTAATTCCTCTGTTTGGCTTATAAATACCTAAAGATAGACCCCAATCTGCCTTTCCAGCCTCATTATACATTATTTCCTTTCCCTTACTGTATAGCTTAGCCACACTGACCTTTTATTTATTCCTCACAAGAAGCCACTCCACATCTTATCTCTGGATCTTTGAAATGGCTACTCCCCATATATATATAGTGCACTCCCACCTTCCTTCTATTTCCTAGAATCTTTTACTTCCTTCAAAACTCAATTTCAGCATTAACTCTTTTTTATTCTGCCATATCTTTGTTATACATTTATTCACTATATACTTATATGTACACATATTGATTATTTCCTCTAAAAGATTGTAAGCTCTTTCAGTACAGTAATTGTTTCATTCTTTTTTTTTTTTCAAATCTCTAACAAATATGTGCTAAATAAAATGCTTGTTGACAGATTCACTGTTTGAAGTACTGTGTTAGATTTAGAGATTACCAAGAGAAAAATGATATCATCTTTGCTCTCATGTAACATACATTTTTATATTATACCATTACAATGTATATGTAGATGGATAAGTAAATACAAAATGTATACAACACCACAAACTTATTTCGAGAAGGGGACCAGGGCAGGGACAAGGATAAGCCTTGCACTGAAGCTAGTGCTGAATTTTTCTTTTTAGGATATCCCAGACAAGGGAGATCACTTAGGCAAAGGCACAGAGGTGGAAGATGGGATGTTACAGATCACTTTTAATTGGAATGGAAAGTACATAAAGGAGAAGTAATGTGAAATAAATAATATTTTCCTCATTATTTTAAGTTCCAAATTCTTTCCCTTCCTTCTCCTTCCTCACCCATTAAGAAGGCAAAAAATATTCCCATTATACATATAGGATCATGCAAAAAATTTTCATGTTAGCTATGTTGCCAAAAAAAGAAGAAAAATATATTTCAATCTTTTTTTTTTTTTTGAGATGGATAACATTTGTTCACGCATCCTTTGGAATTGTTGTGAATTGTATTGATTGGAGCTACTTTATCTTTCATTGTTGATTATTATATTTTTGCTGTTATTGTACAATGTTTTTCTAGTTCTCACTTTACTTTGCATTAGTCAGTTCATAATCTTCTCAGATTTTTCTGAAACCATCTTCATCATTTCTTAAAGTACAATAGAATTACATAACAATCATAGAACACAACTTATTAAGTCATTCCCAATTATTTGATATCCCCTCAATTTCAAATTCTTTGCTACCACAAAAAATTTTGAGCAGATATGTACATAAAGGTACCTTCCCTTTTTTGGGGGGCTCTTTTTTGAGTAGTGATATTTTTTAAAAAAGCATACTACTGCTAAACATTCCACATAGACTATTGTTCTATGTCATGACATTAATGAAATATTGGGAAAGTGAATTGTAAATCAATCTTGTAAATATCCTTATACAATGACTTTCATTGTTTCAAGAAGTATGATAATCAAACTATATGTAACATAGTTTCAATTAGTCCATGCTGAATATTCTTTAATTTTTCAGATTTATATAAACTTTTATGTTTTCTCAGTTTCTTTTGACTTGCTTCACATAAATAGTTTAAGACAAGAGTTAACTCTATTTGGGCTTAATCTTGGTGTGTTTTTCCTGATGACTGCCAAAAGCCAAGTGAAGTAGACTTACAAATGTTGTATCTAGTATCAGGCTACATGTTTAACCATCAGGCATCATTCTGACATTTAGTTCTCACCATTATTGTGAAAAGCAGCATGAAATAGGAGAAAGAACACAAATTAGTTTCAGAGATGGTACCTAATATACAAAGCTCCTCGTATCCATCTCAGAAATCATTCCAACTGCTGAACATTTCCTCTGAAGAGCTGTAAGTAAACCAATAGAAGATATTAAAAATAGTGGAATAGTAGCATTGCATAGTATACAGAGAGACAACCTTAAAGTTAGGAAGGCCTGAATTCAAATTCTATCTCTGAAACAAGTTGATTATGTAGTACTGGGCAAATTAAGTAATCTGTCTGTAATCCAGGCAACTTTTAAAGACTCTATCTAACTTGCAGAGCTGGTGATAAAATGCATTTAGAGGGAATTTCCTCATTTGGAGTCCCTGAGTTCCCTATACCAGTGAAATCATCTATTTTATTCAACTTAACCCTCTAAAGTTGCATTGGAGCCAGTTTGAACTAATTCTGGAAACCTAATTGCTAAAATTTCAGCATGAGCTTTATATCTCAGAAACTGACAAAGGCTACAAATCAGGGCTTGATTTATAGTTTTCTTAACTATGTAAGAAAGTGGTAGAGAAAATGTTTTTTTTTATTATATAGAGAAAATGTTAATGCAGATTAAAATTGGAAGTATGTCCAATTTATTTTTTCTTAGTTGGTGGCTGTTAAATATGTAGCAATTCACCCCTTTTCCTTCCCCACCCTCACCCCAACCAAATGAAAACACTCAGTGACTAAGGATCAAATTATGTTAGAAAGAGAATTCAACTAAACAATGAAATTACAAGGTTATGTTTGTGAACTCAGTTAACTTTGCAGGAAGGGGTCAGGGCAAGTTATTCATCTCACTGTCCTCATCTGTAAAAGGGGAATGATAATGCTTGCACTATCTACATCAAATGGCTGTTGTGAGGAAAGTGTTTTATAAACTGTCAAATGCTGCATAAATGTCAGTAAGTACCAGTTTAAAAATCTCATTATCTAGTCTTTTGAAGGTTTCTTTCTATTCTGGAGCAATTCCCATAGAAGCAGTTAAGAGAGAAACCCCTTTGACCAAGTCTTAATTCCAAGTAATAAGCATGCAACTGGTGAGTTTAGAATTATTTGTTTTATTATCTTTTGAAGTTATGAATTAAAATACTCTCTAGCATTCCATTCTTAAAACAACAACTGAATGTATCTTCATTCAAGGAGATGAAAAGAAATGATATATGTAGAAATGAAGGTGATGCAAAACCCCCAAGATATTATAATATTTATTTTTAAAATGGAATATTTAACTTTTATTTGGACCAGAGATTTTATCAGTGTGAGGAACTTCTGGCTGTAAAATATTATCCCCTTTAGAACACGAACAATTTGTTTGTATCTAATAGAGAATGACTTGGAGATATTGAGAGGTAAAGTGATTTGTATGTGATCACATGGGTAACATCTGTTATTATAAAGATTTAAGCCCAGCTTTTCCTAAATCCAAGGCTGGCTCTACCCATTATACCATATAACCTTTTAGAAAATAAAACTGCCTAGATCTGGTCTCTTGATCTACCCATGCATATTGACAAGTATTCTGTACTTTATAAAATAGTTTGGGTTATATCAGAAAATATCAGAGTAAATTATATAGGCATGAGCTAAGACATCTAGTGCCATTACTAATTAATGGATTTTTAAAGGCCAGAGTAATGTTGGTGATGTGAAATGAAGAGAGGAACCAATTACCTGGATAATATGTACTCCAAACCCTCTTTGACTTGAGTTACCTAGGCTTGGGGGTTCTTAATTAGTTGTCTCCCTTTCTGTACTTTGCTTTACCACAGAATCCTGGATGACTCCAGATAGAAATGAAGTCCAGTAAAATGAATATTGGAAACAATTTCAAGAAGCCCCTCACAAGAAGATGAACAGAAGTAATGGGACAAATTGTAGGAGAAAAATAGCAAGTATTTTTAATGCTGGTAAACTACAGACAAAATTACCTTTAGTGCAGAAGAAAATTGAATGGCAACTTTTGTTTAAACTACTGCAGGATTTTAATTTACTTTGGACCAGATGAAAAGGGGGGGAGGACCTTTTCCCATATTTGTAATCTACAGTATTTCTAAATGATAGTTGTGACTCCAGTAGACTTAACACTTCGCCTAAATATGTTTTTTTATTTAAAAGGTTTTTGCTGTAGACTATGGAGATTCAGATTTTATTGTTACAAGGAGTCTATATGGAGGATGTGAATAATATCAGTCTTATCTCAAAACACATATCATTACAAGATTTTATAGAAAACACAGATTTAAAATTTTAGAAGTCAGCCTTAAAATCTACAGAAAATTATATTTTTCCATTGCTTGGGATGAAAAATTTCCAGATAACACGCGGGCATGCACACACACACACATAGATGTGCACGTGCACACACACACACACACACACACACACGCACAGCTATTCTGCATTTTCTCCCTTGGTGCATCAAAGTTAAAAATCAAATCAATACCATCTCAGTATTAGATGGTGGTGACAGCATGTGGACATCAGCCCGGTAATTAAAAAGCCATTCAGCTCACTTGGTAAGATGTAATTTTAGCTGTAGTCACTGGCTGTTTCCAAGCAATCTATTTACCCCCCAAATATCCTCAGGCATGGACTGGAGAGTGTGAAATGATCGAATTTTAGTTATCCTCATACATAGCAAATTTCAATTGTAATTCTTTTAGTAAAAATGTTATAATAATATTATCTCTATGTTAACTGGCATCAGTGATATAAGAGAAAGAAACTTTTCTGCTTTGCTGCTTCAATTAGTCTCATTTTTATGCCAGTATTCTTTCAACATTTGGTATGAATTAGACTCCTTCAGCCCATTCTCAGCTCTTCTCCTCCTGGCTTTCCAATTGTGTTGTTTGCTCATGTGGCATCTCACTCCACTCATGCTTTGTATTCTAGAATCTGGACCTAATGGACAGATTGGCTCTTGAAAATATACTGATTTCATATCCTATGTACTATAGGATAGTGCTGTCAAACCAGCAAAATGGGGTAATAATTATAAAACTCTTAGTTTGTTGTCGATTACATAATAAGTGCCATATAAAATTAGATATTACTGTTTTTGTTACTATTATTAATTAAAAAGGAAATCATTAAACATTGTATAAGGTTGCATATGAATCAGAAAACCACATATTACCATTATTTATGTTTCACGATACTTATTTTGTTAAGTGTTACCCATTTACATTTTGTTCCAGCAGCATTTGAGAATATTATAAACTACAAAGTGGGCCAACATTTGACACTCTGCTTTAGGGAATAAAATCTTGAACAATTTAAATTTGGTTAAGTCTTTCTTTTCTCTTGATGGGAATTCTTCTGGAAAACTCAAACATCTTCTAAATTATATATTTAAGGGATTAGGAGACAAAACCCAAAAGATGTTAAGTACCTTCAGGTGTTTTAAAGGCTGACTTCCCCACAGATTAAAGGAATCATGAATTTTTGGTATTGGACCTGAAATTATTCAGCATGCAGTTCTTCACAATTTCACCTGAGTAAAAATATTTTTGAGCAAGTCCTATTGAAGCTGGCCTGCCACATAGGTCATTAATTTTGGGCCAATATTTATATACAAAGCTGCAACTGATTCCTTTGTTTTTGATTTCTGTGATTTGGAGACAGCTGTGTACATCTTTAGTAGAAGTTCCCCTAGTGGGAGGACTTTTCATGTCTCAAGATACTTCATGCACTTTATCAAAGGAGAAAAGAGTCATTTCCTTCTGTGACATAAACCTGTGAAGCACATCAACTCTTCAGAGTCATTTAATATGTTAACTAGTCAAGTCGACCACTTCTTAACAGAGAAACAGACACATTAACAGCATTTACCTGAATTTAAGCACCAGGAAGACTGTCCAAGAAGGCAAAACTGCTGGGGCTATTGACATATTGAATGGAGAAAGTCTCCAACCAGCCTACTGATGAGACATCCTGCTGTGACAGTCCTTTATATAGGGTCAGGAATCCCCATTCTTGTTCTCTCCTGCTCACCACCACAACAAAGAGATTCTAAAGAGAGGAAATCTCATTCACTAGATACCATTTTTTTTGGAGAGGTGGGGGGGGCAGACCAGAACAGGCCAGGTGTTGCTATACCCCTTGCACTTTGTCCATGAGAAAAGATGGAGGTGATTCTAACAACAAATTGCTCCTTTAGCAGTTTAGAAACACTTTTTATCCTAACTTTTAAATCAGAAGCCAAATCTTTCAATTGATTTCTGATTTATTTTTTCTATTTTTTTTCTATTTATCTTGCAGATTATAATTATTTTTTCTTTTGGGTAGAGTGATAATTTCATGGGCAGAAGTTCTTAGTGAAGAATGTTTGTGAGTTCAGATTATTGCATGCTTTGCAATTTCTCTAAGGAATTGCTTGGGGGCACTGAAAGGTTAAGTAATTTGCCCAGGGTCAAATAATTCTGCAGATTGAAGTATTTAATTTTAGACTATGCATTATTAAAACAAAATCCAATCCTTTTGTGTGAGGATTATTTTATTCTTTGTAGTTTTATCTCTAGCACCAACACAGTTCCTGGAAGATAGTATGTACTTAATACATACATGCTGATTGATTGATTCTATTGTCTTTCTTGCACTCAAATATTATCTATTTCATGTGTACATGTCTTATCTTTCCTAAAGAATTATAGATTTTAGGAACATAGTATGTCTCACATGTATAATTTTATATATTCAAACTATAAATATGAGCTATCCATGTATGTGTCTATATCCGTTTATTTATGTAATTCTATCTATCTTGTATTCTTATAGGATTATTGTGAGGATAAAGTGAAATAAAATACTCACAAAGTTCTTTGAATATCTTAAAATGCTATAAAAAGCTGTTATTATTACCATTGTTATTATTTCTTCCACAATGCCTAACACCGTCCAATGTACATTGTTGGTGAATAAATATTTGTTAAATTGTATTTCCTATTTGGAAAGATTTTAATTCAATGCAAGTTAATGCAAACAATGAAGGAATATAATTAATATCTAAATCATACTTTCATAATATACATGTTTATTCACCTTCGGGTACTGTGATTTCAATAGTGTAGATACTCTGTGATGGAAAAATAGGTGAATTTGGAGATTTGGTAGTGGTAAGAAGCTAAGAAATTCTATGTGACCTTTTCACATAGTCTTTTTTGAAATATAGCTTTACCCAGGAATGGATGGGAAGGAAAGTCAAATGCTGTCACTTTTGGAAGGTTCTCTGTTTCTGCTTATAGTATTATATAGGGAATATGTCTATCCTGATTTTCCATTGGAAAAAATAATGCTATAAG
This sequence comes from Sarcophilus harrisii, assembly GCF_902635505.1. Taxonomy (NCBI): domain Eukaryota; kingdom Metazoa; phylum Chordata; class Mammalia; order Dasyuromorphia; family Dasyuridae; genus Sarcophilus; species Sarcophilus harrisii. The sequence continues at coordinate 205,111,148 of NC_045429.1, forward strand.
ATGATCTAATGAAATGTATTCAGAGCTTAAATTGAGCAATTTAACACTCTGGAACTTGTTAAAAATTAATAGAGACAATTTTTTGAAGTGTTGGTATGTGTGGTGGTATAAGTTTCTTGTCTCCTTTAGCAAAAAAGAAGGAAGCAGAAGCAGAAGGAGAAGGAGAAGGAGGAGGAGAAGAAGAAAGAGCAGAAGGAGGAGGAGGAGAAGGAGGAGAAGGAACAGAAGGAGGAGGAGGAGGAAGAGGAGGAAGAGGAAAAGGAGGAGGACGAGAAGAAGAAGAAGAAGAAGAAGAAGAAGAAGAAGAAGAAGAAGAAGAAGAAGAAGAAGAAGAAGAAGAAGAAGTAGAAGGAGCAGAAGGAGAAGAAGGAGAAGGAGCAGGAGGAGGAGGAGGAGGAAGAGGAGGAAGAGGAAAAGGAGGAGGACGAGAAGAAGAAGAAGAAGAAGAAGTAGAAGGAGAAGAAGAAGAAGAAAGAGGAGGAGAAGGAGGAGGAGGACGAAGTAGAGGAGAAGAAAAAAAAAGCCACCACTCATTAAAGATTCACTGCAAATATATTAAGTACTTGAAAATATTTGTGATATGGGAGCAATTACATGTTTGTGACATTAGAGAAAAGTTATAAAGTTGCTTCATCTGTGAGCTTTTTTTTAGTGCAATTGTGATTTTTTTTTTTTTTTTGCAGTACAGGAAACCTTTAAAATCATCATGCTTCCCAGCATGATGGGCTTCTCAGCCCCTATCACCCAACAGCCTGTCCATAGGCTTAGCAATTTCCTAGATTGTTTCTGTTAGAGACCCTGTCCACATTTCATTTGACTTGAGAATTCTGTGAGGTCCACAGATTAGTGGGAGAAAAAAAAATCAAAGGCTGAAAGGATGGCTGACTGACTCAGTGAATAGAGCACTGGTCACTGACATTACCTCTGGCTTGGAGCATAAGGAATCAATCCTGCAGCCTTCAAGGGGGGTGGGGAAGGCCACTCAGGCAAACACAACTTGTCCAGTCCAAGTTTGCTGAACCAAAAAAGAAAAAGAACAAAGACATCCAAATTTACAGCTTGGTTTAAAGAGCTAGGAAGCTAATCCAGTATACAAAAGAACCCATTCTCATTGTTAACTCTATATGGGAGCTGGTGTTTGCATGTGGGTTTGTTGCAGGGTGTAAGCAAATAAATGCTATATATAAAAGTAAACTTTTTTTTTTTTAGGCCAGAGCATGTATTTATTGGTATCTAATCTAAATTAAAGAAAAAAAAGAAATGACAATATATTTTAGTTATTTAAAACACTTAACGTATATAGATCTAAGACAGATTTTCGTTGAATTTATTCATTAATTTCATGAATTTAAATAGCATTTTTGTTGAAAAGCATTGTTTGCTTATGGTATTTTGAGATTTTGAAGGCTATGTAGCTTCATCATTGTGGGTATTCCCAGAGACAGTGATAGAATCTTTGGAACTTATTTTTCTTCAAGATGGTCAGTGGTTCCCCATAAATTAAACATTAAACGTTATTGGAATATTATTGTTTACTTGTCTACAATATCATATTTTGAGCATAACTATTGAAGAGAGAAAAATAATTTGTAGATTTCTAAGAAATCTTAAAATTTAAAGATTAAACTTTGATATTTTGTCACAATTCTAATAATTTATAAGCAAAAAATTTATTTGGGGAATTATGAACCACATATGATAATTAGTTATATATTGGAATAAACAAACTAGAGACCTGATCATCAACCTAAACTACTCTACATTCATGATGTTGAACTCTGAAATCCCTTTATCTGGTCATTTTCTAGCCTATTTTATTTTATGCCTCATTGTCTTCCACTTATTCTTTATTTTGTCTCAATCTCCAAACCCTGTGTCTTTTCTTATTTTTCCACTCTATCAACCTGTCCTGACTTCTCTTTGTTCTTTTCATATTCTTAAACTACTAGTTAACAACTTGACAAGACAGTGTCCTTCATATTTGACAACTTTGCCCTTTTGTTCCATCATGCTTTACATGCTGTCATTTCTCAAGATGGGTTGTTTTTAATGATTTCATCTGATTTTATGAGGTTAGATATTAGCTCCACAAAGATGGTTCCTAAATCTTCACAAAACAAACTCTTACTAAAAACCTGTCTTCATTAAAAATTACCTGCTATAGAGTTTTACCTAGATATTGACATTTCAAAAATTCAAAATGGAATCCACCATTTTCCTCCAAATTTGTAATTCAAACTCTGCTTAATCAAGCAGGAAAAGACATTGAAGAAGAGGCAATAGCCAGCATGTGCCAAAGTTAAACCAACACTATCATCTTTACCACCACATTTCCTATAGCCTGATAGAGGCAGTCTGTTACCCTGAACCCTAGAACTTTAGGATTAACAGTGCTTCTGATCTAGTGCCCAAAGCTATGATTGTGAAGATCTTGCAGCCTGGTAATTGTTCCAGCATGGGCAACAACCACAGCTACTGAAGACTCAGGAAAAGAAGTTCTTCTTATCAAAATCCTTGGCATTATCAAATGGCTTACCACCAGAAACCAATATAATTTTATCATAAAAATGACATTAAGTAGTATTACCATTTGTTTTGCCATTATATTCTAAGGTATACTAGGTATACGAGGTATATTCTAAGGTATTCTAAGGTAATTCTCCAGCTGAATTACAACTGAAATATTCTATGTGCGCTGTTTCTCTTTTTTAGAATGGGAGTTTCATGAAGTTGGGGACTATCTGAGTTTTCTATTTGTATTCCAAATGTTTAGCACAATACTTTGCATACAATAGGCACTTAATAAATGCTTTTAAAATATATTAATTTATTGACTCAAATTTCTCTTCTCAAACTTTAGAGCATCATCCATGTTAGTAATCTTGGAATTACAGTAGTCTTCCTTCTCTTTCAGTCCCCATATACCATCAGTTGCTTAATCTAGTCAATTTTTATTTCCATTTTATTTCTTGAATCTGACATCTACTCTTGGTTCTTATCTACATTCTATTTTAAGTTCTTATCAACTGTTGTTTGGATTACTGCAATCTACTCCTTATTTCAGATTTTCCATTCTCAGATTTATTTTCCACCCAGATTCCAAAGCAATATTACTAAGGTCCATGTCCTATTATATAAATCCCCTATTACAAAAACAAATAACTAACCAAAAAACCTTGGGTTCTGGCTCCCTATTGCTTATAAAATACAAATTCTTTATCTTAGAATTTAAATCTCTCAGCAGTAGTTTTACCTGACCTTTTATAAGATCAGTTCTTAATGCTCCCTCCCACATTTAACATTCCAATCAAACTGGACTACTTTTGTTTTCTAAATATAATGTGCCATCTACTCCTCTGCCATTCCTCATGCCTGTAATTTATTTTCTTTTCACCTTTCCCTCTATGAATGTTTACCTTCCTTCTAGATGCAATTCACTTCCATTTCCCCCATGAAACTTTTCCCTACTCTACCAAGTTATTAATGCTCCTTCTTTTCTGAAATGACATTCTATTTACTGTGCACATACTACATCTCCCAGTAAAAGGCAAACTTCTTAAGGGCAGGGACATTTTGATTCCTATATTTTGTGTTCACATTACCTTGCATAGAGTAGACTTAATAACTTATGAATTGAATCAATGCACATCTAATCATTACTGTATTTAAAGGCAGTAAATAGTATTTCCAGAGACATGGAAAATTAAAGTTACACTCATAAAATACTTTAGAACAGAGTAATTAACATAATTTAAATGCTTTTCATTGAAAAGTGACAATCAATTAAACAATAAACAAGTATTTATTAAGCATCTTCTATGTATTAGGAACTGTGTTGAGTACTTGGGACACAGATGCAAAAAACAAAGCAATCTTTACTTTCAAGGAGTTTATATTCCTGTATGGGAGATAAAGATATCTTTAAATATAAATAAATTAAATATAAAGATAATAAATATCAGTAAACACAAAGTATTTATTAAAATATTATTGAATTAATTGCTTTTGAAATTTAAAATTTTATTTTTATTAAATTAATTAAATTAAAATATTTATTAAATGCAAAGTATTTAATATAAATTAAAGATAATTTGAGAGAGAGTACCCTAGTGGTTGAAGGGACAAGGAAAGGCTTCATGTATAAGCTGGTACTTAAGCTGCTTCTTTAAAGAAGCTAATCATTCTAGGGGATATAGTTGAAAAGACAGTTTTCCAGGCATGAGAGATGGCTGTTGTGAAGAAATGAAAATAGGAAATGGAGTGTTCTGCATGAGGAACAAAGGGAAGGTTAATTTGGCTTAGAAAGAGGAGTAATGTAAGAGTATAAAAGATATGTTTAATAACTACAGAAAAGGGTTTATACTTTATTCGAGTTTATAGGGAACCACTGGAATTTATGAATGGAAAGATGATATGGACAGAATTACATTTCAGGTAAATAACTTTGGAAGATCAAATGGAAGGGGATAGGGGTAAGATACAAGTCCTACAGACCAATTAGAAGGTTGGTGCAATAATCTAGACAGAAGGAAAAAGGACCTGAACCAAATTGTTAGCTGTATAAGTGGAGAAAATGTTTAGGAGAAAAAAGTCGGGGTGGATGCAGCATTGGTAAGATTTTGCAACTTAATGGATAGTTAAGATGGAGAATAATTTGCTATTAAAATATTATTAAAATAATGTATTCTGTCATGTATAAATGAATAAAACATGTTCTTAAAGAACATTCTGTTAAAAGTTTTAGTTTTTTTTTGTTTTTTTACTATTTAGATTTCTTCTGTCAGAAAGACTGAGATTTAAACTAAGATTCCTTTATATTAGAAATTAAATTTGGACTTGCATTTAAAACATTCCAGTCTTCAAAATGATGAAGCTCTAAAATATTAAGTATCAGAAGAGGCAACAAGAAACCTCAGAGATCATTTAGTCATACCTTTTTACCTTCTGGATGAGGAAAGCAAAGTCCACACAGAACCAAGCCTAAAACATTTATAAGTATAATGTTTTTTCTATAAAAGGCAATGTATATAATAGACACCTGAGCAAATACATACATACATACATGTGTATATATAAACACATATATACATATGTTTGTGTGTGTATGTATATATATACATATATATATATATTATATATTGAGAGAGAGAGAGAGAGAGATGTACATATACATACACACATACCTGCACATATAAAATCTCCATAATAAGATTTTTTAAAGTAACTGTACCTTGTTTCTGGTAAAACATTTCTTTCCATATGTTATATATTCAATCTTATCATATATCAACAACAATAAAAAATGCAGGGAAGAGAGTTCTGGACTTGGAGTGAAGAGAATCTGGATTCAAATCTTGCCTTAGATTTGTGTATGTGTGTGTATGTGTCTGATTCCCATTCTAGATCTCAATTCCTCCCCTGTAAAATGAAAGGGATTAAATAATATTGACTCTAAGGTCCCTTACAGTTCTGAATCTATGAATTTAACAGCAACAACCATGGGAAAGTTTTTTAATCTCTTAATGTCCTGAATTACTCTTTAAGACTATAACTTATAAGATATCCCCTTCACCAATCAAATAACAGGTCTAGACCAAATCATACTATTGCTATTAATAATAACTGATGTTTATGTCTCTTTATAAGTTTTCAGAGACCTTTATATACATTGTTCAGTTGTTACTTATGACAGTCTCTTAATGTAGATAATTCATGCATCATTAACCCTGTTTTACTGAGGAAGCAACTGATGATTGTAGAGTTCTAATGACTTGTCCAAGAAAAACACTGTACATCTAAAGATATAAATGTGAGTTGCTATAATACTGATAATTTTTGTTACCCTCTCCTCCCATAAGCCTGATTATATATTCAAGTTTTTTTTTTACATTCATTTCTTTCTTAGAAAATGTGTTGCTTGAAAGTCAGTTTTTTTTTTTTTAAGATCTTTGCAGTGTCCTGAAGTGGTCAGGCAAATATTTGAGGCTTGTATAGCTCCCACAGGGTTCTGGCCGTTTCAATGGAAGAATCAAAACTAACTTGCTCTATGATTGTATGTGAGCTCACTTTAGCCTGTCATACTTCCTATGAGATGAAAGTTTAGCCTGGCAATGTAAAGTATGCCTAAGAATAAATAGCTTATTGGGGAATCTTTCCAGGAAATGGTTTGACATTTTGACAACCATTCCTATTTAATGTAGACGGAGTGAGATTAGGGGCAGTTCAGGGATTTCATGCAGTTTATTCTTTAGAAAATTTCCTTAAACAATAGAAAATCCTCTTCTCCATGACTGTACATTACAAAGTAGAATAGGAATGAAATATTTCATCAAAAATGTGTGCTAGGAGAAGATGGACTGTGTTGGTCAGATGACAAGAGTGAGAAATGACAAGAAGGTAGACAGAATGATCCACTTTATTTTGTAGAGGGGATTGGTGAGAAAGATGCTCTTATTGTCTGGACAGCTGGAGGAGACAAGATGGCTTGGCACCTTTTCTCACCTCCCAGGTACTTTAGAGAGGGGCTCAAAACTTTTGAAATTGCTTTTCAGCTCTATTTTCTTTAGGGAATTTCAACACTTTGAGCCTCACTGTTTGCTAAGAAACTGACATTCATTGACAATCTCAATGAACCCCATGTGGACAACTCAGAAGCAGAAAACAGGTGCTATACACATATACATACATGTTTTTGTATTTGTATTTATATGGATACTTTCTATATAAATATAAATAGTATTAAATATATAATGTATATTTTCTTCCTTCATAGAAATTGAAAAGTAGGAACTGAAGTATTTTAGGTATATATTGAATTTTATTTCAATGATACCCACTGGATCTTGAATCAGAACAACAGGGTTCAAGTTCCAGCTGTCTTCATGATAGGGAATAAATTAACTTTTCTCATCCTCAGTACTTCCATTTGTAAAATGGGAAAAGTAATACTTGCAGTGGTTCACTGTGTTGTTGTGAGACATAGTAGGTAAACTGTGAAATAATTTTCTAATGGGAGTTATTATCATAACTTAAGGATCAAATGAAATAATGTGGAAAGTATTCCTCAAGGTGCTTTATAAATGCTAGCAACATCTATAATTAATAGCGATAGCAGTAATGGTGAGAAATAATTTATAGTGGTGTGTGTGTGTGTGTGTGTGTGTGTGTATGTGTGTGTGTGTATGTGTGTGTGAGTGTGTGTGTGTGTGTGTGTGTGTGTGTAGTACTCTTTTGATCATCCAATTGTGGGATTAATGGTGGATTACAATAATCCTCTGCATCTTCATCTTGATCACTATATCTGACATAATTCTATGTTGAATGGAGGAAATAATGCCTGTGAAGGGACATTTCTTGCCAATCTAGGTGCCCTCAGTGGCTTTCCTGGTTGTCTTGAAGTGGAGCCTAATGTTTTTCATATTATATTAGAATAATCTTTTTGTTTGTATTCCTGAACAGTCCTACCTCTTGTCCTGAATGATCACTAACTGTTTCTGGTAGGCATGCTCTGTCTAAGTGTCCACAAAATCATTGCTGTGCTTATCTCTCATTCCTTTTCTTTCAGAAAAATTAGTGGACATCTTTGGACATCATGGAAAAACAAGGAAGCTTTCATCCTTTTTGTATAGACATCCTCTCCATCTCAACCATACTCTTTAGACAAATATATGTATAGTTATAGGCAAGAACATTAGAGGATGCGAAAGCAGGGATGAGTTATGATCTGAGTCATTGGAGAAACTTCCAAATTAATATAATATCAGCTCAATTTTAGCATATGAGAATGTAAAATTATCTCAAGAAGCCTTTAAGTTTTAAAAAGCTTTCTGTTCTTAAACAGATATAATTAATAAAAACAAACAAACAAAAAACCTTCTCTAATCTATATGTAAGAAGGAAAACTGTTTGGCTTTGACTTGAAGACATTCCAAAGAGGGTTGATGGATAATCGTATTTTGTACAGGGGATATAGATAGTTCTTAATATTATCAATGTAGAGACATAAAGCAACATAACAAAAAAGAATGTGATTAGATAATATCACAATGTCAATGCATTGATTGCCAAGATAAGTTCTTTATTATCTATATCACTAACAGGGAAGCATTTCTTTTTTAAAAAACTGAAACAAACAAAAAGAAGAGCCTTGGAGACCTGTGGCACTGATTAAGAATTTCTGTGTTGGTTAACCAACCAAAGCATGACAAACGGGAGTAAAACAGGATGATAAAAGCTTTAAAATCAAGCCACCCAAGGAATTGTTGAAGGAACTGAGAAAAGAGAAAATATATTAGGGAGTAGGAGGAAAAATAGCTGGCTTCAAGTGGCTTATTAATACATTTTATTGTTATAAGACCATCATTTAGGAAGGCAATTAAATTATTCTATGTGATTCCAATGGATAAGACTAAGACAGATGATTGGAAATTATAGGGAAATAGATTTTGATTCAATATAAGTGAGAATTTTCCATCAATTAGAGCTGTCCAAGAATAAAATATATTGTCTCTTGAAGAGTTAAGCTTTGCATTAGTCAGAGTGTTTGACTAGAGGTTTCACTGGTCAGGTATATTGCAGAAAGAAATCCCTTTATAATCCAGGAGGTTGGAGTAGTCAGCAACTGATTCTATAAAATTTGACCATGTAAAAACTAAGTTCATACCACCGGGAGAAGATGAGCATTATTCTCATATGTATTAAGTTTCAGAGGATTTTTATTGTATTTTATGCAAGGTAATGTGCAGAGCTTAAAATTAAATGAAGTTTTTGCCTAGAGGATCAGTATTCAAACAAAAAAAATATGAGTGACAGTTAAAGAGTGAAGGAATGAAGACTAAGACAAAAATGAGATAGATAAATGACAATAGAAATTGGTCTAGAGTATTCATTTCATCACTGGTTTCTTTCTGTTGTTCCATGATAATTTAAGAAAGGATGACAAAGCAAGCTGTTGATGGGTTTGGCAGTGGATAGTCATCTGGAGAGAAAGCTTAAAGGCCGGAATAGGAATAGAAACTAGGAACAATAGAACAGTGCTTAGTATCATAATGATAATAGTTGATGACATCTACATAGCATTGCTTTAAAGTTTACAAAGAACTTTATATACATTATTTATTTTATTTTAACATCAATGCTAGGAGGTGAATAAAATGAGGTTTATTCTCTGTATTTACAGTTAAGAAAATAGACTCAATGGGATTAATTGATATGTCTCTGGTCAGTTATAAAAAAATTGATTTGTTCATAGGATTATAGACTCATAAATTTAGAGCTACAAAGTACCTTACAGGTCATCTGGTTTAATCCCATCATTTTACAGATGAAGAAACTGAAAACCAGCATGGTTAAAGTGACTTGTCTCAAAGCTACATAGCTAGCAGGTAGTAGGAGAAATAAGAGTTTAAGCTCAGATTTTCTGGTTTGAAACCTAATGTTCTTTCTATTTCAGTATGCTATACTGAAATAGTGGTAAAGAAAATGTTGTTATAACTAAAGAATTAAAATCTAGAGAAAAATATAATTTTAAATTTTAAATAAAAAATAAATCTAGAGAAAAAGATAATTTAAATTTAAATTAAATTTTAAATTTGTCTTGGACTTCTTACATCTTGTGTCTGTATCAAATTCTGATTTCACATCCATGTTGTTTTATATTCTCTGTTGACTCTGAACTTGGCTTTAATTTTTTAAAATTTTAATAAAATTTTCCCAAAATACACATAAAAATAATTTTCAAAATTCATGATTGTAAAATTTTCTGTTACATCTTTCTTCCTCCCTGTTTTACCTCCTCCCTCCCCAAAAGAGCAAGCAATCTCATGTAGGTTAAATATGTGTAATCCTTTTAAACAAAAAAAAGGACCAAAACAGGGAGTAGGGAAGAGGGAAGAAAAAAGAGGGGGGAAAAGCACAAAAAAGAAAACAAATAAGCAAGATTTTCCTCTTTCCTTTTTAAATCAAATTTACTCAGGGTTTATCTATTTTGTTGGTTTTTTCATAAAACCAACTCTTAATTTTATTTATTAACTCAATAGTTTTTTTTACTTTAAATTTTATTAATCTCTCCTTTTATTTTTAGAACTTCAAGTTTAGTATTTGACTGGGTTTTTTTAATTTGTTCCTTTTCTAGCTTTTTTAGTTGCAAGCCCAATTCATTGATCTCTTTCTCTATTTTATGTAAGTAGGCCGCTAGAGATCTAAAATTTCTCCTTATTACCACTTTGGCTGCATTCAACATATTTTGGTATGACATCTCATGATTGTCATTCTCTTGGGTGAAATTATTAATTATGTCTATGATTTGCTGTTTACCCAATCATTCTTTAGGATGAGATTATTTAGTTTCCAATTATTTTTAGGTCTATTTTCCCCTGGTTTTTTATTGAATGTAATTTTCATTTCATCTGATCTGAAAAGGATGCATTTACTATTTCTGCCTTTTTGCATTTGAATTTGAGGTTTTTATGCCCTAATATATGGTCATTTTTTGTATAGGTTCCATGAACTAATGAGAAGAAAGTGTACTCCTTTCTGTCTCCATTTAGTTTTCTCCAAAGATATATCATATCTAACTTTTCTAGTATTCTATTTACCTCTTTGACTTCTTTCTTCTTTATTTTGTGGTTTGATTTATCTAATTTTGAGAGGGCAAGATTGAGATCTCCTACTATTATAGTTTTGCTATCTATTTCTTCTTGCAACTCTCTTAATTTTTTTTTAAGAATTTAGATGCTAGTGCATATTATGTTTAATATTGATATTGCTTCATTATCTAAGCTATCCTGTAGCAAGTTACAGTGCCCTTCCTTATCTCTTTTAATTAGATCAATTTTTGCTTTTGCTTGATCTGAGATCAGTATGGCTACCCCTGCTTTTTTGACTTTATTTGAAGCATAGTAGATTTTGCTCCATCCTTTTACCTTTATTCTGCATGTATCTCCCTGCTTCAGGTGTGTTTCCTGTAAAAAAACATATTGTAGGATTCTGGCTTTTAATCCAGTTTGCTAACTGCTTCCTCTTTATAGGGGAGTTTACCCCATTCACATTTATGGTTAAAATGACTAATTCTGTATTTCTTGCCATCTTGTTAACCCCTGCTTATGCTTTTCTCCTTTCCTTCCCCTTCCCCCCATCCCAGTATTAAACTTGTGAGTACTACTTGCCTCTCATAGCCCTCCCTTTTTAGGATCCCTCCCCCCATCTTAGAGTTCCTTCCCTTTTCTTGCCCCTTTTCCTCACAATTTCTGTATTCCCTTCCACTTAGTTTATTCCTTCCCTTTTCACTTTCCCCCTCCCACTTTTCAATGAAGTGGAAGAAGTTTCTCTGAAAATTGAATATGTCTAATATTTTTCTCTTTAAGCCAATTCTGATGAGAGTAAGATACACACTGTGTTCATCCCCCTCCCTTCTTTCCCTCAGACATAATAAGTTTCCTTTGCCTCCTCATGAGATGTAGTACCTCCAAAGAAAAAAAGGGATGATATTGGAATAGTTTCTCAGTCTCATCATTAACAACTGTTTCTTTTTTTTTTTTTTTAATTTTCAAAAAAATTTTTTGTTGAGGCAATTGGGGGTTAAGTCACTGCCTAGCATCACACAGCTAGAAGGTGTTAAGTGTCTGAGGTCAGATTTGAACTCCGATCCTCCTGACTTCGGTTCTGTCCACTGAACTACCTAACTTCCCTTTAAATTTTTTTTTTTATTTTCAGTTCCTTTTTCTTATTTTATTGCTATGAATGGAATTTGTACTCTTACATAAAATAATATTTTTGATAAAGAGCATCCTTGCTTTATCCCTGATCTTATTGGAAATGCCTTTGGTTTATCACCTTTACACATAGTACTGGCTCTTAGTTTTAGCTAGTGACTACTTAATGAATATATTAAGGAAAGGTCTATTTATTCATGTTTTCAGATTTTATTAATTTTAACAGATATCAATGTTGGATTTTGTCAAAAAGTATTATTTTATATCTAATGAAATAATAATATCATTTTGTTATTCTAGTTATTAATATGGGCTGTTGATGTAGTTCATACTGAAACTTTTCCTAATATTATACCCACACTGCATTTCTGATACAAATTTAATTTTGTTATAGTATATAATTTTGGTGATATGTAATCTCTTTGTTAATAAAATTTTTGTATTGATACTAAAGATATTGGCCTGTGGTTTTTTTGCTTTTATTACTGCTGGTTTAGTTATGAACACCATATTTGTATCATAGAATAAATTTTGTAGAATTCTTTCTCATATTTTTCAAGCAGTTTACATAATAATTGGAATTTGATACTTTATTTTCTAAGTATATTAACAAGCCATCTGTTTAGCATTCAGTTTTGCCAAGTAGATTGACATAAAACTTATCAGTTTTCATTTTTTATGATCCATGTCTTCCCCAGATTTTGGAAACTGGCACCTCAGAATTGCAGAATATCAGAGTTAGAATGTATATGAATGAACAATTCATATGTGAATGTGAATCATTTCTTCAATACTACTGACAAATGGTCAACTAACCTTCTTTGAAAAACTCTCTAAAATGTAGAAACTGACACTTGGATAGCTCTCTTTGTTTGGAAAATTTTCCATGTCTAGAAGTGAAACATATTTTTGTGAAAATTCATTCATTATTTTTGGTTCTGTTCTATAGGATGAGGTAGCATCAATTAATCAACAAATATTAAGTACTTACTGTGTGCCAGATAAGGTCATTAGGTAGAGCAGTGCATAGAGTATGGGCCTGGAGACAGGAAGACTCATATCTCTATGTTCAAAACTGGACTCAGACATTTTACTAGTTGTGTAACCTTGGGCAGTTCACTTAAGCCTCTTTACCTTAGTTTCTTCATCTGTAAAATGAGCTGAGTAGGAAATGGCATAACATTGTAGTATCTTTGCCGGGAAAACCCCAAATGGGGTCACAAAGTCAGACATGAATAAAAGGATTGAATAAAAACAAAAATGTTCCAAGCAGGTCTAATCCTTTTTCTAGGTCACAGTTCTTAAAATATTTGAACTTGGCTTTCATGAGGCTCCTATGCCTTTTCTTTTTCAGACAACCCTCATTCCTTTAAATAATATTCATATAGCATTGTTTCCAATTCTCTCTTAATACGACAACATTCACACACATGAAGCCTTTTACTACTCCATGATTCCTCTGAGATTATTTTCATCACAACTCTAAGTTCTTTCTGCACTGTCTTCCTCCCACAGTTTCTGTGATAGTCAAATGACCTAAGGATATTCAAAGTGTTTTATGAACATTAAAGCTCTTTATAAATACAGGCTCTTATTATTATGTTAAAATGCAATTTATCTGGCTTTGGAGATTTGAGATCATAAAGGTAACTGTAATAATTGTTGATTCATTTATTAATAACTGAACTTAGCCTCTGGTATGTCTAAAATTTGTGTTTATTTAATAGTCATTGAGGTTTAATATATGGTGTAATGTCAAGAAGAGGAAGACATTCTATTCAAATAGCCTTCAAAGGCCAGGCAACAGACCTTAAAGTTCAGATTAAAAATGATATCTTGAAAATTGAATTTTTTCCTTCAGTTATGATGCTGATGATTAGGAAAAAATAGAACTTTACAGTTTTTCAAAACTTAAATTCATATTCGAATAATGTAATTATAATTGTAGCATGGAAAGAGCATTGGACCTGGAGTCAGGAAGATATTTCATATCTGATTCAGATACTTCCTATATGTATGACCTTGGGTCACTTAAGCCTATTTCTTCAGTTTCCTCATGTATAAAATGAGCCAGAGAAGGAAAGGACAACGCCCTTTAAGTATGTTTGCCAAGAAAACCCCAGATGTTGTCATAAGGTCAGATATGATAGAAACAATTGAATAACAACAATAGCAATTCAAAAAGACCTGCATTTTAATATATGTAGAGACTCCTTGTGCCACAACTCTCATCATGGATTGATGGATAAGACATTGGATTGAGAACTAAGAATATCTGGATTCACATTTTGTTTCAAATATTTACTAACTTGTTGACCTTGACATTACTCATTCTCTGCCTCATTTTGTTCATCAGAAGATGTTTGATGGAAGGACAAATGGACTGATTGTAAGAAAAATTTGAAACAAACACTAGTATTGAGATGAAATTGAAATAGTTGTATCTTTGTGCTGAATTTATTATCAGAACTCTTAGTGCTCATCTCTAGGCTAAGTAAGTATTCTCTCCCTGGTTGAACTAAGGAAGATGTTTAGGAGGGAAAGACAAACAACACTTCAAAGAGATTTGCAAGGTTAACTTTAAATAATAAAATAGATATAGCGATTTGGAAGAAATGTAATTTAGGACCACTCCTTGGATAAAAAAACAAACAAACATTATACACAACTATTTTGTAACAATTAAGAGAGAACAAGGAAACAGTTTGTGAATAGCCTCTTAACACTATTCTTTTTCATATAACAATTTCCATAGTAACTATGGCTTGATATCATGACCCTATATTGTCTAACCATGAAAAATGTTGAACCACTCAGAAAGTATTACTGAACAATAAGATGGTGCTGCCATTTTGATGTACCACTTGGGGAAAAAAAAAAAAAAGCTGACATACTACTACTTTATGTTTCTCAGTGACTTTATAAATGATTTAATAATGACTTATTTTAACTCAATGATAATGGACCTAACATTTAAATGGCATTGCCTGCAATGTGTTTTCAAGAATCAGCGATTATCTTTGTACTGAAGAAATACTCACTGTCAGTGTGAGAACCCAAGGCACTAGCCAACTTTCTTTCTACAAACAGAACTTTTGCTGAGTCAGTAAAAATCACCCAAGTTAAAAGACCTAAGATGATTCCTCCTTCATTGTGCACTTCTTTCTTATAATCATTTAATTTCCCACTTGATCTGAGAAAGAATATTTTGTTTAACTTCTTGTTTGTTAATTTGCATATAAAGCTGCAGCACATGTAGATTATAAATTACTGACCCCTTTTATACTGAGTGTTTAATGCCACATATATTGCAGACTAATTTTATATAAGCTTTATATAACAATAAAGCAATGAAAAAATAATTAACACTTCAGATCTTTGTAGGGGCTCAAATATCTACTTTGAATGCATTATGCTCAAACATAAATCTGTGTATATATACAGGTTGTCTATTTTTTGTGAATTTACCTATTTAGATGAAATTGACCATTACTTTCTTACTAGGAGATGCCAGAAAGAATATACAAATTTATTGTAGCTTGTCAGTGGTAGATATTTAATTAATATTTGCTGATTTTGTTTTATTTCATGGGGAAAAAATTCATTACTATTTTTTATTTAACATTTTTTTTTGTTTTCCCCAGTTACATGTAAAACAGTAATCCACTACTATTGTTAAGATTAAGGTTCTAAAGTTAAAAAGAACCTTATAGATAAGAAAATAAAAGGCCTTGAAAGGTTAAGTGACTTGTTGAATTTACATAGGCAATAAGAGAGAACCTGAATTTGAATTGAGGACTGCAACTTCAATATCCTTTCCCTTGAAATATAGTAGATGACATTTTTAGAAAGGAGTGTTACAACTAATTTCCCAAGGTTTTAAAAATGTTGACATATGCCAATTGAAGCAGATAAATTAAAAATCAAGAATAATAATCTGCATTTAATATATTCATTTGTATTCTGATATTCCAAGGATTCCTTAAAGTTGTTTTGAGTCTAAAAAAGAAAGGCATGCAAGAATTAGCCATGAGAACCATCACCTTAACTTCCATTCCCTTTTCTTTAGCATCTTGTAGCATTGCTAAAATGGAATGTCTTTTCGGTTTATATTTTGTTGTTGGTGTAATCTAACTTTACAGGAAACATTTTAGTGATCACATTGATTATCAAGATGTAATGTTGCTGATTAAATTATAAATGACACACCACATCAATTCTTATTAGAGATAGATGTTCAGATAGTAAACTATTTATATTTCTCTGGATGAACTGAGCCAGCTCTCTTCCCTGTTTGTTATAATTTTACACCTGGTAATTATCACTAGATATTTTAGACTGAATTTCTATGTCCATGAATATTTGCACCATGAACATTTAAAATAGTTAAAAAGTACATTTTATAGATGCTTTTTGTTTTTATATCACAATATTTCAATGTCACTCACCTTCTAGAAAGAAGCTTTTGTTCCTAAAAGAAAAACCATCAAGCAAAAATAGCTGATATGATAACAGAATCTGACAATGAAAGTGAGTTCTTATTTTTACAGTCCCATCTCTCAGACATGAAGGAGTGCCATAGACATTCTCACTTTCCATTGAGGACATATTTGATATCATTTATGTTTTATTTCTAGGTATAGGTTAAACCATAAATTGTCCAATCACCATAGTGCATTGTATTTTTTTCTGAGAAAAGAGAATATCCATTTATTATTTATTTCCCTTCATTCTAGTTTTAGGTCATACTGAACCGTTTTCTTCACCTCCTTTTACCCCCAATATTCTTTGTTTTCTCATCTCCATGGTTTTGCTTACCTCTGATTCCTTTGTCTAGGATGTTTTCTTCCATATCTCTTCTGAATTCCTACCTATCCTTTAAAGACCAGATCAACTAAAATTCTATGATGACTTTCTGTTCATTCCCATTATCAAAATAATCTTGCTTCTAACTTCTTTAGTGCAATTATGTGTTAGAGTTATCTATATAAATTTTTCATCTTCTATAATTGAGTTCTTTGAAAGGTGAGATTGTGTCTTATCTAAACTTTTTATCTTCCCCAGCATGTACCATAATATTTATTATGTAATATATAATATTTATTATATATTAATATATAATATGTCATATTATATAATATATTGTTATATAATAAATTATTGTCATTTTTGTATAATATAAGATGACAGTGGTAATTTGTTATTTTTGCAAATATGACAGTTATTCTTAATTTTTTCCCATACCATGGTAGTATTCCTTGCCATAAAGAAGACAGTATATTCTGGAAGGATCAAGATGATAACAGCACTAATAATAGCTAATAAATAGGGTAGCTAGTTGGCCCAATGGATAGACTACTGGGCCTGGAAGCAGGAAACTCTGAGTTTAAATCTGATATCAGACTTTTACTGGTTGTTTAACTCTGGACAATTTACTTAATCCTATTTGCCTCAGTTTCCACAACTGAAAAAAATGAGCACTAGAAGGAAATGGCAAGCCACTCCAATATATTTTTTTTGCCAAGAAAATCACAAATGGCATCAAGAAGAGTTGGTTATGACTAAAATTAGTGTAAAACTACAGTATCAAACAATGACTAATATTTATATGACACTTTTAAAGGTTTGTAAAGTGCTTTATAAATGTC
Organism: Sarcophilus harrisii; assembly: GCF_902635505.1. Classification (NCBI taxonomy): domain Eukaryota; kingdom Metazoa; phylum Chordata; class Mammalia; order Dasyuromorphia; family Dasyuridae; genus Sarcophilus; species Sarcophilus harrisii. The sequence continues at coordinate 205,128,507 of NC_045429.1, forward strand.
TCACTAATCCTTACAACAACTCTGAAAGGTTGGTGCAATTATGTATTCATTTTGCACACTGGAAATTTAAGTATATTTAAGTGACTGGTCCAGAGTCAAACTGAAAGTAAATATCTGAGTTTAGATTTAAATTTAGACCTTAGATCAGAGGTCCTCAAACTATGGCCCTCGGGCCAGATGTGGTAGCTGAGGACCATGATCCCCCTCACCCAGGGCTATGAAGTTTCTTTATTTAAAGGCCTACAAAACAAAGTTTTTTTTATTACTATAGTCTGGCCCTCCAACAGTCTGAGGGACAGTGAACTGGCCCCCTATTTAAAAAGTTTGAAGACCCCTGCCTTAGACTATAAATCCAAATATATTTCCCACTTGACACTTAGCTGTGTTGCAGCTAATGATTGCAAAAATAAGTTTTCTATGATTTTTAATGCAGAGAACATTTGAGAACCTCTGTCTTCTTCCAATTGATACAACTTTTAGTTAATCTTTTTTAAAGTTTTCCTCCTACTTACAAATTGTTATTAACAATAATTATTAATATTATTAATTAATAGCTTAATGATAATAACTATGTGACATTTACATAATGTTTTAATTTTACTAAGTGACTTCCTTTCAACAATTCTGTGAGGTTGATAATGCAAGTATCAGTATCCCTATTTTATAGATAATGAAAATAGAGTTTATGTAAGTAAAAAGTAAGGAAGGAAATAAACATTTATTAAGTATCTGCTATGTAGCAGGAATTGGTCTAAGTACTTTTCAAATATTATCTTATCTTGCTCTAATGACAAACCTGAGAAGCAGGTGCTATTATTTTTCCCATTTGAGAGATGAAGAAATTAAGACAAAAAGGGGTTAAATTACTTGCTTAGGATCACATATCTAGTAAATGAACTTAAGTTTTCCAGGCTTTAGTCACTTCTTTTCTTTCAGTTGTATTCAACTCTTTGTGATATCATTTAGGGTTTTCTTGGCAAAGATACTGGAGTGGTTCACCATTTCCTTCTCCAGTTAATTTTACAGATGAAGAAATTGAGGCAAATAGAGTTAAATGACTTGCCCAAGATCACACAACTAGTAACTCCCTGAAGCCAGATTTGAACCCCAAATGATGACTTTTCCCGACTCCAGCTTGGCACTTTCTCTGCTGTGCAACATCGTTGCTCTACTTCCCCCTAGAGAAGCTAATAAATACCAGAGCCTAAACTAAAAAGCAGGTCTCATGATACCAAATATACTACTCTTTCCATAATAAAAGCGATTTTTTTCTTGTAAGTAACCTCAGTAACTTAATAACTGAGGTTAATCGACCTGCCCAGAGTCACATAGCTGGATTTGAACTCAGATCTTCCCAACTTCAGGGCATTTGCACCATGTACTTTACTCCCCCTCTAAAGTTTAGGCAAAGAATCCTTTCATCTGAGTGGAACTGAAGTCCTTTAAGTACATAAGCTGAAAGGTATAATGTAGCAGCTCTTGAACCTGGCATGTTAGATCTTCCTGTACTAGAGTGCTTTCTTGGTTCTTTCTCACTCTTGCTTTTTGACGATATCATTATGAAGGAATGAAACATTCCTCATTATCATTCAGACAACTTGGTAAAAGTTCTTTTTAGTAGTGCTGTGCTACTGGAACTGATAAAACTGCAGGGATAAAATTTTGACAAAAGACATCATTTTCAACAGACCCGTTGTTAATAGAAACTACCCAAGTATTTCATCTCATAAATACCCTTTCATTTGTTATAAAGTCTATCCTTACATGCAGTACATTATTTTTTTAAAGTTATGATAGCATCACACAAAGACAGATTTAGAACAGCTCACTTAAAAGGTAAGCATTTGAAAACTAGAAGACATGGAGCATTGGTAAATAGATGTCAGACTCCAAAGTAGAGCTTGTTTGAAAGCATCCTGGGCTGTCTTAACTACTCAGCTCAAATATCTCGTTCTCTAGGAGCTTTTTCTTATTCTTCCCAGCTACGGGAACCTTCTCTTCTAAGATTACTTTTCATCTATTCTGTAAAGATCACATGTTGTTGTTGTTCACTTGTTTCAGTCATGGATGATTTTTAGTGACCCCAGTTGGGATTTTCTTGTCAAAGATACTGGAGTGGTTTGTCACTTCTTTCTGTAGCTCATTTTATAGATGAGAAAACTGAGGCAAACAAGATTAAATGATTTGCCCAGGATCACATTGTTAATAAATGTCTGAGGCCAGATTTGAATTCAGGAAGATGAGTCTTTCTGACTGTAGGTTCAACACTATTCACTACACCACCTAACTGCCCTAAGAAGATGTTCTAGTTTGATAAAGAGAGGCTGACCTTGTCTAGGAAGCAGGAACATGCTATTGTTTGCAGTTTCAGTTATGTCTGACTTTTTTGTGATTCCGTTTTGGATTTTCTTTGCAAAGACACTGGAGCTCATTTTATATTTGAGGAAATTGAAGTAAACAAGTTAAGTGATTTGCCACATAGCTAGTAAATGTTTGAGGTTGGATTTGAACTTCGGAAGATGAGTTTTCTTTATTCTAGGCCTGGCAACTCTATCCACTGAGCCATCTGATTCAGGTAGGTGGCTCAGTGGATAGATTGTGTGTGTGTGTGTGTATAATACATGCGCATATACACACATAAAGGTATATGAACACATATATACACATATATGTATGCATACATAATATGTATATATGTATATGTGTGTGTGTGTGTGTGTGTGTGTGTGTGTATATACATGTATACGTCCTCAGTGCTTACATAATGCTTGGCACATAGTGCTCAATAAATGCTTGAAGATTTCTTAGTTGGCTAGTTGGAACCAAATAAATATATTTTTATGTTCAGTGCTATTTTCTTTTTTTTTAATTTTTAAAACTTTTCATTTTCAAAACATATGCTTGGATAATTTGACAACAATGACCCTTGCATAGCCTTGTTTCAGATTTTTTCTCCTCTCCACCTCCTCCCCTAGATGACAAGTAATCCAATATATGTTAAACATGTTAAAATTTATGTTAAATCCAATATGTATAAATATATTTATACAATTCTCTTGCTCAGTGCTACATTCTTCAACAATGTCTATGGAATGTATATTTGTGAGATCTCAGATATAAGTTTTAAAATTTAACTTGTCACTACCATGATACTAGATAAACTGACTAGAAAGGTAACACTGTTAAAGGATCATATGACCAAATGATATCCCTGGGAAATGTTTTGTAGGGTTAACAAGGATAATTGAATGATGAGGTATCACAGATAATCCACAGAGAGAGCCCTTGATATCACCCTTTTCACATATATTACATTAATTTAATAGCTATAGCGTCTTCCTGCAGAAACATGCAAATTATTCCCTTTTTTGAATGATTGTTATCACTTATACTCTGTTGAATTATCAGATTATAAAGTTATCAAATTATCAATTATATAAAATGCCTTGTGAACTTGAAAGCAAGATATAAATGCTAGTTAATTATAGCAACAACAACAACAACAACAATAATATCTCTTTTTCATTTTCCCTCCTTCCATTCCTCTACTCCTTAACATATGCAAAGAATGTCATTTTTTTTCCCTTTAGAATAAAATAGGAACTTTTTGGTTTGTAATTTGAAGCTTTTTACAATCTGGCTACAACTTATCTTTCCAAGATAATTATGCAGTACTTCTCTCTCAGATACTCCGTGTTCTAGCTAAATAACCCCCTTTTGCTGTTCCTTGTACATGCCATTCCTTTTCCCATCTCTAAGGTTTTGTACAGTTTGTTTCTCATGCCTGGAGTGCTCTTCCTCCTCATATCAGCATCTTTAAAACCATGGCTCCTTTTAAGGCTCAACAAAAATGTCACCTCCTACAAGAGGATTTTTTTTTCAATTTCCTGAGTTATAAGTGCTCATCCGAATTTTTCTGTAATTATTTTTTATTTGTTTGCTTTTGTACATGTTCTTCTTCAGGAGAATGTCAGTTCCTTGAAGGCAGGTAGTGTTTAATTTTTGTGTTTGTATACTCAGCACTTCACACAGTGCTGGGATATGGTAGATGCTTAATAAAGCTTGAATTGAATTAAATATAAAATCACAGTCACTGAAGATTGTTCCTTTCTAACTATAATTTAGCAGTTGGGCTTACTTCTTAAGAAAATATTTGTGACCTAAAATTTGAAGCAAACCTTCCAAACTTAAAAACACATTCGTTTCTTCTCTTCCCCATGTATAGCTGTCAGAGAAAGGAGACATTCAGTAAACTACATGTCACTATCAGCTATTGATAGCCAGTGATTTGTCCTGAATCCAAAGGCTAAACCAAACCTCATGCTGCTGTATGTCAGATACAATTGGTCCAAAGTCAAAGTTTTACAGCTCAGACAGGGCACACTTTATCCTTCAGGCTGCTACTTAAGATAGCCATGACCCTGAGGAGAACCAGTCAACAAAACAGACAGACAAGAGGATGTGATTTGTATGCATCCCTGAGCTTGCTCCAATCACCCCTGACCCATAGGTCAGGCTGCAAATGACAGCAGAGTACATGCACCTGATCAGATGGCATCTTCTCATTATAAAGCTTGGGAAGAGGGGGCAGCTACTCTGTGTTTACCCATAGACCAAATGCAATCTATCCAGGAAATGAGGGAAAAATAGCAATTTAGTTCAACAGGAGGATGTGAGCGACATGTAAGTATGGCATGAAATTTCAAATCAACCTATTTACCCTGACACACTCAGTAGAGTGCATGGCATTTAGACAAAGTGCCCAAAATCAGGTTATCAAAAGAAAAGAGGGGGTTATTTAATCATAAAAAGTAACACACAATACTTTTGGAGATTCAACTTCACTAATAAATTCAAGGTGTTATTTTAAAATAATTTATCTAAGTTTACCTTTCTCTTAAGGACAGATTTCAGAAACAGAGATGTAGGTTCAAGAATTCGCAGTTCTAGGGGATCACCTAGAACAGTCCATCATGGGAGGCTGAAGGACTCTGTATTATATTAACAAAAAGAAAAAATGATTCCAAGGAGGATATTGTACTCAATTGAGATTTACTCATCTTTTTCCCTAAATTATCCTCCTTTCATACTTACTTATTACTGTAGAGGGCAACACTATCTTCCAAATCCTTCAGACTTACAAACAGACATCATCCTCAATTTCTCACTATTTCGCACCCCCTCTCCCATTTTCAGTCTAATGCCAATGCATGATGATTTTACCTTCCAAGATCTCTTGTACATGTACTTTCCTCTTTCCTCTGATACTGCCATCATTCTAGTGCACGCCTTCATCACCTCACATTAGAATTATTGTAATAGCCTATTGAAAGATTTTCCTGCCCTAAGTCTTTCCTTGCTCCAATCCAGCTTCCATTCAGTCACTAAAATGACGTATCTAATCATGTTATCCTCTACTCATTAAATTCCAGTAATTTCCCATTGCCTCCAAGATAAAATAAAAAACAAAAACAAAAACAAACCTCTCTATTTGACATTCAAAGTCTTCCATAACCAAGCTTCTTTCTCTCTTTCCATCTCCTTAAATCTTGCTCTCTAATACATATTCTTTGATGCAATTACAATGGTTTCCTGGCCTTTCTATAGACACTTTATTTCTTAGCTCTAGATATTTTTCTTCCTTTCTCTCATGCTTGAAAACCTTTCTGTCTACTATTATCATTAGCTTCCTTTAAGTCCCAACTAAAATCTTACATTCTATAGGAAGCCTTCCTTAACTCTTAACTCTAGTGCCTTCTCTATGTTAATTATTTCACATTCATCCTGCATATAGCTTCCTTTGTATGTATTTGTTTCCATGTTCTCTCCCTTATTAGATTGTAAATTCTTTGAGGGCACTTTGAGGAAACTGTCTTTTATCTTTTTTTGTCTCTGGCTCTTAGCACAATGCCTGGCACATAGTAGGTGCTTTATAAATGTTTATTGGATGATTTACCATGGTGAAAGTAGAAAAAACATCTATAATTTGTAATCTTAAATAAGAGAGATTATATTTTGTTTTATTAGAGGTAGTTCTGCTGGAGAACAAAGAAAAAGGAACTTTGGACCCATAGTTCCACTTCTACATTTTTATTTTAAAGATAGACAAGTTCCTCCACTAAAGTTCTACTCTTTTTCATAATTTTGGCACTTGAAAGCTATATGAGAGGAGATCATGTTCTGGCAAATTCTGCCAAACTTAAAATATTTAGAGCAGATATCTTTACTTGAGGTTCATAAACTTTTTTTTTAATGATAAAAACCCAACATTTATATAATGCTTATTCTGTTCCAGGTACTATCCTAAACAATTTACAATTATTATCTTACTTGATCCTTGTAAAAAAAAAAACCCTGGGAAGTAGGTTAAAATTTCCCCATTTTACAGATAAGCAACATAATGCAAAATGATTTGCCCAAGATATAAAGTTAGTTGGTGACTGAAACTGGATTTGAAATGAAATCTTTCTGAATCTAGGTCTAGCATTCAATCTACTGAGCTACCAATCAATATGATTAGTTTCTTTGTTATTCTATTTATCTTATTTTATGTGTTTAAAAAAGTTACTCTGATAAAAGCCCATTAGGTTTTTACCATACTGTAAAAGGGGACCACAATGCAAGAAAGATTAAAATCTCCTTGTTTTAGAGAATGAACTTTTTGATGGGTTACGCACTAAAAGTCTGAAAGATTAAGTCTAAAGATTGTTGTAAGTTTAAAGAGATTCATACTCAAGTTAGCTGCAGAATAGTAATGTTTTTGGCCATGACCACATTGGAACATTATCCCCTAGGTTTCAGGAGGGCTATTTTATACAGCAATGAGTAGAGTACCTACATTTCTGAAGCTGCAGATTCTAGAAATATTCATCAAAAGACCTGCTAGAAAACAGCTCATTGTTCTAAGCATTTCAAAGTACTGTGGATCAAATTCACAGTGCAGACCAAGTCTGTCTGTGATTTCACTGGTACAGAGGAACTTCCTCTACCAATATAGATCAGTCCCCAAACTTTTTTTTTTCAATTTATATTTTTCAAGAATTGCCTCACATAGTTTCCTTAGGGTAAATTACTTGACAAGCTTCATGCAGCTAGTTTGTGACAGTGATAGGACTACAGCCCAGGTTGTCCTTTTTCTGAGATTCTCTCTATCTACTACTCCTTTCACATGTACTTCTCACCTCCTGCTTCCTAAAAAGTAAGAACTGAAAAAAAAATACCACTCACTTCATAGGATTGCTTAGAGAAGAGTATTTAGGTGTTATATAAATGTTGGTTATCAGCCAAGAGTGCACCAGAGCCAGCTCAAACTGACTCAAAAGAGCAGATTGTTAAATTTTCAGTGTGAATATTTACACCTCAAAAATCAGCAAATGCTACAAATCAGAATTTAATTTGTTATTTTGTTGATCATCTAGATTTGGTCAAATGATGGAAAAATGTTAATAATGCTGATTAAGTTTAAAAGTATATCAGACATACATTTTTTTCTTGGAAAGTTGGTTGTTAAATGTTTACTTACATACCCCTCATAATCTCTATTATTATTATCAAGAATACAAAAGCTGATAGAGGGGCTGCATAATGAAATGATAAATCCTGCCCTTGGAATTATAAAATGAAAATTCAAGCCCTGAAACTGCCATTTACAGGATGATCATAATTATGGTTCTTCAGTTTTCTTTATTGTAAAATGGTGGTCATAATATTCTCACCACATACCTCACAGATCTATTGTGGCGATCAATGAAACAATGTTTGTAAAGTGCTTTGGTCTCTATATATCACTATGTAAATATGAGCTTTTATTGATCTTGTCCTTTGACATCAAGATTATAAAAGAGTCACTCAGTGTGTGTTTCATCACTGAAATGTCTTGATCATACAAGTGTGTTGAGATGCTGGGAAAAATCAGGCAAGCATGGTCCTTGCCCTCAGAAGGAACTTGTGGTATAAAATATTCATTGGTGTCTGATATATTTCTCAGCAGCAGCAGAGAGGTGCCAGTTTGGGTAAGCCATACAACTGACATTTATTAAACACCTGGTATTTGTTAAGGACTGCTAAATTTGTGCTCCTTACTATTCTCTTGGTTTCCTACCTCCCCCCACTTTGCTCCCCATAGAATTGATGTAGCTCTATTAGAGTGGGAACAAGGAGCCTGGAGACTTGTATTACATTATAATTTTAGTTCTCTGAAAAGCTCTTTCAAATCAGCACCAAAAAAAAGTTCTTTAGTTCTATTGAAGAGCTCTGAACATTTATACAAAGGTAGATGTGTATGAGATTATAGAGTATACATACATACATGCACATATATATGTATATACACATACTATATATATGTATATACACACATATACACATGCACATATATATATATATATATGTATATATATATACATATATGCATGCATGTATTTATATGGAACAAAATGGTAAGGAACACAAATTTTGCAGTCCTGCAAAGGTGCTTAATAAATGACTTACCCAAATTGGTATCTTTCTGCTGTTGCTGAGAAGTAGATGAAACACAATGAATATTCACAAGTACCCTTTAAGATTTGAAAGGGGCTTTCTACCTAATTTTATATGTGTATATATGTATGTAGCATATATGCATACACATGTGCATTTATTTTTACATTTGTGTGTATCAACAATACATGTATATATGTATATGTGTATATTTAAATGTATATACAGATACAAACATATATATGGTTGATAGGTATGTGAGTGTGGGTGTGGTATACATGTAATTTTTTGCCAAAAGAATATAAACCCTTTGAAGGCAGGAGCTGTTTTATTTTTGTCTTTATATTCTGGGGTCCACATAGTAGGGGCTTATTGATAAAAAAAAAAATGATTGACTAGTGACCTGAAGGTCCCAAAAGATTTGAGTCATTCAACATATAAGTAAGAGGAGTGAACCTATGTCACTGCTTACTTTTCATAGTTTCAAAGGATAGGCGGAGGAAGGAGTAGGTATATTGCCAGTGTCTGAACAGTACAATAATGCAGGCAAATAGTGAGGAAGAAGATGCTATTCAGTTGTTACTTTGAGATCTTTTATATGTGTGTCTATGTATACATATATAAATATATATTTCTATGAATGTATCCATGTTATTAACATATGTACCTAAGTATACAGACACACATACATAAATGCGCGCGTGTGCGCGTGTGTGTGTGTGTGTGTGTAATTAGCCCATGAATTCCATCATTCCCACCAAACCAAGTGGTGAGGTTGTTCCTCCTTTATTCAGGTTACCTCTTATATTTTCTTTTCTTTATCAAGATTGCCCTCAACCTTCATATGTCAAAAGATTTTGGAGTGGTAGTATATTCTGACTTGCCACAAGTCTGTCAATCTAATGTTAAATGTCAGTCCAGGAAGCAAGGTAAGTTAGTATTCAAAAAAAGATTTTTGATTATCTATATAGAATCCTATTTTGTTATCTGTTCAACCTATATACTGCTCTAGCAGTATGGTGCTTGAGAAAAGTGACCAAACTCCACATTGGGCAATTGCCAACTATGTGAAAGGTATTGGGATAGATATCAAATATATAAAGAAAAATAAAAGAAACACTTCCTCCCTTCAAGGAACTTACATTCTGCTAAATCAAGACAGATAACAGAATGTGGTGAACTTTGAAGCTTTGTTGCCACATGCCATCTAGCTATGTGCAAAGCTATAATGTTCTGATCAGCTTTTTGAAGGTCTTGGGACCAGCCTTTGTTTCAGCAGAGTAATCACCATGAGAATAGTTAGGGATAAAGTACAAAAATCTTTATTGTCTCCTTTACAGTCTGTCTCCTTCACCTGTGGCCTGGCTAGATTTCTGGAGGCCCTCTAGATGGGCCTTGGTCTCTGTGGAGGAAATGCAGGAGAGTTACCAAGAGGCTGATGTAGATGGAATGTCTCTTGTCCAGTCCTTGTTGGCTCTTATATACTCTATTATAATTACATCATTGTAGGTGTCAATCTTGTAGAATAGGTGTCAGTCTTGTAGAACTATTTAAGTACTAAGTACATGTAAAACTAGATAACCATTGTCTTATCAATTCCACTGAGTTAACACCTTGTTGTAGGACTAAATCAATCATACTGAGCCTTAAGTATATTTCTCCAAAGTTCCTGCACTTTACACAAAGCAAATAAAGTAAAAAGATTGGTAGCAGCATACATCATAACACCTGTACATTTAAATGTTAAATTCCAGAGAAGGAGTTTTTATCATTGAGATTTCCATTACATGTATTTCCATCTATTTTGCCTACTATAATACAGTTCAGTACCTAATATTGCAAAAGAGGTGGTGGCCAATTTTATTTTCTATAACCTTCCTTAGTGTCTTGTTTCACTATTCCATCACCATGAATTAAAAAAAAAATCTTTCCTTCCAACTCTTTCTTCTATCATCTTAAGTTCATTTTCTCCAGCTCTCTTTTCTTTTGCTCTCTGGGAATGAACAATGAATCCCTATTTCCTTATCACAAACTATCCAGTGCCTTCCAGGCTTCTCCTTTTCAGGCTCAACAACTTCAATTCTTTTCCCAGATCTTTTCCATTTGTTTAGTAGCTTTTTGCTACTCTCCTTTGGACTATCATCTTAGAATCTGATTGATGAGATGTACATTTGAGTATGCATATAACCTATATTAATAATTGGTAGGGTAGAAGTTGAAACATAGCTATGACTCTTGCCTTTTTATTGGAAGCAACTTTCCCAGAATGACTTAGGGGAAGAAAAGATGTTGCTTTTGCTTTCTTATAAAGGCAAAAATATTTTTTTTTCACATGAAAAATATTGAGTAAGATTTGTTGACCTAATTCTAAGTTATAGGAAATACAGAATTGGAGATATTTCTTAAGATATTCTAATAATTCCAAATAGATTAAGCCAGGAATTAGAGTTATAAGTGTGAAGTAAACATTATGTCAATTCAAAGCAAAATGTTTCAGAATGACAAATTTAGAATAGCTTAAACAAGTATACTTTCCCCACACACCCAGGAAAACATCTTCTTCTAAGTTTATAAGGCCAAATCATTGAAGAGCACTTGAAAAAGGAAGTCTTTTGAGAAGGATATGGTTGAGATAAAGGTTGATCTATTAAAAATGCCAAAAACTCATCTGTCATTTACTTACATTAAGTAAAAAAGAATAGGAAAAAGAAGCATAATTTTGAATGTTTCTTTATTTTAATTTTCAAGAGCTGAATTTTAAAAGTTGTAGATGCAGGGCAACTAGGTGGCACAGTGAAAAGAACATTAGGGCTACAATCTGGACGACCTGAGTTTAAATTTGACCAGAAATTTACTGGCTGTGTGACTGGGCAAGTCACTTAATTCTGTTTGCCTCAGTTTCCTCATCTGTAAAATGAACAGGAGAAGGAAGTAGCAAGCCACTTCAGTATCATTGCCAAGAAAACTCCAAATAGAGTCAGTCAGACATAAATGAAATGTCTAAACAACAATAAAGTGAATTAATTCTTTCAGTTTACCATTTACAGTTAGGTTCCAATTACATAATTAATCCAATGAAATAATCAGATTATTTGAATTTGGACTGCATATTTTCACTGAGCTAGAATTAATTACCATGTTTTATATGGTAATTTAATTTTTCTAATTACATGTAAAGATAATTTTCAACATTCATTTTTATAAGACTTTGACTTACAAAGTTTTTCTCTCTCTCTCCTTTATCGCCTCCTCCCAAAGACAGCAAGCAATCTGATATAGGTTATACATGTACACTGATTTTAAACACATTTCCATATTAATCACATTGTCAATGAAAAAATAGGGACAAAAAGAAACCCTTTTTGTAGTGGCAAGAAATTGGAAATTGAATGGATGTCCATCAGCTGGAAAATGGCTGAATAGATTATGATATATGAATGTTGTGGAATATTATTGTTCTATAGAAAACAATCAGCAGGATGAGTTCAGAAAGACTTACATGAATGCTCATGAATTTACATGAACTGATGCAAAGTGGAGTGAGCAGAACCAAGAGAAAATTGTATACAACAACAACAAGAATATGTGAGGATCAACTCTGATGGATTTGGCTCTTATCAGCAATGCGATGATTCAGGCCAATTCTCTTGGACTTGTAATGGAGAGAGCCATCTGCATCCAGAAGAAGGACTATGAGGACTAAATGTGGATCAAAAGGTAGTGTTTTCACCTTTTTTGTTGTTTTTTGCTCGCTTTTTGTTTTCTTTTTCATTTTTTTCCATTTTTGATCTGATTTATCTTTTGCAACATGATGAATATGTATAGAAGAATTGCACATGTTTAACATATATTGGATTGATTGATGAATGGGGGAGTGGCTAGAGGGAAGGGAAGGAGAAAAAGTTTGGAGTGCAGGGTTTTGAATATTGAAAACTATCTTTGCATATATTTTGAAAATAAAAAGTTATTATTAAAAAATCAGTACAAAAGGGAAAAAAACATGAGAAAGAAAAAAGCAAACAAAAATGGTGAAAATAGTATACTTCAATCCACATTCAATCTCCATATTTTTCTTTCTGGTTGCAGATAAGATTTTCTAACCCAAGTCTATTGGAATTGTCTTGGATCACCAAATTAATGAGAAGAGCTAAATCTGTCATAGTTGATCAACACATAATCTTGTTGCTACTGTGTATAATGTTTTCTTGGTTTTGCTTGCTTGTTTCAGTATCAGTTCATGTCAGTCTTTCCAGGCTTTTCTGAAATCAGTTCATCATTAGAACAATAATACTCTATTCCATTCACATAACAGTTTCCATTTTCAGCCATTTTCCAACTGATGGGCATTCATTCAATTTCCAGTTCCTTGATACTACAAAAGGGCTGCTACAAAGGTTTTTTGCATACGTGGGTACTTTCCCCCCTTTGTTTGATCTCTTTGTGGTACAGACCCAGTAGACACACTGCTGGATCAAAAGATATGCCCAACTTTTTAGCCCTTTGGGCATAGTTTCAAATTGCTCTGCAGAATAATTGGATCAGCGCACAACTCCATAAACAATGTATTAGTGTCTCAGTTTTCCCCCATCCCTTCCAACATTAATCATTATCTTTTCATGACATCTTAGCCAATCTGATAGGTATCTAGTGGTTACTTCAGACTTTTATTCAATTTTCATTTCTCTAGTTAATAGTGATTTAGAGTATTTTTTCATATGACTAGAAATGGCTTTAATGTCTTCATCTGAAAACATTGTTCATATCCTTTGACCATTTACCAATTGATACATCTGTATATAATAATTTTAAAATTATGACTTCATATAGTATAACTTCAAATAAAAAAACAATTTCAGAAAAATCAGTATAAATTCACTAAGTGGCACCTACTGCATATTTCACTCAACAGTTAAACATTTTAATATGTGATCTTGCTTGATATTAAAAAAAAATCTGTGGAATAAATGGTGTCAACTTTATAATCTTCATTTTTCAAATGTGGGAAGTAAGACTTAGAAAAGGTATAAGAAGGTACTTCTTAGGGAAATTCTGAAATTTATGTCAATTTGCCAAATAATATAGTCAATCATCCAGCATTTATTATATTTCCAATATATTACAGATAATTATGAGTTCTTTGAAAGTTAATCACAGGAGAGGCCAAGGTGGTCAACATCTGTAGTCCATGCTGCTGAGTTAGCTGAGGTCATTGCTTGAGCTTCAGATTTCTGAACTGCAGTGAACACAACCAAGTCTTGAAACCAAGTCTGGTACCAATGTAGAGAGCCCTTTGGAGTAGTGGTGGTGATGATAGTCTATTGCAGGCTCTCTACTGAGAGGTGAATTAATTTGCTGAGGTTATAAGTGAAGCAGGTCAAAGTTTCTTTGCTGATGAATATTAGTATCAGACTTACAAGTAGTTACTATCTTTCCAGCGAAGAAAGATAAGATACACTCTGTTGATGGTCAGTTGGAATTTGTTTTTTTTTTTTTTTTTTTTTTTTACTTATGAGAATCCAATGATTCCTGAGGCTTATTATGTAAATAGCCTATATGAAAGATCAGAAATCTAATGAATAAAGCTTTAAGCAGTTTGAAATCCTGAGTTGTGAGAAGCTGTATCATGAACTGAAACCATTCACAATATTAATCCAGATACCCAAGTTTATTTTTTTTAACTCGTTAATCTTTGCATACCCTTTGACCCAGAAATACCACTACTAATGTCCCAAAGAGATCAAATGAAAAAGTAAAAATACTGATATGTACAAAAATATTTAGAGCAGCTCTTTTTGTCATGGTAAAGAATTGAAAATTGAGGGAATGCTTATTAATTGGTGAATAGCTAAACAAGTTATGTATGTGATTGTGATGGAATAATATTGTAGTATAAAAATGATGAACAAGATAGTTTTAGGAAAAAAAAAAAACCTGGGAAAACTTACATGACCTGATGCAAAGTGAAGTGAGTAGTGAGTATAATCAGAACAACAATAGCAGCAATGCTGTACAATAATGAATTGTAAATAACTTAGGTATGCTGATCAATCCAATAATGCAAGACAATTTCAAAGGGCTTACAATGAAAAATGCTATCCATTTCCACAATAAGAATTGGTGAGGTCTGAATATTCAGTGAAGCATTTTTTTTTCCATTTCTTTCTTTTTTTGTTTTGCCAATATGGCTAATATGGAAATAGACTCTGAGTGATTTTACATGTATAAATGAGATCACATTTCTTGCCTTCTCAATGGGTAGAAGAGGGAAATAAAGGGGGAGAGGTCTCCAAATGCAAAATTTTAAAACTATTAATGTTTAAAATAAATAAAATAAAAAAACTGGTAAGTTATAACTTGGCTATGCAGATATCCCCAAGTAGACCATTTTATGGAATGATTTTTGGATCTTCAATTTTATGGAGGTGAAATTTTTCATTGAAAAATCATTTATTAAGTCCTTACCTTAGGCAGGAGGTCTGTGCTGAAAAAACAAAAATAAAAAAAAGACAACTTCTACTTTTAGCAGGTTGATCTTCTATCATGAGGGGAGAGGAGTAGAAAGGGAGGTGTCACATGCACTTAGAGAGTTATAATACAAAATAGATAATATGATGGGGGTAAAATGCTCTAGAGAAATTTGAGGAGAGATTGTTTTTAACAAGAAGGATTAGCAAAGGAAATTCCTGAAGGAGATAATACTCTAGCTGAGCCTTGAAAGCTTGAAAGAAAACAAGTTTTCGTCATGGAGGTGGGGAGAAGCAAAGACATTCTAGTTATAGAGAAACACTATGTGGCATTGCCAGGAGATGAGAGGCAACATGTGAAATATGAGGAGTAGCTAATAGACCAAGTTGGCTGGAATGGAGAATTTATAAAAGGTAATATAATCGAGGAAGTTGTAAAGAGAGATCAGAGTTCAGTTATAGAAGTTCACACATAGTACTTTGCCCTTCCAATACTCAGTGATTTCCAAGGGGGCACCAAGGACAGGTTGGAAAAAAAAACCATAATTTCTTGAATTATACTTAGGTAATTGAGAATAAAACGCCCTGAAGTTATTGCCTTTCTAACTTTCTCATTTTCTTTTTTTTTCCTTTCCACTTTACTTAATATTATACTATCTACAATGTTCGGTTTCTTCAATGATTGTTTGCTGAATTAACAAAGAAAATCAAGAGTTTGGGCATAAGAAAGTTAAAATAGTTGGCTGTAGATTCAACATGAAATAAAAAAAACATAATTCACAAATGTCTATGAATATCTATCACCTCTCTGACATATATAGCATATTTCATTATTGGTGCTCTAGAATCATAAAGGGGCATTGTATTAATCATAGTTTTTACAGCTTTTAAAATTATTTTCACCATGTTGTCATTGTACAAACAATTCTCCTGGTTCTTATAATTTTATTTTTCATTAATTTATAAAAGAACTTAAATACATTCATTTTCATTATATTACTGTTATAACTTATTCTTTTAATTTTGTTCACTTTACGCTGTATCACTTCATATAAATCATTTCATGTCTTTTTTGACAGCATCTATTCCCTTACTTCTTACAATACAATATTACTCCAAAATATTCGTATTCCATGATTCATTCAACCTTTCCTCAGTTGTTAGGTAAGTCTTTATATTCCAATTTTTTTGTATTAAAAATATGATAAATATTTTATATGTGAAGGACTTTATTTTCTTTATTTAATCTCTTTTGCATATAGACTGAAACATATATCTTTATGTGTACATTCGTTGGATAATTCTCTTTGCTTGCTTATGCATAGTAATTATAAGAAATTTGTGTTTCTTTTCTTTTTCCAATGAGGCGAGGGATAGGAGAGAGAGAATTTAAATTTCTGTTAATTAAAAAAGATAGGGATATGAAAAATGGGTGTGTTATAGACCTGAAAAATTATATAGACAGTGCTTTGATGTTACTCTACTTTTTAGTTTTATTTAACTGTTTTATTTTCTTACAAGTGATTTCTTAGGAACAAATGAGAGTATGAATGAAAGTAATCTGTACTTCTAGTTTTTTTGTTTGTTTGTTTGTTTATTTTTCCTGAAGCAATTGGGGTTAAGTGACTTGCCCAGGGTCACACAGTTAGTAAGAGTTAAGTATCTGAGGACAGATTTGAACTCAGATCCTTCTGACTTCAGGGCTGGTGCTCTATCCATTGCACCATCTAGCAGACCCTGAAAGTAATCTGTAAATGTAATTTGAAAAAACAAAATATTAATGAGCCTGAAAATTATGAAAATAATGTTATGTCATTGTATATGCACATACTGTATATTCATACATAGTATATGCCTATATTGAATATTTTTCTGTATATAACAGGAGTAGATAAAATGCATAAAGGATTTACTATGTACCAGATACTGTGATCTTCACAATAACTAATTTGGATATATTTATTATCCCCATTTTACAGATGAGAATAGTGAAGCAAACAAAAGTTGTGTTTTTCCCAAGGTCACACATCTTGCAAGTGTCTAATGTCATATTAAATATAACCCAGCACTCCAGCTATTGAGATATCACAGTAATAATAAAAATATTATTATTAATTAGAATTTAGATAGCATAGTAAAGAAAACCATCCTGTAAGTTAGGTGATATTATTATGATCCCAATTTTTCAGATAATGAAACTGAGGCAGGAAAACATTAAATAATCTGTCCAGGATCATACAACAAATAAATATCTGAGGCTATATTTGAATTCAGGTCTTCCTAATTTCAAATCCAGAACTTATCATTACTATACCACCTAGCTGTTTGCACACATATTTTCAATATATATTCATCTATCTATCTCTATCTCTATCTATCTATCTTATCTATTTATCCATCTATCCATTCTTCTATCAACAAACAATTATTTAGGGAACATCTTCTCTGTATATGGTATTATAGAAAGTTAGTACAGTATAGATGAGTAGATAATAATGACTGACCTTTGTATATATTTATATAGGACTTGAAAATATACACACATTTATGTGCACACACATATAAAATATATGTCTTTGTGTATACACACAGAGTATGGGAAGCCTAGAGGGCACTAACCATGTTTTTAGTGGATAAAAATGCTGAGAATACTGCCTGTGGGCAAAAATAGTTTTAAAAAGTTGATTTTTAAAAATTCACAACTTTAAAGAGTGGGAAATGTATGTTTTACACATTCTCGCAAATAACAAATGGCCAAAGGGATTTTTCTCGATGTTAGAAAATAGTCTTTGGTTTCAGGAACAGCATGGATGCTTTTAACTAAGAAACAGAATTTTCCAGAGGATGTGAGTTACAAAAATCAAGAAACTTGTTTTTTCAACTCTAACTTTATATTGTCCCTACTAAACTTGAATGTTTTCAATCTATAAGTAAGGCAACAGTAGTTTAAGGAAAAATTCACAGGCCTCAGTTTAAAACCTAACACAATTCCCAGCTGTGTTACCTTGGATAATATACATTACCTTGACAAACCTTAGTTTCCTGTTCTAGAAATTAGAGAAAATATTTATATTTTACTTCATAGAGATTCATTAGTTTTTGTAGTGAAAGCCAGAGTTAGAGTCAAAAAGTTCAAGTCTTCCCTCAAACATATTGTGCAAATTTGGAAAATCACTTAAACTCTCGATGCCCCCGGTAATTCTTTAAGACTGAATTGTAGGAAGGTTGTAGATCTACACTAGTAGAGGGAGTTTCATTTCTAGGAGTTCCCTGTAGCAAAAGCTTTTTTTGTTGTTTGCTAGTCGTTTTTCAGTCAAGACTTTACAGATCTCAATTAAAAAACAAACCATCTGCCTCACAGGGCTGTTGCACAGAACAAATGAGATAATGGATATCGAGTGCTTTCTAGTCTTCAAAAGGATAATAGATTGAAAAGGACTTTGTATTGAATAAATAACATCTATTTTCATATACATTGAAAGGCCACCTCTAGAGGTAGTCTGACTTCATGCACAGAGGGTTGGAGTCAGGAAGACATGGATTCAAATCCTTTCATTAATACATACTAATTGTGTTGGACAAGTCACTCATTTCAGTGAACCCAGGCTAATTACTGATAAATTGCCAATTGAATTGGTGGGAGGTGTTTTCAATAGCAGTTCACACTATACGGTGAAGTCAACCATTATTACCACCACTACCAATAGTAAAGTGCCAAAGCTAAAGATCTCTTTTGGATTTTTTCTCCCTTTCCTCTTTTCTTTTCATTCTCCTCCCTCCCCTCCTTTCTCCTCATCTCCCCTTCCCTTCTTTCCCCTTCCCTCCCCTTCCCTTTTTTTCCCTCTTTTCTCTCTCTCCCCCTCCTTCCCCTCTCCTCCCCTCTCCTCCTCTTCTCTCCCATTCCCTCCTTTTCTCTTCCCACCCCTCCCCTTCCTTTTCTTTTCCTTCCCTTCCCTCCCCTTCCCTTTCCTTCTTTCTCTTTCCCTCCCCTCTCCTCCTCTCCCCTCTCTTACTTTCCTTTCCCTTCCCCTCCCCTTCTTTTCTTTCCCTTCCTTTCTCATCCTTTCCTTTCCCTTCCCTTCTCTTCCCTTCCCAGAAATGTGTGGCTCACTAGAACAATTTGATTTTTTTTCTTTGAAGATCCCTGTGACAATCAATTAGATTATTTTCTAATTCAGGGAGCCTTTAAAATTTGGTAACACCCACACTTAACATTTAATCAGCATTTATTAAGCACCTCCTCCATGTAAGAAACCATACTGGATGCTTCATATATACAAGTCCCTATTCTCAAGGAGTCTTTCTAACACCAACTAAGTATTTAATCATTCAGCATCAAACTAGGCTTCAGTCTGCAAAGGTAAAGTAAGCAATCCAGGCTTTGCAGCCTGTCTAAGGAGTAGGAGAGGCAACAGTTACAGGGAAGCAAAGCCACGTTAGAGTCACTTTCTAGCATGTCCCAGGACAATGGCAAGTGAAATAGTTAGCTCTGTTCCTCTGCGGATGTGCATCTGGCTTTAGGATCTGGTGAGCCCTCTCTGTAACTCTGACAAACGTATGAATACATATGTAAATAAAATATATAGCAGTCTGAGAAAGAAAAGAGCAGTTGATAAAGGAGGTCCAGGGTTGCAGGGCTTTGTGGCCAAGGGAGGGAAGGAGTTCTTTGTGCCCCTACAAAATGTATGAAAAGAAAGAGACAGAGGCTGGTTCTTGCAAAAAGCCTGGCTGTGTGTAACTGCCTCAGCAGGGGAAACATAGGCTTATATCTGTCTCTATAGTTTCCCTTCAGTTGTAAGGCAGGGATCCTGTGTGCATGCAGAATACCTGTGCTGGTATCCGTTTCTAGCACCATACTCCAACAAAAAGGAAATAGTTTTGAAACAAAAGAGAAGTGAGCACATATCTGAATCATGGTTACACCAGTTTCTGCTGACCTTTCTTATTAGATTTAATAAGAAAGTAAAGTTTAATCAACAAGATAATTTGCTGATTATTGATTATTCCTATTTTGCTGAAGGCAGAAAAAATATCTCTCCATCTCTATCCCCCTCCCAATCCTCCTAAGCCATACACCAACATGGACTTTTAAATTTCAAAATGTAAATTTAAAACCGGGGTCTTCTATTGAAAAATGTGTTTTCAGGATGAATGAAATAAACTCAGTTAAGAGTAACCATGAAACTAGCCTTCCAGGATGAATTGCAACATCTCTAAATGTGTTTTCCCTTTGGGATTTTATGGAATGCTACCTCACTTTATGACAGTTTCCATCACATCATAAACAGAACATTTATGTAAGTGAGGCAATGCACTGTGAAATGTCAAACAAACAATACAATCAATAATTTCTAAGTTAAAACTGAAGTAAAACTCATTTGTACTACTATATTGGAGGGATCTAAGGGAGTAATTGTAGCTAAGCACCTGGGCAGTTTCTATTTAATTCTTGGAAAAAAAAGGGGAAAAATACATCAGAATTTATTTCTTTTCATAGAAATGAGAAGAAATGGTTCCTAGGAGCACTTTTCCTTCTTTCCTCTTGGACATTGTTAACTCAAAAAAAATTTTTTGAGAGATGAGAAACTTGAAAATTTTTTTCTAATAGCTTTAATTACATATGAACTTGAGTGGACAGTGAGTGGCAATTATTTTTATTGCAATTACCTGGTAGATGGGGTGGTAGAGATGGTTAACTAGTTTGTTAATTATTTGAATTTTTAGCTCATCCCAAATAAGTATGTATATGTTTGATTTGAATGTTTAAAGTTATTATATACAATGAGAGAAAATAAAACAAGTGCAATAGTCTGGATACAGAGGGATTCCTGTTATTGTTCGCTCTAAATTCTCCAGCAGAAAAATACAAACTTGTCCTGTGGAGAGTACTGACTTTTTAGGCTCTCTTTCCAAAATGCCAAAGAATTGAACAAATGAGATAAGGGTGAATCGTGTCTATTTGCCCTAACTACTTAGTAAAATAATGATGAATGCTTTAATCATTAGAAACAGATCTTTTAAAATGAGGGCATGAAGATGTAAACTATATACACATATGTTCATAGACACATATATAGACATGCATAAATAGACAAACTATTCTTCAAGGTTATTAACAGTTGTCTAAAGCTAATTATTGCTAATGCCTTATGGGGATAGAAGGAAAATCATACAGTAGCTTTCAGAATAGATCTAATTGGCCCCTATAGCAACTTTGATGCCTTCTCAGTATAGCTCAGTTATTATAAAAGGCATCTTTCTCTCAAAAAAAAATCACACCTGCAGTAGACGATCCTCTGGGAATCATTCAATTCATTGGTAAACACAACCCCTATACATCAAAAGTTTCCACTTTCTCTAGCCGCTTTTAACACAAGGGTCCCTCCCCTCTCCCCAGGCTTCTTGCAAGCTATCTAGGGAATCTTTCACTTTTTGTCCTTTCCCGACCCTTCTGGACCACATTCTCTGTTCTCATTCACGCCATCTGCTCTCAATGAAGGTAAAACTTCTGCTCAGAGAAGAATAATCATCCCTGGCAATTAGCTGCTTTTGTGAATTACCCTTTCAGTGCCTGACTATTAAAACTTATATTGTGGATATCACCATTCAAATTATTACTGAAGTTTAAAAATAGTTTGTAATTGATACATTTCTGGCAACAGCCTCCCCCCTTCCCCCAGAGAGTGGTACAATCTCCTTGTTCCTGACAGAAGTCTTTCTAAAGATCTGCTCAAGCCTCACTAAGCAGCTGTGAGTTAGGTCATTTTCCCAGGAGTTTTACATGTGGAAAACTGGGCATTAGTAAGGCCTCCAAAAGGACACCATCTGGCCCTAGTGAAAAAAAGGATCACGACACTTTCTGTGGTACCAACAGGCCCTGATGAACCATAAAGGAATTCAGGCCGAGTCTGTGAGCCAATGGTGACGGCCCAACAATCACCTCAATGACAGCCAATTCCATTCATCTTTGCAGTTATCTCATAGCACAATGGACTTTTGTGCCATGCTGTTTACTGGCGGCGTAGTAAAATCCATTTTGATTTTTGTGTTTGGTCTCAGTGCCTGTCCCCTTTACTGGGACACATCAGGAGAGATAGCAGCACAAAGGACAGTTCTTTCAGCATTCAGTTTTCTTCCCCGCACTGTACATGGAGCACAAGAATAAAATGGGAGGCCGGGTAGGGGTGCTCCCCAAAGACCTGTTCTGGGACAGAAATCTGCCCCCTTCACCTCTCCACCCTGCTGAAGTTAGTTGTTTAGTAGGGGGAATTACAGAGGATACCACACATGAGCTTACTTACCATTGAGGAAAAATTATCAAAAGGATATCAGGAACTAGAGGAGAAAATCAGAAAGGAAAACAAAACACAATCAAACAAATAAACCAAACAAAATCCTTTCCCAAAATTGTTCTAGTTCTCAAACAGCAGTTGTTTTATTAGCAGAGCTGTTGGATATGATTAAGTTTAAGAATGATTAAAACACTAATTTAAAAACAAAACTATTCTCTCAAAAATGAGATTTCAACCTAAGTACCACTAAGACCAATTTTACTTTTAGATTATGTCAATTTAGTAAGTCAGACCTTTGAATAATTACAACTTTTCCCACACATACATGTATGCATACACACATATGTATATGTATATACCCACACACAAATATATATATATATATATGTATTTACATATATATATATATATTAAAATACCTAACCAACTTTCAAACATCTCATAGCTGGGATTGTAGATGTATGAAATTAAAAAAAATATTTTATAGTGGATAATGGGAAATATTGAAAAAACCCTCAATTCTTTTTTAAAATTTTATTAAAGGTTTTTATTTACAAAACATATGCACGAGTAATTTTTCAACATTGACCCTTGCAAAACCTTCTGTTCCAAATTATCCCCTTCTTCCCCCACCTCCTCCCATAGATGTCAGGTAGTCCAATATATACAACCCTCAATTCTTGAAATATTAAGCTTTGTAAAATGAGTTTGGAGTAAATACTTCCTACTTTGTTCTTTCTTTCCCTTTTCTCCACAGTAAGGGGTTAGGAGATTGGAATAGGAAGATGCTGTTACAAACCTTGGGTCTCTCCTATCATTACTTATAGAGATACTCCCCCCACTTTTTCTTGCAGCCCACAGACATCAAATCCAATTCAATCTGCCACTTGGGGCTTCATTTATACATGGCAGAATCCTTCCCCACTGCCTATACTCAGGACCCCTCAATTGAAAGCCATATTGTCACAACAAAGGGCATTTTTAGGGTAAAGAAAATAGTTGGGAAAAAAGAATAGTCTTTTGCCAATTCTCAGTTTTTAGGTTTTGTGAGGGAAGGGGGAGAATTTACTGATATTCTTATACGGAACTCTTTTCTCCCCCAGATTTTTAAGACGATAGAAGCTAAAAGAATGAGCAGAATTTAATGAAGGGAAACATTTCTCAATGCATGATTCCCTAAAGGAAATGATGGGAGTTCTTTTGTGGGAAGATGTAGCTGCTTGCTTATGAGTCATCCAGCTCACTTATTAACATGTGTATCCAAAGCCTAATTACAGAATTCTCTTTTAAAAGTCGAAGTGCTACCATTGGTATTATTCAGTACAATTCTAGTGGAGAGGTTCAAAACAGTTACATCTATTTTCACCCATCAACGAGTTGCTCTGACCACCAAAGGCATATTGTAACTGCAGAGCTCAACTTTCTGAGTTTAAGACTAACCCTGTAATAATGCAAATGCTTGTCATAAAGTAACAGCTTGATTGAGAATGAAAGAACAGTTTCTGTGCTCTGTGTGTGTGTGTGTATGTGTGTGTGTGTATGTGTGTGTATTTTGAAAGGTCTAAAAAAACACAGCATGGAATAGCCAGCTTCCTCTTGCTGAAGTGTTTGCACAATTATGCACACAGTTATTTATCCTATTATGAGTTACAGCCTTTCATAGGATGCTTCTAAATGCTTAAATGAGAAGACTGCCAAAGAAGCTCCAAGCCAAGACCTAGCCACTGGCATCACTGCCTTGAGTCTTGCCATGAAGATCAATGAACAGTGAGCCCCTAAAGCTGAGACCTGGGCTTTCAAAGGGCATGGAATGCAGATATAAATGGAGAAAGGCCTTTGAGTCTGCAGAGTATTCACAAAAACAGAAGGGGGAAGGAGGAGAAGCCACAGCAGGAATAGGAGGACACCTAGTTTTACTCCCAGAGCTGCTTAACACAAAAGATACATAGCCAGCCAATTAGCAAGTGTTTCAGACAGGGACACATACACAACACACACACACACATACCCTGGACTTTATCAAATGAATAAATGTTCAGTAATTTGGGACACACGTTCTCTTTTGCCTTAAAGATTCTTTCTCCCTGTAATGAGTAATGGAGGACTTTTTAAATAATTTGAAACTCTGAAAAACTGGATAGATCATGAAATAATTAATTTCTGCTATTGTTTTCTTTGACACTTTTCTTAACAATGATTTCACCACATTAACATACTTCCTCAGTATTAAATGATTTTTAAAGGATTAAAATGTTAATTAAAAGGATAATAGAAATATCAGTCCCTGAAAAGACCAACATCAACATTGGTCCTTTTTATCTAGAAAGTTGTGCTGCTTTTCTTTTCTCAAGGAAAAACTATTTGGGAGCGAATGGTTCCTAAGGAAGGAAATGATAGAAGTAACAACATTTTGGTTCTATAACTATTTGAGAATAAACATGTTTAAACCTCACAAAAAAGATCTTATGTCTTTGAAAATTCTAAAGGTCATTGTGATAGAAGCGATAGATATTGTGCATGTGTTTTTATGTGTGTGTAGGGTTTTGTAAGAATTCTATTACAGAGAAGAGAAGATGTGGAGAAAGAGGGTAAGTTGTGAACTGAAGGAAGAATTGCATGTGAACAGTGCAGCTGCAATAATCTCTTTTCTCCTTCTGGTCCAAGCTATACATAAGAGCACTCTAGTGTCTTTCATCATTATTTGTCACCCTTTTGTGCAGAACAACTTATACCCACAGCCATTCTACCAATTACAATTGCATTCAACATTATGCTCATTGAATACATCTAAAACCAGTGCCATCAAGTTCCAACCTACCTCTTAAATGTGGGTTATCTAATACCATCAGAGTCTGTAAGTATTCTATGCAAAACAAATAAATTATTACATATGGAATTTAAAGACTGATTAGAAAAAAAAATGAAATCTCTGTATACAATGACAGGAATAACAGTCTATAAGGTCTTTTTTATCAATATATGTAGAGGAGACTTGAGGAAAGTGTAATAATTTGGATTTAGCTTAAAATTCACCAGAATTCCAAATTTAGCTGTTTTATAAATTTAGAGTCAAATCAAGTAGAAAAAAAATTAGAAAACAAATAAATTCCCATTCCTGGGAATATCTTCCTAATTATAACAAGGAGCCTTTAAGTTTAGGATTTTTTCCTGTTTCAGCACTTCTTAAACATAGTTATCTATACCTCTTTTGGAGAAAGGAAACATATATATATATATATATATATATATATATATATATATATATCTGAGACAAATTGATAAACTAAGGAAAAGTGAAAGTAAAAATAAATTATCCATGAGCTCAGGATCTTATTCACAGACATGGATAGAATCAATATTAGTACCAGGATGATGATCTGAGTATGTGATTCACTATCATTTATGGAGTATTGAATGGCAAAGTATTCTCCTCCCTAATCTCTCTCTCTTGGATGGAGTGGTTGTTAATTTTGAATCAGTATTTGGGGCTTTTTTATAAAAACAATATTGACCTTCTCTCCCAGGAAAATTTTGTACTTTAGTGGGAATGTCATCTCCTTGCACTTAGTATTCATTACACTCATTGCAGCCCCTTTGGCTTTTGTCTCCCATATGATTCTTGCCCATGACTTCTGGTAAAATATTTTATAGAAAATTCATTCAATGTCCAGGAGACATTTTTCTTGCTATTTTAGAGGATCATAGTATCAGAAATTTGAAGTTGAAAAGAGACCCATAGGCCATCTAACATAGTTCTCTCATTTTATAGATGAGAAAGTTGAGACTAGGAGAGGTTAAATAAGTCACCTAAGGTAGCAAAGGTAGTAACTGTCATAAATGGAATGCAGTAGGTCCTCTGACTCTAATTCTCTTTTCACTTTTGTAGCTGCAAAGGTATTACTTAGGTTGTCCACTTGTTAGGTTTAGCTTACTTTTTTTTGGACTTATTCATATTTTTAATGTCATCTAGGATAAGTGGCATCAAATGCAAATAAAAAAAATCCCTGTGGTTATCCTACTAAGTCAGAAAACTGCAAACAAACACTGTCAATATTGTATTGTATTTGTATTTATTTTGCTAAATATTTCCCAATTTCATTTTAGTCTGCTTTAGTCTATTCTTAGTAACAAGCATAATACTTCTGATCCAGATAATCTGTTGCTGCTTACTTGTGTCCATCATACAATTTGGAAGAAAAGAACTTTAGAAAAGAACCATCAACTATCGTGACCAGTATACACTGGTGTCACCACGTATGCAGTACTTTGTTAGATAGCAGAACTATAAGAAGGTCTGTAGCAAGACCCTATTCTTTAGGGTCTTAAGTTATTTACTTCTGTTCCTCTGCACACAATTTTTCTTATCAATGTGGGTACTTATTCCAGTGATATAGATTGCAACCCTTTCATGCTATCTCATTCTGTGTCACTTTTTCCCAGGTTCTCTCAATCTTTGAAAATTCGGCAGTGGTTTTTATGCTGGGTTAGAGAGAGAAGAAACTAGGACCAGAGACATTAGGAGATAATGATTTATGATATGATGAGCACTTGGGATAAGGTAGTCCTGTGGAAATAGAAAAGAAGATATTGAGAGATATTGTGAAGGAAGTTTCAATAGAAAAAGGAGTAATGAAATGTTGTCTAGATAACTTGTGATGGAATGGTATTCTTGAAATAAATAAAAAAAGTTCATCAGAGAGGTTGATTTTGGAGGAAGGGTACCAGTTCAATTTTGTATATGTTGAATGAGAAATCAAAGATGAATAATGAGTTAATAATGATCATACAGCTGCAGGAGATAGGCAGTTAGAACTCAGGAGGGAGGTCAGAATCATAAGGAAACCATCTATGTGGTTTCTTGAGTTTTATATCCTACTTAGAATATTTGATCCAACGTGGATCTAGGTTGTGGTTGGGTGCAACATCTGTTATATTGTCTGGAAGCATTTTGGCCACAGAGAGAATAGTTTTGACAGGATTTTGCCATCATGTTGCTCAGCTACAATTTGTTGTGGAAGTGACTGCTACTTTTTTGGAAGGTGGGACTGATGTATCCTTCTGAGAGAAAAAGGAGAATCAAATTCTTTATTTAAACATGTACATTTGATTCTTCATATTTGAAAAAAAACTGTCAGAAAATCTTTCATTGTTTTTACATATTCTTTTAGAACAGGAATAACATTTTTTTTAAAGGATAAAAATTGTATAAGAAAGTTGTTCGTATTCCCAAGGACATTTTTTGTTTGTTATCTATTCTACTTTTTTCTTTCCTATCTGAGGCAAACTGTAATAAGTTTAATGGCCAGGCTGGGTTAGACTAAGTACATCTCTAATTGAATAATGAGTCATCTGGACTGTTTGCAATTTTTTATTTTGTTTCACTTTGTGGAAATTTATGTGATTTGTACACCATAAGTTATCTAGTCTTGCACATAGTAGGTACATAATTCATACTTATTGGGTAGGGTGAACAAATCAGTAGGGAGTGGATCACCACTGTAGCTTCACATTTGTTAAACTTTCTTGAATGCTTAATTGTTTACAAAGATGTCAGCTGCAAGATTGGTGGATTGGAAAAAAAAAAAAGATTACATTCTGATTGACCCTATGTCTATTTTCAGTGTAAAAGGAACTGGAGTGAGTGTTGGGAACACTTGAAACTATGCATTCTGCATGAAAATGAAGTATTGTCATTATACACAATGCTTCTAAGTTTTTTGTTTTTGTTTTTTAGAAAAGGGTATCATATCTGGAACCTGTTAAATAGGGAGTAAGAACAACCAGTGGAGGATACCCACATATTAGACCGGAATTGAACTGGGCTATTGCTAGGTGGAAACCTTTCCAATTTCAATGTCGTTTAAAAAAAGTATGCTAAAAGCCACCCAAAACTCTTATGGGAAATGGGAGGAAGCACAGGAGTCAGATGTTAAAATGTATCTTGCTTTTGCTTGAAATTGGTAAATAAAGCAAATCTGTGTAAGACAGAATATATATGTGAGTGTGTAATCTGACTTTGTACCAAACATAAATTAAATGGGAAAAACTGCTTTCTGTTCAACTATTAGTTGGGATCTCTGAGCTCTACTTTTACTTCTGTCATTTGGGTTCAAGTTTGCCGTTTCACTTTGTAGTGCTAATAATTGTGTATATGATGGCTTCAGTTGCTCCTTTCCTCACTTCTTCTTCTTCAATGGGTGCCATTGCCAGTTATCTTGATTTTTATCTTGCCACTGGATCCTGATGACTATAGAAGAGTGAGGCTGATGACATTGTGCAGTGGTCTCACTTAAATCTGACCTTTGCAAATCAATATATCACCGTCATGATGTCATTGTTTCTCTCCAAGAATGAATGATGAACAACATTCTTCTTCAATAATTGAATCATGGTAAGAAGCAACAGGTCAGGGTTCAAATTCTAACTGGCCACTTTTTTCCTATGAGACAGGGCCAATATTTTCCTTTCTAAGGCAACTCTCTTAAGACTATAATTTATAGAGTAGGTGCAAAATTTTATTAGCAGAAAAAAATTCCTCCCAAGAGAATCCCTACCCTAATGAATTCATAGGTCCCATAAAAAGTCAGGGTATTGTTGATACTAGTATGTGACTTCTAGAAATATACTTTATGTTTTAGGAAGAAATGATATGTAACATAGAATAATGAAAGGAAGAAGAGAGAGAAGTCCTGAATATGTTGACTCTATTGAACTATCTTGCATCTTTTCTGTAGGTTATATGTTAGTATAGAATATATGTTCCCATAGCCTAACTTTCAAAGCCTCATTTCATTTATTTGTATGTGTATTGGTGACAATAATATTTATGCAAGGCTGTTATAAAGAAAGTATCATGTTAATTTTAAGGTACTTACAAATTTTTATCTGTTGTTATTATTGTTATCAATCTGGATGTTTATCACTGAAATTAAGAACTATGGTTTCTCTGTGCTTTTTTCCCTTGAAAACTCCAATCCACAATCTATCATTTGAAGAGATATATAATTTGTCATATAATAATAACAAATATTTATATAGGGCTTTAAACTCAATTTTCAATAAGTTTTTGACATAGGTATTGGGAAAAGTTTAATTCTCATCTCAAAGATGAATAAACTAGGAATAGAACGATGAAGTTATTTGTGCATAATTACATGGTCAAAGTCAGGTTTCAAATCTCCTGACTTCAAATCCAATGTTCTTTCCATGTTACTTCTCATAACTATTCTTTTTAATTAAGTTTTCATGTAGCTATGGTTTACCTCTCAAATTAAACTGTTAGCATCCTGAGGGCCAATATAGTCTTTAATGCTTTGTTTCCTTCAGTGTCTAGGATGGCTCACTCCATGTAATAAATACTCAATAAAGACATATTTAGTACTTAATTTCCAAATTTATAGTCCATATCTTATTCCTGAAAGACAGTTTGATATAGGGGACATAGTATTGGACTTACCATCAGAAAGACCTGGTGTCTTAGACAGATATTTACCAGCTATATGATCCTCAGCAAATCTATAACCTTTCTTTGGCCTCAGTTTCTAATCTTGTTTTGATGTTGAAATGATATGTAAAGTTTAAAACCCAGTATAAAAAACTGGTGTTCTTTGGTCATTTCATTCATGTCTGATTCTTTGTGACCCCCCTTAGGGTTTTCTTGCCAAAGAAATTATTGTTTTGTCATATAATTGTCACCTTCTTCTTCAGTTCATTTTACAAATGAAAGAAACTTAAAAGAAGTAGGATTAAGTGACTTGCCCAGGGTTACAAAACTAGTAAGTTTTTGAGGGCAGATTTGAATTCCAGAAGATGAGTCTTCCTGGCTTCAGGTCTGGCACTTTATCCATTGTACAACTTTATTGCCCAATATAAATATTAGCAATTATTATTACTAATGGCATAGAACAGTTTGAAACTATTACAGAAAATTGAAAAAGAGAGAAAGATGAAAAATCAGCGAAGGGACAGTGAAACAAAAACTGTTTTCCTATCATCTCTAACTTTGTCATTTGGGGAACACGGGTAAGAGGCATAAAGATGAAACAGAAGGCAGGAACTTATAAGAGTAGCTGTTACTACTTAGTTTTAAGACTAATAGCTATGGGACAGATATTTCAAATTCAAAACATTACTGATTAGCTCTGTGAACATGAGAACTTTCTGAATGACTTCTGGTTGCCAGGTTTTGAATGAAGCCTTGTGTTTCAAATATAGAAGAAAACTATGGATTTCATTGGAATTTTGGTGAATTTTGCAACATTTAATCATCAAGACTTTGGAAATTACTGTTATTTTTTCTAATGAATACATTTAATAGGCTACAGACTGTCAAATTTAATACATTTGCTAGTGAATAGGCCATGTCATGAAACCTAAAGAGGTCTGTGCCATTATTAATCAGCTACCCAGGCAACACATTTTGGCCTTAATGAATAGCCTTTAATTAGCTGAGTTTGTCCCACATACTTAGGAGCAGTTCACAAAAAATAATTTCCTTTTAAGATTCCCATACGTCTTGTTTCTCATACAGGAAAAAGCAGGTGGTAAAATCTAACATAATGGTCTCCTCAAATACCATCATGATATCAGCTGTTCCTTGGTGGTTATCTTAATTTCAGAAGCCTATGGAATGAGAATGAGAGAGATTACTCCACACTTAGTAAAGCTTGTGTGATACAAAGAAATCATTATTATTCCAAATAGATTTAAGCACCCTTCTTCTAAGAAACATTCTGATATTATAATGTTAATCTCTGGAACACAATTGACACAGTATGTCAAAAGTAAAACTAATGTCCCTTTAGTATTGAGGAGGAAAACGTACAAAGAAAATACATGATTTATTAGAGACATTCAGGCCTAAGGATAAGGAGCAATAAACTGATAGATAATATCATAATGAAATTGGGAGTTCCTTGAAGGCAGGATCTGTGGCTTATCCAAAAAGTTCACTATATTTATCTTTTTTGGTACTTTATAGTATTTTTTCCTAATTGCATGTAAAGATAGTTATCAACATTTATTTTTGAAAGGTTTGGAATTCCAATTTTTCTCCCTCCCTTTTTTATCTCCCACCTCCTTAAAATAGCAAGCAATCTGATATAGGTGATACATGTATAATCATGTTAGACATATTTCCATCAGAGTCAGAGAGGAGATACTGACAAAGAAAGTGGTCATGGTTTGACTTACTTGGCATATGCTGCCTCCTGATTCTCTCTCAGGGTTCCTTATTGCTGCAGTTAGGCTGACTTGCCTGTCCTTTGGGTAGTGATTGTTTGTTAGTTGTTGGGCATAGTTGACCCCTTCTCCAAGACTTGCTTCCCTGAATGAGAGTTGTGGAGGTGGTTGTAAGAGGCTGGACTGATGGGTGATCTAGATCATGACTGCCAGGTCTTTTGTGCTTATTTGCCTATTGGTGACAATACATCAGCAGTTGTAAGTTGCAAGAAAAAGGTGGGCCCTTTCTCTACAATGATTTCTTTCCTCAATGATGGCTGTGGGGGACTGATGGAAACAGGTTTGATGGTTTTGAGAGGCACTATTATTCTCTTGATTTCATGGTGTTGGGCTATCTTCATCAGAATCTGAGGAAAATGGTAGTGAAGATAATGATAGTGGTTTGACTTGCTTGATATATGTTGCCTCTTGTCTTCTCCTAGAAGTTTTGCTGCTTCAGATTACAAAAGACCTCCTGTAAGAAGTTAGGCAGATTAACTCAACAACATTCCAATGACAATTTACCTTGTGATCAACTCTCAGGAAATTTCTTCATGTTTATTTTGCATATTTTTTATTTATCTGTGTCTATATATATTTTTTAAATCCAAATAGAATGTACATTTCTTGAATGCAGGGGATGTTTTGTTTGTCTTTTTGTATCCCTGATATTTAATAGTGTCTCGAGCATAAATGAATTCTCTAATAACAACAATAACAACAACAACAACAACAACAAAAAACCCCAGAAACTATTAAAGACTGGAGACTGCCTTTATTTCTATTTTTTACACTGCTCAATGTCCTGTGAAACTTGGCCCTTTGCAAAATTGGATTGTGGAGTTCACCTGACCTGTCCGTTTTTCTGTGTATAAAGTAAGCATCTGTCATATACTTGTTGAATTGAATTGGACATTTCCTGCTTTCAAACCTAAGGGTTGCATATAACCAGGGCATACATGGCAACTGTATTAATTCTTTGGATCCAATAGGGCACCACTTGAGTAGTCATCAATTTAGAACTATGCTATTTGGAATGATTCACATTTACAACACCTTGTCAACATACTATTCCTATTATAATTTATAGCATTTATGACTATCATCTGCTTCCTGATTAGAATGACAGCTCTATGTATTCTCTTTGGGAATAACAGTAGGCACAAAAAGAACTGGCACTTGAAACCAAAACTATGCCCATTAGTACTTAAGTTCCATATTTAATACTCTTGATTTAAGACTCCCTCTCTCTCTATTGACGGCTCTGATCTTAGCTGACAGTTGTTCCTGTGCTGACCTTATTCCTCTCCACTTAAGTTTCTTCCCTATATGATCTCTAGAGCTGCAGAAGATCTCCTCTGCTCAGATTTTTCTCAGGAGACTGTTTGGGAACATTTTTAGCTTCTAAATTTTGAACACAGTACCACTTCCAAGTTCTCTCTATTTCAGGCTCAGAATTCTTTCTTTTGAGGTTTCTCTACATCTTGTCTATAGAGCGCTTCATTCCCTCAAATCCTCTAGCTATTTCCTCACAGATCTTACAGTCTCTCCCATCCTCTCTATCTTCACTCTGTATGGCACTCTATAGAGGATCTTTAAATTAAATAGAACTTAATAATTTTTTTAAAAGTGCATTCATTTGGTAAGGTAATCAAAAATTTATCCCATGGAACTAGAACTTAGAGAGTGCTGACAGCACTTATACTTCTCTAGGAATTAGAAGCTGAGCTTAACATTTAGCTAGCAAAAAAAATCATTAAAAATCAGAAGTTATCATTGAAACACCCAGGTTGAGTTATAGCAAAGGACCTCATAGAATCCTGCGGACTCTTCCCTTTGTTTTTT
Organism: Sarcophilus harrisii; assembly: GCF_902635505.1. Taxonomy (NCBI): domain Eukaryota; kingdom Metazoa; phylum Chordata; class Mammalia; order Dasyuromorphia; family Dasyuridae; genus Sarcophilus; species Sarcophilus harrisii. The sequence goes on from NC_045429.1 coordinate 205,161,805, forward strand.
ACACTGGATTTTATGTCTCAAGGTCTAAACACTTTTCCCTAAGTAAATTTATATTAAATAGTTGATTTTAGGCTACTTTTCATGTTATTGGTCCTGGATATATTTTGTTGTATTTGGCTGGGTATAAGAATTTATTTCTGCTATGTTGTCCTGTTTAATTAATTTATGTGTAAATTACATACAATTTGAGATGAGATGATATGACTTGAGAATGCTTTATGCCCACACTGTACAACTGTTTTATTTATAGTTGATTAAGTATGATATATGTGACAATTTATATTATTTTTATGAAAAGTTAGACATTAAAGCCTTGGTCAGGGATGTAAGTCTCTATTATATCAATATTTCTATAGGAAAATAAAATTCATCTAACATTATTTTAACTTGTAGCACCTTTTCTGGGAATATAACTCTCTGTATGATCAAGGATTCTTGCAGTGAAGCCTTAAAGTTATGTTGTCAACCCAATACCCATCACCTGGGGCTGGCATATGTTGGAAGAAATCAATGAGACAGAAAAGATAGCACACAGACTTAAAGCAGAAAGAAGGGAATGAGGCACAATGCAGGAGAGACATAATTCTGTAGAAAAAAGAAAGAGAGACAGAAGGGAGAAATAAAAAAGAGGGAGCAAAAAGAGGGTAAGAGAGAGAATAGGGTGGGTGACTGAGGAGAGCAGAGCAGGGTATCAACATAATGGATGGGTCATGTGAACCGAACAATCCGATTTTGTAAAGGCACCGACTTCTAAAAGGCTTTGCAAATAGCTGTGACCCGCATTAGCTAGCTGGCTGGGGAAAGGAAGGGGCCAAGGAGGTTTTTTGAGATGGGGCAAGGTGACCCTGCACAAAAGAATGAAATAAAAATTGGGTGAAGGAAGATTCCATTCTGCTTGATTATGATTAATTACTGAGTAAACCCTTATTCACAGGCTTCAATGCCTGTCTGAAAGTCACTTTCATTTCTCTGAAGACACTAACAGATGAAATCTCTTTCTTGGGGGGCACAGTAGTTTCCCCTTTGGGTCTCAGAACTCCTGTGAAGGACAGCAAGAAGGTTGCAAAAATTTTCAATTTCACTTCTTTTTAATTCTAAAAAAATGCCACCTGTAGAATTAAAAACAAGCAAACAAAAAGCTTCCTTTTTCCACTTTGTAAAGAAACAAAATAGATACTATTATCCATGTATATTGGAGATGGTGCCTTGAGGCATTATAAAATAACACTTGGGAATCAGGATTCCTTCAAGAGGGACTTGGGCAGCAAAACCTAGTTACAGAAATGCACTTCATGCCAAGAATGTACAAGTATGAGGGAACCGGGCACCTGGCAGTTTACTCCCGCTTGTCTGCTACTTCTTTAGCTTCTTAAAATGTCACATCACTTTGCCTCTTTAAGAAAAAAAAAAAAAAACTTTGTCAGTGGACAGATAATTGGCAGAGAAAAGCTAGAAGGGAAAATGCTTCCAGACCCTACTGGTTGTGATTTACAAGCTTCTGGTTATCCCTGTCATGGGAAAAGGTGCTGTCTGTGAGAAAGAGCCAATATACACTTCACTAGTATCAAAATATTCCATTCTATTTTTTTTTTTGGAAGCTCCGATTTAAACTTTTCAAGACTTTATTGGGAACTAACAGGATACAGCTAAAAAAGGAGTACCCTGGGATTTAAATCCTCTTTTGCCTTTTTTTTTTTTTGGTGTTGTTGTTGCTCCTTTCCTTTTCTGCTTTATCAATATTTAATCATTTGTTTTTGTATCCTCCTTTCCCACCAGTATTTTGCACTTAAAAAAAATTTAGATCTATGATTTCAACATTATTTGCCCTCAAATATTTACTAGTTGTTTGATCTTGGGCAAGCTTGAGTCCACTTTCTCTTGGACTTCATATATATTTGTGGGAGAGTGTGTTTTAGATTTTTGGGAGGAGTTTTTTTTTCTTCTTAAGCCTATTATTTTTGTTATATCATTTTAGTCATTTTTTTCTTTCTTAAAGTGAATTAAATATGGCTAATAATCATGGAAGGAGGACTACACCAATGAAGAATCCTTAGTTTTAACATTTTTCTAATGTTAAATTTTCTAATCCCTTTCAACTGTAATCACCTAGCAACTAGATTGCCCAAATCCAAAATCGTTGTTTTCCCATTATACTTCAGAAAGAATTGGTTGAAGGATTCTAGATATTTAAAGAGAAAAGATAAGAAAGGACTTGAAGTATTTAAAGAGCTCTCCATTCAAAAGAAATATTAGACTTGTTTTGCTTAAGCCTCAGAGATAGAAGAACCAAGGGCAGTAAATGGAAGGTACAGGAAGAGAAATTTATATTTCATATTTAAGGAAGACAAATCACTTACCACCTATATTTTTTTGTGGCACTGAACTGATCTTCTCTGGCTATTCAGGGAGCTACTAGTTTGGTCTATATCAGCACTGAAATACTTTAGTACTTGGATTTTGGATAATGACAAAAGTGATGTGATTTAGGAGAGCAATTTTTGACACCAAATGATGTGTTTGGGATTTGGCACCAAATGTTGGGGTTCAGTCATGTGAAGAGTTCACAGTGGCCATTCTCTTTGGCAAAAGGCAGGTTTATTTAGAAGAATTTTCTAGAAAAAAAATGAAGAGGCATGATGGACACCAGGAATGATAAATATGAAATAGAGTTGGAAGAGCATACAACAAATAACAATGGAAAAGACAAGTTCCCTAGTGGAGTTCACAAATATCTAGGAGAAAGGAATACTTGATGAAGTTGGAGTATGCCTTCAGCTGGCAGGCTAAATCCATAGAGGAGTTTCATATCCTAAAAGAGTTAGTTAGCTATTAGGAGGAGAAAGACATCATGAGGCATGGTGGGAGGATTAAGGAAGAGATACCATGAAGCATGGTGCAGGTATGAGAGAAGAGACGTCCTATGGCATGGACTTGAGCTGAGAGAAAAAGATCCATGAGATATACTGCCATGGTGGACTGACTCAAAAGGGATTTGCCATGCCTAAAGATGGCATGGGCCATGGACAGATTTATAGGGGAAATTTAACCTCAGGGATTTGACGTAACTCGGAGTTTTGACTGGACATAGTAAGGTGAGCTACCAATCCCTGCTTGCCTCATGGAGTAATTTTATCAGTATGTTAGATTTCATTTCATCAACTGGATGAATAGTTTGTCTTAAAAGAATACTGGAGGGAACAGTTAGATGGTGCCCCAAATCTGAAGTCAGGACCTGAAATCAAATCTGACCTCAGACACTTAATTACTAGCTGTGTAATCCTGGGCAAGTCACTTAATTACAATTGTCTTGCAGAAAGAAAGAAAGAAAGAAAGAAAGAAAGAAAGAAAGAAAGAAAGAAAGAAAGAAAAGAAAGAAAGAAAGAAAAAGAAAGGAAGGAAGGAAGGAAGAAAGGAAGGAAAGAAGGAAGAAAGAAAGAAAGAAAACTGGACATTGAGGTAGTAACTTCCCATTCAATAGTTTTAAAGTGAGAGATAGAGACAATTCTTGCTTTTCCCTCCCCCTTCCCATATATCTCTCTGTCAAGTAGCTAGGGACCCTGTGAGATTCTCTCTTGGATTTTTCTCCTGCATTCCTCTCCTATGGCAACTACTTATACATGTCATCAGGTACACATTCTGCCTGGGTAAGCCTGAGTCTAGACCTCTAGACTTAGCAACTTTGTGTTGCTTTTGTTGAACAACAGTCTTGAAATATTCATTATTATCCTTGAAAACAAACTTCATGGGTTTAAGAGGTTGGGAACTTGTGTGGATGAAATAAATAGACATCCTCTATTTTATCTGCACAACATATTGAATATGTTTCTATTCCTTTTTTAGTGAAGCCATACACATAAATCATATCTAAACTTCAACTGATTTTTCCCCAGGGTTCCAGGACAGGGCTATAAAAAGTCAGAAATAATCAGAGACAATGAGAACTAACTTCATACCTCTTTTGAGTGAGCCCAGAGCCAGTGTCCCTTAGTGAGAAAGGGATACTCTTTCCTCTAAGCCACGATCAGTCTGCTACTTCCTAATAATATGAGCAAACCAGGAATAAAATAAGCTTTCTCAGCAAGTTATCCCTTCTCTCTTCTTGTCTTTCCAAAATTCCAGGAAAGCTTTGGTTCCTGTTTTCAACCCTTTTTGTGAACTCTTTTATTATTTGTTTTTTATTCTTTTTGCACTTAGCCTACAATAAATATATTTTTCTATACTTGTTTTATCCCCCTCCTTTTTGTCTCCAAGGTCTGTGAAGGCTGGGTTTGGTACACTCTTATGTTTTTAGAATCCAGAAGTGTACCACATATGTTACAATCCTTTAACAGAAGTTTCTTGATGCATATTTCACTCTCTGGTTAATATTTCCACCAAGGGAAGATGCTTAATAGGGAGATCAAGGGAAACTCTAATCAGAACAATGTTTTATTTGCATAAATAGGAAAGATATAGTTGTAAAGAAGTTATGAAAGCTTTTGGCTTAATAATTATAAATTGGCTGATCCAGGCTTACTAGCATACTGTTTGGGATATTAGATTAGTCACTAACCTGCTTTAAGAGGTGACAATTGGTTTACTATTTTGTTATGGGTGTACCATTTTTTCTTGTTATCACACACAGAACTGATGGATTGCTAGTCTAACAGTTTTGATATCTCCAATAGTATATTATATATGGTTAGAGACATTAGTTGTATTGCTTGTACCCTATAAATTGCAAGGCATTAATTCAGAAGACATAACAATAAGCGGTTATTGCTGGTTCAAGAATGCTCCAGAAGTGGATAGGCTCTTTGTGGGTTCTATAAAAGGAATTTTAATTCACTTTTCTTCTAAAAAAATGGGAGGCAGATTTGAGATTGACATTGTGTTCAAGAAAAGGAGACAGAGATAGTACATTTTAAAAATAGGGACTGGAAAATTTGAACTGGATCTATCATTTTAAAGTCATAGATAATTCCTGCTACAAAGGTAGATTGGAACTTTCTGACAAATTTAGAGAGTTGTTTAGATCACTAAGAAGATTAAATGACTTGCCCATGTACACACACTTAATACAGATCTCCCTGATTTCAAGACCAACTTTCTATCTACTATACTATATTTACTATACTGATGATTTTGGAACATTAGGAAATAACAAAAGCTATTTTCTTCTTAAACTTGATAAGAAATCTTCCCAGTTTTGGCATTTTGAGGAGAAAAAAGCATGACAATTTTTATCTTGATTAGATTTTGTTTTTTACATAGGATTAATGCTGCTCCTGGTAGAATCTTTTATAATAGTTTAGAAGACAAGGGAAAAAAAAAACATGTATACATTCTAATATAAAGGAAAGAGCATCACACTAGAAATCAGGTGACCTAAATTCTGGGTTAGGCTGTACCACATACTACATACTACCCTAGTTCATCAGGTAGCAAAAATTTATTAAATTCCTCTGTACTAGACACTAGTTTCTTAAACTTTTTTCACTTTCACAAAAATCCAAGAAATTTTTATATGACCCTGGTAAATAGGTACATAAATCAGATATTTGCTGACAATAATAATTTTGAGACCCCCACATTCAGTTATGAAATTCAATATGGGACCATAAACAATAATTTAAGAAGCTGGGCTAGATACTGTAGTAAGTGCTGGAGACACAAGAAAGGCAACCCAAACCCCAAACTCTATACAAACAAAAAATTAAACAAAAACAAAAAGTCCCTACTCTCAAGTCTTAATTTAATGTGAAAGATAACATGGAAACAACTATATACATATAAGATATAGAAGGAGTAAATTGGAGATAACTTAGAGGTAAAACACTAGAAATAAGAGATAGGGGGAGGTCAGAAAAAGCTTCTTTTAGAATGTAAGATTTTAGCTGAGTCTTGAAGAAAGTCAGCACAGGAGGCAGAGACAATGAGGGGTAAATTTCCAGGCAGAGGGAAGTTAGTAAAAATATCTTGAGCCTGAAGATAGAATGTCTTGATTGAGGAAGAGCCAGAAATCCACTGTCATTGGATCAAAGAGTTTGTGGAGGAGGAGTAAAATGCAAGAACATTGGAAAGAAAAAAGATGAGATCAGGTTTTGAAGGCCTTTGAATGCCAAGCAGAGAACTTTATAATTGATCCTATTCTGTCAACTTCAGAGAAGATGCCAATTTGAATTTATAGAGGTAGTACACTCACTGGGATGAATGAAGTTTTAGGTCTGGTCCTAATAATTGAATATGTCAAGATATATGTAGTAAAGTCAAATGTACTAACAAGTGCGTGGCCACTTCATGGGCTACAACTTCTTGAAAATGTAGGTGATCATACACCAAAAGCAGATGAGCAGCCCTGAAAGGGGCTCAGCAAGCCCTCACACTAGAGGTGCTGATCCACTCTGAAAACACCATACATTCTCGTCTTGGCAGATGGGCTAAGCCAGGTTGAAGGTAACTGACAAGCTTCAAACCTTTTGTGCATTAGGATATTTAGCTGAAGCATGTGAAGGCTTCCCATGGTGGAAAGAGTAGATGGAAGAATTTGTTTTAATGGTCATAAAGACAATTGAAAGCTTGGGCATTGAAAATACCAAGGTTGTTCATCATCCCAGGGCATCTTCAGTCATCTTAACTTTTTGTCTCAACATGGATTTTTTATGACTGGAAGAAGCAGTGAAAGTGACAATTTAATGCAACTTCACCTTGCTTAAATCCAATTCACACACAAGTTAAGACACTACCCTGTAATGTCCTTGGTCCTCTTCAAAAATGAAGGGCAAACAACAACAACTGCACTAACCTCCTGCAGATTCCATAAATTTGATTTCTTTCTGTCTCCATCTCTCTCTTTCTCTGTCTCTCTGTGTGTATATATATATATATATATATATATATATATATATATATAATATGCATGTATATTTATATCTATATTCACAAAACCATATATGTCTATATATTCTAATAAACCATTTCAGGCCAGGCATACATAATTCAAAGATTCATCCATCTAAGCAAGAAAACGAGAATATGGGAACAAATATTGGATATCTGACTTTGGGAGAAATATTAATTTTTCGATCACCATCATTAGAGAAAAAAATCAGAATCCTCTACCTTGGTTTCTGATATGGCCTCTGTATAAGACTTTAATATTTTCTTAAAGAAAAACCCTTTCCAAAGGCAATGAAAAAAATTAAATGATGGAATTTTCCTAGGCAACAAACTATTTTTAGACATCAGTTTGAAACCCTGGTAATTCATAACAAAAGATGTTTTAAATCTTTGGCAGCAGCCCTTTAACCACCTTGACAGTTCTTTTTAATTTTTAACCACCCTGCATCAAAGACCTTTACTCTCTGCACCCCTTTTCAGTATCTTATTTGAGATGATAATGTTTATCTCTGCTCCTACAAAGAATGGACTTCTTATCGCTCAATATGAATTATATAAACTTCTGAAAGAGGTTTATAATAAGTTAATGTGCTTCACATTGAAGAAAGTGGAAAGTAGTTAATTTAAAAAGAGACTTTTCAACTTTTGTTGGTGACATATAGAGACTTGATCTGAGCGTCAGGAGACCTGAAATTTTAGTTCAGGTTTTGCCTCAGTTTTCCCATTTGTACAATGATAAGGTTTGACTATATGAGATCTCAAATTCCCTCCACTGTCAATATTCTATGATTCTAAGTTTTAACCTTTGTAATTTAGAGACAGGTCCTGTTTATCCTGTACAAAGACAAGAGCAAAAAATAGATGCGTAGGCAATGCATTCAACAAAGAAAAATCTTGGAAATATTTAGAGGGTGAGAGAAAGGGAAGGAAATCTGGTGTTGTCACACTTCACACATGCTATTTGTGGAGGATTCTTCAGTTGCAGAGGATCATTGAGGTCATGAGTCAGTTTTTATAAAACTCATTCCTGCATTTGGTGAGAAGCATTCTCTTTACAATTTACATGCTGCACATTTCTTGAAGAAGCCAATTTAAATGGGCAACTTGGGGGAGCTTATGACCAAGTTTACAAATATGTGCTGTGAATCTGAAGTCTAAATTTATCTTTAAGCATTTTCTGGAGGATCAGGTAGTTAGCATTTTCTTCTTCTTCTTTTAACATGTAACATGTGTTCTAGGGGGTGTTTCAGCTGTTTAAATCTTGGTGAACTGGATTGGGATTTCTTTTATCCTTTGATGAGAAAAGGACATTATTTTTCCATTTATGAAGCACTGTTCCAGTGTCTGATGATGGCATGGAAGTGACAGTTTTTAAAATATAAGCTGGAAGAGAGCAATCTCTAATATGAGGAGGCTTAATCTGATATCTGTGAACTTTTAAATGTAATATTTTGATAACTGTTCTTCAACATAATTGGCTTCCTTCATAATCTGACATATATTACTTTATGTATTTAAAAATATTCTGAGACAGGAGTCATAGGCTTCATGAAAGGGTCCATGACCAAAAAAAGAGTTTCAGGTCTAAAATTTCTTATCCTGCTGCACCGGCTTTCAGTACAAATTCAGAGATAGGTAGACTGTATTTCTATCAATCGATGTCTACCCATTTAAATTTGAAGATGCTTATTACCTCTGACTCTTGGGTTATTATTTTCTTGTTTTCTTTTTAGCTACAACAATTCTCTAAGACCACATACTAAGATATGGAATAGTTGATATGTTCATTAATAGAAGAAATGCCTTTACCAACAAAAGCATGAAGACCTGAGGATACCTTTTAGCATATGCCTTTGACCATTAGAAAGTCTATATTAGAAAGGAATTATAGTCACTTACCATGTGACCTTGAGCCAATTATTTGGCCTTTCTAAACTTTAGTTTCCTAATTTATATAATGGGAATAATAATACATATTTCATTGAATTGTTGTAGGTTTCAAATGAGGTAATGTATGTAAAGCATTTTATGAATTTTAAAGTAATTGACAAATGCCAGTTTTATTATTAAAACTACTGCCATTTCTTTTGGATAATCCATCTGCTGCTACAAGTAAAAGGCACATGTGATTTTGCTTACACCAGTATCTACCAGCATCAGTAGTTTAATTCTCATATATGATGCACACAGTATATGTGTATGTATGCACATCTATATAACTATAAAGGCAAACATATCTATGTATAACCACAGATACATATGTGCTCACTCATGGTTTGTCAAATGTCATATTGAATTATTTCTCAATAGTTTGGGGATTGATTGAAATTTCAAATACATTTTGTCAAACTCATTTCCCACTGGGTCAGATACTGATGGGTAAGAAAACTATTTGCTAAAAAGTGCATTCATTCTAAATTTAATTAGGCCACCAGGGTGTCATTAATTTTTCTATAGTTCAGTAAGTGGAACCCTAGTGGCCTAAGAGAGGAAAGGCACTTCTTAAATTAGCTAACCAAGAGCTAGCCTCTCTCTCTTTCTCTTTCTCTGTCTCTCTGTCTCTGTCTCTCTCTGTCATTGTCTCTGTCTCTGTCTCTCTCTCTCTTTCTCTCTCTTTCTCTCACTCCTTTACCTCCTCTCCCTGTCCCTGTTCTTCCTCTTCCTCCTCTCCCTCTTCTTCCTTTCCCTCTCCCTCCTTTCCCTCTTCCTCCTTCTCCCCCTCCTCTCTCTTTTTCTCCATTTTTGTTCTCTCACAAGGATACATATACACTTAATTCTAGATAAGACCTTAAAAATCCTAAAACCAGAGTTCTTGTGTTTATTTATTCAGTAGTAATTAAGTAACTATTCTTTTGAAACCCAACTTAGTATATAATCTACTGTGTACTTATATAGAGACCTTCTGAGCTCCCCAAATTCGTTTCTTACATGAGTATGAGCAGGAATCATCATGATGCTCTAAAAAGAGATGAGATGATCAAGAATTATTGGTTTGGCACTGACAAAATAACTCACTTTACCCTGCTCCTTGTGAGGGGGAACAACAAAACATATGGTACAGTAGAAAGAACATTGACTTTAGAAGTCAAGTTCAAATCCCTCTTCTGAGATTTATCATCTGTGTGAGTTTGGACAAATTGCTTGGCATCTAGTGGGACTTAGTTTGCATATCTGTAAAATGAGAGGGTAGGACTGCATGACTTCCAAGGTCCCTTCAAACTTTGGATCCTAGTATTTAAAAAAAAAATCCTGTGATTTAAGATATACCCTAAGGCTTCACTGCTAGGGGAAAGTCAGGAAATCTAACAGAAATAAGACTCAATATGATAGCTAAATATTCTAAATAATAGCTTTTCACTCTTCAAGTAAATGCTTGCTCACTGGCAGAAATTATATCTTTAAAATTACTGTACCCACAGATTTAGAAATGAGTGGGAAATCAACTAGTCTTTCTCATAGTTTGACAATTGGAATAAGGAGGGTTAACTCTTGGGCTATCTCAGCAATTCTTTCCTCTCAGATGAAATCAATACAATTCCTGGGGATGCTAAGTAACCTTGAAATTCTACGAATATCCTTTAAATTCTTCAGTGCTTCAAACATACTAAGAAGCATTTTTTTCTGGCCATGAAATAGGCCAGTTTGACCTACCTAGTACCAAGGGAATAGTTTCATCAACTAGGAGGAGTTGGATCATTATTTTTTAAACCAGGGTATTTTACAGGAAATTTAATTCATCAGCTCCTATCCCCCATGTAGTTAAGACATGATTCAGGTCTGCTTATGACCAAAATGCCTTTGAGGCATTCTCAAAACATTTCTTAGCTAAGCACCCCCAAAGAAGAAATCACATTCTTACAACATTCCAAAATAAGAAAATAGTGAGATTGGATACAAATTTAAATCCAAAGACTTGATTGAGTTAAAAATTTGGAAATTTAATATTCTGCCATCCTAAATATACAGAAATGTATATAAGTAAGACATACAAGTGTAAGGAATGCTTTTGTTTTTTTACAAATTTCTGTAGAACACTTTATTTATACATAATAAACAATGCTTTTTATAACATTTTATGCTGATATTAAGAATATTTAAAATGTTAACAAGGATATTTTAAAATATCCTAGAACAAATGTATTTAGGATCATAGATCTGTTCTTCCTCAAAACCCCTCATTCCAAAGTAATGTAGTCTAAAACCAATGTTATCAAAGTCAAATAGAACTAGATCACTACTGGTCACATATTGAATTAGCAAACCACAAATTAACATTATCTGTACTGTATTTTTATTTATTTTGTTCAACATTTCGCATTTATTTTTTAAACTACTTTAGGGATTAAGGAGTTTTTTAGATTACTTATGCTTAGGACTCTAAGTTTGAACCTTTGACATAGGCAAATCCCATCATTTTACAGATGAAAAAAGTGAGATCCAGGAAGATTAAATGAGTTGACTATGGCCAGATTAATGGAAGCCGAAAGATTTGAACTTCCTGATTCTAAAACCTGTATGTTCTTTTTATTGACTTCATTGCTTTGAAATGCAAATTCCTTGAGGGTAAGGACTCCCTCTGTTTTTATATATGCCATGAAATGAGTTCCAACAATTTCTTCATTTGTAAGATAATAATTCACTTATTTAAGTTTAGAATGTACAATGATATTTTGTACTGATTATTATACACATTGAATCTGTCACCATATAATATTTTCACCTCCATTTTTGTTTGCTTAAAGATAATTTTTAAAATGTTAATTTACAACCAATAAACATGCTTCTATCTGCTCATGAACTATATGGTGTATCCTAAAAAGGCACATGTGTCTTGTTTGGAGCTGACCCTAGCAGAGTATGATATTAATAGGTTATTGACTTGTTAGGTCTTAAAGAGCCAAAGGGAACATCAGTTGCAGTCACTGCAATGCACTGGAGGTTTGTTTCATTGATTGGTCTGTTTAACCCATCATCTCCAGGCATTTAAACAATGATATACGCTTGACAAACCTAATATTTCATTTTCTATCTGGGGACCACAGAACAGAAATTAAAGGGAAGAAAGACAAATGGACAGATATACAAGCAGAAAATGATGATAAATGGGAGAAGGAAGGAAGAGACAAATACAACCTAGACCAAAATTTGGATCAGTAAATGCTGCAGTTAGGAAAAGCAAAGCCTGCTACAAATTTAATTCCCAAGATGAGTGGGGAACAGTGGCAACGAAATAACATTTCTTAATTTTGATGCAGTTATAAAATGGTCATCGGTGTGACATATACACACATATCTAGCTCTGTAAATAGATATGTGTGTATGTATACATATATATGCATTTACATATATGCTAATCTGATTCATAAAGGAAATCTGGGAAAATGATTTTTACTCCCAATTTGCCTGTTCTTTAACATGTTTGTATGTCTCAAAAACAGAGAAAGTTATGGTATTTTATCAAGGCTTTGCTTTTCCAAAACCTAAAGGAGTCATTGGAGCATGGCATGTCATTTTCTTCTATTTCATTTTGTTTTCTTTTGGTACCACTTGATAATACTTTCCATTCAAGAAAACAGATTTTTTTTTTAAATGACAGCCCCTTTGTGACTTAACTGTGACTTGACTAGACCTTAAATGATAGAGAGCCAACCAAACAAAAAAAATAAACAAAAGATAAAAACATTCTTCAAAAATTGAATATTCTGAGAATTTTATTGGATCTACAACCCTTCCTTTGACTTCATGTTCCTTAGATACAGAGAGTGGATCATCTTATATGCTGTATCAGGAACACAGGATTAAAAGAATCTATCAGAATAAGGGGCTACACATTCAGCTTTCCTCATTTTTATTATCTTTTAAGATTGATAAAATATTATGGAAATTAATAATTCTATAATCAAATAATATTAATAAAATCATTTCATGTTTTTGATATATTTAACCAGTTCTATAAATATATTTAATATGTCAATCAATATAAATGATTAATTTTAATTAATCATTAATGATTATTAGAAATACTATCTGCTTTCAATGTAAAAGAGAAGACATAGGTAGCAACCAGGAAAAACCTAGAGGACTTTATGAGACAATCCATGATGATAAATTTATTTGTATAATATAGGCTACAAGTATTTTAAAGTCCAACCAAAGAAAAGATCAATGTTGCTTGAAATATATCTATGGTCCTTGAGCTAGATTTCAGTGGTAGGGTTGAATTAGTTTATTTTTTGGAGGCAAGGGGTACAGTAGAAATCTTTTCTGACTGAGATGGTAGTGAAAGCAAAGGCACAGAATTGAGAATGAGTACATGTGTATTTGTAAGAAAGGAGAGATGTCTTACTGGGGAAGAGAAAACACATACCCCTATCTATACTTGATAGATATTTTACAAATTACATTTCTGTGAAACTAAGTTTTCAAAGGATGATATTGAGGGGCATATGGGAAAGAGCAGTGGATTTTGATCTTGGTTTGAATGTTTGAATATTTCTTTTGTAATTTACAACTTGTGTGAGTTTGGACAGAAAGCAAAATGTTTATTAAGAATTTTAAAGAGATGCTTGATTCCTACCATACTTTACTACATAAATGTATTAATATAATCAAATACTTTTTAAATTTTGCATTATCAGAACTGTGCTTTCTAGTTTTCATGATATTTAATAAGTATTATAGGACTGTGATTATTTTTTAAAGGTATAGCCTTTCTTCTCCTAGAATAATTAATTTTAAAATGACTAAGTACATTTTTGATGTACTCAAGGGAAAAAAAGTATTAAAAGATGCTAGGATGATTCAGTCCCCATTTCAAGAAAAGTCAAAGAAATTAGAATGCAGATATTATTTAGGACTCCAGGGCTTTTGGTAGACTTCATAAAATCCAAAGTTAAGCACAATAGTTATACAAAAATTAAAGCTGAACAGAATAGTTATTTTATTTTGGGGTTTTATTTAGACTTCTTTATTTAGACTTTTACTTAGTGGTTAAGGGTACTTGATATTAAGTTGAGAATTTATCATTTCTAATGGAAGCACAGAAGGAAAATATGTTTCTAGAATCATAGGTGAGCAGCAAACCATCTTGTAGTGACATTACATGACAAAGTACATAAAATATCTGAATAGCTACCTTAAAATCAAAATGAGACCTAACCTATAAGGTTCATGCAATACTAATATAGGATTCATTTCAGTTTTATAGAACTTGATAAAGGGTTTCCCCAACTTTTGGTAAGCATGACATTACACAACTGGTCAACTCAATATATAAAAAGTCTGATGTAATCCTGTGGTCGGTAACACAAAGGTATTGGTATAAACTTCAAACTAGTCTTGTTTTAGGGTATAGATTGTGTGTGTGTGTGTGTGTGTGTGTGTGTGTGTGTATGTGTGTGTGTGTACATGCATGCACATTTCTGTGGATGTACATGATGACCTCAGGATAATCTGCAGAATACTGAGAAGCTCCATATTCATATTCTATAGGAGATAAAGGGAGATTATCACAGACTGTTCATTTATTCAATCAAGATTGTACATATTAACACTCAGCATTAGATGCTACAAATTTTAATGAATCAGAAGTGGATCTTAAACACATATTTTCAAATGCAGATAAAAGCATCCAATTAGAGGGAATGGAGATTCTAGTATATTGTATTATATGAATATTGAGGAATGACCAAGTAAGTACCTGTGCTGTTAGATACATTAAGTACAAAAGAAGCATTGAGGAAGACCTGTAATATGTTAGGTATGTTCTTACAGAAAGATGTATAAGAAAATTGCAGAAAATGAATGAATGGCTATCTACTCCATAAGAAAAAAATGTTAATATCTTTGAGATAGTGAATTCATATAAATATAAACAAAGAGTCAAAGTGAAAGTGTAAGGAATATGTAAATTGTCCTCTGGATGGGGAATGAGGGAAATAAATTCTTTAAATTATATTTAATTTAAAGTCATCTTAAATAGAGGTCAGTTAGGTAGCTTGGTAGAAAATGTGCCAAGCCTGAAGTCAGAAAAGACTCATCTCCCTAAATTCAAATCTGGTTTCAGAATCTCATAGTTGTGGGGAAGGTTACTTAATCCCATTGGCCTCAGTTTTCTCACCTGTAAAAGTGAGCTGGAAAAGTAATGGCAAACCATGTCAGTAACTGTGTCAAGAAAACCCCAAATGGGGTTATGAAGAATTGAAAGTGAAAAATCAATAACAACAAACATGGCTTTAACTTGACTTTCTTAATGAAATAAATTTATACAATATCCTGCACAGAAAAATTTCTCAATTGCTATTATATAACAACAATGAATAATAATAATAATAATAATGAAAATAAAATACACATTTTGACATTTAGAATGAAGAAAATATTAAAATCACTGATAGTGAAAATAGAAATAAAGAGTGTATTGAGCAATAAGAAGCACCTGCCATCTTTCATTAGAGACTAAATAAAATTCTTCATTGGAATTTTCAACACTGCTTGTAGTTCATCATATTACTCTTGTAGGATACAAACAGCCATGTAATTAGAATGTATCAGCAGTATTACACGCTTATTTGTACCCTGAAGATTAGATACCAATTGGATGTTATCATTTAATGGCAAGTGTAATTACGAAGAAGATTCTTCTCTGCATCTATGTGTTTGCACAGTTGAATGCTGCTACAACTATATAATTATTCTACAGCAAGCTTATATCTGTATTATTACTTAATAATTACATTTATGTAGGATACAATGAGATTATACTTGGGTCTCTATTAAATGAATGCTCTGGTACCAGGGCAACATACAACTTCTTAAAATTCTGACACTTTCTATTTTTAATACTAATTGCCTTCACATGTTTCAACAATAAGATACCAAGTTTTTTAGGAACATATGTGAATTTTGGCTTCAAGATTTTAAATCTTGACATAATAATAGTAATAACACCATATGGACATAGAGTGCTATTTATTTTCAAAGTGCTTTCAATCAAATTAACCTCACAGTTTCCCTCTGAAGTAGTATGGAACAGGTATTAAGAAATTCATTGAGAGAGTAAGTGCTTGAGACTTATAGAGGTCCAGCCACTTGCTAAAGGCCTAGAAGTGATCATGGGACAAAAGTTTAGGTACTTTTAGATACTGGACATGAATGTCATACAATATAATTATCAAAGTGGTAAGAAAATTATTTGTAGATGGAGTAATTAGAATTCTATATAAATTTATGAACAGAAGATCAATCCCTGTGAGCTGAAATCAATGGTATATTAGAAATATACTTCAGTGCCTTACTGCTTTCAAATCTCAACATCAAATGAATTCTGCCTAGAATACTAAAAGACCTTGCAGTTATAATTTAATTTCTGAAGTACTATTAGTTATCTTTCAAAAATTGTGACTTATGTTGACAAGTGCTTTGATAATAATTATAATTGACTTTTCATGATTTTTCAAAATTTTCTAATTTCAGAAAATATAAATTACAAGTTAGCTATATATTGATTCCCAGCAAAATTCCAAAACAAAATTATTAAACAAATGATTTATGAACACTTATGAGTGGTTAGGAATCACCAGAAACCAGTATAGGTTCCAAAAGTTTAAAACACAAGATCACCTTTTTTTGGATGTGGTTATATTGATAAGTTATATAATATTTTGATTTCAAAAGGGCCACTAACAAAATTTCTCATAATATACTTAATTTACAAGTGTGAGCAAAATGATAGGACAATAAAGCAGATTTGTAGCCCACTGAATATTTCTGTCCAGATTACTGATTAATTTATCACTGTCAACACAGAAAGTCTCTCTAAATGACACGCCAGAAGGCTCTTTCTTTGCCCTTTTTCTTGATTGAAATTGTTATCGGGTAGGATAAATTTATAGAAAAACAATTTTATAATACTGTGGACTATTTCAGTACACAGAGAGAATGAAATCAAAAAATAAACAATGAAGATTGGAGTAGGAAAGGAAAAAGTTAAATTTTAGCTATTAGAAAGAAGCAATAGTTTTAGTGTCAGGTTTGGAAAGAGCAGGCAAAAATTGATGAAGTAGGGAGTTAAACCATTCCAAAGACTTCTTGATTACTTAAATCAGAGGTACTTAAGCAGACTTGTTTGTTATGACTTCTAACAAAGTCTTCCATGAACTGTAGCTGGACTTTTGGTGGCTCTCTAAATCTTTGAGGTATAACCTGGTCCATCATTCACCTAGAATTTGGAAAGAGAAGATCTAAAAAGACAAATGGAATCAAAATTAAATGCATTCATGGCCAAATGATGGTGGGGAGAAAAGGCAACCTATCAGTATTAGATACTGTTGCTGTTACTATCGTTACACTTTTCAAAGACTGATAGTATTTATTCTTTCTCCTTATTCAAAAATCATGACAAAGATAAACCTTTTGAATGCACACCTAGTTCTGATTCAACAGTCAATTTAACTGCAATTTACAATAACTGATAGGGAATAGAGAATATCTGTGCATGTTCTGAACTAGGAAAGGATAAGTAAACTCACTAAGATTCTGTATAGATAGCATTAGGAAAGAAATGTTTTACATGACCTGAGGACTGAGTCCCATTTGGCTAGACTACCCATGGCATGCTTTCTGCTTACCTCTCCACTGTCCCATAAAAAATTGTTATCTTCAGCAAATCAATCAAAGGCATTTGGTACTGTACATAGAGTTTTCTTCCTTCTACAGTTCATGAAATTTGGGAAGCCTGCTCCTGGAAGTGTATGATGCAGTCATTTTTCCTCTGCTTCACAGTTATTATGCACTATATATGTGAGTTATTGCCTAGCATAAACATTGAACCCTTCATATTGGCAGGGATGCATTGGAGAGTTTCTCTGCTAAGAATTCTCTCTATTGGATTCCCTAGTTTTAGGGAAACTGGGAAAAACTGACCTTTCCTTCCTCTCTTTTGTTTTATGTTATAATTGTAAATTTTTGGTGACTTTACAAGTCATATTAGTTTGTGGTACATTTTGTTTGTTCAGATTTTTATACACTAATATCTATTGAATCACTGTTGTATCTAGTATAAATTTGGAGCTAATATGAGAAGTATGGCTCTTGCATCACTAAAATATGGTGCCTATTTTATAAAGTCATTTCTTTTTATTTTAAATAAAATTAGACTCCTTGTCTTATTGTGAGATCCTTAAGGATTGCATATCCTTAAGATTAAGTTTCTTTGTTGGTATAGAAACTCCAAGTAATCATCCCAGTATTCAGTCTCTTCTGGGTATATATTACATCTGAGGGACTTATATGTTGCTTTTTTTTTTTTTAAACAAACATTTGTTTTCTTATTAGTTGCACTCAGGGAGTCCTTATGTAGTTGAAATGGCAGGGAGCCACTGAAAAAATTCAAGCACTTTTTGGCTATAGAGTCCCAGAAGTTTCTCTGTATCTTTAAGGATATTGTCTTTGGTACAGGGTTTTGTGCACCCTATATTCATAAGGATACCTATAGATTTTGTCTGGAGCTTCAATTAGTTTGCCTATGTAATTCAGGGATCTCTAGAGAAAAATAATGTGCCCTCTATTGTAGGGAGCCAGAGGAATTTTTAAGATTAAACAGACTTGTTAGTATGAATTCATATCAAGGAGGAAAGCCTTAGTGGAAGAGGAAAGGACAAAGTGTAATGCTTAAACCTCTTTGGGACCCCATAGAATTCTTCTAGATTGAATTCAAAATGCATCTTACCCAATTTGCTGAGGAGGGAAAAAAATTTTTAATGGGGAAGGAGACTTGACAATAAACAAGGGCACCTCAATTTCTTGGTGAGACTTCAAAATGGAGCTTCATATGCCACAATAAATTATAAACAAATAGCCATTATGCAGCCATTACATAAAACAAGAGGGGAATAGAAGACTCTTATTTTTTCACAACTCTGGACAAGGGAAGAATTCACAATCAAGCAGATGATAGAGATTATAATTAATGAAATGGAAAATTTAAATTATAAATAAGAAATTTAATCAAAAATCAATGCAACTGAAATTAGAAGAAAATATATACTAAAGAAAAAAAAAAGCGATTTAAACATCTGATGTCTGATGTCCAAAATGTACAGAAACTTCCCAAATATATATTAACAATATAATTTTCTTTGTAAAAAAAGTACTCACAGTAGATGCACATTTTTAAAAAGAAATGAATGTTAACAATAACCATTAAAATAGTTTTCAAAATCACAAATAGTCAGTGAAGTATACATAACTACTCCAAGATAGTACTTCATGTTCATAAAGTTGGCAATAGTTATACAAGAGAACTTATCTCTTTGTCTGTGTCTATGTCTGTTGCTGTCTGTCTTTTTCTCTCTGGCTCTCTTTATCCTCTTGGGAGTCCAATTTCCATATTGGGATTGTTGGATTTAAAGGATAAACTATCTTTCAAGTTATTTTTCATAATAGCTCAAACAACTGATAGTTCCAATAGCAGTAAATAAGTATACATGTATTTCTATAGTTCTTCTAATATTTGATTTCTTTAATCACTTAGGATTTGTCCAATTTGATTAATTTGGCAATAACTTGAAGTTGATTGAATTTGCATTTCTCTCATTATTGGTGATTTTAAATAATCTTTAGATGATTATTAATATTTCGTATTTCTTTTGAAGATTTTATCTTTTGTCCACTCATAAATGTTATAGATTATAAGCTATTTTATTTATAAAAAATCTAATCATTAAATATTAATATCTACTCATTAAATACATTATGCTTCTAGTTTTTTCAAAATTTTATTTTTTAATCCATAGATGAAATGAAATAAAAATTTTATTAATGGAATTATATATATGACAAAAATTTTCCTTAGAAGCATTAATTTTTTAATCATGAAAAGTATCTGAAACCAGGGAATTGAAGACTAAATTGCTTTATATTAATACAACATAAAATATTATACTATAATAAGATGATAATAATTCAAATAAGAAAGAGAAAGACACAAAATGAAGGAAGTTCAAGAAAATGGAATTTTAAAAAAACCAGGTAACTAATGACTACAGTGAGTGACTACAGCACTGGAAGGCACCAAACTCTAGAAAAATTTTGAGGTAAATGACATTGCTTAATTATTAAACTGAAAGAGTTTATGACAGGTTTAACTTTTCAGTGACTCTTAATGAAGTGGTTGTTTCATTGTTCAATACAGTTTAACAATTATTTATTAAATGCCTATTTTATGTAAGTTTCATAAATTCATGTGGTATACTTTTGAAGTCAAGAAGATGTGAGTTAGAGTCCATAGATATAGAAATTACCAATTTTATGATCCCCACATTCAGTTATGAGATACTGTATGGGTTTTTAAATCACAGTTTGAGAAGCTGGGTTCCAGAAAACTCTTAAAACTAGAAGTCATAATGAAGGTACAGAACTACATTGTTGGGGAAAGTTACCTTACTCAAAAGTGACTTCTATATCCATGGAATCTTAAGTTCCATCCCTAGCCACTATTCCTGATGCACAAAGCACCATATGGTAGACTCTGGAGATATGAGGACAAAAGGCAAAAAACCATTCTTCCTATAAAGAAACAAGTGTTTTCCCAGCACTTTGTGCCAAACAAAATATATTCAAAACTAATCTAACATTTTTTAAAATTAAAAAAAAGAATGTAGTACATGACCAATGAGATATTTTACAAAATCTTGAGCAGGGCTTGGTCTCTCTGCACTCCTTCTCAGAAATTCCATAAGAAGTGGATTTTCCCCTTGAGAAGTAAAGCTCATCAAGAAGGGAAGTCTTATGGCTCTGTTTCCAGCTGTCTTGCCACAGAGAACCTGTAGTACTCATTGTGAGCTTTAACTAGCTACTCAAGTCCTGGACTTCCTGATGGAAACAGGCCCTATCTGACTTTATTCTACCCTTCAAAGTATGGTTTGACTTTTTTGAGAAAAATCCTCTCTACTTTCTTCATCATATACTTGGTAAGGAATGCTGCCTTCCTCCTGGAAAAGAATGGAGTTTTCTCAAAGATGAATATAAGGTTGTGTATAGGGAACTAATAAAATATAGTCACAGAAGTGCTGTGAGATGTACAATTAAAATGTAGCAAAGGAAATTTACCAGACATAGCTTTAAAAAGTTTCATGAAAACATTTTAAAGGACATTAAGGATCTTTAAGATTATGCAGATGAGTATAATACATGACATTTAAATCAATATTTATTTAGTATAATTTAATATTTAATAAATGTTAGTAAAATTTAGTATATTAGCATTTAACTACTCTTTTTACTTTGATGTTGACCAATATGTCTTGGTCAAAGTGTACTGTATGAAGAGTAAGGAGATTACAATATGGGACTGCTGACTTCAAGTGCAACATATTTTTCACTGTTCCACAACAACTCCCAAAAGAATAGAAATGACTGAATTTTATAAATTAAGCACTAAGCAATACTTAAGCAACATGATGCAATCCATTTATTTTGAGAATAGTATATTAGCATTTAACTACTCTTTTTACTTTGATGTTGACCAATATGTCTTGGTCAAAGTGTACTGTATGAAGAGTAAGGAGATTACAATATGGGACTGCTGACTTCAAGTGTAACATATTTTTCACTGTTCCACGACAACTCCCAAAAGAATAGAAATGACTGAATTTTATAAATTAAGGACTAAGCAATACTTAAGCAACATGATGCAATCCATTTATTTGGAGAATCAAATGGTCAAACTCATAAGTTAGTGAAAACATTTTGTTACTAGCAAATTAGGGATGTTCTATTATTGCTAATAACATGACAATTAACAATTATTTATAAAAACAAAACAAAACATAACAAAAGCCTTCTATGTTCTAGGCACTGTGTGAAACACAAAGAAGAGCAAAAATATCATTCCTACCTTCAAATAGCTCACATTCTAATCTATGTACATGAAGATGGATGAAATTTCCTAGGAAACTCTTGGCATGGAACTATCATTCATCAATTGGATTTGCTAGTTATTCCTAGGGAATTTCTGAGATACTTATGGTTTATGTGATTTTTCCCACTGAAGCACAGCACTGAGTGTCAGTGCTTTGTAGTCCTTCTGACATTCATACATTTTTCCCCCCCTGAGGTAATTTGGGTTGGTTAAGTGACTTGCTCAGGATCACACAGCCAGGACATGTTAAGTGTCTGAGACCAGATTTGAATTCAGGTTCTCCTGACTTCAGGGCTGATGTTCTATCCACTACAGCAACTAGATGCCCCAATACCTACCTTTTAATCCATAACAGTTAATTTCTTAACAATGCAAATGACAAATAGAACTATGCCATACCTCATATACAGGTATATGAGGTAGTCAAAAATATTGGATAGGTCATATTCTTTCTGAGAATCTATGTGCATACTCTGTGGGAAGCAATGGTTTTACTTTTCATTAAGAGGTTTTAAAGATTCATTCATTTATTTATATATTTAACATTGTCAACTTTAGGTACAGCACTGTATTAAGGGTAATATTAAAAGGTTAGAGAACATAAAGTCCTGTCTTTGTGGAACTTACAGTTTATTAGATATGCCAATTGATTTTGTAGAGACAGAGATAGAGTTTTGTGGTAAATTTAGAGTGATAATTAAAAATTCTCATTCAAGTATGCAATGTGGTTTGTGCTATTTCTAGACTTTAGTCTACAATTTGCCTTGGGCAAATACTAATGAAAAGAACATATAAAAATTTGGAAAGAAGTTTGTCTATGTTGGTAAAGCAAAAACTCCTGCTTGAACAATTAAAAATGCATCACCTTTACATATATTTTAAAGGGATGAAAAAGGAAATGAGATTCTTTGGTATTTATCAATGGAATCTTCATGAAGTTTTAAATCAAGAACAGAAACTTCAAACTAGCTATTCTTGTAAAAGAGATATTCAGGTTTCTTTTTCATTTTGATTGTTACATACTTACTAATGACTTATTATCCCTAGTGTATTGGTTGTCAATAATCATTGAATGAATGAATAACAGGAGAAGGAGCTGATGGCAATCTTGTTTATTGCTAACTAATTGAATTTTGTGGCTGGAAATATTTTAAAACTCAAAATATTGCGTCCAACAATTATTCTGATTCTAAGCTTAGAGAATTACAAGATTATCCATATTTTAGATATTAGTCACTTCTGGTATCATAGGATAACAGGTTACTATAATTGGAAAAGATCTCAATGAGTGTCTGTCTATAGACCTTAGCTGTACAGGAACTCATTCTATGGCATCCCTGATAAATAGTCCAGTCATGACTTTAAGAAAGTGAAAAGTTTCTGGTGAAAACTTTTGAGGGGGGACAATTCTAATTTTTAATAGGTCTCATTTTTAGGAAGATTTTCCCTTATAAATTGCTAAAATCAATTTCTCAGAAGCTTTCTTCCATCATTTCTAGTACTTTTCTCTAGGATCAAATTCTGCTCCTCAATGCTATCTGTGTATCTTTGGTCAAGTTACTTAGCTTTTTTGAGCTGGATTTCTTCATCTATAAAATAATGTCTCTGAAGTCCTTTTCAGCTTTGGATCTATAATGTAAGAATATGGCCCAAATTTCATTTGTATCCTTGATAAATATCCCTTTATAATCTTGAAAACAGTTATCATGGTTCACCCAAATCTTCTCTTTTCTGGGATAAAATACCTTAAACCAGATTACTATGCCTACCAATCTAGTTGTCATCTTCCTCTTGAGTTCCAGTTCCACACCACCGAGTGCTAGATATCACAACATAGATATCCCATAAGCACCTTAATATCAATATTTCCTAAATAAAAATTATCTCCTTCTTACTGAACATCCCTTTTCTTAGCTTCTCCATTTCTGTCAAATAATTCATTATCTTTCTAGCCAAACAGGTTTGAAACCTCAGAGTTGCCTATTATTCTTCACATATTCTTTCTTACTCTTTTTATTATCTTTCAAGTTGTAATTGATTGTTATATGTTGAGAACGTGCTTTAAACTGATAATTTCTCATATGTGACTTTGACACTGTTAAATATTGTTTTGGGGACACTGGAAAATAACATATGCCTGTAGTCCCCTCAAGTTAGAGGATTTAGTCATGGCATTGTTGTCTTAGCAAAATTGGTTGTAAATAGGAAGCTGCCAGGAGAAAAGGAACATAAATCATATCTTTCTTTTGAGATTTAAGTTACAGAAGGAAGGATTAATGGAATGAATTAAACAAAATTTATTGCTTAATTATAGTTGATTACTAAATCATCTTTTGCCCAAATTCTCACCTAATTGTAAATCACTGAATGGATGTTGCCTTTAGGCAAACTGAGACTTGGAAAGACTTTAGCTTAAAAAAGTCAAGATCTACCACTTCTAGGGTCATTTGCAGTCAGCCAGACCTATGTCTTGTCATAGAACTCAGATGACTCTTGAGGAGTCACTTAAATCCAATCACTTGAAAATCAAGACAATTCCCTCCTGATATCATAAAGGACAAACAGCAAGAAAAGCAACCAAAGTATTATCAGGTAAAGGTCTTTATTGTGTTAGTTGGACACTCTATAGAAGATATAGGGAAAGAAGATATGTACAGGATGAAAAATTACAGAGGGGTTGCAATCTGTATAAGTGGAAGTTATATCCACATTAATGGGATTAAAGTATCTCAAAGTTTGAAAATTTTGCTCAAATTTTCGACCCTCATAGAAATAAAGAGTCTTATTTAGATATTATACAAAGACAGAAATCAACAGAGTGAATGAATATGTCAGTACTGTCATGAGCAATAGTTCCTAAAGTGTGGTCTATGGATCTCTTGGAGTCCCTGAGATTTTTTCAGGACTAACCCTGAGGTCTAAACTATTTTCACAATAATATTAAGATGGTCCTTGTCTATAAATTGCTTCTCTCCTTTTCAACTATATATCTATGTAAGCCCAGATTTTCTTCATATACTTCAACCACATACACATTGCAAAAGATTAAATATCTAGTGATATCAACCATCTAATTTATACCTGATACTATTTTAAATTTAAAACTGAGACAAACCTAGAACATTTTTAGATTTTAAACCTAATGTTAAAATTCAAATTAGCCTCTTTCACGTGTAAATATGTATGTTATATATGTATAAATCAAGACCATTTTGTTTTAATCATTTATATATAGATAATATGTAAGTGAAGAGAATATATATATATATATACACACACATATATATATACATATATATGATAGTATTTAATTTTCTTCAGATGCTGCCAAAATCATTTCCTAGAAATGTGCAAGTGTGACCTCACTATTCTCCTGTTCAAAACTGTTCAGTGGGCTCCTACCATCTACAGAATGAAACACAAAGTGCTTAGAGTTTTAGAGTAGACCCTTTATAATCTGGATCCAAAATAACTTTCCAGATTTATTTTATAGATTTCCCTTTCATCCTTATTAACAAGGTAGACAAAGAGCAGTTTCCTCATCTTGCCCTGCACTTTTTTTGCCTCTGTGTATGAATGTGCTATCCCATAATGTCTAGAAATATAGGCTGTCACATTTTTCTTAATGAACAATACTCTAATCATATGCTTCAACAGCAATACTATATGATGACCAGTTCTGATGGACCTGGCCATCCTTAGCAATGAGATCAACCAAATCATTTCCAATGGAGCAGTAATGAACTGAACCAGCTACGCCCAGAGAAAGAACTCTGGGAGATGACTAAAAACCATTACATTGAATTCCCAATCCCTATATTTTTGCCCACCTGCATTTTTGATTTCCTTCACAAGCTAATTGTACAATATTTCAGTCTGATTCTTTTTGTACAGCAAAATAACAGTTTGGTCATGTATACTTATTGTGTATCTAATTTATTTTTTAATATATTTAACATCTACTGGTCATCCTGCCATCTGGGGTAGGGGGTAGGGGGTAAGAGGTGAAAAATTGGAACAAGAGGTTTGGCAGTTGTTAATGCTGTAAAATTACCCATACATATAACCTGTAAATAAAAGGCTATTAAATAAAAACAAATGAACAATACTCTACTCCTTCTTCATTCTTAGTTGAGGGATGCTCAGTGCTGGTGTTGACTTCTTTATGATCCCCCTATGTTAAATATACAATTTTCCTAGTGTATGTTGTCTTGTTCACTTCTTGATTATAGTTAAAAAACAACCCTTGATCAACTTTATAAATTAACTTTTCATAGGATCAGGACAGTATCTTCCCCTATAGTGTATGGCCACGTGTCTTGGTTCTGTGTTTAAGAAAACAGAGATAACACCTGATTAGTTTTCAGTTACTGGGACTGTTTTCCAGATGCTTAAGTGACTGATATTCTTGCCAGAGGAGCTGCTTATCTCCATGACTCATAAAAATTAGCTGATGGACACTTTTTTTTTTTAGATTCCTCATTTTTGCCTGTTCACTGTTTATTCAGTAGACTGATCAATAATTGAGCAAAAAAAGTTTGGTCATGGAGTGGGTTTGGGAGGAAGGGAAGATTGTATTGGTTCATAGTTACATATGTTTTGTTCAAATTTGTGAGGATGTTTCACAGTCTCTGAAAATACATTTGGGGGAGTTTTACCTGTTTGCCCACAGTTTTCTGAGTGCAGATGAGTCTATAGACATTGAAAATAGATTTTCTCAGCTCAAGTGAAAACAATTACTTAATTAATGATAGTTTCTGCAGAAGTGTGGGGCAAGAGTAAATATGCTTGCCTGCATGTCCCAAGAGATTGGTTCAAAAATATGTTCATGAGCCCAAATCTTTTGTATAGGAGGGAAGATTTTGACTCTCTAGGAGGCCCGATATTAGAATCTAGTTATTCAGACAAGGGAAAGTTCCTGAGTTTTGCGATCCTTTGAACATTCTCAAGGTTGAGTTAGCGTTCAGGCCTCTGACCTCCAGAAGAATTTTTTGAATAATATGCCTGTCTGAAGCAAGGAGAGGATCACTCAGATAATTCCTGTGCAGTATCCTTTTTGTATATCAAAGCCATACCAACAGGGAAAAACAAAATCTGGATATTTCCGCCTTTCACTATTCCAATATGTTATTTTGGATAATAAAGTTTTAATGGAAAGGGTGTTGCTTATTCAGCCTTCAAAGTATGCTTAATTGAGTAGCATGAGTCTTGGAGAGAAACATGCCAGATCATTTGAGAAGTAGGAATTCTCTATAATGTCAAAGGATTGTCCTAATGGCACAATTGCCCTACTGACACTCAAGATTAGTTTTCTTTCTGGGGGGTCTTATGGACCATTTGTGTGCTTTCTGTATTTTTCTGTATCTACTTATGACCTTCTGAAAATCCTTTCTGTTTTCTACATTTTCTGTGGGAATGAAATAAAGGACATCACTTGCCTGATTCACATTTGTTATTCTGAGTATCTCTAAAGGAGTAGGGTACTCTTTCCTCCACAGTTTAGAAAACCCATACATGGGCTATATTCAAGTTTTGCTTTTCAGGATTTTCCTGTAGTAGATTTTGGGAAAAGTGCATAAGTGGGAGGGCATACTGAGTCAGAGAGAATGTGAATGTTTTGAGTCTGTTCTTAGAATTGAACCCAGCCTGTTTGAACCCAGTCTTGGATATTGAAGTCATATTTATGCAAACTACAATTTTTCTTCTTCTATTTTATTTATCTATGTACACATTTTAACATCTCTTTCCCCAGTAGATGCTAAGCACCCTGAGAACCAGAACTGTGTTCTTTTCCATCTTTGTATCTTCAGAGACAAGACCGATGTCATTCAAATAGTAAGTGCTTAAATGTTTGATGAATTGCATTGCACTGAAGGAGGCTCTAGTCATCTTTTTCTGAGAGCTAAAGTAAGTAAGGTTTATGTTTGGCCCACACTGGGTTGGATGAGATTTGACACCATCTGGAGACATGATAATAAAACATACAGAAAAGAATAATTGAGTCTATATTTATATGCTCTCTTATCTTCAACTGAACTTGTGTTTGAAAGTTCTGGAGCCATTTAGAACAGACTCTTGGGAGGCAGTATAGTTTACAGGAAAGATTTCTGTTAGACATAGAGTTAAAAAAATACTGATACCATTACCTATTACCTAAATAGCCATAGCTAAGCCAAGTCCTTTCCATAAACTTTAGTTTTTTTTCAACTATATGAAACTAAGGAATCAAACTCAATTGTCTCTAAGATTCCTTTCAGATTTAAATATATGAATCCAAGGCCTGAATTAGAATCCTGATTCTTTCACTTACTAGCCATGTGACTGTATGTCATTTAAGCACTTGAAGTTTTTTTCATCTTTGCAATCTTCAGAGCAAGATTTTATTTGGCACGTTGTATGGTAATAATGGTAGGTAATGATAAATACTTCTTGAATTTTATTTCTCAAAGGAAATTGCCCAAAGTATTTTTTTTAAATACCAAAGCTATTATTTATAATATTTGTTGAGATGGAAGGAGCTGAGAGATCATTAAATCGTGATTCCTCTTTTACAAATATGGAAACTTAGGTGAAGTTCTTAGACAACTCAGATGATCTTGCAGAATTTATTAATCTTTTCAGCTCTTTTCTCATTGTTTTCCTGACCCAACCTAGAAACAGTGATGGTGGATCCCATATTAGCATTCATGGGCAGAGATTGTTAAGCTTATCCTTAGCAAAGGTCCAGCTGTTTCTCCTTGTGTTTTAGTGTCTATGGAGAGAGGAAAAATGGAATATAAGATTTAATTCTTTGAAAAATTCAAGGATAGTGAATATAATTCAGGCAGCATGGAGTAAAGGACACTGATAAAATATAAAGATAAATTAATATTTGTTAGTATTAAATGACATTTTAGCTGTCTTTAAGATTTCATATACTTACTAATTATCTAACTTTACAAGTTTACAGTGACTTAAGCACAGAAAACAAAGTCCAAACTG
The DNA here is from genome assembly GCF_902635505.1 of Sarcophilus harrisii. Classification (NCBI taxonomy): domain Eukaryota; kingdom Metazoa; phylum Chordata; class Mammalia; order Dasyuromorphia; family Dasyuridae; genus Sarcophilus; species Sarcophilus harrisii. The sequence goes on from NC_045429.1 coordinate 205,190,585, forward strand.
CTAATTTTCATTGCAGAAATAAACAAGAAAAGGCAGTCCTTTCTCCATCTGCTTCCTCTCAAAGCATTGTGTACTCTTCACATCTTTTGACTCTGAGATTTGTTTTATATTTTAATACCTGTGTCCTCCTATTAAATTTTAAATTCCTCAAAGGCAGGGTAGTGATTTTTTCAGGTGTATAGCTCTTTCAGTACTTGATAATAGCATATTTTATGATGACTCAAAGTTTATAAAGGACTTTCTTCTAAACAACTTTATATTTTATACACATATCTTATAATGCTATACAAGTATTGTTTATTAGCTCCATTTTATAGCTGAATAAACCAAGGCTCAGTGAGGATAAATGACTTCCTTAGACACATGCACCTAGTAGCAAGATATACATCAAGACAACTGGAGATGACCTGAGATGGATTGTAACAGGGCTTCTATTTTGAATATATATTGTAGTAGATAGCTGTACAGGTCAATCAGTTAAACGTTTATGAAGTATTTTTTCCAGGCTCTATATTATGTTACCCTCCTTCCTCCTAATAAACACCAGTGACTTCCTCTTACTTTTAAGAATAAATAAAAAATGTGCTGTTTGACATATAAGTCCTTCAACCTATCCCTTTCTTCCCTTTCTAGTTTTCTTTCCATTTAATCACCGAAATGCACTATGGCCTCTTGGCCATTCTATAAACAAGAAACTACATCTCTTGGCTCTGGGCATTTTTCCTGACTGCCCCCATGCTTAAAAAAAACATGTTTCTCATGAAATAAAGCCCTTCATGTTTTCCCTTCTCTACTTCTACTATTAGAATTTGACTTCCTTTAAGTCCCAACTAGAATCCCTTCCTTTATTTGAAATCTTTCTTGACACTTTGTAATTCTAGTGCTCTTCACATCAATTGTTTCCTACTTATCCTGAATATAGCTTGCTATGTATGTATTTATTTGCAAATCATGTCTCTCCTCTATTAGATCATAAACTTTTTGAGAGTAAGCACTGTCTCTTGTTTTTTTTTTTTTAATTTTAGAGTTTAGTATATTTCCCAGTACATAATTGCTATTTATTAAACGTTTATTGATTGATCGAGGATATGAAGATGAATGGATATCCTACCTAAAAGAAGTTTATATTTTACTGGAGTCTATATATTTTAAAAATAATAGTTTTGTATTTTCAAAATACATACAAAGATAGTTTTCAACATTTACCCTTGCAGAAACCTGTTTCAAATTTTTCTCCCTCTCTTCCTCACACCCTTCTTCCCTAGACATCAAGTAATCCAATATCTGTTAAATCATGTGGAATTCTTCTATATGTGTGTGTGTGTGTATCTATATCTATATCTATATCTATATATCTGCACATTTATCATGCTGCACAAGAAAAATTAAATCAAAAAGAAAAAATGAGAAAAAAGAAAAAAAAGCAGGCAAACGCCAGCATAAATGGTGCAAATACTATGTTGGGATCCACATTCAGACCCCATAGTCTTCTTTCTAGATAGAGATGGCCCTTAATTGGTCAGAATCATCTTATTCTTGAAAAGAACCAAATCCATCAGAGTTGATCATCCCATAATCATGTTGCCACTGTGTACAGTGTTCTCTTGGTTTTATTCACTTCATTTAGCATCAGTTCACATGAGTCTCTCCAGGTCTTTCTGAAATCATTCTGGCAATAATTTTTTTTATGAAACAATAATATTCCATAACATATATATATATATATATATATACATATATTATAACTTATTCAGCCATTCCCCAACTGATGGACATCCATTCAAGGAAACTATAATTAATAATTCTAGCCAAAAGGATATGAGTCATCCTTTAGTATTTGTTCACAAAGAACTTTTCCCCCCATGTTCTTTGTCTTCTTAAATGTGTTTTAAGAAATAGATATATTTATATTTTGTGTGCTGTATAAGTGTATTTGTCCATACATACAAAATATGTGAAAATAGTTGTTAAAATTTATATGGTACTTTAGGGAATGTACTATATATGTATATATATGTGTGTGTGTGTGTGTATCCTATGTGTATATACAATCCTATGACTTTAGTGCTATTATTAATCCCTCTTTTACAAAGAATGAAACTGAGAACTAAGGAGGTTAAATGATTTATAAAGGCTCACACCACTACTAAGTATATGAGATGAGATTCAAATTCAGGTCTTCCTGTTTCCATTGTCCAGTACTTAATCCACTATAGTACCATAAACAAGGCAATTTTGGAGAAGATATTAAGAGCAAAAGAGATAAGGAAAGGCTTTTTTATGGAAGATGGCACCTGTACAGACTTTTGAAAGAGCAAAAATATTTTAATAGGTAGAAGTGTGAAGAGAGAGTATTTCAATCACAAGGGATATCCAGTACAAAGATTCAAAGAATGGAGTCAGAATATTATGAGTGAAGAACTTACAAAAGGTCAGTTTGGTTAAAGGGAATGAGAGTAATATATAATAAGGAAAGGTAGATTGGGGTTAATTTCTGAAAGACTTCAAATGCCAAATGGGTATTATTTGATCCTAGGGGTAATTTGTAATCTTTTTTATTGAATATTGGAGAGCACAGTTCTTGCCAATAATAAAATCTGATAATTCTTTGAAGAGATATTAAGTACTAAATGAGCAGAATTTTAGTTCTGAAAGGGATGTTAGAGATGATCTAGTCAAAAACCTTTCTTTTTATGTATGAAGGAACTGAGAAAAATAGGGAAGAAGTTATTTGTCCAGTATAATGCCTCCAACTTGAAAGAATCAAGACTAAAACTTAGTTTTCCAGACTCATCATTCATGCTCAATCCACTGTGCTTCAGCATTTCAGTGGATTTGTGATCTCATCGATGTGGGTCACTTTAGTGATACAACTTGCAATTCATACATGTCTGTCAATACTGTGCAATTCTTTCCCCTGTTTTTTTCATAAATCCTACATTGGAAATCTAGCCTTCCTCTACTTCTCTGAACATTTTGTGCATTCCAAAGGTAAGTGAAAGTTTTCCATTGGTTGGTTATCCTTTGCTCTTGCCTCATGAGAAGCCCATATTTTCTGGTCTGGTTTCTTTCTAATGGAGTCCTGTACAACACTACCCTTGTATCATGTTAAGGTGGTACTGTGCTTAATTGGTTAATTATACCAAACTGTAAATAGGAACAAAAAAAAAAAAAACCCACAAAACTTTGACCCAGGAGTTTTAAAGTTGTAATCTCATTACTGTAGTCAAAATTGGTTTGCACATAACAATGAAAAAATGAGGATGCAAAATAGCCATTTGCAATGTCTATTTGCAGAATAGATGTTTTAAGTAACAATCCATCTCATTATGAATTTAGAAGACTTCACATTTTGTCTTGAATGAATTTATTATATAAAACATTGCATGGGAAACATTTTGAAAGTCCTCCTTCCTTCCCTCCTTCCCTCCTTCCTTCCTTCCATCTTTTCTTCCTTCCCTCCTTCCTTCCTTCCCTCCTCCTTCCCTTCTTCCTTCCTTCCCTACCTCCTTCCCTCCCTCCTTCCTTTCCTCCTTTCTTCCCTCCTTCCTTCCTTCCCTCTTTCCTTCCTTCCCTCTTTCTTTCCTTCCCTCCTTCCTTCCCTCCTTCATTCCCTCCATCTTTCCTTCCTTCCCTCCTTCATTCCCTCTTTCCTTCCTTCCTTCCTTCTCTCCTTCATTCCCTTCTTCCTCCCTTCCTTCTTCCCTCCTTCCTTCTTTCATTCCTTCCTTCCTTTGTGCCCTCCCTTCCTCCCTTCTCTTTCCTTCCCTCCTTCCTTCTTTCATTCCTTCCTTCCTTTGTGCCCTCCCTTCCTTCCTTCCTTCCTTCCTTCCTTCCTTCCTTCCTTCCTTCCTTCCTTCCTTCCTTCCTTCTTACTTTCCTTCCTTTCTACTTCCCTTCTTTCCTCCCCTCTTTCCTTCCTTCCTTCCCTCCCTCCTTCCTTCCCTCCTTTCCTCTGACCTGACAGACTCAGTTCAGTGAATTCATAACATTCCTTATTTGTTATTTATCTCTAATCCTCAAAGGGGATCATTTAGTGAAAGTGAAAGCTTCAGAGAACAATTCTGGGATGCTTAAATATCAGGGATGACTTTCTAATCATATAGATTTTCTAGTTCAGTAAAGGAAGGGAAGAACAATCAACTTCCTATTTGTTTCCTACTTGATAGAGCACCAAGTCTGGAGTCAGGAAGATTCATCTTCATGAATTCAAATCCAGTCACAGACACTTACTAATTGTGTGACACTGGGCAAGGCATTTAATTGTTTGTCTCAATTTCTTATCTGCAAAATAAAGGGGAGGAGGAAATAAAAACATCCCAAATAGGGTCAAGAAGAGTCACACATAACTGAAAAACAACTGAAAAACAAAAAGAAAAAGGTAGGGAAGAACAATCAATTTCCTACTAATTCTGAAGAGAAAACTAGGGTTCTCTTCCTATATCTCCTCCATATATTCTGCTTTAAAGAGTTGTACGTAGGAAGAAGTATATCAGAAATAAATTCTACAATACCAAGGAATCATGGACTATTTTGGGATCTATAGCTTTTGCTTATTCTTGAGAGATTAATTTCTATACTTATTGAGCTGTTTTATTTAGTAGGGGAGGAGACATAGGAAGTATTTGAGGCTAAGTGCTATGGGATCATTTCATCTATTTCAAGCTTTCCAGTGTTTTGAAATTTTAAGAAAGAGAGAGAAAGAGACAAAGAGATCATTCCATTATCCTTATTGGAAAACTCTCACTCCTAGTCAATCCTATTCCTACGAGTTTCCAAAGGGGTCTTGTGAAATAGAAGCCCAGGTCAAGATCCCAGAATGTCTTTTGGAGGTTATGTCACTCTTTATATACAATAGGAAGATAGACCCTTAATCTTATGGCCCTTTAGGAATAAATCCTATACTCGAAAGAATTTTATGGGAAAGAGAAAAAATTATGCTATTATTACCTCTCCACTCAATCAGCTAAAAGGAATTAGCTGCCACACACAGATTAGTGCTTAATAAATGTATTTTGATGATGTCCAAATTAGAGATTTGCAGTAACATTAATGATAGGAATGATGTGGGTAGTGATTGCAATGAAGATGATGATGATAATGATTAAGGCAATGGGGAAGAACAAAATTGTGTAGTGTTATACAGCGTAAGGTATGATCATAATTATATAAATCACAGAAAAAAGTTCTGTTTTATTTCTAGGTTTTGTACTCAATTATGAACCTAGAGATCTTGTTAATCTTAGCTTCTGATTACAATGCTAGATAGCACACTCCAGCACATTCAGTACAGCTGGAGGAAGTACAGCTTAGGAAGATCAAGAAATCAGGTATATATTCAGTAGCCCTTTACCTGTCCTCTGTTCAGATCTGAAAAGCAGAGAACACAGAAACTTAGAGCTCTGTATCTACCAAAAAGGTACTAAAGAACACCTGAAATAGAAACCTGACCCTCTTCCCCTCCATTCTCAGAAGCCTACCCTCTTATTTTTCATCCATAGTGCTGAAAAAATCTTCTTATTTCACATATCTGGCCATATCATTCTTCTTCTCCAAATCATCAGTGATTTCTTATTGTTGACAGAGGTCAAAGTCCTTTGACTTTAATGTTCAAGGCCATGTACAACATAGTACATCATATATCTTTTTTCTTAAGTCATAGAACTCTTCTCACATTCTATGCTTAGGTCCGAGTGGGGTAACATTTTAGCCCTGAATATGTACTCCTTTTAATTCTCTCAGGCTATTCCTAAGTCTAGAATGCTCTCCTTCCCTCTTCATTTTGAGGTGCTTGTTCTACCTTGTACTTTAAAGCACAGTGCATATGGCACCTCTTATAGAAAGAGTCATTACTTTATCTTCCCAATTCAGGAATTCTTAACCTGAAGGGCCATACATTTGTTTTTAAATAAATATTTTGATTAATTATATTTCAATATAATTGATTTCCTTATAATCCTATGTATTTTAAAAATTCATGCTGACAAGGGTTTGGGTCCAAAATAACAAAGTGACCCATGATTAAAAAAAAAAGTTAAGAATCCTTGTAATTTGTAATGACTACTCCCTATTCCTCCTACACATAACAGATACAAAGAGTTCTGTTGTTGTTCAGTTGTATCCAACTTTTCATGACCCATTTTGAGTTTTCTTGGCAAAGATGCTGAAATAGTTGCTATTTCCTTCTCCAGCTCATTTTTACAGATGAAGAAACTGAGGTAAACAGAGTCAAGTGACTTGTCCAGGGTGACACAGCTAAGTGTCTGAGGACAGGTTTGAACTCAGGAGGATAACTCCCCCTGATTTTAGGTTTGGTACTCTGTCTACTGTGATTCACTTATCATTTAGTACAGTATGTGTGCCTATATGTATGTATATATATATATATATATATATATATATATGTATATTTGTAATATTGGTGTCTTAAATTCCTGTTAGACTGCAAGTATTTTGAAGGCAAGCCCCATGTCTCAATAGCAAATGTCCTCTCTACTGTATCACAATTATATGCTAGAAGGCTGATTTCTAGTCTAGTACTTGTTGTGCCAAAGTTGGACTAAATCTCTTAAGCTATTCCATGGCAAAAGTTCACATTGGGGTGATGTGCTGACCTTAGTTTGTACTTATAGATGTTATTTCATAGCTCATGAAGTAGTTTCTTCACAACACTAGAAGGTATCTGATGTAAAAATTATAAAAATTTTCAATTAGATCCTACAAAAGCAATATGTTAAGAAAAATATTATAGGGTAATTGCCAATCAACTTTGGCTAATAGCTAAACTATATTAGAGTGAGGTTTCTTCATGATATTTATTAGGTCATTGCAAAATGTTGCTGATTGAGGAAAAGCTAAGAAGGATGTGTTTTTATTATTCTCCTTTAACATATAAGGAAACTGAGGCTTAGAAAAATTGTGACTTGTCTAATGTTACAGAGCTAGTAAGAATCAGTGTTGGGACCATTAACATGAAAGGTTTCTGGGCTCTAGGCCCAGGGATTTGTATCATGTTACAAATAAAAGATCCAAAGTGTAATGTAGTTACCTAAGTTATCTGGATGCATTTGCAAGGTGCCTAATTTATACATGGAGTCAAGTGTTCCCTGGAGAGCATTTGGCTGGTTATCTTACAAAACCCGTGATAGACTTGTGCAACAAGCTGGGTGCTAGTAGGCCCTCAATAAATATTTGTTTGTTGATTGATTGGTCGATAATGTGATATGTCATCTACTTTATGCCCTCATGAGAGATTCATAGGTTTTGGCTCAGCAGCCAAGTTTTGATTTTGTATTGTCATTCTTATCTCCACTTTACAGCTCAGGAAACTGAGGAATTAATTCCTAACCAAAGAGGAATGACTTAGCTGAAATCTTTCAGCTAAAGAGCATAAGGAAGAAGAGTAGAAATCTCTGTTCAATAAACCCCAGGCTACTGAAGGCACAGCCAGGCCAATTGAGATACGCTGCCTCTTTAACTGTCAGGCTTCTGCCTTCACACATTCCATTCGGAGACAGCTCATAACTAAGGATAAAGGCCTCTCTTTACACAAGCAATGAGTCAGTTTGGGGAAATAACAATGCTTTCATTAAGTAGTGCTGGATGTCCATAACCAGGCTCAAATCTCAGACTCCTCTCAGAAACTTCCTTCTCTCTTATTCCAAATTTGCAAGTTCTGAGGAATCTGTCTCTGTAATACTTCTCATATCTGATCTTCATGTATGATATATATTATTTTTATTATACGTTATTATATTATATCTGACCTAAACTTTATAATGTTTCTAAATGATCACCCTGTCTTATGTCTGTTATCTCTCAGAATCTCAACATTACATAGTTGGAGAGGATCTCAAAGGCTAGCTTATTTAACCTGTACTTGAATGGCTTCTACAAATTTTCAAAAAATGGTCACTTTGTTATAAGACCTCCAGTAAGGGAAAAACCTACTGATTTTTGAAGTAGACAATTCGCTTTTGATTAACATTAATTCACTTGGTTTTACATTAAACCAAAATGTGATTTTTCTTTATTTTCCTCTTGTTCTCTCTTCTAAGGCCAAGAGGAAAAAAAACCTACTTTCTCTTCCACAGGATAACTTTTAAGAACCTGGTAGCATATCTCATGATCTAACATCTCTCCCTTTCATATTTTCTTTTTGAAGCTAAGCACCCTTCAATTAGTCCCTATATTGAATGTTCTCCAGGACATTAACTATTTTAATCATCTTCTTCTGGATACACTTATTTATCAATATTTTCTAAAATGTGGTGCCCATAGATTAAGAGAATACTCCAAGTATGATCTGACCAGGACAAAATTTCTCAGAATTATCATTTCATTCTTTATGTGATATTAATTCTTAATTTTAGTTTCATATATCAGGAGCTGGAAATATCTTGAGGGCATCTAATCTAATCCACTCATTTTCTAATGGCAATTAGGTGGCTCTATGGAAAGCACATTGGATCTGGAGTTAAGAAAGCTTAAGTTCAAATTTGACCTCAAATATTAGCTGTGTGATTCCAGATGACACTTTACCTCAGTTTCCTTGAATTTTCTCATGTACAAAATGAAAGTGATAGTAACATTTACCTCATAGGGTTGTTGTTAGGATAAAATGATGTATTTTGAAATCATTTTACAAACTTAAAAGTTCTGTGTTAAATGCTGGTTATTGTTATAGCTATTGTTATTAGTCTAGATGAGGAATACCAATATCCAGCAAGATGAAGGAGGTTGCCTAGTTTCACACAGATAATAAATAATGAAGTCAGAATTTTTATTAATATAACATAAGATTATATAACATTTTTATTTGCAGTCCACTAAAACCCAAAGGTTTTTTTCCCCCACATTGATTTTTGTCTAGATATGATAACTAAACCCCATCTCCAATGTTTGTAGTTGATTTTTGTAATTTAAATATATCAGACTTCATATTTATCCTTGTTCAATTCCACCTCAATTAAACTTACCTTTCTAAATCACTAAAATTATTTTGGATCTTAAGGCCAAAAAGCTATTGATATCTCCCAGCTTTATGTCATCTGAAAAATTTAAAAGTTATGTCATCCATACCTTCATTGATAAGCCTATTGAGCACAAAAAGGTGAAGAAGCACTTCACTAGCTACATCTCTAGATATTGACATTGATCCATTAATCATTGATAGGAGTCAGTCATTTAACTAGTTTTGAATAGATTTCACTGTAGAATCTAAGTTACACTGTCAAAAAATTATCCTGGCATGATTTACTCTGGATAACCCCATGTTGGCACTTAATTATTATTGGATTCCTTTTCATAATTGCTTACAAGCCATCTTCTCAATAGTACATTTCTTGCCAGGAATCCACCCACCAGGCTATAATTTTAAGAATCTATAGGAAGCAGGAGTAGAAGAAAGAAACTCTGTCAGTGAAATCTACAGAGGGGTCTTGTACTTGCTTTTTCTTCTGTATGTTTTCCAATTATGATTTCCTAAGAAGTGGTGGAAATATTCTGAACTAGTCCTTTTTTTGGTTCCAATTTGTATCAATGCTATTTCAATAAGAATTTTTTCATTAAAATAAGTAGGTGAATTGATCAAATTCTCCAAATCATTTTAATTCTTACATTTGCTATTAAATATTTCTCCAAATGATATCCATATGAGGGAGGGAAAAGGACAACCCCCCCTTCCCCTCAAAACAACTTATTTGTCCATGTGAAATTTATCAGAAGATATTCTTTATAGCTGACAAGGTCCATAGAAGGTATATTCAAAGCTTCTATCTAGTACCATGTGGTTGAGGAAAAGGTGTGGATGCATAGTAGCTCCCCAAAATGACTTTTTAGTTTTCTCTTTTGATACAAGAAATGTCATGACTCTGATTTCCTTAGATCAGTTTTCCTCATTCTTGGGGTCCTAAAGCAGTGATTTGGTGAGGAAAAAGGCTTATCTTTAACTTTTTCTCACAAATTCATGCTTGATGCTCATATTTCTATACTGCTTTAATGGAGACAAATATTATTTGATACACCTTACAAATTGTAACCAATATAATCTTTCTAATAAATCTTATCATATCACTTTCATGGTGTAGGGAATAAAGAATTTGACTTAAAATCAAGATGATAGACGATTGAATTCTACTTAAACCATTTACTAGCTGTATATCTCTGGGCAAGTCATTTTCCTTTTTTGATTTTTTTTCTCATCTGTAAAATGAGAATGTAAAACTCAGTCATCTTAGCAGCCAGTTACTAATTCTATGGTCTTAAGCAAGTCATTTTATTCTGGTATTCATTTCTTCATCTTTTACAGATGAAGATATTGAACCTAGTGTCCCTTAGTTTCTTTCTAACTCTAAAGATATGATCCTATAATACTTCAGGTGTCTCATATAGTTTAGAGGATGAAAATCAATTTTGTTATCCTGGAATTCAATGACTTTCATAATTCAGTTCCAACTAATTTTTAAAGACTCTTTGCATTATTCTTTTTTATGCATTCAAAAATTCAGCAATATCAGAGTAAAAACTATTTCCTACTTTAAATTCACCTTTTTGGCTTCTGTACATTTATTCACACACTTCCCAATACCTAGATCAAATTCTTTCCACATCTCTGTGTTCCTATTCTTTAAGGTCCAGCTTGGATACTATGATATTGAAATGGAGAACATAAGCTGGTAATCAATTATTCCTAGCTCATGTTATCTTATTTTCTGACCTTGTTTCATGTGTTTATGATGGTATCTTTTACTTTTTTTCCTCTTTGAAATTCCTTTTTTTTTGGTAATATACTATAATCTAAGCATATTCATCATAGATCTCTTCATTGCCTTTTGAATACCCTAAGATTTTAATTCTTTGTAGATTGTGTGGCATTTCACAGACATATATTATTATCAAATTTAATAATATTTTATTTTAAAGTTGGAACTTTGTCTTAGGGAGAAGTTTGATAAAAAGTGCTTCAATTTTCCAAATACAAAATAATTGGACTTAGAAGGAGAAAATAAACATTTGGATTTTATCAGCTGGCTGTATTTGAGGTGATTATTATTCTGAACTGAAACTAAGGCTGCCTCCAGAAACCTTCCCAAGAAACCTGCTCCCAGAGAATGATCATATTTTATAAAAGAAGAGAACACCACAACTACAAGAAAGCATCTTTACATGGAATTAGTCAAGCTAAGAACTAAAATTAGAAAAACATAAAATCTTCATAAATCACACACGTGAATACACATTAGAGTTTCTTTTATTTTAACTTGAGGACAAAAATACCTGAGGGCACAAGTTCTATTTCTCTCCATTCTACTGAAGATAAACAAGCCCAACCCTTAGTAAAGTTGTGAAATTTGCTGTTTCACTACTTTTGGGCAAAAAAAAAATTTCTAACCCATCACTTGTACTTGTTTGTTTAATAGGTTTCAACATGATGGAAAGAAAGTTAGTTGTGATTACATTTAGAGGGACCTGGGTTTGCCACATGCTATCTGCATGATGTTGGGTAAATGACCTCTGGATAGTTTTCTCAACTATAAAATTGAGGGGCCTGGATTAGATAATTTCTACAGTTTCTCAATTCTAAAATTTTGATCCTGATCCTATGATTATATTTTCATGACAATTCACTAACAACAAAGTTCAATCTGTATTTTGAAATTACTTTCCTTAACTGAAACTTGAAAGGCCCTTTCACTCTGAGAATTTCAATTTGGGAGGGATGAGTAGAGACCAAAATGACACAAATCTTATGACTGATTAGGAAGATAACCAAGATTTGGTGTTTTTTAGCATGACTTCAGGAAGGCCTACAAGAAAGTGTTCTAGACCTAATGATAGACCAGATATAAATAAAACTTCATAAACAGATGTCACCAATCCAAGGAGCTTTCAGAAACTGTTAGCCATCATTTAAAATAACGAAGTTTCTAGGCTGGAAAGATGGAGACTGAAAGAATGTGTTTTTGTCTACAAAATCATTTAGGGAAAATAGATGCTAAAAAAGGAAAAGAACCTTCTGATATTTGTATTTGCCATCAAATATAATTTGGATTTCTATAATAATTTGTAGGTTACAAAATTATTTCCTTATAACAATCCTGGGAAGTAGGGAGTATATGCCAATTTACAGAGGAGTAAGCTTAGTCTGAGAGAGGTAGAGGTGAATTGATTTGTACAAGGTCACACAAACAGTATATTATAGTGCCCAAACTCAAGCCTGGCTCTCCTGACATCAAATCCCATGTTTTTCCCACTGTAGGAGACTATACCTGATATTTCTTATTAGAAGTTTATTGACTTTAGTTGAGTGATATTCTTTGTCCCTGTGAGCAAAGAACTGAATCGATTCTTAGTCCCTTCTTTCCTTGGAAGCCCAGTGGGAAGCTTGCCCCAGGCCCTGTCATTTATCCATGGTTTGACTTCAATATGTAGAAAGCTCTGTCCTTCATTCAAACAGAAAGAACATTGATCTGAGAGTCAACAGACCTGGGCCTATTATTTGGTTCTTCTACTTACTAGTTATATCACCTTGGGAAAATTGAATTCTATCTCTGAAACTTTGGTTTCCCTCAGCTGCAAAATACAAATATTATTTCCCTACTGAGACTACTAAAAAGACATTTTCTATCCTCAAGGAGATTATTTTCTAATGGGAAAAGCCAATAATAACAAGGAGCTGAAAAGCTGCAGTGGTGAACAAAGGGCAAGGTTGCAGGAAGTGTTGTGGAGAAGTCTGGAGAGTGAGAAAATAATAATAATAAAATTTTAAAAATCCTGTTATTATTAAAAATGTATCTGCTGCTTTGAAGTTAGCCAAGTACTCTTATGCACTCATTTGATCTAATGATACCTGAGATAACTCATAGCGATGTTAAGAGGGAAGTTCTCTCTATGAGTTAAAGAGTTATCATTATTCAACTGCAAATATTTATTAAGTATTTGTTATGTTCTGGCATTGTGTGAGTTACAAAGATAAATAAGATCCATTGTGTTCCTATTCTCAAGGAGTTTATAGTCTAGCAAGAGAAACAGATACATATTTCTGGTCCTTTTTATTTGTTTTTACTGTTCCTCTTGGTCTAAAACTAATATTGTTTCTCCTTGAGAAATGACAACCATATTACCAACCGCCAGGCATAAGCAATGCAAGGACTGTTCTTCTTTGATGCCTTCCCTTTCATACACTTGTATTTTCCAAGTCTAGCTTTCCTTTGTGTGAAAAAAATGCAGTTTATTCCCCCAAAGTTCTATGCCTTTATTGCTGAAGACCTGTGCTTTGAAGTTGCATCAAAATTTGATTTCCTTGTCAGTCTCATTTTTTTTCATTTAAAAGATTTAAAAAAAAAATATGAACTTAATCATGAACAAAAACAACTACATCACTATAAAAAGTCCTAAAAGAGAAAGGAACATAAAACCAGAAACTTCTGGGTATCATTTTGTTTTTTTTTAATTTTGTATTAAATTAACAAGGTATGAAGAAAAGCAATTCAGTTTGCATTCTTTTTTAACTTTTTGTTTTTGGCTATGTATTTTTTCATGTTGTAGAATGTTTGTTTTAATACTTGGTCATGGCAATCTTTCATTGCTTTGTCCATGAGAAACCTTTAAGGAGAATGATGTTCATTCACCGCTGTACCTCAGGATCTTGCAATTGTTGCTACCTCTGATGGCATCTGGGACATCAAACAGTTAAGTAAAGATGGATATTCCTAATAATCATCTTAACATGAAATGTGAAGGAATATTTTGCATTCAGAAGAATGTTGAAGTTGGATTTAGGTAATCTGTTTTTTGTTGTTTCTATTGTTTGCTTTGAGTTTTAGCTATTATCATATAACATCATGATTGGGCAAATCACTTGCCTATTTGGGCAAAACTTTCCCATCTATATAATCTAGGCTTTGAACCTGATAGTGGTCAGGTCAATTTTAGTTTAGTCATTCTACAGACTAGAATACACTTTGAATAAATGGTTCATTAGGGAATATTTTCTTTAAATCACCATTCTCTTGAATTGAAGGACTTGGATTGAGTACTGGACTTGGAATCAGGAAATCTCATATTCTTGAATTCAAATTCAGCCTTGAACACTTACTATCTTTGTGACCCTTACCAGGTAGAGACTAAATTTTGTTTGCCTTTTCTTATCTGTAAAATGAACTGGAAAAGGAATGGACAAACCACTCCAGTATTTTTGCCAAGGAAATTCCAAAATGGGGTCATGAAGAGTTAGTCAGATGTGAATGAAATGACTCAACAATAAAATAGAATTGAAGAATTATTGAATTTCCTTTACTTTCTTTAATTTCAACCTAACTGTTATTTTAATCTTCCTTTACTTTGGGACTCTTTGGATACCTCGTTTATATTTTTTGACCTTTTTGATGCTACTTCAGTTAATATTTAGTAAGTTTCTCTACTTTTAGCCTTCCTGTCTAAAAATTGTAATAGTATTTCCTCTTTCTCATTTGGAAAAGAGGACTCCTCCTCTTTATAATTAGTTAGATTGATTTTCATGGAGCAAATCATACTCCTATATCATTACAACAATGTGCAACTACAGTCTATAGTAAGCAGTTATCCTAAATTCAATCAATCAATCAATAAACATTTGTTAAGCATCTAGTATCTGCCAAACATTGTGCTAAATTATGGGGATACAAAACGAAGCAAAAAACAGTTCTTGCTCTCAAAGACCTTACAATCAAACAAGAATAATCATAATTTGTGGGAAAGAGATATTTATTCCTGCCCACAATGTCAGTATTATTGAGAAACTTCAGTTTTAGAGAAAAAAAAAACATATTTGCATAAAGAATTTAAGAGTAGTATAGTTGGAGTTCAGGTTTCAGTACCATTTTTGCTCTTTACTAGCTGTGTGACTTTAGGTAAATTACTTGAACTCTCTGGTTCTTGGTTTCTTCATCTGTACTATGAGGAAATTGCATGAGGTGAATTCTAAGATTTATTTCAGCTCTAAATCCTATAATTATTATAACATTTATAAACCACTGTGTCAGGTAGGAAAAACATTATAATAAGTGCAGATAAAAGAAATATAGGTAGGGAGAGTTCTAAAGAATGATAAATAAGTTGAAAAGTCAGTAATAAAATTTATAGTGATTGGGTGGGGAATGGGGAAATGGGGTGTTGCTAATTGTCTTCAAAGAACTGAATGTGCAATTAGGATAGGATTTACAAGCTGTAACTTTGCCTAGTGACTAGAAGTCAAAAAGAATTTTCTGGCAATCGAAAGTGCCCCAAAGTGAGAGGGGCTGTATGTAAAGGAATGAATTCCCCATTTCTGGAAAGTCTTCAAGTTGAGATTGAATAAGCACTTATGAAACAAGAATGTTATAAAATACACTCCTGCAAAGGGTGTGATGACCACTAAAATCTTTTCAAATGCTGACAGTCTATGATGGGTTTTCTAATTTGTAGTCCAGTGCCTTATTATCAGACAACATGTTCACATTCCTACCTTATTCATGTGTGTGTGTGTGTGTGTGTGTGTGTGTACCCACACACACACACACACACATATATATATATATTTAAATATATAAAACAAGATTTTTTAGGATTGAAAGAGACTTAGAGGTCATCTAGTCCAATCTCCTCATTTTGTAGGTAAAGAAAGCAAGACAAAGAGCAATAAAATAAATTGTCCAGAAGAATACAAATGGCAAATTGTATAACAGGTTTAAATTTAAACTTACACCATTTCATTCTGAATCATTTGTTCTTTCCACTATATACTCTACTTCCAAAAATGAATATACATTTCTTTTTTCTTTTTCTTTTTTCTTTTTTTTTTTACTTTGCTGAGACTATTGGGATTAAATGACTTGCCCAGGGTCACACAGCTAGGAAGTGTTATGTGTCTGAGGCTCCAGATTTGAGTTTAGGTTGTCCTGACTTTAGGACTGGTACGCTATCCACTGTGCCACCTAACTGTCCTAATACATTTCTTATTCAAATAAAAGTGTGTTTGTTTTAGTTAGAGTTCTCATTTGCATTTAGTTTTTTGTTTAATGGCCAGCTCCATCTCATACATAATATTTCAATTCTTGTTTAGAATATTATCATAGATTTTTGAGTGGAAAGGGTTTTTAGGTGTCATCGAGTCCAACTCCTTAATTTTACAGATGAAAACCTTAAACAACTTGCCCAAGATTTGGAGAGGGATAACTTGCATTTATATAATACTTTAAAGTTTGCAAAGTGCTTTACAAATATTATCATATTTTATCCTCACAATAATCCTGGGAGGTAGATGTTTTTATGATGAAGATGAAGAAACTGAGATAAACAGATTAAAAGGCTTTCCCAGGTTTATACAGTTAGTGAGGGTCAGAGGCAATATTAGAACTCAAGTCCAAGATTCTACCCATTGTCTACCTAACCAAGGCAGAGTTACAAGCTGTAACTTTGGCTAGTGACGAGCAGAAAATCGAATAGCCAGGGCCTCCTAAAAATCCAAGACTCTTTTAATTATATTGACATCCTTTGACAAATCTTCTCAATTTATAAGTGAGAAAACTGAATCCTAAAGGGGAGAGTGACCATCTCAAATCATCCAGAGAGTATGAGACAGAGCTCAGATTCAAACCTTGGCATTTTGTACTTAGTAGTCTTCAATGCGTTTCTCACTATTATACCATGTACTAAAAGACAATTGTAATGTTTTTACAGCTCCACAAAGTAATAGTGGATTAGGCTAAAGAAAACTTTCTGTTCAATAGTACAAGACAGAAGGAACTAAGTAACTATCACCAAAACACCACTAGTTAAGATACAGCAGATTTATGAGCTCTAGTTTCTACCTTAGGCCTGTCATATTTTTTCACCTTTATGTTAGTTAATTGAGGAGTAACATAAATTAACTTTGGAACACAGCAAAAATGGGAACTTTATTTATGAATTTCTTGAATTTCTTTACCTCAAGCCAAACAACTAAATTGCTACTTAGCATAAATTATTTATTGGCCCTGGCTCAATAGCATCCACCACCAGCCCCTGGAGGTATGGGAGATATAAAAGATTTAAAGCATCTGTGCGACAGTATTGGTGCAGCCGCAGAGCGATGTTTCTTTCCAGAAGGGTCCACTTTATTTTGTTGTAAATAAATAGAGCCTGGATTTCCAGAGAGGGCAAGCTAGCTTCCAGCAAGATGGGGGTGTTTTGCATATGTTAATTACACAACCCTTTTTATGACAGATAGACACATACTGTTTGTACAGATATTTCTCAGAAGACCCATAGACCAAAATGGATCTTTTCATTTCCTGGCAGGGTATAATTTCACTCATTTGATCTTACTTCATAATCCCAACTTTCTTGAGCAGACCCAACAAACTAGTGAATCACAAAAGCATAATACAATCCTATCATTAATGAAATTGACCTCCTTTCCAGTCCAATTTCTAGTGTATCCAAAGACTCCATTCCTGCCAAAGTCACCAGGGACACTAATAGTCTCCTCCTTGCTCAAATAAAAGGATATATTTCCATCTTGCTTTTTCATTTTTCTTTCATAAATTTTGGACCAGTAATTAAGGCAACACTTTCTTTCTCGGTCATAGAATTTATCTGATTTATCTCCTATCTCTTTAGACAAACTTTGGCATATAACTTCTGATTGGATGGTATAATAATCCTATGATTCTTCTTTTATTTGGGAGTATAACAGTATTCCATGTTATGTCTTCCATTCCTGTAGATTGGGCAGCTGATAGAATTTGTGGTGAGATGTTGACAATTTTTCCTTTCTTCACTTGAAAAATGAGATTGAACTCGATGGCTTCTGAGGTCTTTTCCAAGTCTAAATCCTCCAAATTCAGTCTAATCTTATGCTTTCTTCCATCTGATAGAATTGCTTAAAATTTTATGTATCTAGTCCTAATACTTCGGCCTCAAATATTCTTTTCTTGGGCCACAATTTATAGTATCCTTGAAATGTCCTTCCCATTCTAGATTATAAATTCTCCCTTCCTATTTGAAGGTGCATATTGAAATTCTGTCTTCTTAGCAAATCTTTTGGGTAGGAATTGTTTCATTCTTTGGGTTTGCATCACAGTTCCCATTACAGTGCCTGGTACATAGTTAGTTATGACTAAAACTTGTTGGATAGATTAAGTGCACGTTAGTTCCTCTTGGTTGAAATGTAACAGTTCTATGACTTCCCTTCATTTATACCATGCAACGTAAGATTTTCTGCTTTTGTAGTTTCTCTGATTTTGTCCTGTCCATGCTTATTGTCATGGAGGAGTGTGCATGTGTGTGTATTATGTATACTTTTGTGTGTATTTTGGGGAGATTCACATAGTCTGCTGTAGCTCTTTATTATAATATAGAACACGCAGCTTCCCATCTCAGATTAAACTCAGAAGGTACTCCTCTAGATGTTTTATTATTCTTTTCCTCTCATTTCCCATCCCCAAAGCAGAGAGACTAATGCTCCAATCAAGCACTAGGGGAAAAGTGGTCATATTGGTTTTTTTTTTTAATAACATAACTATATTTTTGTATATTATAATAGATAATCTGAATGTGTCATATACATCTTACATAACACATAAAGAGTTGCATGAGTCAGTCTCACATGCATTTAAAAAGCTCATTTTAATATTTAATGTTGCTTAACAGTCATCTAAATCTCAGAAGGTGAGTATGGAATACTATATACAAAATCAGAGTTGAAAAAATGTATGCAGAAAAAAAAATTTGGAATCCTACCTTTCCTTATCAGTCTGACCTCCAGAGCACAAGACTATCCTGCATTATTTCTGTTTTTATAGCTCAGTGAAGTAACTTGGAAATGTGAAAACATGGCTAAAGAATATCTTTTCTCTAATGACATTGAACCATACTTTTCATTTCATTATCTTCATATACTTTTCTTTTTGGCTTTATGTCATTGTGTATTTTGGGGGGGAGTGGGAAGAAGATTCAATTTCAGTTATAGCTGCCATTGCTGAACTCACAATTCATGCCTTACTGAACCCCTGGTCTACAAAAAGTAGACCAGTTTGTGGGTTGCATTGAGAGTTTTATAAATACCATGCAATTTGGGGAATAACTTCTGGTCAAATCTTGTATATTCTATTGTAATGGCCATAAAACTCATATATAGTACTCATTTTCATATTTCTCTATTTTTGAGTACCATGTATAGAGTCACCTTTTGCTGAGCTTGGATGATACAGTTCACTTTTTTTTTTTAAAGAAAACATAGGCACAAACTTTACGTTGTTCATCATCCTTCTGAGTACTTTTACATTTCTATGCATGATTGGGCTTCTAGGATACTGTGTCATTGGGGATTTTGGTCCAGCTTTTGTAATTTAAAAGAATACTTTTTTGCCCCTGGAGAGAAAGCCTAAGTCTTTCCTGGATTACATGGAGAAGAGGAAAGGAGGCAGATGAAGTGGTAGAGTGCTTCTGGAAACCACTGATAATTTTTGCTATCTGAACTTTTTACTATATTCTATGAAGGATTTCAGCTCTTGGAGATCTCCAGGGATGCCAAAGAGCCTGCTGAATTCTGCAAGCAAATCTCCAACATGGAAGTAGCTCCTATTGGCTTCTTAAAAAATATATTTTTTTCTTTGCCAATAATCATAGAAATTATCCAGAGTGTTTTTCAGTTCAGCCATTGATCTTTTGTTGAAAAAAAAATTAGAGCTGTGACAAAATAAGTTCTTTTATTTTGGGGAAATAAGTTCTTTTAATGCATACTAATTCACTTATTTCTGTTTTAAAGACAATTAAAAACTGTCCTTCCCCAATTTAAATGACTCAGAATTGTGAGAACATAGTCATTTTTATTTCTGATGAGAAGAGTTTCTTGGTAATTTGGTGAAATATTGGGATTAAAAAGAAGTTAAGAAAAATGGAAAATTGGTTTTGAAAACCAATAGTATTCCCTTCTCTGTTTACCAAATTTACTTTTTTCCTTACTATTTTAATACAAAACCAGTGCATGAAAGTTGTATGGTCAAGTCTTTGAAGTCAAACAGTAAATCTTATGAAACAGCAGGTCTTTCTTTTATTTCTCAGAAGGCAGACCTCCATAGTGGTGCTCCCCAAACATTTTTTTGATCTCATCCATATCAGTAATTTTTTAAACCACATACAACTGATATGTATTTAATTATTTGTATATTACATACTTGTGCCACTGTAATAATATGTATGCAAATTAAAAACATTTACACAAAGATGATCCCTTCAAAAAAGATTAAGTTAAAGATGAAATAATAGTTGATATTAAAGAAAATATATGCAATTATAGTTAATTGGTTAAGAGAGAAGCATAGTCCAATGATTTAAGAAAATCATTTTGGCAGTCTATATGTGGAGAATGGATTCAAATATCAAAAAGACTGGTCTTGGAAGACAAGTAGATGATCTTTGAAATAGAACAAGTGGACAAATAAGAAGAGATGAGAAATTGGAAGAAAGTAAAATCTGTTGGTGATGAGGAGGGGACAGATGCAAGGTAAATGAAAATAGAAATGATAAGATTTGGAAACTGAATAGATCTGTAGGGTGAGGGAGAATGAGGAGTGGGAGCTTCCTATTGAGATTATATCAAAGACACTGAAGCTGTCTATTTTGGGTGACTAGAAGAATGATGATGTTTTTGACAAAGATAGAGAAATTCAGACAAAGGGTGTACTTGTGGGGGAAAGATACTGAAGATGGACAATGTATATTGAAACTCATCTGTGTTTGTTCACCTTGTATGACTTCCTTCACTTTACCAACAATGTAAAAAGAGAGAGAGGAAGCAAGACTCTTACTCCATTATCTCTGACTTGGATCCAGCTTCCATTCTACAAGCTGCAATCCTAACTAGAGGAATTTGTGTACAAGAAATGGTTGTGTGGGGGGGCTAGGTTTCAGGGCAACAACTACAATAGCTGCCCCAAAGAATACTTAGCTCTTTCATCTCTCTATCAGCCTTAAAGTACCAACTCATAAAGTAGGAGTGGAGAAGTTGGTAACTTGAACATTGGTGGGAGAGATAGGTGAGTGAAGAATCAGAGAAAATAAACACAGGTAGGGTTCTACTTTTGGCTTATGTGGAAGGACAAGATGAAAATAAGTTTCCCTGTCCCTGAAACTTTGGTCGATGGTTTGTCAGGAGTCAGGCCACAGTCCTTCTTAGAGCCCTGATGCCCACTTGGTCTTTTAAAAAATTAACAAGCATGTCAGAGAAACTTATATACTAAGAAAAGTGACAGAAACTTGTCTTTTAAAAACACAAGCAAATGAGTCATTAGAATACTAATTTTAGATACACTTTCCTGAATTTCTGAGACATGGAGGTAAATCCCTTTCTACGTGCTGAAAACTAAACATTCATCTCCCTAGGGTGGTCAAGTAAAAGGCTGCCATTCCCTTCTGGATTATTTCTTTTAATTTTTTTTTCAATTAATGAGCATTTATTTTCTCTCCCTCTTATCTCATGTTAAAAAAAGAAAAGAAAAAGAGAATTTTTGTTATAAATGTACATAATCAAGTAAAACAAATTCTTCTTTACTCAAACTTCTATTTGTGTGTAACACTTGGACAAACACAAGCTAAGCTATCTTTCTCCTTTTTCTTTCCTTCAGCTCCTCCCCCATTATATTTTATGACTATACAAAATATATGCAAAGGGAATGTTCTACCAGGACTAACAGAAACTCAGGGAGTGTTAGAATTGAGGGAGATCTCAGATCTCACCTACTGTCTCATAATTATAAATAAAGACATTTAGGCCCTGGAAGGGCAAATCCGTTACCTAAGGTCATAGGGATGGTTAAGATAGTTCACAAAGCCAGGAATAAAATTCAATAAATAACAAAAAAAGTCAGATTCTGGTCCCTAGAACCAATCAAACATTGTTTATTAAATATCTACTTTGTGTAGCACTGGAGATTCAAAAAGTAGCAAAGAAAATCATTCTTCTAAAGGAACTTATAATCTAATGAAGGAAAACAACAAGAAAAAACATACACACAGTCTATCATGTGGGCATACATATATATATATAATAGGTGTGTGTGTGTGTGTGTGTGTGTGTGTGTGTTTATCAAAGAATGCAGGATAAAGAGGAAGTAATATGAGGAAAGAAATAGATAAAGCAAAAGAGAGAGAGCATTCCAGGCATGGGGAACATCCAGAGAAAATAGAGCCCAGAGATGGAATGTATTGTTTATAGAAGAATAAGGAAACTAATGTCACTGATTCATAGTATACATGACATGAATAAGGGATAAGAAGATTGGAAAGTTAAGATAATAATTTATATTTTAATATATTTAACATCTACTGGTCATCCTGGCATCTAGGGGAGGGGGGGGGGTAAGAGGTGAAAAATTGGAACAAGAAGTTTGGCAATTGTTAATGCTGTAAAGTTACCCATGCATATATCCTGTAAATAAAAGGCTATTAAATAAAAAAAAAGAAACCAGCAGTTAAAATCCAAAAAAAAAAAAAAAAAAAAAAAAAAGAAAGTTAAGATAATAGTAGATTATAAACTTTGACTACCAAGCAGAATATTTTGTATTTGATTCCAGAGGTAATAGGAAGCCACTGGAATTTATTGATTGGGGACTGGGGTGACTTTGTTGGAACTGTGCTTCAAGAAAATTGCTTTAGTGGTTGAATGGAGGATAGATGGAATGGGGAGAGACTAGCAAGCTATAACAATAGTTCATGCATGAGGCAGTATCTCTGTGTAAAGGAGTCAGAGAAGATAAGTGGACATATTTGAGAGATGTTATAAGAGTAAAATCAACAGCTATTAGCAACAGTTTGGATATGGGAGGTAAAAGATAGAAAGATAAGATCATGGGATTTAAGGTTTGGGAAGATGGTGTTGCTCTTTACAGTAATAGTAAAGTTAGGATGGGAGGGAGGGAGGGTTTTGGTGAAAACATAATGACTTCTATTTTTGCACATGTTGGGTTTAAGTTGTTTACTAGATATCTAGTTTGAGATTTCTGAAAGACAGTTAGATGAGATATTGGGTATCTGAGGTTAGCTGAGAGTTTGAGGCAGGATAGGTATATTTGAGAATAATTAACATAGGGATAGTAATTAAATCCACGGGAACTGATGAGATCACCAAATAAAATAAAATTGAGGTAGAGAAGGGTTTCCCGGATAGAACCATGAAGGACACTTATGGTTAGAGGGCAGAAGAAGATCCAGAAAAGGAGACAGAGGAATGGGAGAATAGGGGCAGGAGAACCATAGGAGGCTTGAGGAAGGATGAAAAGTTTTACAAGAGCCTATGTGGAGAGCGGGTTAAGTGACTTGATAAGGGAGGTGTAGTAGAATTGTCTAGCAACAATGAAAGATGACCTTACTGAGGTAATTTAACATTGATATTATTGTTCATGCATTGTTTTAGCAGAGGACCAATGATAACATTGGTGATGTCTTGACTTGCACATGAGGTTTAAGTTTGATAAAGTTGTTCAAAGTCATCAGCCTCACTCTTCTAGAGTCATCCAAGTCCAATGACAAGACACAAGTCAAAATAAGTGGCAATGGTGCAGGAAGCAGTGGATAACTTTGGCATCTTGGATGTTTGACAAAGCTCTTAAGCGCTCCACTATACCTGCTTCAGCTACCTTTGTGAACACTGGAAAAAATTGTTCTCATCTGCCCAGTTTGCTTGGGGAAGTCTTCACATGCTTTGGGCAGACATTTCTATAACACACAAATGAATCTGTGGCCTGTAAGTAACCTTCAAACTACTTTAGTTTATTTGTCAAAACAGTTTTTACTACATATGTTACAACTTCTTGGGGTCACAAATGAGAACTGTATGAACAGTGAACACCAAAGGTGGAACACAAATTTGAAGTAGATCTTCTCATGGTTGCATTATTTTCTCCATTTTCATTCAGTGATATCTCTTTAGGAATAAAGATGAAGAATGATGGGGGTGATCCAAGACTGAGATGTGGTTTGAACGCACATGTAGGTATTCAAGAGAGGAGGGTAGTGTGGAATTAATTCATCAAGCACTCAAGTTGAGGAAAAGAGGAGAGAATTGTTAATGCAGGGGAGATGGCCTGAGAGAAAATTGAGGGGTCAAGGGATTGGACGTCATAATATGGATGAAGAAGAAAGTTTTCTAAAGGAAGGCAGGAGAGATGAAAAGCCAATAGGTTATGATCTGATAAGGACGTTTCAGAATTCTTGAACAAAGAGGTGGTACATTTGTGGATGATGACAAGGGTATGGCCATCTTCGTGTATGGTTAAGATGGAATGAAAGGGTTTGTCTTAAGAAGTGAGTAGGTCAAGAAATTGAGTAATAAACATATTTGAGAAATATTCAATATGTAGCCCTAATTTGAGGGCAGGAGTTTGGGAGAAAAGAAGATATTGAACTCATTGAAGAAAGAAGGGTAGTGACCTGGGGATTTTGAGTGGGTTGTGGGTATGAATAGCAAGAATCCCAAAGGAAGAGAGATTGCTGAATGATGGAGATGGTGGTGGGGAGAACGTCAAATTGGCAATAGAGAGCAAGGAGTAGTCCAGTTCCTCTATCTTGACCAGTAAGCTGAAGTAAATGAGTGAAAGTGCATTTAGTACTAGAATAAGTGTTGGGGAGACTCTATCATTCAGGGGAAACTAGTTTCAGTAAGGATTAGTAGATGGAATGAGTGGGAGAGAAAAAATAAAATGAAAGGAAGTTTGTAGCTTATGAAATAAGCATTTCAGAAGGCACATTGAAAAGTCTGGTTGGTATTGTAATTGAAACTTTGGGCTTCAAAAGTTTAGGGGAATGGGAAAGTTTAACAGTGTGGTGAGTTAAGGGGATTGGGGTTGGCATGATGATCTATTGGAATTCAGAGTCACAAGAATATGCAGGATATGATGTAGTGAAACAATGTTTGTCATTGAATGGAGGGAGGATGCCATTCTTCTTTCCAGCAGAAATTGGGCTGAAATTACAGATGAGATATTTATTTATTCCTACTTTATAATTTCTCTTTCTTTCATAAACTAGAGATTAGAATGGAGAAAGAATCCATCCAAAGGATGGAAGTTGAGCCTGCACAGGGGGAATAAAGAAGTACCCTTCCCCAATAGCTTTCCTCTTCCATTTCCTTCAAAGGAAAGACAACAGTAAGAAATAGAAGACATGGGGGAGGATTCTGGGAAGATGACAATTTCAAGCTCTCCAGATTTCTTTCATAAACAAAACAAAATTACGCTTCAGAAAGAATATAGACTGTTGAAAAACAAATAAGACTTGGGGCTGGACTGGGATTCTTCTAGGACAAGAAGATCACGAGAAAGACCCCAGGCAAGGATTTAACCAGTGTGAAGTGTAAACATCTTCAATCTCGCTCTGAAGAAACTGAAAGCAGGGAATTCTGTTAGGTTCACAAGTAGCCTCAAGGCCTGAAGATCTCAGAGATCTTGGGGAGTCAGGAATATGAGTTTGAGACCAGGAAGACAGAAGGAACCTCTCCTGATAAGGAACACCAGACTAAGCTGTGCTGCAGAAATATGGCCCTGGACTGCAAGAACCCAGAGTACTCTGTGAGTGGAGAAGCAGTGGGGCAGGAAAACTTCTGGCTGTGGGCTCTTGCAGGAGGGTTGAGTTTTTGATTTTGGGTTTCAGGCCGGAGGAAAGAGCTGAAGTGAAGCCAGAGGACCCATTTCTATCCCGCCCTCCAAGATTAAAGATACTAACACTAATAGTTCTCATTAAAAAAAGAAACAGGCAAAGAAGAATCCAACAATAGACACTTACTATGGAAATTGGAAAGACCAGGGTTTATCTTCAGAGGAAGACATTAAAATAAAAAAGCCTCCCATACTCCAAAGAGTAATGTTAAATGACTACCTATCAGAAAGAATTTATAGAAGAATTCAAAAAAGCTTTTAAAAATCAAATGAGAAAGATTGAGAAAAAACTAAAAAAAGAAAAAAAGAACTATTCAAGAAAAACAAGAAGATTATGAAAAGAAAGTCAATCAAGTAGAAAAGAAGATTCAGGGTATTAAAGAAGAAAATAATTCTTTGAAAATTAGAATTGTGCAAGGGGGGGCAGTGAAAGTATAAGAGACCAAGACAAATAACAAAACAAGAAATAAAGAATAAAGAAATAGAAGAAAATGTGAAACATATCATAAGAAAAGCAACAGATTTGGAGAACAGACCAAGAAAAGAAAACATAAGAATAATTGGGCTTTCTGAAAGTTGTGACTAAAAAAAAAAAGAACCTTGACATACCAAAACAAAAAATAATTAGAGAATATTGTCTTGAAGTCATAGAACATGAAGGGAAGGTAGAAGTAGAAACAATCCACTGATCATCACCTCAAAGAGATCCTACATGGAAAGCAGACTGGAGCAGAAGGGGGAGAGGCAGTTAAATAGTACAATGGATAGCACATCAGCCTTGAAGTCAGGAGGACCTGAGTTCAAATATGGCCTCAGACAGGTAACACTTCCTAGCTGTGTTACCCTGGGCAAGTCACTTAACCCCAATTGCCTCAGCATAAAAAAGAAATAAAGGAAGAGAGAATGGGAAAAGGTGGACTATAGAAGGTTGTATAGATTAATGGCAAAAGGATAAAGAAAGAAGGAAAAGGTGGGGGCAGAAGATAAGGAATACATGGGTAAGGGGAGGTTAAGTAATGATAAGGCAAGTTAAGGAATAGAAGTAAAGTAGATATATTAGTAGGGATAGGAAATAAGAGGTATACACAAAAACAACAACAAGGATTGGGCATAGAATTTACTAGAAAAAAGTAGGGTTGGTAATCAATGAAGATAGAAATCTACATTATGTCAGCCATATCAATATCTACATATGTGTAAATTTACATGTATCTACATATGTGTGTAGATATGTAGGTATATGTATGTATATAGATATAAGTATGTATTGGGTGTGAAAAATATTACATATAAGTATATCCATACTTAATTGTAGCCTACTTGAGGGAGATGGGGGTGGGGAGTGAAAGAGGAAAAAAAATAAAGTAAAAAGTACACAGTAGAGAACAAAAGAATAACCCTTTTTACACTTAAGGTTTTCCACCTCCTAATAAGGAGAGTGGGCTTGCAGAAAGGGGTGATTTGTAGAGAGTGGAAACTCTGGAGAAGTATACTTGAAATAAGATGTTAACTCAGTGGAATTGATGAGATAATGATTCTGTAGTACACATATACTTAGTACTTAGTATGGTGATATAATGGTTCTTTAGTTCACACATACTCAGTATAATGTAATGATGTAATTGTAATAGGGTATTTAAACTGGGGACAAAGTCAGACTGAGGTGGGGGAGACTGGTTGAGATTGATTGAGACTGTCAGATTGCTGGAGGAAACTGGGTCAGACTATGACAGACACAGATTGCGAAGGATAGAATAAAGACTCTAGACTCTATTCCTGATCATTCTCATGGTGTCTATCCTGCAGAGACCAAGGCCCATCCAAAGGACTTCCAGAAAGCTAGCCTGAATATTACAGTGAAGGGTGCCTTGTTTCTGGCATAGATAGAAGCCATTATTTTGAGGTAAACTCCTGACCCCGGCCCCTTGAAAACTGTGATGGCTATAGCAAGAGATGGAAAGACCCTCACTTTCTGAGATGCTATCACCTGAAAAGGCTGACTATAAGAAAACAATAGGGAGTAAATTTCCAATGCAGGGGG
Organism: Sarcophilus harrisii; assembly: GCF_902635505.1. Classification (NCBI taxonomy): domain Eukaryota; kingdom Metazoa; phylum Chordata; class Mammalia; order Dasyuromorphia; family Dasyuridae; genus Sarcophilus; species Sarcophilus harrisii. The sequence goes on from NC_045429.1 coordinate 205,218,278, forward strand.
AAAGTCCATTCAGGCAGGTGGATGATGCTGGCCCTGGCTCTTTGCAGCTTTTTTTCAGGGAACAAACTACATCCTGAAGGAGCTCATGTGCATGGTCCAGAACACAGTTGCTTTTTATTAATGACTTAGGCGAAAGTGTGGAAATTATGGTTGTTTAATTTGTAGAAAACTGAGCTGGGAGATAGGATTATAGAATCATGAATTTGGAGCTGAAAAAGACCTCAGAGAACATCAAGATAAACTCTTATTTATGAGAAAAACTAGGGATAGGGGAGAATGTCACCTCCCTAATTTAAAAACTTACAAACCATAGGAAGCCTCTTCAAACCCCTCTTAATGCTAATGCCTTCCCTCCATCAATTGATTTCCAATTTATTCTGGATATAGTTTGTTTGAACAAAGTGGTTTGCATTCATATTTCCCCACTGGATTGTAAGCTACTTGAGGACAGGCACTGTTTCTGACCTTTTTTTGTATCACCAGCACTTAGCACATTGCCTAGAAAATAATGTTCAGTTGTTTTCAGTCATGTCACATGGTTGGTGAACCCATTTGGGTTTTTCTTGATAAAGATGCTAGTGAAACAGAATGGTTTCAGAGAAGCTTGGAGAGACTTACATGAACTGATGCTAAGTGAAATGAGCAGAACCAGGAAATCATTTTATATGGCAAAAATAAGATTATAGGATGATCAATTCTGATGAACATGGTTCTTGTCAACAATGAGATGATTCAGATCAGTTCTAATGGTCTTCTGATGAAGAGAGCCATCTGCACCCAGAGAGTGGATTGTGGGAATTGAGTGTGGATCACACTATAGTATTAGAACACAAGATTTTGTAAGGTAAATGTTGAAAATTATCCATGTATATATCTATATATGTATATATAGATATAGATATTGTATATATTTTGAAAATAAAAAGTTTTAACAAAAAAGGAAAATTTAATTAATTAACTAAAGAAAAAATTATGCTAGTTAGAGTGGTTTGCTATTTCTTTCTTTAGTTCATTTTACAGAAGAACTGAGATAAATGGGGTCACAGCTACTAAGAACCTGAGACCAGATTTGCACTCAGAAAGATGAATTTTCCTGACTTCAGAGATAGGGCTCTATCCACTGTAGGATCTTAATAATGTTTATTGATTCACTAATTGGTAAATAAACTTTTTGATCTATGTAACTAGAGCATTTGATAAACAGGAAAGTTTTAAACAAAGGCAAATTAATTAAAGAAAGCACAGAATAAGGTTTAAGAACAGACACAAAAATTTTTCTGCATAGTAGGGAAATGCTAGTTAATATGGCTTTTTTTTTGAAGCTCAATTTCTGTAGAACCAAGGGAAATTCTTTGAATTCAGCATTGAATAGATTGTTGTTCAACATAGACAATAGAAATGGGATTCCTTCCTCACCTGTCTTTTTACAGACAGTGTAGGAAATCAGTTGTTGTTTCTGGGAGGGAAGGTTATACTAGGAGCAAAAAGAACAGGAAAATGAATGTAGAAAGGCAGGAGAGGGAATATTCTAGTTAATAGAATACTTTCCCTAGGAAATTAAAACTTTGTGCAGCCAGAATTTAACATTTGGCCAAGATTGAATCAATTCAATTATTGCTAACACTTCATAGAAAACATTTATTTTTAAATACATAGTACCTTTTATTTATGATTTTTCTTTGATCCATTCAGGATGGATTTCTCTAATCTTTGAATAATCACCATTCATTATATTCTATTTGTACCACCAGTGATGTGTTTAGAAAGATTTAAGCACTGTCTGTTAATTTATTGTAATTCACTAAAAGTGTAATATCTGGTTGGTCTTCAACTTGCCTTAGTGACATTTTTCATCTATTAAAATATTGTGGTGGTAAAGAGGAGATCTAATACTATGCATGTACTTTTGACTAACAAGGAAAAAATGGTTCATGAAATGGAACTAAAAGGGAACTTTTGAAAAAAAAAAAGATTCTAGAACTATGGTAGATCTCATGATTATCAAGGAAGGATATGCTAGAAATATATATATATATATATATATATATATATATATATATATATATATACTAGACCAGGGATTCTTAATATTGAGCCTGTGAATTAGGTCTTAAAAATATGTATTTTACTTGTGTTTTAATATTATTGATTTCATTTTTAATTCAATATATTTCATCTTATACATCTAAGAAAGGAGTTATTGAATTCCCCATTCTTCTATAGTGGTCCATGATGCAAAAAGTTTAAGAAACCATGTAAGTCTAGACTATAAGAAGCAGATTTTGAAAATTTGACAATGGATATTATTATGGTCCCATAGATAAAGATTGTAAACAATGCTTTGAAAATGATAGAAGAAATTAACACCGGTACTCTGACTCTGAAATCATAATTGATCCTGATGAGAATAAAGAGAGATAGCTAAAGAAAGCAATGGGAAAACATTAGAAGCTATTGAATAAACTCAATTTTTTAAAAAGGACAAATAATTAGGGGCATATAAATGAGAAGAATTAAAAGAATGACACTGTATAATAAGAATATGTTTTGACTTACCAAGAAAGACTAAGAAAAAGTAAAAGACCAAATTTAAAGTAAGAATATGAGCAAGACACAGAGACAAAATGGTGGAGAGAAGCCAGAAAGTTGTCTAAATTCTCCCCAGTTTCTCTGGAAAACAACATTAAATAAAGCTTCTAAAAGAATTCTGGAGTGACGGAATCCACTAAAAAACAGAAGGAAAAACTTTTATAGCTCAAGATAACTTAGAAGGACTTCAGGAAAAAGACTGTTTCAAAGGGAAATGCATCCCATCACAGGCAATGATGGGCAATGGACAGGAGGCACTTAACCACACCAAAGATCAGCAATAAAGACCCTGGAGTTCTGATTCAGCAGGCCAGTGGCACAGCAGTTTTAAATGTTTACATGAATAAAATGGGAAAAAAGCAGATCAGTGAATTGGGAATGCAATTTGAAAACCTAGAAACAGAACAAATTAAAACTCTCCGGTTAAATACCAAATTAGAAATTCTGATTATCAAAGGGGAGATTCATAAAACTGAATGTAAAACTGTTGAACTAAAAAATAAAACTGAGCTTGTTTTATGAAAATAAAATAACAGTAAAATAGATAAACTTTTGGCTTATTTGATTTTAAAAAAGAAAGAAAACCAAATTACTAGTATCAGAAAGAAAAAGTATGAACTCCAACAATAAAGAGAAAATTAAAGCAATGATTAGGTGATATTTTAATCCAAATATATGTCAATAAATTTGATGATCTTAGTGTATTTTTAATATTTAAATATTTAAAATAAATATAAATTGTTCAGATTAATGAAAGAAGAAAGAAAATATTTAAATAGACACATTTCAGAAAAAAGAAATTGAACAAGCCATCAATGATTTCCCTAGGGAAAAAAAACCCTCCAGAAGCACATAGATTTGTAAATGAATTCTACTAAACACATAAAGAACAATTAATTCCTATACTATATAAATTGTTTGAAAAAAATAGGTAAATAAGGAGTTCAATCAAATTACTTTTGTGATACAAATATGGTGCTGATAGTTAACACAGGAAGAGCAAAAAGAAAGAAAATTATAGACAATTTCCCTATTGAATATTGATGCAAAAATTTTAAGTAAAATACTAGCAAAGAGATCACTGTATTTTATCACAAAGATAATATATTATGATCAGATGGGATTTACATCAGGAATACAGGATTAGTTCTATCTTGGGAAAGATATTAGTATACATGACCATATGAATAACAAAATCAACATAAATCAAATGATCTCAATAGATGCAGAAAAATATTTTAACAAAATACAGCACCCATTCCTTTTTAAATTTTATTTTATTAAAATTTTTTATTAAAGCTTTTTAGTTTTAAAATACATGCAAAGCTAATTTTAACACTCAATCTTGAAAAACTTTGTGTTCCAAAATTTTTCCCTCCCTAACCTCCACCCTTTTTCCTAGAAGGGAAATAATCCAACATATGTTGAATATTTCTGTGCATTTCTTCTATACATATTTCCATAATTATCCTGGTGCACAAGAAAAATAAGGTAAAAAAAGAAAAAAAAATCCAGGGCCAGAAGCATTTGCATGTGAATTCTGTCAAACATTTAAAAAAAACAATTAATTTCAATACTATGCAAACTATTTAGAAAAATAGGGAAAGAAGGAATCTTACCAACTTCCTTTTATGACACAGTGCTCTTGAGTTCCTGTCTGTGCTGTGTGAGTGTGGCCAAGTCCCATGTTATTCAGGGGCTCACTATTTTCCTTTTACAGGTGCTTTGGATGTCTCACAGCTAGGCTGCTGATCCACTGACTCCTGAACTAAGGCAGAATAGTCAACATTGCTGCATTTTTCCTAAGAATCTCTTGGTAGATTCCCTTGGAATGAAGACATCACATCAGCCTGGGACTTTATGCTGCTCCTGTGGTCTGTCACCTCCCTCTCAACCCCAATTTCCCCTCCCATGCTCAATGAAAACAGCTTTTCTGAAGTTTTTACAAAATATCTTCTGCTGAAAATCTGTTACACTCCAAATATTTGTGGGTTCTGTCTCTCCAAAACTAATTCAGAAGTTTAATCCTGTGCTGATCTGAGAGAAGCCAGTGAGAGTTCAGTTAAAGACATATCTACTTTCGATCATTTTAGATCTACTTTCCATTCCTTTTGAAATCCATTGAGAGTATAAGAATAAGTGGAGCTTTCCTTAAAATAATAGACACTATCTACTTAAACCCATCGGTAAGCAATATCTGTAATGGGGATTAACTAAAAGACTTCCCAAAGATCAGGCATTAAACAAGGTTTCCCATTATCATCACTATTTTTCAATATTATAATAGAAATGTTAGCTTTATCAATAAGAGGGGAGGAAAGGAATCAAAGAAATTAGACTAGACAAAGAGGAGAAAAAGCCATTATTCTTTGTAGATGTAGTATATAGTAGCATACTGAGAGAACCCTAGAGAATCAACCAAAGCACTTTTTGCAATAATTCACAACTTTAACAATGTTATGTTACCTGTCAGGAAAAGGAAAGAATTTATGACCAAATAAGAGACAGGGAACATTATGTAATTAATTTAGATTACATTGAATAAAAAAGTTTCTGTACAAACAAAGCCAATGCAACCTCGAAAATACATTTTATTAGAGAAATGCAAATAAATACAACTCTGAGGTACCATCTTACATCTTTCAGGTTGGCTAATATGACAGAAAAAGAAAATGTTGGAAAAGATGTGGGAAAATATGGATACTATATATATATATATATATATATATATATATATATATGGATAATTTTTTTTACAACATTATCCCTTGCACTCACTTCTGTTCTGATTTTTCCTCCCACCCTCCACCCCTCCCCTAGATGGCAAGCAGTCCTATATATGTTGAATATGTCCTAGTATATCCTAGATACAATGTATGTGTGCAGATCCAAAACAGTTTTCTTTGTTGCACAGGGAGAATTGGATTCAGAAGGTAGAAAGTAACCTGGAAGAAAAACAAAATGCAAACAGTTTACATTCATTTCCCAGTGTTTTTTTTTTTTTTTCCTTTGGGTGTAGCTGCTTCTGTCCATCAGTGATCAATTGAAACTGAATTAGGTCTCTTTGTCAAAGAAATCCGCTTCCATCAAATTGCATCTGCATACAGTATCTTTGTTGACGTATATAATGATCTCTTGGTTCTGCTCATTTCACTTAGCATCAGTTCATGTAATTTTCCAAGCTTCTCTGTATTCATCCTGCTGGTCATTTTTAAGAACAATAATTTCCTCTTCATATACCAATTTTAAACCATTCTCCCAATTGATGGGCAGCCACTAGTTTCCACTTTAGCCACTACAGACAAGGCTCAAAACATTTTGACATAACCCCCTTCTTTAGTATCTCCTTGGGGTATCCCGAGAAACACTCGGTCAAAGGGGTATGCAAGTTTGATAACTTTTGGGATAATTCATAGCTTCCAGAAGGGTTGGATTCTTCACAGCTCCACCAACAATGCATCAGTGTCCCAGTTTTCCCAATCCCCCAACACTATCTTTTTTTCCTCCACTTAGCCAATCTGACAGGTGTGTGTGGTATCTCAGAGTTGTTTCAATTTGCATTTCTTGATTAATAATGATTTAACACTCTTTTCATATGAGGGTAATGATTTTAATTTCATCATCTGAAAATTGTCTGTTCATATCCTTTGACCATTTATCAATTGGAGAATGGTTTGGTTTCTATAAATTAAGTCAGCTCTCTATATATTTTGGAAATGGGCCTTTATCAGAACCTTTAACTGTGAAGATGTTTTCCCAGTTTTTGCTTCCCTTCTAATCTTGTTTACTTGTTTTGTTTGTACAAAGCAATTTGATGTAATCAAAATTTTCTATTTTGTGATCAATAATGGTCCTAGTTCTCTTTAGTCACAAATTTCTTCCTCTTCCACAAGTCTGAGAGATAAACTATCCATGTTCCCAATTTGTTTTATAATCCGTTCTTTATGTCTAAATCATGGACCCATTTGATCTTATCTTGGTATACGGTGTTAGTGGGTCCATCCAATTTCTGCCATAAACCCAGTTTCCCAAAGTTTTGTCAAATAATGAATTTTATCCCAAAAGTTAGGATCTTTTGGGTTTGTCCAAAACAAATTGCTATAGTTGATATTCTGTTTTGGAACTAACCTTTTGATCAACAATTATTTCTTAAATACCAAAGGTTTTGGTACGCTGCTTTATAATATGTTTTGGTCAGGAGTTAGGCCACCTTCATTTGATTTTTTTTTCATTAATTTTTTAGATTTTGACCTTTTATTATTCCATATGAATTTTGTTGTTATTTTTCAGATCATTAAAATTTTCTTGAATCTTTTGGTATAGCACTAAATAAATAGATTAGTTTGGGAGTATTGTCATCTTTATTATATTTGTCATATCCAGGAGCCTTGATATTTTCCAATTGTTTAAGTCTGACTTTATTTGTGTGGAAAGTTTTGTATTGCTCATATAACCTACTTTCCTTTGGAGATGATTCCCAAATATTTTATGCGTCGACAGTTATTCTGAATGGAATTTTTCTTTGTATCTCTTGTGTTGGATTTTGTTGGTGATGTTAAAATGGAGGATTTATGGGGATTTATTTATAACCTGAACTTTCAATTTATGGATTATTTCTAAAGCTTTTTCGTAGAATTTAGGGTTCTCTAAGTATACCATCATATCATTTGCAAGAGTGATAGTTTGGTTTCCTTTGCTGCCTATTCTGATTCCTTTAATTTTTTCTCGACTTTATTATGTGTTTCTATACAATTTGAATAGTAATGGTGGTGGGCAACCTTGCTTCCCCAGTCTTACTGGGAAAGATTCCAGTTTTTGCCATTGCATATGATGCTTATGATGGTTTTAAATTACCCCTGATTATTTTAAGAAAAAGTCCATTTATTCCTATACTCCCAAGTGTTTTTATTAGGAATGGATGTTGATTTTACAATGCTTTTTCTGCATCTATTGAGATGACTGGGTTTTGTTATTTGCTTATTGATATAGCCAATTAGCAAAGTTTTCCTAATAGAACCAGCCCCATTCCTGGTATAACCTACTTGATCATAGTGTATTATCCTGGGGATGATTTTCTGTAATCTTTTGCTAATATTTTATTTAAGATTTTAGCATCGATGTTCATTAGAGAGATTGGTCTATAATTTTCTTTCTCTTTTTCCAACCTACCTGGTTTAGGTATGTACTGTCGTGTTAAAAGGGTTTGGTAGGACTCCTTCAGTCCCTATTTTTTCAAATAGTTTATATAGCATTGGGGTTAATTGTTCTTTTGTTTGGTAGAATATAAAACCATTTGGTCCCGGGATTTTTTTGTTGGTTAAAGCTTGTTTTTTCTTTTTCAAGATGGGATGTTTGGATATTTTTTTTTCCTTTTGTTAATTGGGAAGCTATATTTTTTGAAGGTATTTTTCATTTATTTGTTGTAATTTATTATAAAGTTGGGGCAAAGTAATTTTAATTTTGCTCTAATTTCCTCTTTCTTAGTGGCGAGTTCTCCTTTTATTTTTAAGATAAAAATTTGATTTTCCTTTTTTTTTAATAATTTATAATTTGTTTTTTTTGTTGGTTTTTTCTAAAACCAACTTTAGTTTTTAATTAATTAATTTTTTTATTTCAATTTTTGATTCTCTTTTTATTTTTAGAATTTCAAGTTTAGTGTTTGATGAGGGTTTTTAATTTTTTCCTTTTTAGATTTTTAGTTGTGTTTTACCTTTCTTTTCTTCTTTATCAAGTTCAGAGATATGAAATTTTTATTTTTTGCTGATCCCACAATTTTAGTGTCTTTTTGTCTTTTTTGGGTAAGTTATTAATTATGTTGGTTTGTGTTTCCCAAATTTTTAGTAAGTTATTTAGTTTCCAATTATTTTTTGGTTTTTCCCGGCTTTTTTTTTTGGAGTGATTTTTTTTGTTCGTGGTTGAAAAGGATGTTCCTTTTTGCCTTCCGATTTGGTTTGAGGTTTTTATGTCTAAATATGGTTTTTTTTATAGGTTCCAAATGTGAAAAGAAAGTTTTTTTCTTTCCATTTTTTTTTCAGAGGTTATATTTAAACTTTTCTAGTATTTTTTACCCTTTACTTTTTTTTTATTTTGGATTTGATTTATTTTCTGGGAGGCAAGGTTTATATTCCCACTTTATGTTTTTCTTTTTTGGTTTTTTTCTTTTAAATTTAGATGCCCCTTGGTTAATATGTTTAATATTGATATTGTTATTATTTATTTTTGAAGATAAAGTGCCCTTTTCTTTTTTTAATTTTATAATTTTGTTTTGGTTGAGATGGAATCCCTTTTTTGATTCCCCTTGAAGTAGTAGATTTTGCCCATCCTTTTACCTTTTTTTTCTGTATTTTTTCATGTTTTCTGTGCAAATATTTGGGATTTTTTAATATTTGCTAATGTTTTTTGGGGGAGTTTAGTTCCTTTATGGTTAAAATTCCAATTTTATATTGCCATTTTTAACCCCATTTTGTTTTTTTTCCTTTTCCCCTTTCCCCTTTGTATTAAATTGGGAACTTGTTTTAAAGTCCCTTATATCCCTCCTCCCCGAGTTCCTCCCTTTTTCTTTTCTTTCTTTTGTTTTTTGCAATTTTTTTTTCTTTTTCCTTCTTTTTTCAATGGGGAGGAAAGTTTCCCATATTTGAATAGTTAAATTTTTTTTTTTGTAATTTTTGGTAAAATACCCCTTATTTTTTTCTTTTTTCAGAAATAGGTTTTTTTGCCTTTTTTGTGAGATATAGTTACTTTATTTTTCTGAACAATGTCCTTTCCACCTCTGATTTTGAAAAGGTATATTTTTTTTTTTATAGTAAATATAGTTCCCAAGATTTTTTTTTTTTTTGGTTTTTTTCTTGGTTTTTTTGAATAAATTTTTTTGTTTTGGTTTTTCCAAAATAGGTGAAATTCCTTTTTCTTGAATAAATTTTTCTGAAAAAGATGCTTTTGGCTGGGGTTTTTTTGGTTGATCAGTAATTGTTTTCAAATATTTTGGTTCGATTTTTTAATGGATGCGAGATTTGGGGATTTTTGTGGTTCTTATTTGAATTGGGTTTTTAGCCGTTGGGTTTTTTCCTTTTGTTTGAGGGTTTGGTTGGGCCATATTTTTTTGGTGTTTTTGATTTTTAGATCCCTTTTCAGTGGGGAGGTGAATCCTTTCAATGTTTTTTTACCCTCTGTTTTTGACTTCGCGTTTTTTGATAATTTTGGAAAATAGTGTCCGGCTTTTTTTCTGTATTTTCTGGGGTCAAATTTGATTGTTTCTCCCTGACCCTTTTTAGGTTGTTGTTTTTCTGGAAAAATTTCCATATTTTTCCATTGTTTGGTTTTTTGGTTTTTGATTGATTTTTTGTTCTCGAGTTTAATTCCTTTTTTCTTTTTTTTTGTGAAGTTTTTTTCATACTTTTTTTTATATTTTTTTAATTGTCCAATTTTTCTATGGAATGTTTATCATTGCCCTTTTTTTTTTAGGTTTTTTTTTTGTTACTAATTTTTTTTTCAGGATTTTTTTTTTTCCATTTGTTTTAAGTGGGGACTTCTCCAACTTTTCCAAGTTTCCTTTTCCCATTTTTTTGTAGTTTTGTGAGATTTTTTAATTTTTTAATTCATTGTGTGAGGGAAAAGATGATTCCCTCCTGTGGGATTCACCTGAAGATAATTGTTTTTAGTTTCTCAGGGTTTAGAGTTTTTCTGTTTTATGTGTGTCTTAAAGTCCTTTTTTTTGTCTTTTGTCGAAAGAATGAGACAAATAAAAGAAAAAAAAAAAAACAAATGGAATTGCTTTTTTGGGGAGGGGTGGGTGGCAGGCCCTCTACAGACTGAGGGGGCAGCAGGAAATTAAGGCTTGTGCGCCTGCCTTGAGATTGAGGGCGAACGTGGGGAGGGGTGGCGGTCCAAGAAACCCAGCTGTTTGGGGTTGTATTTTTACCCGGTTTTTTAGCCCTGTTGGCCTGACTTGCTGCCGGGAAGTATCCAAGCCTGTAGTGAAGGTCTCCCTGCAGAGATGGCTGAGATCCCCACCCCTCCAGTTTGTGGTGTGGTGCCTGCCGGCCCGCTCCATGTCTTCAGTGTGCCCTTTAAAAATCCTCCAAAAAAAAAAGACCCTTTTGCTTGAATCGGGAGCTTTCTTGGTAATGTTTGGGGTTTTTTTCACAGGATTAACAGAGGTTTGAATGAAATGGATTCTGAGAGAAAATGGACTTAAATGTGTGCCCCTCACCGCATCTTGCCAAAGTCGGATATAATATTATTGGTGGAGTTGTGAATGGTCCAAAATTATGGAGGAAAATTTGGAATTTAAGCAAAGGGCAATAAATTAGACAATATCTTTACCCGGAGGCCACTAAGTATGTAGTCAAAGACATAAAAGGGAAAAGGACCTACAAGTACAAAACTATTTATAACAGCTCTTTGGTAGTGACAAAAGATTAGAAATTGAAAAAATGCTCATCAAGTGGAGAATGAGTAGACAAATGGTGGTATATAATTGTGACGGAAACTATTATGTTATTAGGAATGATTAGTAAGTAGATTTTAGAAAAGCCTGGAAAGATTTATATGAACTGATGCTGAGTGGAGTCAGTAGAACCAGGAAAAAAATATGCACAGTAAGATCAACATTGTGCCATGATGAACTATAAATGACTTAACGCTGCTCAGCAATACAATGATTCAAGACAATTCCAAGACTGATGATAGAAATTGGAAAAAAATAAAATACTATTTACCACACCCCCCAAAAAAAAGGAAAAGGAACAAAGAAAAGGTAGAATGAAAACAGGTTGCACAAGATTAATAGATGAGAGAAATAAAGATTTATTCATCTGCTATTGTGTTACCAGGTTCTCACTTAAGGAAATCGATCAATTAAAGAAAATGCAATTTGATTACTACAAAATGCAGTAGATAGCTTTTGGAGGTATTGGGTTTCCCCACAATGAAGTTTGTAATGTTCAGGCTAGTTTTCTGGAGGTTTTTTGGAAGGGCCTTGGTCTCAGCAGCATAGACACCATGAGAATGCTCAAGAATAGAGTCTAGATTCTTTATTCTGGCCCAGTCTTGATCTTAGGGCAGGAGGCACGAGAACCACTAGTAGGCTGGTCAAAGATAGAATGTCTATCTTCCAGTCCTTCTTAGCCCTTATATACCTTAATACAATTACATCATTACAGCATACTGGTTATTTGTGAATTCAGAAAACCATTACATCACCATACTAAGTACTAAGTATATGTATATTAGAGAACCAATTATCTCATCAATTCCATTGAATTAACTCTGTTTCAAGTATACTTCTCCAGAGTTCTGGCTACAGAAGTGCTTCAGGCAAAGGTTAGATAACTGTTTCTTGAGTTTCTATTAAATCATTTATCTGTCTCAGTTTCCTTATCTGTAAAAAATATATACTAATGGTACTTATCTTCCAGGTTTGTTAGGAGGATCAAATTAGATAATTGTAAAAAACACTGCCTGGCACAAAGTCAGCATCATAAATATGATCTTTAAACTAAAACATAGGTAACACTAGAGTTATTAGTAAACAATCAAACTCAAGCTTGTGGCGAAATACTTCTATGTTCAAATGTGTCCAACTCTCTAGAACCAAAGAAGTAATATCCAGGTTATTAAAAGTAGTTGCTAGTCTGATGAGGGAAAGTACTTTCTAACTTTTGCGGTATCATGGCAAATAAGAAAATTGTTAGAATGGTGGAAATTTCAGAAGAGTGAAAAGATAGAGTCTGGGAAGTACAGATCTGTGAAGGCCCAACAAAATTCTTAAATGGATTGTTATTATTTGTATTATCTTTTTAAAGTTTATCATCATGTATGAAGGAACAATGGTCACTGGGAACCTGCATCTTAGAATTCACGATTATTAGGAAGGAGTGCTAATGAAGTTAGAAGGATGTCACTAAGAATAAAGCAAATTAAGCTAACTTAATTTCATTTTTCAATAGCATGAGATTATTGTAGAAATGGTGAAAATTAATTTCATTAAGGTGGATTGTGTGTGTGTGTGTGTGTGTGTGTGTGTGTGTGTGTATAAAATGAGAAGTTCAGGAAAAGACTGACAAATTTGAGGATTGCCAAGTCAGTTTAAGTCTTTGACTTGGGGTTGGGAGTTGGTGATGCTAGAGAAGATTCATGGAGGAAGAGACTCCTAGGTCATTATCTAAAAGGCAGAGGGATTTCAACAAATAGAAATGGGAGTGGACAGGACACCCCTTCCTATCTTGGGGAACAAGCAAAGGGTAGAACAAGAACACTGGATGATTTGACTGGAATATTGAATAAATGAAGGGAATTAGAGTGAAACAAAGGATATAGTAAAATTGTACAAGGTCTTGAGCTCCAGGATCAAGAATTAATCCTTTACTAGGAAATAGAGAACCAGTAAATATTTTTGAAAGGAAAAGGGATATCCTTTGACATGCAGGATTCATACCAAAAAACTACTACTGGCATTACAATCACTAACCTTCTTCCTTAGGGGGTTTCTTCTCTGGTCCTATGTATGCATTCTAGACTAAGTTCTTTCCTTGGGGTCCCTGATGTCTAATGAAATAATTGCTAAATTACACTTGATTATTCTTTGATTTATTAAAAAAAAACAACCTCAGAAAGCTAGAGATAAATTATTTAAATCAGGTTGAAGTTCATGTCTCTTTTCCCAAAAGAGATGTATTAATTTGTAACACAGATTAAAAAAGGCCCCTATTTATTTCCTCTACATAAAGAAAATGGCAAAAGATACAAGATTTTTGGTATATTGAGAGTGAATTAAAATAGTAACTAGTTATAATTACTATTACATACTTTTGGGAGATTGATTGTTAAATCTCATCAGATTACAAAGCAGTTTTGGGAAACCATTAGGTACTAATAACAAAATTCACCTTATTTCTAAATTGTCCAAAGAACACCATCCCATTGATGTTCATCTTTTCTGACTAAAAAATTAGCTTGGTCCCTTGTCATCTCCACTCCCTGAATTCCCAGACTTCTTGAGTTTGAAGGCTACCTCCTTGCCTAGATATGTTTCCCTTAAGACTACTGATGATATTTATTCACCTCTTCAGTAAGGGAAATATAAAGCAGAAAAGTCAAGCAGGAGCTAGTAAAATCCCCTGCTAAGGCTATCACAAGGACATTGTGAATAATTAGCCCTTCCTTACCCCTCATTTCTAGGTTATGTTGGAAGTTTTAGAATTCCATAATGGTACCTGAAAGGTCAAAAGAAGAAAGTGATCTATAACCTTTTTCTTCCTATAAAGGATTCACCAAGTCATCAGATCTTCTGGCAAAATATTCAGAATATCTCTTCATTATTTCAACTTGTCTAAATTGAAGAAATTTAATAGTATAATTAAAGTAAGCCAACATAAGTTTTAGGCAGGAACATTTTTTTAAAGCTTTTTTTCACCAGATCCCCAGAGACTATCACTTCACACATCATAAATGCTTCAAAAATACTTATTAGATTGCTGACTTGGTAAGTGAGCAGCATCTGAAACAACACTGAAATAAATGTAAAATACCTCTGAAGTTTATGTCCTTCTAACTTTCTGAGAATTATCTTTTTTCTTCTGTTCCTCTTTACCAACCTCTTCTCTGTCCTTTTTCTAATCCCCTTGCTTTATGAAGATACTCATCCACTCACCTGAACAAGGCAACACAACATTGCAAATGTCACAGAGAGGGAACAATTCTGATTCTGTCAGTGCCAACAAATTTTGCGAATAATAATAATAATAATAATAATAATGGAACTCTGAAAACCTTTAGTCTTTCTATTATGCAGCTGTGACAGTGATAACAAATTTGCAAAGACTCAGCTTTCTGGAAGGCCCATAAGACTCTGTCCCAGGTCTGAACAACTAGCTGCAATCACTTATGTTTGTGCCATCTCTCTCATGTGTTTCTTAGGAAAGTTTAATCTTTACAACAACATCGTCTTGCTGACATGAAGCATTAGATGAGTCAGATATAAATGAATCCTAATTCTTACAATTCTTAATGTTAAACACTTTGACAGTGTTCTCTGGATGAAGACTCTCTTAGGTTAAATTAAGCAGCCAGTCGGTCTAATAGAGAAACACAATGGATCGGATTTTACAATCGCTCTGGGAACTATAGGTGAATTCTAACTTTTGTTGGGAAAATAACATTAGGAGAACATTTGTAAAGGGCCTATCATTGTCTGGATAAGTTGATACTGAAACTGGTAATCAGTGAAATTGGTGGCATTTTATTTCTTGTTTGAATAGGAAGGAGTCAGGGATAAAAAGAGAGAGTCCAGCTCAATTTGTCCTGATACCTGCTGTTTTAGGTCTTTCAAGCAAGAAAGTCACTTAATCATGCCTTAGGTGCAGCTTCTAGGGAAGTCATTGATATTATACATGAAAAAAAATAATTATATGAGATTTGATTATTTGATCGTTCTTTCATTCATATACACACAGAGTAAAGACTCTTCCTGGACAAACAAAAGACAATATCTCTAGGCATTTTATTATATTCCATTTCTGTATCTATTATTTTTAGTTGTGTGATCTTGTTCAAGTCATTTAATACCCCCCTAATCACTGACACTACTCAGTTTCTTCACTTTTAAAACAAGAAGGCTTATTTGGGTCAGTTTTTTTTTTTTTTTGATAACTGTATATCTATATAATAGATCTCCATAATATTTTTTTTTTATTTTAAGTATTTAAAAACATTTTGAGAAGAAGTCCATAGGCTGCCTCAGATTGCTAAAGAGGTCCAGGGTAGAAAATTTTAAGTACCCTTAATCTGAAAGCATCCATTTATGACCTGATATGTAAAAGCTACTAGAATAGAGCATTGCATACACCCCCAGGCTCATGTTTTAATCTTAGCTCTTTCACAGGGAAAAAAAAGTACATTTTAAAAACTCTACACTTCCATATGTGTGTGGTTACACAAATACTTGATCACAAAAATATTTTAGGCAACTGCTAACTTGAGACACTTCCAGCTGGGAATGATGTGACATTTGTATTCCTCATTGCCTTCTATTTCACTATTTCTCATGCCTCACACCTACGTCATCTTTTGAAAAACAAGCATTTCTTCAGGTAGGCTTGGGAATTCAGCACAGACAGCAATGCTGCAAATTAATCCTCTTCTTTGCCCCCCTCCCCAAACCCCACAAACCATTATTGTCTGTAGTCTACTGAGTAAAGGCCAGCATCAACCATTAATTTTCCTCTAGAATTCCCACTGATTTCAAAAGGGAGTGCCATTCCCAAATTAATGGCAAAGTGTGGCCCCATGGGGTCATAGGTTTGCAAGATATGGTTCAACAGAGTCATGAATCAGACAATCCGAATATATGGGAGTGAATGACAGGGAAAAGATTTTAACCCTCAGACTGCTAAAGTTATAGTCAACGATGCCCTGAGGCATCAGACATCTATTTTTCTGGCTGGGATCTTTTTTTTTTTTCTCCCTACAAGTTTCTCTTCTGAATTTAGTATTGCATTATTATGTTTCTCTAAGGACAAGCTGTATGTACTGTTGAATTGCTATGAATATCACTATGTGAGTGCTGATTAGACTCACATTTCTTTACTGCCAGAAGTCAGCCATCCTAGACTGTTTGGGGACTCAGGAGCCCCGGGCTGACTTTCATCTCTGCCACAGTTTGTTTGTCTGTAAAATGGGGTATATAACACTTGTATTCAATCATACTTATCACTGTTTGCAACCTTTCTGGAGAGAAGGTTATGTGCTTATATTAACTATGAGCTTGAAAGATGGAAGAACAACTATATAATAAATGTGTATGTAATATATATTATATATTAAAGCTTAAAATGGAACTAATATGTATACATATGCACACATAAATACATATATATATATATATATACATATACATATGCATACACACATATATGTTATATGGTTGTATTGGCTCCTATCCCCTCACTTGGGTGCAAGCAGCAACCCTACAACACTGCTGAAAAAAGAAAACTTTGCTTTTTATTCTTTTGCAATTTGCTACTGTAACTTCTATCTAGCTTTGAGTGGTAGAATCTTTGTCTAAAATTGATTACTTTCACTATTACTGGCAAAGCATTTTGCCTATATTGATTATAAGATTGCTCAAGAAGGTAGCATCAGATCAGGACCTTGGAAGGAGAAGTTATAAGACCAGGAAAATCACATGGTATTGTGAATTCTATTCTTAATCTAGATGCAGGCACAGTAGATAAAGTATTTTTCCTAGAGATAGAAAAACATGAGTTCAAATCCAACATCAGATACTTACTAACTGTATGATCCTGGGTAAGCCACTCATCTGTGGACGGGCTCAGTTTTCTCAACTGTAAAATAAGGATCATAACAATCACTTCATGGGGTTATAGGACCAAATGATATAATATTTATAAAAAAAGCATTTAATGCATTCCCTAGCTTATATTAGGCACTAATAAATGTTCTATTCCTTTCCCTTATCCTGTAGGTAGCAAAACTCCTTGTTTGCTAAGGTTTGAAGAGAAACCAAGACCCTTTCCTTTCCTCTTATCCTCAACTTTTAGAAGTTTTTCTTTTCTTTATTTCTTTATAACATAGTTTGTTTCCTATGGGTGGAATAAGACTCAGGGTGTAAAGATTATTCTATCTGCCACTAACTAACTGTATGACCTTGTACAAGTCACTTCCCCCCCAAGGTTCTTGTTTCCTCATCTGTAAAATGAGGGGTCGTATTGAGCAGTCTTAGTTCCTTAGAACTACCCAACTCTTAAAAAAAAAAAAAAAAAAAAAAAAAAAAAAAAAAGAACTATCCAACTCTAAAATCCTTGAGTCTGTTGTTCTCATGAAGGATGAGAACTGAGGAAAGGTCATCACATTTGGTCATTTAGAGGTCATTGGTAACTTTAGAAAAGAATATTTCAGTTGAATGATTTGGTCCAAAGCTAGATTGAAAAGAAAGAACATGTATAGGATCATAAATAACAACAAGAGTGGTAGGATTTAGTGAGATTTTTTTATTTTGTTTTTTTTTCTGAAGAAATGGTGTAGGATCAATCATGTTTCAGTTAAAGGACAAGGCACATATCAAAAGTAGGGATAAAAGATTAGAGGGGCAGAGAGTGGGGATCAATATGTGGAGTGAATCTATTGGTAAAACTCCTTGCTTCGAAAAGGAGTCCAGTAATTGTCAGAGATTGGAGTAAAAGAGAAGATTGTGGAAGATGACATTAGAGAGATATGGAGTAAGAAGAAGGGGTGAAGAAGGAGATCTTTAAGATTGCAGTATTTCTTAAAGTATGAGGTGATGTTTTTAATTAAGATAGTGGGAGGATTCTGAAAGTATGAAGAGAAAATATCTAGAACAGATGGGTGTGATAGAGAATTGATTAGGGCAGAATACAAATATTTTCCTAGCTATAATAAGAGTTCAGCAGAAATAAGAAAACCAAAATAAAATAGCTAGTATTTACATAGGACTTTAAGATTTGCAAAGTGCTTTACAAATATTATCTCATTTTATCCTGACAACTCTGGATAGTTACTATTATCAGTCCCATTTTATTGATAAAGAAATTATGTCAAAGAGAAGTTAAATGATTTTTTCGGAGTCAAAAAGGTAATATATGTCTGAGGCAGCATTCCAAGTCAAATCTTTCTGATTCTAATTCCAACACTATTCACTTCAGTACTTGTGGATTCAGTAAATGCTGTTCCATGACTTCCTCTCCAGTTTAGCAGCACATGGTTAACCTGAAGGAGGTGGGTGATAGGAATAATTTCTTAAGTGGCATAGTCACAGAATGTTTTTGATTCCCTTCTTTCAGTGAAACTGATCATCTGTTCCTTATCTTAATGATGGCATCACCAGTTAGTACAAACTAGAATTCTGCATTTCCTTTCATTATTCTTATTTTGTGGATGGGTGGTTTATCTACAAGGCATGGACCCTCCTCTTGATGGAGTTCCAAATAGTCTTCATCTATATCAGAAAAAAAGTAATTGATTTTCATATCCATTGCTGAATTCAGGTTTTTACATCATTTAAGAAAGAAAAAAGAGCCTGAACATTTCTGCTTCATCACAAATGCTTTGCTTCAAATCAAACTGCAATGCCACTTTCTCCTACATGCTGTGAATTTTGCAAATGCATATTGGCATAATAAAGTCTATAACAACTCCAAAGGGAATTGATGAGAAGATGGTATATGTTGTTAAATTAATGTAAGTATTTGTGTATTTGTATTGTAGTGCCATAGGTCTTATTTATGCCTCAGGAGTCATTATGATCTATTGTGTCAAACCTATATATTTCTAATTGGTTTAATTTTATCTTCTTCAAAAGAACCAAAGCCCAAATATACAAAGCTAGACAATAGGCTGTTAAGAGAGCTTTGTAAGCACTTGTTAGAAATGAAATGGGACTGTCATGTTGAGTAAGTTAAAGATCACTGATAAGGAAATCTTTCATAAGGAAAGTCCCCAAATCCATAAACCTATAAGGTTCACAAAGTGATTTCTTCAGAATAACCTTTTGAAGAAGACAATGAGATTAGCTGAATTCCTATTTTAGAAATGAGACTTATAAACATGGCATGTTTAACTAAGCTGTACATGGCAAGCTTAACTTAGCTTAAGCTTAACTGTAGGTTTTGGGAGTTAGCAAGTTAGTGGCAGAGCAACTAAGAGAAAACCAGAGAAAAAACTTGTTTTTCTGACTAGGTCTGGTCTTCATTTCATTATACAATGTCACTTCTCTATAATAGACCCAATTCTCTTAGCCTAGTAACAACTCCCATTTATATAGCTTTTCAAGATTTACAGAACATTTTCCTCACAGACATTCCCTAAGGAAGTATATGAATCCATGTTGCCATTTTGCATATGAGGAGAGTGGCTGTCAGAGAAGTTAAATAATATACTTGGGGTCTTACAGCTAGGTTCTAAAACCAGGATTTGAACTCAGGTATCTTCTGATTCCAGAACTGGGACTCTTTCCATTCTAGTTTTTAAATTGGACACCTGGGGGAAATAACCTAACTTTTCAGATACACTAGGGAATTACTGAACAGTCTAGGTTGAATCAATAGGAAAACTGTTGCTTTGGAAGAATTTGTGCAATTCCAATAGACATCTCTTCTTGCAGTGTCCTCAAGCAATATGAAGTGTTACATGATAGAACATCTGATTTATATGTTTAATTCTCTTATTGGACACTCTAGGGTTCAGTGACATAAAGAACTAATACAAAAAAACTCTAAAGCATAACAAAGCTTATGGGCATTTGTCTTCCTTAGAAAAAAAACTAATCATTTTTTTCCTTAAAAAACTTATTTTGACATTACATAATCTTCATTTCCAAATAGAAAGCCCTCCCCTTTCAGCTTTACATTGTAACAAGAATAAAAGAGAACAAGGGAGCTGCAAAGACAAAAATAATAGAGACAGAGAAAGCATTTCAATAAAAATAATCATTGTATCAACTAAATCTAAAAATATATAAAAGTACATGGTGATATTTTTCATATCATATATAGTCTTCAAACTTAGCAAAGTAAGGGGAATGTTTGTGTTGTTCTTTCAATTATTCTTAGCACCAGATTTGATCAATATAATTATATAATATTCAGTGTCATTTTATTCTTGTTTTTTCATTTACATTTTGCAATCATTATTTATATTATTTTCTTAGTCCTGATTAATTTGCATCATTTCATATGTCTTTCTGGGCTTGTTTCTTATATTCATATAAATACATTATACATGATATATCTATATTCTAAATCTACTCAACCTTCTTCCTCCTCCCAAAAAGCCATAATTTAGGGAATGAAGATATAATGATTCAACCATTTCCGTAGATGATTCAGTCTGATCTCCTCATCAACCATAATATCCAAGAACTCAAAATGAAATTTCTAATACCAAAGTTCTTGGCATCATAAATTAGTCCAGCATCAATAGTGAATTAGATTTTATTATTGCAAATGATACTACAGAAGATGAATTATCACTTGCCTTGTCATTGCAACCTTAGAATTCTTGGACATTTCCAATAGACTGACAGCTGAAATCTATATATGTTGTCCCCTCACTAATATGTGAGCTCCTTGAGATAAAGGCCTGTCATACTTTTTTGTGTATATCCCTCAAAACATAGCACAGTGATTTGCACATATTTAGTATTTAGCCAATATTTTTCTTTCATTAATACAACTCATTATCTTCATCCTCTACTGTTCTAAACTCAATTATTTTTTATGAATATTTTTGACCTGGACATTTGTATGGACTATTTCTACTTAATCAGCTCTATGTGTTGCCATCCAGTTGCATCATCTAAACATTAGACATACTGTACATACTTTGTTTTTCCTAAGGGGATAGTTAGGGTACACTCTTTTTGTTGATTTTGGCTCTCATGGTATAGCAATATTTCACATGCATCATGGTTTGTTTAACCCTTCCCCAATCAATGGGCATCTTGTTGGTTTCTACTTCATGGTAACTATACAAGTTTTAGATGTACATAAATTTACTTTTTTTCTGAGATGTTTTCTATGTCCTATATAAACTACTTAATAATTGACAGATATGGTGTAGTATAATGCACAGTAAATGTGAAATCAGAGCTCTAGCTCTTAACTCAGCTTATTAGTTGTTGGAAACAGTCACTCCTTTCTCTGAATCTCAGTCTGCTTAATTGTGAAATAGGATTAATAAGAAATACATCACTTGCCTTATAGGGCTGTTGAGAGGAAAGTGCTTTATAAGTCTTTGAGTACTATAGCACATGAACTTTCATGATTTCATAAGTCTGTATGAAGTAAACCAGCCCTCCAGCTCTGAGTAGCTAGCAATTTATACTCCCATATTACTGAAGCTTAGTAGCTACATTGGACATCCACTTTCAACATCAGGATGATGCTAATAGTGATGTAATGAACTGCCGATCCACAGTTGAGTTGATCTAGCAAGTTATATTTGACACATGGGTGGCATTCATCTTGTTATCTTGCACTTGTGCAAACAATATTTATTCCACAGGATAGGAAGTCACTCATGTGGAATAAATAACACCTTCTCTGTGAAAGCCGACAATTAGCTGAAATGTAAGAAATGACAAATGTTTTGGTTGATTGAAAGTCATTCCATAGGTTTTTAAGTTTGAAGCTTTATTGAGATGGGGTTGACATTTTTCTGAGATTCATTAATATAACTGCTCTCTGCACGACTTGTTACTGAAATTACCCAAGGGAGAATGGTGGGTATACATTCTAGGAGTGTAGTTTGAATTCATAGCCAGCATAGGATCGAACAATATTAGGAAGGTACATTTAAAATAATTTAGTTCAATACCCTAATTTTATAAATGAAGTAACTGAGAGACAAAGGTCAAGGAAATTGTTCAAGGTCATACAAATCATTAACAATAGAAATGTCTCTAGAATGACTCCTGACCCTTCCTCCTCTCTTTTGCTTTCACTCTCTCCTTTCATCTTTCCCTCCTTCTCTCTCTCTCTCTCGCTCTCTTTCTCTCTCTCTCTCTCTCTCTTTCTCTCTCTTTCTCTCCTTCCCTCCCTCCTTCTTACCCTTTCCCTCTCTCCTTCCTTCTCTCTCCATAAATGCACACAAGTACACATATATACACTCACATATATCTATATCTATATGAGTGCAATTTTGCTCTCCTGTTTTTCTTCTATTGCCATAACTTCATTTTTTCCTCCCAAACCAAATGATATTAGCATCTTAGATTTCTTCTATGTCTCTAATACCATTTCTTCTATGGCTCTAATATCACTTTCCTACATCTTGATCTCAGTTTTGCTAGTACATTAGATGGAGTCTTCCTAGGAATATTTGGACCCATATGGCAGCATGAGCAACTCTTTCAGTTCATGAAATCCATCTACTTTAATTCCCTCTTGCTTTACATCATTCACAATGGTAGATCCTTCCATTAATATGAATAACTGAAAGTAGATATATTTAAGCTAACTCTTTTGTTGGGGAGGTATTCCTTTGAAGCAACAATTATATGTCTTCTGGGTTTTTTTTTTTATCACTTTATATGTTTTTATGCTTTCCCCATTTTAAATGTTAACAGACTCCACACATTTCAGTGGCATCCAGTGGCTTTCTTATTTGTGTACAGAAAGCTGTTTGATTCATAGAGGCACTGTCAGGATTCAGTGTGTGCCCCTAAAATTTTCTAAAATGACAGGAAATGTCACATATTCACTATTGTTTAGGATATAAACAATGGAGGTCGGGAAATGGTACAGTGACATACATTGGGACACATGCAGGCTCCAGAATGGATTTTCAAGACTTGCCAATTGCACAATAAGCTTCCCTCTGGTTTGAAGATTGCCTTTTCTCTCCTTTCCAAAGAATTTGCATGGAGGTGCTGACTTCAGAAAATACTATAAAGCTATTTAAGCCATTTCTCTGAATCATGATCTGTTCCAGATTTCTTTTTTATTTACATAGTATTTTCCTCCTCAGTTACACATGAAGAAAATTTTAGCATTCATTTTTACAAGATTTTGAGTTCCAAATTTTTCTCCATTCTTCTTTCCCTTCTTCTCTTCCAAAGATGGCAGGCAGTTTGATATAATTTATATGTGTGCTATCATGGAAAAAAATATTTCCATATTAGTCAGAATTGTGAAAGAAGAATCAGATCAAAATGAAGGGGAAAAAAGGAGAAAAAGTAAGTGAAAAAACTTACATTCAGAGTCCATAAGTTCTTTATCTGGTTATGGGCAGTATGCTCCTTTGTAAATCCTTTATACTTATTTTGCATCATTGTGCTGCTGAGAAGAGCTGAGTCAATAATAGTTGATTGTCACATAATGTTTCTGATAATGTGTACAATATTTTCCTTATTCTCATTTCACTTTGCATCAATTTAAATGTTTTTCTAGGTTTTTCTGAAATCTATTTGTTCAAAATTTCTTATTACACAATAGATTTTCATTGCTTTCATATACCACAGATTGTTCAACCATTCCCCAATTGTTAGATGTTCCTTCATTTTCTAATATTTCACCAAAATGAAAAGAAATTCTATAAAAGTTTTTGCACATGTATACCCTTTTCACTCTTTAATAATCTGTTTGGGATACAGATATAATAAAGGTATTGCTGGGTCAAAGGATATGCATAGTTTGGTTGTCTTTTGGGCATAGTTCCAAATCACTCTACAGAATGATTGAATCAGTTTATAACTGTATCAACAGTGTCCCAATTTTCCCATATCCTCTCCATCATTCATCATTTTTCATTTTTGTCATATTGGTCAATCTGATAGGCTTGAGGTAACATCATAGGATTGTTTTAATTTACATTACTCTAAACAAAAGTGATTTAGAGCTCTTCTTGTCCTTATAGATAGCTTTGATTTCTTTATCCAAAAACTGCCTTTTCATATCCTTTGACTTTTTATCACAGTGGGAAATAGCTTTAATTCTGATAAATTTGACTGAGGAATCTATTTATTTAAGAAATGAAACCTAAATCAGAGACACTTGCTGCAAAGATTCTTTCTCAGCTATCTGCTTTCCTTCTAATGGTGGTTGCATTGATTTTGTTTGCACAAAAGCTTTGTAATTCAGTATAATCAATATTATCTATTTTGTATTTTTAGTGCTCTAAAAATGCTTTACATTTTTAGTTTGTACAGTATTGGAATTAATTGTTCTTTAATTTTTTGGTAGCATTCAATTGTCAGTTTGGACCTGAGGATTTTCAATTTCTTTTTCTAAGATGCTATTATTTAGGAATTTTATTTTCTGATCTGTTAGTGTGGGTAATTAAAATTTTTGTATATATTTACCAATTTCTCTCAGATTGTCAGATTTCTTGGCATATATTTGAGCAAATTGCTTTTGAATGATTGCTTTAATTCCTTAATTGGTAATCATTTTACTCTTCATTTTTGACCTTGGGTATTTGGTTTTCTTCTTTCTTTTTTTAAACCAATTGTTTGTTTTGTTGGTTTTTTCATAAAATGGACTCCAATATAATTTTTTTTAGATTTCAAACTTATTAATCTCATGTTTGACTTTCTGGATTTCCAAGTTGGTGTTCAATTGAGGAGTTTTAATTTAATTTTTTCAAGTTTTTTTAGTTGCATACCCATTTCATTGATCTATTCTTTTTTCTATTTTGTTGATTTAAGAATTTGGGAAAATAAAATTGCCCCTGAATACTTCTTTGGCTGTATCCTATAAATTTTTGTATATTTTCACATTGTTATCATTTTCTTTAATGAAATTATTGTTTCTATGATTTCTTCTTTGACCCACTTACTATTTAGGATTACATTATTTAGTTTCCAATTAAATTTTTATCTATCTTCCCACTGTCCTTTGTTGAATTAATTTTTTTCATTGTTATATGAAAAGAATACATTTAATATTTCTGCCTTTTAAGATTGATTTTTAGGTTTTTATGACCTATTACATCAACTATTTTAGTGTAGGTTTCTTGTGCTTCTGGAAAAAGGTATATTCCTTTTCTGTTCTCATTCAATTTTCTCCAAAGGTCTGTAATATCTAATTTTTCCAATATTCTTTTTACTTCTTTATTTTTCTTCTTGTTTATTTTGGTTGGATTTATCAAATTATGACATCAGACACTTGAAGTCTCTTACTAATATAATTTTGCTGTTTATTTCTTCCAATAATTTTCTTAACTTCTTTAACAATCTGGATGCTATTCTACTTGGTGCATATATGCTTAGTATTGATATTGCTTCATTGTCTATGACACCTTTTAGCAAGATGTAGTTATCTTCTTTATTTAATTTAGTTAGATCTATTTTTACTTTTGCTTTGTCTGAGGTTAGAATTGCTATTCCTCCTTTTTTAAACTTCAGTTGAAGCATAATAAATTCAGCCCCAGTTCCTTATCTTTACTGTGTGTCTTTTTGCTTTAAGTGTATTTCTTAAAATGTATTTTAGAATTCTGTTTTTTGATCCATGCTGCTATGTGCTTCTGTTTTATGGTAGAGTACATCACATTCATATTCCCAGTTATAATTACTACTTGTGTATTTCCCTCCATCTTATTCTTCCTCTTGTTTGTCCTCTTTCTCTTTTTACTATATCCTTCCTCACCAGTATTTTACTTCTATCCTCCATCTCCCCTGATCTGCTCTCCCTTCTATTAGTTTCCCCCTCCTTTATTTAATCTCCTTTCCTCCTATTTCACTGTCAGTAAGATACATTTCCAGATTCAACTGATTGTGTATATTATTACCTCTGAATCAATGAGAGCACAATTCAAGTGATACTTACTGTCCACCCTCTCATCTTTTCTTCCATTATTATAGGTCTTTAGCTCTTCATGTGAAATAATTTACACACTATCTCTCTTCTTTTTCTTCATCCAGTGTATTCTTTTTTTCTCATTCCTTAATTTTTTGGTCATTCCCTGTAATTCACCTTATATTTGTATCCTCTATGCATATTTTATCCTAGCCATACCATTAATGATACAATTTTTAAGAATTACCAAGTATCATTTCCCCATCTATATATGTAAACAGTTCAGCTCTACTGAATCCCTTATATTGGAGGATGTCTATTTGCCTGGGGTTATGATGAGTCAGGTAGACGTCTGGGTACTAGAGGATTGCTGTTTGGTCAGAGCTACAACAGAACCCATGATGATTCCAGTTCTCCTGGTTTTGCCAAGGCATGTGGAATTCCTGATACTGGCATTCACTCATTCTATCCTACTGGTATTCAGTGAATCCTGTCAGTTTGCAAAAGCAGGGTTTGCTAGTGGCTGGCTGGAGAGCTTCCTCTCTTGAAGGACCTTACCTGATCTCCTTATCTTTCTTTCTGATACTGTAATGCCAGAGAAACTGAGGCAAGATAGAGATTAGGGAGTTTTTAATATTTTACTTGGATTTCTGAGAGGGAGAGATTTTCTGGGACCAAAGGATCCATTTTGGTCCCAGGGATGATATCTCAAAGCATTCAGCAGCAGCAGTAGCTTTAGCAGCAGCATTGAATGTGAGATTTCAATCATTTTTTATATATGTGGCTCTAAGATCAGAGTTCTAAGACAAAGGCAAGAGGTGGAGTCCAAACTCTGGTATGCTGGAATTTCCAAGAAGGGACCATCAATTTGGTTCTGACAGGTTGGGGGGAAGGACCATAAATTCTGATAAACTGGGAATAGTTATTTAGAGACATAAAGTCTGGAACTTACAGAAAGAGGATACCAATTAGATATCTGAAGTAGGACATCTCGAATTTTATCTTTTGGAATGCCAAAGTGGCCAGCTACAGCCCTAATTATCTCAGTCCTAATGAACAGAAAAGGGGGGTTGCAACCAGGGGGATTGAGGCAGAACAATTTAAGGAACTGAGGCAGAACAATTTAGAGAAACAGGAAGAACAATTTAGGGAAAGTGAGGCAGGACAATTTAGGGAAACTGGAGCAGAACAATAAAAGGGAACTGTGGCACTCCAAGTTTCCTGGACTAAGAGATTGTTTTGTTGTCTTCTTGCTGAATCTGACTCTCCAGACCTGTCTTAGGGTGCTATTTTATCAATGCCAGGAGGTGAAAATGGGAGAGTTTCAATGATTCCCTACTTATGCTCTAACCCAATCTTCTAAATAAAATACTTTTTAAAAAATAACTATAACTTTTTATTGACAGTACTTATGCATGGACAATTTTTTACAACATTATCCCTTGCACTCACTTCTGTTCCAATTTTTTCCTTCCCTCTCTCCATCCCCTCCCCTAGATGACAGGCAGTTTTATAATGTTAAATATGTTATAGTATATCCTAAATAACAATATATGTGTGCAGAACCAAACAGTTCTCTTGTTACACAGGAAGAATTGGATTTAGAAGGTAAAAATAACCTGGAAGAAAAACAAAAATACAAACAATTTACACTCATTTCCCAGTGTTCCTTCTCTGGGTGTAGCTGATTCTGTCCATCATTGATCAGTTGGAACTGAATTAGATCTTGTCTTTGTCAAAGACATTCACTTCCATCAGAATACATCCTCATAGATTATTGTTGTTGAAGTGTATAATGATCTTCTGGTTCTGCTCATTTCACTCAGCATCAGTTCATGTAAGTCTCTCCAAGCCTCTCTGTATTTATCCTCCTGGTCATTTCTTACAGAACAATAATATTCCATAACATTCATATACCACAATTTACCCAACTATTCTCCAATTGATGGGTATTAATTCATTTTCCAGTTTCTAGCCACTACAAAAGGGGCTGCCACAAGCATTTTGGCACACTCAGGTCCCTTTCCCTTCTTTAGTATCTCTTTGAGGTATAAGCCCAGTAAAAACAATGCTGAATCAAAGGGTATGCACAGTTTAATAACTTTTTCGGCATAATTCTAGATTGCTCTCCAGAATGGTTGGATTCATTCACAACTCCACCAACAATGCATCAGTGTCCTAGTTTTCCTGCATCCCCTCCAGCATTCATCATTATTTCTTCCTGTCATCTGAGCCAATTTGACTGGTGTATAGTGGTATCTCAGAGTTGTCTTAATTTTCATCTCTTTGATCAATAATGATTTGGAGCACTCTTTCATATAAGTGGAAATAGTTTCAATTTCATCATCTGAAAATTTTCTGTTCATATCCTTCGACCATTTATCAACTGGAAAATGGGTTGATTTCTTATAATTTAGAGTTAATTCTGTCTATATTTTGGAAATGAAGCCTTTTAAATAAAATACTTTAAAAGCAATGGATTTGGAATTGCAAATCTGAATTCTAGTTTTGCCACTTATTATTGCATGACTTTAGGCAAATTTCACTTTCTGGACCTCAGTTTCTTCATCTACAAAATGAGAGGCATGGAATGGATGATAATTAAGATTTCTTGAAGCTTTGTTAT
Organism: Sarcophilus harrisii; assembly: GCF_902635505.1. NCBI lineage: Eukaryota > Metazoa > Chordata > Mammalia > Dasyuromorphia > Dasyuridae > Sarcophilus > Sarcophilus harrisii. The sequence continues at coordinate 205,246,763 of NC_045429.1, forward strand.
TCTGTGATTCTGGTATTAATTTGTAAGGTAGATAAGTTTTGTCTATTCAATAAATATTTAAGTACCTACTATTTGCTAGACACCGTGCTAAGCAATGGAAATACAAAAAAAGGCAAAAGATAATACTTGCCTTATGCAGTTACAATCAAATCGGGGACACAATTTGCAAACAAAAAACAAGCTATTTATAGGATATATTGGGAGTCTTTAACAAAGGGAAGGCACTAGGATTAAGAGGAGTTAGGAATAGGAGGTGGGATTTTAGTTTGTTGGAGGAGTATAGGTGAATTACTTTGTTTTCATTGAATAAGAAGATTCTTAACTATAAAGTTGTCATTTATATACTCCAACATTTATAAAAAACAAAACAAAACAAAGCTTTTATGTCTATTATCTCATTATTTCATATTCTGTTTTTGATTTTTATCCAGTATGTTCATTTTGTGGCCAAACACTGTTAATTTTCTTTTTCAATGGGTAAGAACCCGTTTTTGGCAAGCTACATGACTAAAGACCTTTAAGTGGACAGTCTAATGGATTATAGTGGAGGAAGCATTAGATGAGGAGTCAGGAAATTCTGAGGTAGAATCTTGCTTCACAATAAATTGGGAAAGTATTTTTACAGTCAAAGGTTTTGATAAAGGCCTTATTTCCAAAATATATAGAGAATTAACTCTAATTTATAAAAAATCAAGCCATTCTCCAATTGAAAAATGGTCAAAGGATATGAACAGACAATTCTCAGATGAAGAAATTGAAACTATTTCTAGTCATATGAAAAGATGCTCCAAGTCATTATTAATCAGAGAAATGAAAATTAAGGCAACTCTAAGATACCACTACACACTTGTCAGATTGGCTAAGATGACAGGAAAAAATAATGATGATTGTTGGAGGGGATGCGGGAAAACTGGGACATTGACGCATTGTTGGTGGAGTTGTGAACGAATCCAACCATTTTGGAGAGTAGTTTGGAACTATGCTCAAAAAGTTATCAAACTGGGCATACCCTTTGATCCAGCAGTGTTACTACTGGGATTATATCCCAAAGACATTATAAAGAAGGGAAAGGGACCTGTATGTGCACGAATGTTTGTGGCAGCCCTTTTGTAGTAGCTAGAAACTGGAAACTGAATGGATGTCCATCAGTTGGAGAATGGCTGAATAAATTGTGGTATATGAATATTATGGAATATTACTGTTCTGTAAGAAATGACCAACAGGATGATTTCAGAAAGGCCTGGAGAGACTTACACGAACTGATGCTGAGTGAAATGAGCAGGACCAGGAGATCATTATATACTTCAACAACAATACTATATGATGACCAGTTCTGATGGACCTGGCCATCCTCAGCAACGAGATCAACCAAATCATTTCCAATGGAGCAGTAATGAACTGAACCAGCTATGCCCAGAGAAAGAACTCTGGGAGATGACCAAAACCATTACATTGAATTCCCAATCCCTATATTTATGCCCACCTGCATTTTTTATTTCCTTCACAAGCTAATTGTACAATATTTCAGAGTCTGATTCTTTTTGTACAGCAAAATAACGTTTTGGTCATGTATACTTATTGTGTATCTAATTTATATTTTAATGTACTTAACATCTACTGGTCATCCTGCCATCTGGGGAGAGGTGGGGGTAAGAGGTGAAAATTGGAACAAGAGGTTTGGCAATTGTTAATGCTGTAAAGTTACCCATGCATATATCCTGTAAATAAAAGGCTATTAAATTAAAAAATCATTAAAAAAAAAAAGAATCTTGCTTCAGAACTTACTACTATTTGAACAGTTTTAGATATGTCATCTGATTTCTTCGAGCCTCAGTTTTTTCATCCGTACAATGAGAACAATAATAGTATATGCTTTATAGGGTTATTGTAAATATCATAATTAGGTTTTATATATATATATATATATATATATATATATATATATATATATATATATACACACATATACAGGTATATATCTTTCTAACTCTTGAAGTATGATTGTTATTATTAATCATAATTATTATTATTGTTATTACTAGTTTTAGAAGCATAGAAGTAAAACAGAGTTAATGATGCTCACAATACTGATGTGAAGAAGTTGTTTGTTTTGGAAAATCTTCCACTATTCCAAAAAAAGTAAATTGTCATTAAAATTCTAGGTGAAAGTGCTGACCTGTCCTGGAAGAAGGTCTTTCCTCCTTTTTAATCCCTATATTAATGGAATCATAAGTTCATTCCCTGTCCCAATTCCTACGGTAATAAAGCATAATTTTAGGTTAAATTCTTATTTAGAATGAGTTAATTTTCTCTGTCAGTGGATTTATGATTACACTGATTTGGGTAATTCCTCCCATAACAATTTATCTAATCATTCTGTGCAACATTTATACATGTATTCTCATAAATCTTCACCATATTGACAAAATATTTGGGGGAGCTTCCTCTAGATCCCCTGACTATTCCCAGATATTAACTGGTCTTGGCAGCTGTCCTTCAGTTATTTCTCTTTCTTGCCATATGATTAATCCACATCTTTTCCTGTCATGGCATTTCTCTGATATCCTTTAGGTTACCCAGGATAATTCTTCCTGATAACATGTATCAAAACACTTATACTCCTCACTGGCCTCTTCATTGCTCTCTTGTGGTCACCTTCAACTTTAATTCTTTAAAAACTAAAATATATCACACAATTCATCATCATACTGCAACAATATTGGTGTTAAAATAATGGATCTTTATATCAGGAAAATGCTTGGGGTTCTTAAAAACACTGATGAGCCTCCCAAAGGAAATACGGCTCATTTTCCTTGCCCTTTACTATTCTATATATACTAGTTTATATACAAGACTAATATAGGAGTCAATTAATTTTTCATGGCAGTTTTTGTCCTATACATTTGTACTATTTTCATTGGACCAGTTTTATAGTTAGCCAATTCAAATGTGTAGATATTAGCCATTCTGTATATCTTCAGTTTTTTCTCATGTAAATAGTTAGGACATACTTTTGTGATGGCAATTATGATTCTCATACAGTATGCTCAGCAAGGTGCTAGAGCTTCATATAATCATTAAAATGTAATCTGCAAACAGGAGTATCTAAAGGTCTTCATATTTTTAATTAAGCTCTCTTTTTGGACTTCTGCTGACTGACTTTGATGATGGGGACCTTTGACAAACAAATAACTCTCTGCTTTGTGCCTCATTTTCTATGAATAAGCAAAGGTTCAGTAGACAAAATTATTGCTCTTGTTACAGCTTCAAGGACTGTTTTTTTTTTTAACTCTGATGTCTGAATATTAGATACTTAGCTGGAGGAGAACCTTCAAGATAATGTTGAGCATGCAGTAGCACACAGAACATAGTTCTTGGCACAAAATTCATTATTAATAGATGTTTCTTGATTGATTGATGGATTCCCTACTCATTCAAATGTTCAATAATTAAAATAATCTCAGTGGACAAATTGTATCTCTACCCTTTTAGTCAATAGAGTTATAAGGTATTGTCTATTACAAAATGTTATTTGCAAATTTTATTACATAATCAAGGATGTTGTGTTAAATTTTTTTAAAAAGTAGGTACGTGGCTTGTAGTTATTGATATTTTCTCATTTGCTTTTCTGGGCAATAATAAGATAAGTGGTTTTCAGAAGTGCTTGGTATCCTTCTCATTTTAAATTATTTTAAGAATCAGTCTCTCAATGACCGCAAAATTATACTGGCATACCTGAAGATGTCTCCTTTGTATCTGCATGATCTAATCCAATTGCTCTTCACAGATTTGCTTTCTTTTGCAACATTTATATTTCCTCATGTGGCACAGTGGGCAATGTGACTTTACAATGGTTTTTTGATGCTCTAATTATCCAAGCTATGATCCTTTGTATAAAGTGTCCATCCACTCAGTAGTGACTACTTTTTAAAATGTGGTTAAAAGTTATACTGGTTTAGCTAAATAAAAATTTCGGAAACAAAGAAAAATCCACTGTAACTAATATGAAGAAAATTGCCTTTAAGGAATTATATAAGGAATGATAAACCATTCCCCTCAGAATTTAGAATTTTAGGTAATTCTCTAGGACTATAAAAATCAGAGTAGGAACCAGTATACATTATTAGGGTGAGTTCCTTTATATAGAATTTCTTATATTAGTGCAATTATTAGCACCTGAAAATCATTGTTTGCTGAATAAATAACACCTAACATTTTATATAGTACTTTAAACTTTCCAAACAAGTATACATACATGTACATGCACGCACACATTTATGCAAATATACATATAATTTTGATGTTTACATCAACTCTAAGAGATAAGAGCTATTATATACCCATTTTACAAATGAGATTTAGAGAAGTTAAGTTACTGGTTCAGTAGCATAGATAGATAGAATCTGATTTAGAATTCCAAACCAGATCTTTATGACATCAACTTTAACACTTTATCCACTATAATGGATAGCATTAATTGCTATTGACTCTGAACACTCCCCCCTCCCCATTCACTACTTTCTTCACTTTAAAAGTCAGTTTAATCTATACAAAAGACTGAGTAGTACAATACAAAGATCAGTGTATCAGCTATTCAATTGAAATATTTCTTTTTTGAATCTTAGTTTTCTCATTTATCAAGTGGATGTAATAATACTTACCTTCCTCCCTAGATTAGTTTGGAGAAAACATTTTAAACTTTAAATTACTAAGTAAATATGAAATATAATATTATTATTTATTTGGCTTCATTATCTATGAAATAGAGATAATATCTTCAATCTATTAACAAGTACCTATTAAGTGCCTAGTACTTGCCAGGTAATATCCTGGGCAATAAGGGTACAAATAAATGAAACTCCTCAGCCCCAAGAATCTTACATTCTAACAAGAGCTATGAGGTATGATGACTCTTTCATTCACTCTCACAGATACATGCAAGAAAAATAAAGTTCTACTGACAGATCACACCTGGGTAGTAGATAAGAGAGCATTCTGAAATAAACACCATAGTTCGGTTAATATTCTTTGATGTGACTAAAATAATTGTTCTTGGTCAATATGTTCAACTTCTATCGCCAAGGCCTATACATCATTATCTATAAGTACCCTGTTTAATATTATAGTGTGTGAATATTTTGGGACTTAGGCCCAATGGTTCTTGGAGAGTGCTAGTAATGTCTGAGGCAGTAGAGTGTAGCTTTGGAAGGAGTCCTGAATTCAAATCCTGCTATTGACATTGACTTTGTGGCACTGAGAAATTACTCATCCTCTCTGAGATTCAATTTTCTCACCTCTAGATGACCTTCAAGCTCTAATTCCAGTATTTGATGACATTCTAATATTCTAGGAAGCATAATTAAGCTTCAAATAGCCTGTCTGGTAGAAAATGTGAGGAGAGAAAGACATCCCATATACATTTCCGAGTAACTAATTATCATTTGCTTTTGCTTTGTTAAAATCAAACTGAAATTGCCTGGAAAAGACTATAAAAAGCAAAAGAGATGCCAAAACAAGGGTTTACTGATAAACAATTTAATAATCGCCTCTTAGTGGAAAAATAGACACATGGCATACTTTTAGTTTTAATCTGCATTATGACTATTTTGCTATCACTTTATTAAGTCTAGACAAATGACAAAGCAATATATTATGTCATGTTTTATAGCATCTCTCAACTTTTGAGGCATAAATACTCATACTGAAAATTTAACAATCAGTTCTTGGAAGATTGTTCAATCTATCTCTATCACACTCCTGAGTAAAGGGTTCAAGGAATTGTGTTTAATTTTTACCCCATATGGCTATGTTAATTACCAGCTTTCACAAATGCAGTATGGTTTTTATATTATAGAATTGACTTGAAAACAAACAGCAATTATGATGGCCACTAATTCAGAGGAAATAATAACCAAGAAGATCATTAATGTTCTTGGCCTCATTTATTCAACAAGCATGTAAGTACCTATCATATACCAGGTACTATGATAGGTCCCAGGGATGCAGTCAGTGCCCTTAAGAAACTTAAATTCTAACATGGCAAAGCATTGACCAAGACATTTCTTTTCTCTTCCCTCCCTCCCTTTCCTTCCTCCTTCCCTTCCTCTCTCTTCCCTGCCTCCTTCCCTTCCTCCCTCTTTCCTCCCTCTCTCCCTCATCCCTTCTTCCCTCTCTCATCCCTTCCTCTTCCCTCCCTTATCCCTCCCTCCTCCCTCCCTCCCTTCCTTGTTTTCAAGGATAATAAAAAGTAAGTGATTGTTATTGAAAGAAAGTTTAAAAATATAATTATTTACCTGAAGGGTAGTGTATTCCCTCTAATTGGAGGTCTTCAAATAGGGACTACATGACTAGTTATCTTAGCCATTATATGGGAGATTTCTGATTGGATATGCATTCACTTAAGTGACTCAAATTTTAGGTCTCTTCCAACTCCAAAATTCTCTGTTTTTATTTTTATACCTGAAGGTTTGATTTATTGTGATATTTTATCTTTTAAGCATTTGCAATGTATATCATCTTATGTTTGTAAAATATTTTATGGTTATTTGTTACTTCAATTTTTGCTCTATGATATAGTATGGTGCCTTAGAAATTTGAGTACATGTAAATGCAAATTTATGTAAGTGTGTGTATATGTGTGTACATATGTACACATATGTATGTGCATGTGTGTGACTATATGCATCCACAGGGACACATATAGTCATATCTAGATGTCACAATGCTACAGTATGGTTACCTGATATTCCATTGATTTTCTAACAATATGATATTATGATTATATGTTACTTGGTATTATTCTTTATAATTCCCTAGGATATTAACTAGGCTATTTAAAGGATTTAATTCCATGACCATGAGGATTAATGCCACCATAGTCCCCTCTCCTATGTATCACCCTGTCATCATTCAATCCCCCAATGCAAGCCTGCAGGTTTAGTTACTTTTAGTCAAGAAAAGAATGATTTGCTGAATTCATCATAAGTTGGAGAAAAACTGGTCCTTATTCCTTGCTTTGCAGACTATATATATATATATATATATATATATATATATATATATATGTGTGTGTGTGTGTGTGTGTGTGTGTGTGTATGTATATATCAAATTTCCAGAAGATGTAGTTCCATTTTGGACATGGTTCAGTGCTACAACTCTTTATTGTGAAGCTGTAGGAGGAAAGCTGTGGACTTCTTTCCCAACCAATAAAATTCAGGGATAAAATAAATAACATTCATTGCAACTCACTCACTTCAGTTTTGCAATATTTTCTCCAATATTTTCTTAAAGCTTCATGTATGGAAAGTATCTTTGTTTTCACTTCATTTTACATTTTGCCAAGGAAAAGTGACAAAACAGTACTTATCATCTTCCTTCAAAACATATGGCATGTGCCCACGGAATATTAAATGATCTTTTACAATGACAACAAACGTTGCAGAATCTCATATGAAGCTCATGGAATAGAAGTGTCTGGAAGTAACTGGAGGAAGACAAGAACTGGTCCAATACTAACCTCCTTGTGGAGGTTGAGTGTAGAAACCAGAGGCTATTTAGAATGTGAATAGGTGGTGTGTGTGTGTGTGTGTGTGTGTGTGTGTGTGTGTGTGTGTGTAGGAGCCTTTCTTTTCCTTGCATATAGGAAGATAGAGAAAATGTAATTGAAGGTAGCTATCTTGAGAGTCAGTAAGACAGAGAGCTGATTTTAGACTTAGGAAAACCTGGGTTCAAGCTATATCCCAAAAGACACTAGCTGGATCAGTGTTGGTAAAACACTTATCCTTTCCATGGCCCAGCCTAGGTAAGACCTAGGTTGACTATAGGCTAGAGATGAGTCATAGTTCTATACCCTTAAATTAATAACACTGAGAGTTTCATATACTGATGAAATCGTAGATCTAGAGATCTACTTTCCACCCTCACAAATTCCATCTGTATTATATGGTTAGGATTTTACCAATTTGGGACAGGAAGTTGGATTATATGACTTTTTGAGGTTATTGTCTAGCTGTAAAATCCTTTGATATGGGAGGGAATGTTGGAAATATGTGAAATGGGCAAGCTTATCTTAGTTACATGAACCAAATAATATTCTTTGCCCTCTAGTTTGAAAGGAATAATATATTGGATTTTTGATATTGTGACAGTATAAGTTGAAAATAATCATCAATTACCATGTAAATTAGTAAAAAATAGATCTCATCATGGGAGTTAAACTTTGCTGAGTCTTTCATTGGTTAGAGCAAGAAACTCCTCCAGCAAAAGATTTTATTAATAAGAGGAATTTAAGAACAAACAAAAAAACATCCATTTATTAATTTATATCATTATTTAGTTGCTTAAGCACAAAGATGGGAACGTATTTCTGAGTGCAGTAACTGAGCACCATATTTTTCTTCTTTCAAAGTCAAAAGAATCAAAAAAGTGTAGCTTTATTGTGCTAATGATCTAGAGGTGAGAAAAAAAAAACACATGGTAATACCACCTTTAAGAATAATGGTCTCAGAATCTTTAGGTTTGTTCAAGATTCAGCTCAAGGGCTATCTCTTATTAAAAAAAAAACCAAAAAAAAAAAAAAAAAACTTTATGTGATTCCTTGCTCTAGGTGCTACCTCACTCCCTTCAATATCTGTCTGTCTATCTATCTATCTATCTATCTATTGATTTGGGTTGAAGAGTGCACATCTGAACAGTTTCTTCTAGAATACTTGTGTTCCATGAACTTCAGATGAGATTTTGCAACATTTGTCATCATTGTAAAAGATCATTAATATTTCTTGGAGGCCATATTGGATATGTAATCTTGAGCTAGTCATTTAACTTCTTAGTATAGTGTATAATTTTCTAAAGTGATAAGATGCAAGAAATGTGATACTTTAATTGATGCTGGAAGTTTTCTTATCTGGTAAAGTCAAAGTCCCAGTTTCCTTCTCTATATTTGACATTTGCTTTTCCCTCTACTTATTATTTTCCATAATAAAATGAAAACTCCTTAAAATCTTGAACTGTTTTTGTTTTTATATTCCTGTAATATTATATAAAACCTTATACAGACACAAAATAAGTATTTAATAAATTTTTGTTGAAATGTATCCCATTAAAATATACATATATGCATATATATGTGCTTGTTCATGTATAGATAGATAGATAGTGATGATTGAAGAAAATTGAAAGACACAAGAACCTGAATCAATGCAATGACCAATCATAATTTCATGGAATTGATGATCTTTCTAACTCACTTTTTGATAGGGAGGTGATTGGTTCAAGATACAGAATAAGACATACATTCATTTTGAACATGTGAAAAATATATACATCTTGTCCTTGAATATGTATATTTCAAATAAAAATTTCTTTTGTTTTTAAAATGGAATATGAGGAGCAAAATAGATAATTGTCAACTGAAAGGTGGAATAAAAATAAAATATAAATCAGAAAATGGCACCACAATTTTTCATATATTATATAATGTTCAAAATAGACACCTCCTTAATAGGCGTTAAAAGAGAATTAAAAACAAATATAAAATGCTCCAAAAGTCATAATTTGGAAGGGGGATCTCAGAGTTGTGGTCACTTATTTATCTGTTAAAAGGTAGCATTGTAAGGGGAAAAAATCCAGCCTTTAAGTTGTACAGTACTCTGATCTCATAGGAGTAAAAGGTATAGAATTTATAGCTGTTTCTTCTCTAAATAGTTCTCTCCATTACCTGGGGGCTCTATCAACCTATAATTTCTCAGGTCACTGGATCAGTTCGTGGGCAAAGCCAGATTTTTTTTCCCTTTCTTTTTCCTTTTCCCTTTGACAGGTCATGTGATTTAATCACTGTGAGAAAATTTCTGATGTGGAAAATCTCTCTATGGATGTAGATTGGTAGGTCACATATCATTTAAAGTTTTAGAGTTTCCTGGAGGCACTAAGAAGTGTAAGTGACTTGCCTATGGTTATATAGCCAATATGTGTCAGAAGCTTGTTTGGAATCCAAGTCCTCCCCACATCCTCCCCAGTATATAGGCTATCTTTTAAAGCCAGAGATGATATTAGATTCATGATTTAAAAAGATATATTTTTTTTCTATTTAACTGTTAAATGTATTTCATTATTAAGATTCTCTTAGTGTATTGTAGTCATCTTGTAGGAGTTGCCCACTTAATTTAAATGAGTTAATTCACTTCTGAAACATCCTATGTTAGTCCCAGGGATTTTCCATATTGGCAAAATAATTTTTGGGAACAGTTTACATAATGTTTTATAACTTTATGAGAAAAATAAGCATTGTTACACAGTTAATTAAGGGATAGAATGCTAAATAATAATACCAACAAAGTGATTACCACTTTGAAATTAGGGAAGCTGCAACACAGATGATGTAACTGTCTTGAGATCACAAAGTAAGGTTAAGTACAGAGGAGAAAAAAGGAATCATATCCTTCTCTCCTTAATGAGTTATCAGATCACTTGGTGACACTACTCTGGACATGGACAACTGAGTGACACTGGTCTGAACATGGTGAAACCAACTTCTACTATGATTCACCACTTCTGCGACAAGGTCATATCATACCATGACTCTTGAAAGAGAAAGAATGGCCTCCAGCCAGAGCTTTACAAATGTGGCTTTTAGTTTGTACAATGCCCATCAAGAGAGAATGTCATCTAGCTGTGCTCTAAAATGTAGCTTTTGTTTGCTGCATTAAGGGAATAAAAGGATATACAGAGGCTATTTTGAGTGGTGGAAATTTTGCTCATAATTTCAATGAATATATTTTACTTTTACTTCCAAGATCTAGGGAGATATACAGTTATGCTGAGGAGATGAAAATTGTATTAAATATGAATGTATGTCAGGTATTGTTCCTTCTTCTTCTTCTTCTCCTTCTTCTTCTTCTTTTTTTTTTTTTTTTTTTTAGCTTTAGCTATGTACCTAAGCTGCATATTGCTGGAGCTCTTGGGACTCTGCTCTTTAGGAGAGTGATATTGTAGGGGAAAGCTTTCACTGATTTATATAGGGAATGAGAAGGAACACAAATTTAAATAGGCAATCATTTATTTTTGATGGTTTTGGTTTTTCTCTGGTGATAAGGCAAGTATGTTGATTAGGTCATCTTTTGAGTAAAGAAACTACTATTTGGAGTCTCAGTTTCCTCATCTCTAAAATGGGATTAATAACATACCACCTTCTATATAGGGTTATTGCAAAAATCTTTGTAAATGCATATATATATGCTATATATATATATGAAATTTATCATTAGTATTTCCTTCAGGCCAGGCCAAATTCAAAACTCTCAGCTGCTCAAAAGGGTGTCTGTTTTCTCCACTGTAAATGGTGAGAAAATCAAGCCCAGCTTTGAAATCCTGAGTGTGCATGGTTTCCAGGGGTGCTCTAGCTTTTCATCCCCTTTGCCTCATCGACTGCAATTGAATACGTGGTGTGATCTGTATTTAGTCAGTGTGGTTTCCATCCCCTCTGTTCTGTTGTGTGTCTCCATCACGTCAGGAGTTTGATCTGAAGTTGGTGGGAGTCCGAGATCTAGGGAGATATGTTGCTTTGCTGAGGAGATGAAAATTGGATTGAATGTGAACTGTATGTCAGGGATTGTTCCTTCTTTATCTAGCTTTAGCTATGTACATAGTAGGAAGCTGCGAGATCTTGGGATTCTGCTCTTTAGGAGAGTGATATTGCAGATGGGGAAAGCTTCCACTGATTTACATAGGGATATGAGAAAGAACACAAATTTAAACAGATGACCTTTTTTTCCTGGTGAGGAAGCAGACATTTTGATCAGGTGGTGTCTTGAGGTTCTTTCTAGGTTCCAAATTCTTTGATTTAAAAAAAAAAATCTATTTAGTTTTAAAGACAATCAAAAGAGAAAACTGAGCTTGCCTCTCAGTTCTTATGCAAAATATTCTTTTGATTCAGATGGAAAATAATCATTTTGGGGGGATAGTCCTTTTTGAGATTCTCTTCTTGAATTCTTCTTTATCTTCAGCTCAAGAAACCTTTAGCCTTTTGTCCATCATGCTCTGATCTCAACAAGCATCTTTAAAAGAGCTGGTTCCAATGGCTGGATTTGTCTTTTAAGTTAACTTAATGGAAAAAGTAGTATTTAAAGCTGGCCAGGAGCTAGTGGGCTTCTGAACTGTTCTGAGGAAAATGTTAGGAATAGTACTGACCTGAGAAACTACCATTAAAATGGTTGCACAGTTGGTCCTATTTTCAAAACACATTCATTTGCTCTCTTCAGACCTCACATAAGTTTGTTAAATTGGGAAAGCTCAGCAGGTGGTGTGCTTGAAATGTTTCTGTGCTGAATCTTTGCTGGTCTTGCCAAGGCCTGGAGCTTTTGAAATCTGGTACTAAGAAAATGGAAACTGCGTGGTCAAATGTCCCATCCTTAAATGGAAAAGATATTTTTCATCAAATAAGGAAAGAGTATGATATTAAAATATTATAGTGCCTGGCACAATTGCAAGTAGTTAATAAATGCTCTACCTACTTACCTACCTACCTACCTATCTATCTATCAATCATCTGTCTTCTTCCTCTTCCTTTTCTTTTTCTTCTCCTTTTTCATCATCATCATCATGTATCATTGCTGTCTAAAGATCTCTTTCTTCCCAAGTAATAAGGGATATTTAACTTAAGCCTTTGGCATCACAAGGTTTTTGATGTCAGTTGTTGAACAGCTCCTCAGCACAAGGGCAAATGGTACCCCTGAAAAAGGTAAAATATTAATCAATACATTCTAAGCAGTCCTTCCACTGTTTCCACTTGCTACTCCTTGGAAATAAAGTAAATATATATTTTTTGTTGGCTTCTACTTTTAACATAAAAAACTTCTCATTTCTCTTTCCACTCCTATATTCCCTCTCCTCTATGTGAATAGACTTACAACTTTTACTTGCCAGACTTCTTCTTAGGCTATGGGAACCCGTTTCTGGTTGACACTTGAGATCCAGTAGAGTTCTGGCTTAAGCAACAATTCCTGATCTTGGGTTCAATAGATACTGATCAGTGTATAACTTCCTATTTTGCTAATGCTACTAATGCTATTCTAGCCGGGTTTTACTGGTTACTGACCTCACTGATAATTCCTTATCCAGCCAATCTCATAAATATATCATTCCCTTTGGATGGATTCCTTTTCCTCTGCTGCCACACCATTTTATTATCAAATGTATTTATGTAGAATAGATTTGAGTAACTCATGTTACTCAAAATCTAAAGTCAATCTTCTCTGGGGATTTTTTTCATAAGTAGATGAAAAAAATTCACAAATTTGGTAGCCCCGTCTTAGACATACATATAACCTATTCAGAGCTCTCAAAGTCCTTCCACTATAGTTGTTTATGTTTTCTGTCACCTCTGTGCCATATTGGAGGCCTTTATTTAATAAATGTAATGGGAAAAACTCAGAAGAAATATTTAGGAGATACTTATCAACTTAGTTGTAAGGTTAAGCAGTGTAGAGTATAGAGAGAGCCCAAGATAAGTAGTCAGTAGCTCTGGATTCCAGTCCCAGAAATACCATGAAATTAGGTATAATACCTTTAGCAAATCACAACATTTCTGGCCTTTAATATTATTTTCTGTAAAATAATGCACTGAGGCTAGATGATCTCTAAAATCTCTTCCAATTCTCAAAAGCTATATAGTATAGGCAGTTCCCTCTTTACAAATTGTAGTCTAAGAGCATTACAGAATGATGTTTGGAAGTGGGAGTGACAAGAATAGATGATAATGTCACCCTAGACACTAAGGTAAGATTTTCTAGCATTTCAATAGTGAGCCCAATTTTTCCTCAAACATTTCTCTTTCTCTTTCATAAAAGAAGGTTTATTTGAAGATGCTGACAGAGAAACGAATGTTGAGATGCTGAAGTTTTTAGAGTAGAACAGGATTTTTAGGCAAAAGATAGCAAGGGAAGGAAGCTCCAAGCTGGGCATAGCTCCCCTCTCATAAAGGTGAGAAAAGAGAAGAACTACCTAAACAATTTACCTTTCTTTCTTCTTATCATTTCTCCAGCTCCTATACAGAAAACTCTATCCTAGAGCAGAAAGGACTTGTAATGAGATAGTTTTGATTTAGAAGACATAATTCTGAGGCCTGCAGCAGTAAGGATGAATGGGAAGGAACAGGAAGAGAAATCCCAGGAGTAGAACCAAGAAGATAATTGGGAGTTCATATAGAAACACAAATGACATGATTTTTGTGAAAACCCAAATGGGGTTATTTTAGTATGTAAGTGTTATACTTAGGTCAGGAATTTGTTTTTCAGTAAATTGCTCACGTTGGTGATTAGCTAGCAACACTATGTATAGTTGAAAATTAGAAGGACTCAATCCTAATTTCTTTCAAAAACAAATACCATTCCTGCACACAAAACTTCTTCAGATTTATAGTTTCATCAATTAATTAGTTAATTCATTAACTAATGAAGGCTTCCATCAATATAATTCACAGCAACAAAATATTTCATAGTATCTACTGTTTGTAGATCACTGTGCTGACTGGTTGGAAGGGATACCAAGTTAAATAAACCATGATTCCCCTGGACAGAGGTTAGTATTCATACCAATGTAAAGGAATTCAGGGAAAAGTCAGTCAGGAAAAAAGCATAGTCTAGTTGAGAGTGTTGGACTTAGAGTAATGAGGGACCTGGGTTAAATTCTGCCTCTTAGTGTGTGATTTTGGTCAAGACATTCAATCTCTTAAGCCTCAATTTCTTTACCTATAAAATGGAGATGATAACATTTACTTCACAGGATTGGTGTGACACTCAAAGGAAATAATGGATGTAAAGTGACTTGTAAACCCATATAGAAAGTACTCTACTTTCCCATAAAAAGAAAAATTTCCCTCAAAAGTCACCCCTCAATTCCTACAAAGTATCAATGTCTTATGCTTTCTTCCCTGAAAAGTTTTCTAATCAATAACATATGAATTTTTTTTAACATAAATATCATGATTACCAAAAGAAAACCAAATAAAACCTTTAAAATCTTCCCATTAGTACACCAAGTCTGGAAATAGAAGATAAATTCACCTGGTGTCATCACCAATAAACTGTTTTTCGAGGAAAGAGACAGAATGATTTTCATGTATCATGTTTTCTGTTCTAACTAGAATTTAGGACTAATTTTCTAAATCCATTTGTAAATGTGAAATATAAGTGTAATTATTTATTCAAAAATTATTATCTTTTAAAAAGTGAGAAGTGATTCTATGTTTATAATTGTTAAGTTAAAAAAAGTTGAATGAGCCTTTCAGAGTGAGTAATTTTTTATTTGAATTCTACAGCCTTATGTATTATGTAACAATTAGTAATGATGAGATGGATAATTTTTTTTGGAACAGTTCCTGATTCCATTACTCAACTACTCTATCGACCAGTAATTATGAATCATATCTTTAATTAGCTGCTGCTCTTCAGAAACATATGAAAGCCAAGGGCATAAAGTAATTGGCATAAAAGTTTTCCTAATTAATTTATCTGTCCATGTGAGTAACCGGGACTGGAGTCTGGGGATCATTTATAACTCCAGGAAGGCCAGCCCTAAAACCCAATGTCAAAGGAGATTTATATTTGTGAATTATAAAAAGACAACAAGCCACAGAATTGCATTATGCCCCAACTGGAACAATGTAGTCCAGAATGCATGTATCAGAGAAGAGCAAAAAAGTTCCTATTGATCCAATTCGTTTCCATCATATCCTCCAGTGAGCTTTTCAAATCTCTCTTGCCTTTTCCTCATTCAACATTGCAACAGTAATCAAGCACATTAAGCAATTCATTAAACAACAGCCCCACTGACCACAGGGAGTACTACAGCGAACATTCATTAGCCAGCCGCTAACTTTATTGAAGCAGGGAAGGAAGGGCTCAGAGTGCAAAACCCATTCTTTGTCTTTCAGTGCAAAAAAAAGGGGAGGGGGGAAGAAAGAAAGAAAGAAAGAAAGAAAGAAAGAAAGAAAGAAAGAAAGAAAGAAAGAAAGAAAGGAAAAGAAAAGAAAAGAAAAGAAAAGAAAAGAAAAGAAAAGAAAAGAAAAGAAAAGAAAAGAAAAGAAAAGAAAAGAAAAGAAAAGAAAAGAAAAGAAAAAAGAAAGAAAGAAGCAGTCACTCAAACTGTGCTGGATGTGACTTCAAAAATGATCAAACCTCTCTTGTTTCTGGCCCAGATGGTGCTTTCAAATAAGGCTCTGACTCTGAGAGAAGCAAAACTAGGACAGGGCTTGAGGTGTCCTGGTTAAGTTCTTTGCCTGTGAAAGACACAGTTTATAACAGTGTTCCTTCTTTCAGCATGGATATTGGATATTTAAGTATGGTTGGAACCAGAGATTTTCAAATATGAACACTTATGGGCCAGAATTTCAGATTGGGCTTTAAGAAAGGCACAGGGAGCCAGTAGCTAGCCCAGTTATGTCACTTCAGAAAATCCTGACTCGTCTAGCTCTCTGTAATAAAAGAGATATATGTATGCTTCCATTACTACCAAGAGAATGCTGAAATAAAAGCAAACTGGCCCATAGTCTTCAAATCTCAGTCATAGACATTCTAGAAAAGCTGGGCACTCTTGGTCTGTAATTGGCAGGGCAGCAGGGAGAGAGGGTGTCAAGTTAAATTTCTGATTGATCTGTATCTTCATGCCATTTGGAAAATAGGCACCATGTTCCTGACATCCAAATGGTCAGCTGGACATATATCCTTGACAGGTATAATTTTGCTTTTTAAATTGATTTTAAAATTTTTGATTGATATGGGCACATGTAGGAAAGAATCATCTATAGTGTGAAGAAAATGTTGGTAATAAGAATTACGTCTTCTTCTTTCCTTTTTCCTTTTTCCCTCACTCCCTCCTTCCCTCCTTTCTTCCTTCTCTCTCTCCCTTCTTCTCTCTCTCTTTCTTTCTTTCTCTTCCTTCTCTCTCTCTCTCTCTCTCTCTCTCTCTCTTTCTCTCTCTCTCTCTCTCTCTCCCCTCTATCTCTGTCTTCCTTCCCTCCTTCTCTCAGTCTCTTTCTAAAGGTGCCAAATGAAACCGCTTTTCAGGATACATTATTTTATTATTTGATGAATCTCTGGGATAAGGCTGAATGAGAATTGCACCTCTAAGACTTCTCCCACTCTCAGAAAGCTGTAGTTGCAGGACTAGCCTACATTTGATAAGTTTTCCTCTTAATACTCAAAATAAGCTTTCTTTCTAACCCTTTTGTCTCATGGGCAAAGTATCAGCATTATTCTTCCTAGCCCATATCTATTGATTAAGCTACTGACACAATGCCATAAGTAAATAAAATAAAATTGTCCCTCTTTTAGGCTCTTCTCAGCAGCACAGCAAATAAAAGGAGACGGCACAGCTGGCTTGATATATGGAGCCATCCTGCTGCCTGCCACGTGTTGAGGCATGAGTTCAGAACCAGGCACACAGTACACTGTTCATCCTTCCTGAGAACTTTTGAAAAAGATTTTGGGATGAGACCCAAAGGATAACAGTGTCTAGGAGAGAGGGGAAAAGGGAAAGGACAGCCTTTCAGAACTAGATTATACACTAGGTAAAGAAACAAGGTAAACAATAAGATGCCCCCAAAAGAAGAGTCATTATTTTATGAAAACTACTTTTGATGTATGAAAAAATGAAGAAATAAAAACGATTTATTCTTATTATAAGCTGAGCACTGTATCAAATGCTAGGGATACAAAAAGAAAATGGAGACAATCTCTGATCTTAAAGAGCTCACAATATAACTGGAAAAGACAATACATAGAGGAAGATTCTGTTGTAGAATGGAGGAAAATGGCTGATAAGTTGCAGTAATAGAGTAGCTAAGTCCAAGGGTTGTTAGGTCAATCAATCACTCCTCAGCAAGCATTTATTAAATAAGCAATATAAGGGACACTATACTAAGTAATGGAGATATAAAGAAAAGCAAAAAAAATACCCCAAAACCAAAACAAAATAAAACAAACAAATAAACAAAAAGAAAACAGTCCCTGTTTTTAAGGAACTTACACATATTCAAATGACTGCTTTAACTCCTTCTTCATTGGTAGTGATTTTGCCCTTTTTATTTTTGATCCTGAAAATTTGCCTTTCTTCTTTCTTTTTTTTAAAAATCAGATTAACTAATGGCTTATCTATCTTATTCTATATTATTATCCTTTTCATAACACTGAATCCTAGATTTATTGATTAATTAGATCAATAGTTTTTTAAAACTTTCAATCTTATTAATCTCATCTTTAATATTTAGGATTTACAAGTTGGTGCTCAATTGTGAATCTTATTGTTCTTGTCCTTCATTCTTCGGAATGACCATGATATCAGGGAGGTGATGTCATGATAGGCAAGTGAATTGGATTTAAGTGTGGGTGGTTTATATAAAATCACCAGCTTCACTTTCTCCTCCAGAGTCATCTGGATTCAGTGTTAAGATATAGATCAGAATGACTAAAAATGACTCTGCGATATGTAGTATCTACTTCTAGGTAGTCTTAGAGGAAAGTCAGTAGCAAGGAGGACCAATAAAGGTTTCTTGCTGAAGATAGCAATTTAGATGAAATTTACAGGAAACCAGAAAGAAAAACAGGGGTCAGAGATGATTAAAACATTCATTTCAGACCGTGGGTCAGTGAAAATGTGCAGGAATTAGAAGATGGAGTATCTTGTATAAGAAATGGAAAAGAAGCCAAAATATGTGTAGAGGGAAAAAGTAAAAAGAGATCAAAAAGGTAGAAAGGGGCCAGGTTATAAAGAGCTTCATAAGACCAGCATGAGATTAGTATTTTAGAAAAAACTGATAGAAGTGTGTATATAATGATATTTATATATATATATGCATATATATATAATTTATATGTATATATGTATATACACACACACACATATATATATATATATATATATATATATATATATATACATGTTTTTGTTTAATGGTAGGATTTAATATTTAATCTTGAAGGTGAGAGGGTGTCATTGGAGTTCACTGAGAAGACGGATAAGATGGTTAGACCTATACTTTTGAAAAATCCCTTTGGTAAACAGATGGAGGATGGACTCCCACAAGAAGGCTAATGCATTAGTCCATGGAAGAGATAAGGACTTGTGGCCTGAGACACCATTGATATTGTTCACCTCCATGATATTCTCTTCTCTATGTGTTTGGCATATCACTTTCTCCCGGTTGTTATCCTACTTATCTGACCTCTCCTTATCAATCTCCTTTGCTGAATCCTTTTCCAGATCATCCTCTAGTTATAACTGACCTTCAGGGTTTTGCTCCAGGTTCTCTTTTCTTTTTCCTTTATGCCATTTCATTTTGTGATCTCATCAGTTCCCATGTCTTTAATTAATGTTACTATGTTGATGATTCTAAAATCTACCTATAGTGCCCCAAACTCTCCACTGCTCTCCAACCTCCCAAATTTAACTTTATCTACAATAAACATCTTAAACTCAATGTCCAAAATAGAACTTGTTTTCTTTTCCTCTAAAATTTCTCCACATCCTAGCTTTGTTACACAACTTAAGAGTCCTTATGCATTCTTCACTGTCTCCCATCATCCCCCAAACTCTAATCATATCCAATTTGCTACCAAAGCCTATTGATTTCACCTTTGGAATATTTTTGTACATGCCTATTCTATTTGTACATCTCTATTCTAACACTGCCACCACTCTAGTGCAGGTCTACATCACATCAGATTTGAATTATTGCAATAGCTTGCTGGTGGTTCAACCTGTCTCAAGTATTTTCTTGCTCCAATTCATTCCCTATTCAGCCACAAAGTGATTTTCCAAAAGCTCATCTGAAAATGTCACCCCATCTGCTCCCTCCCCAAATAAATTATAGTGGCTTCCTATCACACTTAATTTCAAATAGAAAATACTGTTTGACATTAAAAGCCATTCAAACCTACTTCCTTCTTACCATTCCAGTCTTTTTACATCTTACTCTTCAACACATATTCTTCAGTTCAGTGACACTGATCTCCTGGCTATTCAACAAGCTAAATACTCTAATGAAAAAGGTGCTGAGAGAAGCTCTGGTATTTTTCTGACTGTTCCCCCTGTTTATAGCTCTTCTTTGCTCTGACTACTAAGCTCTCTGACTTTAAATCCCAACTAAAATCCCACTTTCTACAGGAAGCCTTTCCTAACCTCTCCTAATTCTAGTACTTCCCTTCAGTTAAGCATCTTTTTTTTATCCTATATTTGTAGTTTGTTTTGTATGTATTTGTTTGTGTGTTGTCTTCCCCATTTGTTTGTAAGCTCCTTAAAGGTAGTTATCGTCTTTTGCCTCTTTTTGTATGTTCAATGCTTAGCAGGGTGCCTGGTCTATAATACATATTTCAGTAATATTTGTTGATTGATTGGTTGATCGATACACCCCTACATAGTTAACAAAAACTCATTGAAAGTAGGCCTATCAACCTATCTAGGTATATCACCCTTGTGTTTCATCTAGTAATATGCTGAATTTCTGACTCAATTTTGGACAAACCAACTAATTTTGTGATGCTTGAGGAATCTACAGAAGGGGCAGGAAAGGGTGTATCTTAATCAGAAGCCTACTGAGGAAACTAAAGATAGTTTGCTCTATATAGCCTGGTGCCAGCTCTGAGTTAAGCCAGGACATATCGCCTAGTGGGGTAGCAGGTGGTAGTTTGTTTGAGCAACCTCCTTTGGAAGATAAATGAAAAAAAATTGTATCTTCTATAGAAGGTATCAGTATTTAAAGCTAGAGGAAAATGCAATATTATTATTTCATGATCAACTATTTGCACCTTTGCTTTATACCTATCATATTTAATTGTATATTTTTTCTTTATTCTTAATATTTCTGCATATACTTATAAACTGTCCTTGTCTTCACTGTTGGAAATTATGTTTCTTGAGAACAGAGATTGTTTTATTTATTATATTTGTGTTTTTCAGTGCCTCACACAGTGCCTGATACTCAGTAGGTACTTAAGAAATAATTACTTTCTTACTGTTGGAACTGTTTTTCCTTTGTATATGAAAATACCAGTCATTAACTCATGTGAGTTATACTCAAAAAGTCATTGGTGATAAATGGATCTGAGTCTTTGTTCTTATTGCATCACAAAAGCATAGATTTGGAAATTGAAGAGACCTTAGATATCATATAGTAGAAAGAATACAGACAATGGAGTCACAGTTTTCAATCTTGCCCATTACATTTACTCCTTTTGTATCCTTTGGTGGCTGGGTGACACAATGGATAGAAGATTAGAGCTGGGAGATCTGAGTTCAAATCTAATCTCAGATACTTACTAGCTGTGTAAGCCTGAGTAACTCATTTAACCATGTTTGCCTGAGTTTCCTCATCTGTAATATGAGCTGAGAAGAAGTGGCAAACCACCAAGAAAAACCCAAATGTGTTCACAAAAATCAAATACTATTAAAAATAACTGAAAAAGTCATTGGCCAAGTCCCTTAATAACTTAGCTCAGCTGAGTCAGTGTCCTCAAGAATATATGGAAGAGATTGAAAGAGTTGACCTCTACAAAGGTTTTTCTGGCAGCAGTTATGATCCTACAATCTAGTAAAATTCTTTAATTTTACATATAAGAAAGCTGAGCACACAGAGTAAATACAAATAGTTAGCAGTAGAACTAGGACTAGACTCAGGGTTCTCTAACTCTAGAAAGGACCCTTTTTTATTCTACCATTTCTCACATAAGACCCATTTTTAAGGAGACTTCAGGCCAAGGGATACAGTCTATGTTGTTTTTTCTTTCTTTCTATTGAAATTAACAAATCATCATTTTTAATGTTTTGATTTTAATAATTAGCTGTGCCTCACTCATCCCTCCCAAAAAAGAAGTGGGAAAGGAAGCTGGTTATAAGAGTATAGGTTTAAAAGCTGAAAGTGACTTTAGCAATCATTAAATTCAATACTTTTATTTTTAATTGAGGAAACTAAGTACAAGGAGGTGAAATTATTTACCCAAGGTCACATACCTGGGAAGTGGCAGAGCTGAGATTTGAACCCAGATCCTTTTATATCAGCTCTTTCCACTGTACCATGCAACCATTTACTCATTGACATATGCCAGATCTCAGGTAATTGAGGAGTGAGTGGCAAAGAACTGGAGGCAAAGAACTCCTTCTAGAATAGAAAATTAAAACAAGAAGAAATGCACAGTTTCTTTCCTATCCTGATATTGTATAACATTAAGTTAAATATTATTTATTAGTTATATACTGTTATATATGGAGCAGCTTTGTGGAGCAGTCAAGAGAACACGGAGTCAAGAAGACTTAAGTTTAAATTTGCTCACAGACATTTATTAGCTATATGACCCTGATTATATCATAATTGCTATTTCTTTCAGTTTTCTTATTTGTGAAATCTCAGAATGGGGCCATGAGAACTCACAGTAGATAAAGTACTCAACCTGGAGACAGGAAGGCTCCTTTTCCTGAGTTCAAATCTGTTCTCAGGCACTTACTAGCTATGTGACCCTGGGAAAGTCTTTTAACCCTGTTTCCTTCAACTGGAGGAGGAAATTGCAGATCATTCCAGTATCTTTACTATTTAATCTTAAATGAGATCCCAAAGAGTCATAAACAACCAAAATGAATGAACAACAATTTAATCATTGAACCCATGGGAACTGGTAAGATCTCCAAGAGAAACCAGTATAGAGAAAGATATGAAGAGAATAGGGGACAGAGCCTTGGATGGTACTTTTTGTTAACAGGTATGACCTAGAAAGCATTCAGCAAAAGAAAGAGCAATGAGTTAGAAGAACCAGGGGAGAGCAATGTAAAAGAAATCTAGATAGAAAAAAGTATCGTAGAGAAATATCTAATCGACATCAAAGAACCAAGATTTTAAGAATGATGATTGACAAAGTTCATTACATTGAAATTTAAGAATTCAATAGTGACTTGGTGTGAATTATGTCAAATAGACATTCCTGAGAACCGGAAGAGCAGAGGAGGAGGGCAGATAGATGGCTTGGTGAGCCAGAAGGCATAATATTAGGATAGATGCTGGGGTTTTGTTGTTCTTACAGAGAAATGGCCAGGTAGATAATGATGATGATGATGAAGGCAATGATGATGACTATTATTTATATACCACTTTCAGATTTGCAAAGCACCTTATAAATATTATCTTATTTTGTCCTCATAAGAACTCTTGGATGTAAATGCTATTATTATCTCCTTTTTGTCTATGAGTAAATTAAATCATACAGGGTTTAAATAATTTGTCTAGGGTTCCATAGCTAGTAAGTATCTGAGGTTGAATTTCCAACTCCAGTCTTTGTGACTGTCATCAGAGAAGAAAGTGTAAAATGTTTAAGTAATTTTTGATAATTTATCCATATATGCCCTTAACTATGTATCTTGGAATAATAGGGATAGTATGTTAAAGAGGAGAAAAAACATTGGCTCTGGAGTTAGGAGAAACTTAGAGTCCAAACTCAAATTTTAATGTTTTACCAAAGAAAACATTTACTTGGCTAAAACTTCAGTTTTCTTTTAAAATAATGGAGTTGGTCTGTGAAGTTCCTTCTACCTCTAGCTCTTTGATGTTTTCAGACATTCTCTGGAGACCACTGGAATTAAACTTTACAATAGTCTCTCTAACTTTTGGAACAGAAAAAAATGGGATGTGTTTCTTTATTTGTCCCCTTAGTGCAACTGTTCTGGAATGAACTTGGCAATGAGAGAAGAAGGAAGAAAAACATTGTAGTGTTTCTTAGGCTAACATTTCTAGGGAAATTGGTGAAGGCATAGGGCACATATTGAAAGGTGGCTTGACTTTGAATTTTAAATCCTTTTAAAGCATGAACAGTTTGTGGTTGAACTAATTTTTAATGCTAATGTACTGAACACATACTCCTCTTTAGATTATGGTACAGTAGTGCATTAGTTTCTTGCCTTAGGGTTTTGATATCTGTACAATGGCTATACCAAATTGGGAAAAAAACTATTTTATTTTTAAAAGGTGTATGGTGAGATTAAAATAGTTATTTAGGAACAATTAATTTACAAACGCCATTTCTCTGGTCATAGAGTTAGAAATCTCAAAATCACTTAATCAAAGACTAATTAGTCAAAGACATTACTGGTATTTACTGTCTTTAGAACACTCTATGCATGGTGCTTTGGGGAGAACTGACAGGACAGTTAAGGAACCCAGTGTAGCACATTAAAATGCCTTTACAACATCTGGATCCATTCCCTCAGAAAGGGGGAAGAAAAGGAAGACAGAGCTAGAATGAAAAACAAAAATCTAAATGCAAAATGGAATTTATCTTTTCCTTGGTTGACTATGGCTAATTCTGCTTTGTGCACTGTTATTTCAAACTATTTAAATATTATTGGCCTAAAATTTTAATATTTCAATACCATGTTTACATTGCCCTGCTATACACTAAACTGTTAAAAGTCAAAATATTTTGAATTGACCCAGTTTGTTTCTATCTTCATTCTCAGAACAACTAGCCTAATTCCTTGCTTTGTGAAATAATTCCTTTCTGAAAGAGGATATGATCACTTTTCCTGGCATCAAAGGAATGCTACCAATTCTTGTGTATATTTGTATTTAGTTTACTTTTGATTATTATCATCAAAAGTGCTTGGGATCTGCTTTACCTAGATTACTGCATTTGAAAAAAGAGCCTTCTTGAATTTATATATTACTGATCCTAATTGTAGCCACTCAAATCTAAACTTTATCCAGGCAGGTCTGTTTTACCCGTGAGTATCTTGTGTCCTATTTTACTTCTTAGAAACTAGAATAAATATCTGAGAAACTGACGGGCAATAATACTGATTGGCATACATATCCTTGGAGGCTTTTTGTATGTGTGTACCACTGGTAGAGTTTATATTATCAATAAACTGTGTAGTTAGATTTAAAGAGTGTGAGGCTGCCTTTCCAATCCTTGAGATCTAGACATTTACTAACTCAAACACATTTGCAGGTTGCAGCCAGAGAGAAGGAATATATGATAAGTTAGATCCATTGTACTCTTTCAATCTACCTGGCTGTCAAAATCAGAAACTATATCCTGAAAACTTAACCTTTTCATATCCAGATATGTTACCTGGAGACCCTACTGGTTTCATTGATGAATTCCTTGTGGGAGCTTTTATTTCTGGCAGGAACCATTATACTTGATTCTACTCTGGTCATCTTCTCATGTTCTTAACAGTTGCCTTGCTGCTTCATTAATTACTATCACCTCCCCTTCCCCTCCCCCAGAAAAAGTCTTTCCAGTTTTAGAACTATAATCAAATTAGTACTTTTATTATTCCCAAAAAGGGTATATTAGTTTACACTCCACTCCAATGGCCCAGTAACTTTTTAGGATCATTATTGGTTTGGTTTCCTTGACACCTGAATGATAAAAGTTGAAACCAATGTGAAGTTAGTATCAGAGGTTTTAATAGAATCTCTACTGCCTTGATGTTAGATACCCTTCTTACTTAGCATGGTTATTGTGTTGAGAGTGTAGACAATGAAGGAAGTAGTGTGTTAACTGAATTGTATTTTAGCAATTTTAATCTTTATCTTTAATCTATTATTTTTAGTCTTAGCTCAATTAAAGCTGTATTTAATTGAAATTTCATGGTCCATGAAGAATAACTTGAGTTTAATACTGAGCTTCAATTACTGGATTGGCTTAAATTAGACCTGACTCAGAATAATATGCAAAGGTTTTTTATAATAAAAGTTTTCCACCACCAAGAACAAAAGGTGGACTCTAATATCACAATTCTGGATATGGTTTTGATGTGGTAAAAAGGGAACTAAATCGGATCTAATGTGGAGAGAGAGAAAGATCTATGCTGGATGCAAAGCAATCACTAGGGCATTGAGGGAGTTATTCACAATGTATTTGAAAGGAAGGTTATAAATATGTTGAGGGGAAAACATAGTTGGGGAAAAATTGTTAGAACATAAGGATACTCATTCCATTTGTTTTGTTACAATGTTATATATGGGGGTGTTGAGGATAACCATATATATGTGCATGTGTGTGTGTTTGTGTTTGTGTATGTATACATATGTATGTATACATACACATATATATGTATCCATCTATATTATCAATAAATTACTTTGGAAATGTTCAAGCAAAATATAAATGCCATTATTATTAATTGAATAAGAGAGAACAGGTTTATAGATAGCTGAAAAGAGTAAGTTATAGTCATGATAATTCTATGGAACAAAGTCTGAAAAGTAGATTACTTTTTTTCTTAACAAAAGGGATAGTCCAAGAAGATTTGTGTGAAAGATGATGTGAAATGAGGAGTGACTAAGATGGGGTTTTGATACTCAAGATAAGACCCAATTGTTAAGTAGACTAGGGAAGCCCTCAAAAACTTATCAAATTGTGTATCAGATAATAGGAGGGAGATATTTTTTCTAGTAGAATTTGAGACAGATTAGATGGGATAAAGGATACAAACGGAAAGTATACAAATGACCTTCATGTGATACAAACAAAACACATAGTAACGCAGGTCAAAGGCTGGCCTAGGTATATGTACTGTGGAACAAGGTAGAAAACAATATGGGATTTGGTGTAAACAAATTTCTGATCATTGGTTGGAAATGGATAGTGAAGAAAATATAGGAGAAAGATAAGAAAACTCATTGAGGATAAGAATCCTACACATTCTATTTATCTTTGTATCTCTTTCATTGCCTAGAAAATTATTTTCATGCAAGAGGTAAATGTAATAAATATTTGATGAATGAATAAATAAATGAAACCAGTTTGAAGTCCAATGCGTTTAAGTAGGAAGGAGAAATTCACTTCTCTTGACTGGAAGGAAAGAAAAAAGAAAACAAATTGACATTAAAAGAGTATTAAGATTTATAATTGTATTTCAACTTCAAAACAGTCTTTGTGACATAGATGTTGTCATTAACCTTGCATAACGGATAGGTAAATGGAAGATAAGAAAGATTGACTGCCTCAGGGTCATACAACAGCCATGTATCTAGGGTAGGATTGAACTCAGGTCTTCCTGACTGTGAGCCATAGCTATAAGTCACAGCCCTAATCTACTATGCCATGCTCTCAGGAGAAAATAGAAAACAAAAAAGACAATAAGTAGAAAGCTAGCTATTGAAAGGGTATATTTAGATGCCAAAGGAGCAATAGTTACAGGAAGCTGGAAACAAAACAATAATAATATAACCTTTCCTTGATATTGACTTATCTGATTTGTTTCTTGATTTGTCTTTTTTTTTTTTTTTTCAATTGAGATGAGCTGTGGATTCACAGCACTTTACTGGTCACTGATATAGCAACATTTTTGTTGAGTTCTAGAAGACATAAAATGGCTTGTATTCCTTCTTTCAATGAGATTTGGGATTAAAGACCAATCAAACTGTCCAAGTAGAACAACTATGGTGATTTTTTATTAGTGATAGTTAGAAAATATGATAAAAACATCTGGAATAAAACATGTTCTACTGATTAGTTATATTCCCTTGACTGCCATATGCACTGATATACATGAGCTACATGTGTATATAAAGCTGGGAGTCTATCTTGGCATATATTCTTGAGCACATGCCAAGTTGTATATATTTATCTATATGCATGTATATAAATGCACACATATATGGAGCCATATTACAGCAAACTGAGATATTTATTTAGTCATAGTCTGACATTAACAAGTATGATGGCTTGACAAAATTAAGAATCCATGCCAATGGCTTCTTTCTCTGTCTTTCTCTTTCTTGCTTGGGAGTTTTCAGTAAAACTCTGGTGCAAAGACAAGGAGACTTAGGACAAGCTTTGTGACATGAGAGGAAAAACCTTGGGATTTTTGAACTTGAGATATCTGGCTTCATTTGTAAATTGCAACATTGGAACAATGGGTAATGATTTGACTGTTCTCAATTTTCCTTATCTGTAAAATGGGGTAAATGCTATTTGCACTCCCTAATTCAAAGGGCTGTTGTAAAAAAAAAAGTGTTCTGCAAAAAATAATTAATAGTTTGGAAACATGAATTATGGATTTTGTATCGTGTTAGGCACAGAGCAAGCTTAGTAAATTATTTTTGACTGAATAAATGATTCTTCAAAGGTCCCTATTGTCCTAAGTTTTTGTGCTGTAACACTTGAAATATGAATTATATTGTAGTCTATAATAGATAATTTGGGAATGAAGTGTAGGAATGGACTACATTAAAGGTGCAAACACATAGTGTTCTACATATCTTACTGGAAGTGGGACACTCTAGTCTCCAATAGAATATGCTATAACTTGGGTCCACATTGGTGTAGTCTCAGGAAATACCCAGAGGACCTCATTATAGTACCAGCTCTCCTGCATCATGGCCCTACAGCTTGGAACCCAAGAACAGGGATAGAAAAAGGCTTTAGGGTATAAATATAGAAATTCTGCTTATCCATTTGTGCCCTATACAGTCACCACAGTGGCTAAAAGTGCACAGGCATTAGAATAACCGTAGAACACAGGAATTAAACTTTTTCCTTCCTCCCTACATATACATGGCGACTTTTTTAAGCTCCAAGGAAATATGTTGAGGCAATTTTTTCTCTTGTTGTTTTTCATTTTTGAGGCTCATTATTAGTTCCAAGACTATTCAGGGATATCTAATATTTTCCAGACCCAGTCTTTTTATTTCCTTGCACTACCATATTTTTTTCCACTTTTAATTACTCCATTGATTTTAAAGAGCTGCATAGAAAACCTTCAAAAGCATCCTTCTTAGAGGCAATTCTTCTTGCATGTCATTTATGTTCTATATTTCTCTTCCCTTGTTCTTTAGTTCTAAAGAAATTTGCATAATGGTAATACTAATAATAACAGCATCTGTGTTTCTGATGACTTGCTTCATCTCCAACAAATGTTTACTCCCAGCTGAAGTCATAAGCTGCTTTTCTTGACATCATAAGTGATCATTCCAGTCCTTGACTACGGGATGTGATGAACAGAGATGATCTCCATGTCTGGGGACAAGCATGGACCCACACATTATCCTTGAAAGTCTTGAGGAGTGACAATAGGAGATCTTATATTTTCCTATTCTAATGAGTTCAGACCTGGAGTTTCAGATCTATTAACTATGATTATATGATTTTCAGGTGTGGGAAAGGGGACTGATGTTAGATCAATGAGATTTCAAATTTTGCTTAGAATTTTTTCCATTTTAAATGAGAGCAAGTGGGATTATAAATTTATAAGCAGCTAATTGTATTATACATATGACATATATGTATATTGAAAATCTGTTCTAAAAATCTGTTACTTCATAAACATTGCTCAACGAACACTGTACAGCCATTTATAAAATATCTCCTGTGTACTGAGTGGCAATATATCATACAATATACCAAAAAGATTCTGTGCTTAAGTCCTAATAATAGCTAGATCTTATTTTTTAAAATCCATTTATTCAAAACCCGGTTGGTATAGATTCTCATCTTTCTGCCTCTAGTTACAAAATAAGTTCAGTTGCTTTTTAAAATAATATGACTTCTAAGAGAGCAGTAGATCCAACTTGCTGTTCTCACTAAGGATGACCTTCAGCAGATCACTCAGTCTGTCTGTGCTTCATTTACTAAATGGAATCAGGGAAGTTCTTGCTTCCTACCTACTTCCTGGAAATATTTCAAAAATGAATATGTGAACATTAAAATACACTATTGAAAATATTGAGAAATCCTTATAGGAAAAGCAGTAGATAAATGAATTGATAAGTAATTAACTTGTATTTAAATCTGTTGAATTAAGTGGATATCATAGTTTAATTACATAGAAAGAGAAACCAAGGCACACAACATAAATGAAATAGATTACAAAAAGATTGGCTGTCAGGACTGAATTCATGATGCAGACTTTCAAGCTCAGTGTTTCAACTCAGAAATTCAGAACATATATGTATTTTCACTAGTTTAAAAATGAGGGAAAAGCAGATGCACTGTATGATATTTGGGAAAAAACAGATTTTTTTCCCTGAAAAAGGTTTCCATTTTTTTATGAATGCATAAATTGGTTTATAATTAAACTTTCATTACTTTCTCAAAACCTTGATGAGCTTGGACCTTTCACAAGGAGAAATGACTTTGGAGTGGTTTGAAAGTTATTTCCCATAACCCTAAACAGAAGCTAGTTAGATAATAGCATGATACAGAAATTCTGGAGCTTAAAGAGTCCTCAGAGACCATCTACTTCCACCCCCTTCCCCCAGCTCCATTTTACAGATGAAGAAGCAATCTCAGAGAAATTAAATGACTTGCCCAGGGTCACATGTCATATGTGGAATTTTGCCTTGGATTTTCAAACACCAGATTCAATATCCTTTGTATTGGGCTCACTGGTTGGCATCTTGGAGATGTCATGAACCATGAACTTGATGAAAGAATAAACATGGCATTTGGTGACTATTGAGAGTCTGGCAGAGAAGAGAGACAAAATAGGAAGAACAAAAATGGTTGCAATAGTGATGACCATGGAATCAGAGGACCTGGGGTAGAATCTTAGCCCTGTTGCTTATTACCTAGGTGACTTGAGGTGAATTAAAAGAAACTTCCTATCTCTACTGAGGAAAAATCTCAATTCTTCCAAGGCTGCCTTAGACTATACCTTGTGAAAGATGGATATTCATGGCATCATAAATCCAGAGTAAGAAAGCACCAGATTGGTTGGTTTGCCAATCACTGTATTAGAAATATATAAGGGGAGACAGAATTCTAGAGACTAATTCATTCAACCCCTTCATGTTACAGAGAGAGATCTGAGGCCCAGGGGAGTTGTGATTTGTCTGAGGTTGAAGAAGTAGTAAGTCTAAAGCCAGTTTTTGAACCACAGGAAGATGGTTTGAATACAAAACTTTTTTTCACTGTGCCTCATTGGGATTATCTATTTGGATCAAGAGAACACTGAAATGATTTGGCATGGGAGTTTAAAGAATTAACCCCCTCTTTTACACATACACACACATACACACACACATACCCCTACTTATACATAGAATGTCACTGCTTGCTTGTAAGATGGTAGTTTTTTTTAAAGATATTAATCTTTCAATTTACCTTTTATTTAATTTGTATATATCTATTTCTGTGCCTATTGTTTCCTTTAATAGAATGTAACTACCATGAGGGCAAGACCAATTTTGGTTTTGTGCTTGTATTTCCTTTTAGAACAACACCTAACATATAAGAGGTACTTAGCAAATGCT